>NW_023600993.1:94811902-95534402 GCF_014898055.3 Talpa occidentalis
AGACGGAAGGGCTGGCATTTGCTTCCGGTGACATGTGGGTGCCTCCTCGGGTTAGTCTTCCAAGGAGAGAAAGGCAAGGAGGACCTCGTGCCCCGAGCATCTCAACTCCCGCCTGGCTCCCTCTTCTGTTCTCTTCCCTCTCCTTAACTTCAGGAGCGGCCCTCGGCCATACAACTCCCGAAACTATAATCAGATTTCACAAGGCAAAGGCATCAGTGTCTCCCATTTCTCAGGGCCTCGGGGCCGACATGAGGAGACAAAGCAGGCCAAGGAAAGCGGATCCTCTCCTCTGGATAAAATACAAAACATCCCTTCCAGGGATGAGTTTTCTGGAGGCTGCAAGGGCAGACATCACCTCCCCAGGCCCTTCAGGGCCAAGGTCCCCCCAAAGAAGATATCAACGGAGGCCCTTGATTATTTGGTCGAGCAGCTGGGAATGCAAAGAGCACACATCCTAAGAAACACAACCACAGGGGTGGGAGCCACAGGAGAGCCAGAGGGGCGCCCTCTGCACTTCTTCTTGAAGCTTTTCCCCCTTGTATGAGTGAGGGTCCTGGACCCCTACCTGAGATCCCTTTGAGGACCCAACACTGACCTATAGATGCAAGACAATGGGACCCTGAGGTTAATGCCTAGTGGCATGAGCAAGAAGGCTGTCCAGAGGGCCACCTCTGAACAACTTTCCAAAACACAGGGGTCCTGTGTGGTCCTGACCTGGCAAGAGTAGATGCAATTTCACAAGACATTTTGCAATATAAAATGTGTGCCAAACCCTGGGCCTAGTATCTTCACAAAAATGATCTCATTAAATCCCCATTACGCCAGACATAAGTAAAGTCACTTGAATTAAACTCACAGAAGCTTAAGGACCATACTTTCAGGGATCATTTCTAAGGTTCATGACTAAAGTTACAGAAGCTTAATACTAAAATGGAGCAGGAAGACCTCAGGATTTCCACCCACTAAATGCAGTCTAACCCCCTGAATCCCCCAGCATTCCCTTCCCCGCCCTGGCCCACTCATGTGGACAGTGATTTTCTTTTTGTTCTTCCCTTTAGTCTAGTTCAATGGATTTTAAACTGCAGTGCGCATAAGAATTACTCACCACACATACTTTATTCTGGGAGCCTTCAGGGATTTTCCAAGGGTAATTTTGACAATATGCAAAACCCAATTTATCTGTTGACTTCAGAAATCAGCCCTCACCTGGGATGGCTACAATTTATGATCATCCAAGAAGGGGACTGCAGCCTGCACAGGTACAGGTGGAGCGCTCAGTATTTTGAATGTCCTGGGGTGATCAAAAATGTATTAAAAGAAGTTCTCTGGCTGACTCTGTCACTCGCAATTTAAGGATGAACAAAGTGAGTGAGTTGAATCACATACAGGGAACAAAAAGCAAGTGAATGGATTAACAAATTGGGGTAGAGCCTCACCATGAAGACGACTCAGCATGAAATATGAATACAGGCAGCAAGACGGATGAATCTCACAACAGTAGACTAAGTGAAAAAGTCAAGTGCAAAAGACTCTTTTCCTTTTATATAAAATTGTAGAAATGGAAAAACTACAGTGTCAAAAATCAGACAAGTGGCTCTGCCTGGAGCAGGGAGTTGGGGGAAGGTGAGAGGAAGCAAAGAGGGTAGTAGTGGGTGGGGGACTTTTTAGGGTGAGGGAATGATTCTAGATCATGATGTGATGGTGGCTCTAGGACCATATACAGTAACCAAACTTCACTAGACCGTACACGTCAATGTTATAATCTGGAAATACTGAATTCATCTATTTTTGAAAAGAGGGGGGAAAGTCATGGATTCATGCACAAAATGAGCTGGTAATTTGATCCCAAACAAAAGACAATTAAGAAACATGGACCGGAAGAGTGTAAGAAGCAGAATCATATTCTTCCCTTCAGATTTTTCTCCCTTATATTTATGAAGGAAGAAGAAAAAGGAGGGAAAAAAAAAGAAAACTTGAAAGGCACATTTGAATTTTTCCTTTCATAATTTTTCCAGGGCAGTAATCAGTGCAGAGAAGTGGGGAATGACGAAGACCAAGAGTGTTTAATTAAACTGAGCAATCATTAAACTGGATTTAAGAGCGCTTGTGTTTGCAAAACAACAAAATATTTACAGACATTTTCTTCATCCCCTTCATTAGTTTCAGACACTGCAGGAAATATGGAGGTTGGGAACAGGTCCTAATGAGATCATGCAAATTTTAACTACCCAGGTTACGGTGGCAAAGAGACAGCTTGGCAACAAGCGTGTGATGAAATGCTCAGCGAGAAAAGCAAGGTACAAAAATGAGACTGTGCTGGGATTACAAGTGGCCCCAAAAGTGTGTAAGCCTGGGGGGCACAGGGGGCTGGAAATTAAAATACACTCTATGGCTGACGGACAAGAGAGGTGGGACTAGGCATGATTTTCATCTTCTCGGTTTTCCAAATGTCTTTATTACTCTTCTTTCAATATAAAAGACTACAGTAGGTAAAGGGGTACATGTGCACTCTCTCTTTGCTCCCCGTAAAACAAGACAACACTGGGAAGTCACTATAATCGCTGTCTGATCTCAACCCAGGTCCACGATTTCAAATGACAGGAATATACGTGTGCTCCCGGGTCCCGGCTATACTCTAGTGTCTAACTGCCTGACTGGCATGTCCAACAGATAAGTCAGAAGGACTTGGCAAGGCAGCTTCTCCCCACTGTCCTTCAAACCTGCTCCTCTGAGTCTCCCCCCACCCCCAGGTGCCTCAGCAGCCCTTGTAGGGTCCCTGGGCCTCCAGCTGGTACTTCTGTGAAATTCGCTTCAGCTCCACACTTTTGAATAGAATTCAGCTCTCTGCAGGAATCAAGGAAGACACCCCTGGAGACAAGAGTCCCTTCTCCTGCCACCACCCACTCATGATTCATATCTCAGCCAAGCCACGGTCACTCAAGCACATGGTGGCACTTAATGCCTGCATGTCCTGATTGCAGGGGGCAGGGCACCACCCTTCCCCTTGGAGGTGCCCATCAAGCTCCAGGGCTCCTCAGGGACACTTTCCCTGACCACCCTCCACCCCAAGCTGGGTAGGTAGGCATCCCACCCACTGGTTCCCAACACTGCACTCGAGGCTATATTGGGAAGGGCCCCACATCCAATCTGTGCAGACAGGGGACACTCAATACGAGTGGAAGGGAGACCCTTCCATGCTCCTCCCCCGCCCCATCACAGCACTGCAGGTGCCAAATTGTGGCTCCAGGAGGGCCATTCATACTTGTGGCATGTTCGTCCACCACATCCGGGGACAGTGCCTGGAAATGAAGAAGTTCTGAGGTCTCTTCCAGGAAGTTCTGGATCCCTGGTAATATAAATGTGCAAAGCCACAAGTCTGAGGACAGGCTGTTCAGCAGACCAAAGGATACAGATCCTATCAAAAGCATCCCAAGCAACCTTCAAAGCATACTATGTACTCAGAAGAGTTTCTGCCTGCACATAGGTTGGGTTCGCGATCCACACCTCTGCCATCTCTAAGCCAAATGGTGTATGCGTGCCAAATGGAAAAGACGACAGGATTCACACTGAGTTAGGCTCCCTGACAGATAGAGATGCCCGCACATGACTTTGCAGGTGACAGCTGGGCAGACAATGCGTCACCATCCAGGTGACAGCACACACTAGCTCTTCTCATCCATCTTCATAATCTCCCCAGAAGGCAAGTACATTATTATTTCATTTTGCCTTTGAGGAAATTGAAGCCCAGAGAGGGCAGCCACTTCAACAAGGTCACACAAGGAATATTTGAAAGACCCAGGGCCTTGACCAATCCCCTGTGCCATCGGGCATTGCTGGGTGACAAAAACAGGTCACAGGCTGACTGGTAGGTGCCCAGAGGCCCCTGGGCCAGCAGTGCCCAATGTCAATAGCCCACCCATTCCAGCTAAGCAACACATGCAGACACATGCTAGGGGCTCACCTCAAAATTCACATTAACATCACTTTCATACCTGCCTGTTAATCTTTTCATCTTCTTTCAGTTATCATCTGTGGGCAAAGCCCTGCGAACTCTGATTTATAACAGCACACAGGGCTTCCCTCGTGGCAGAAGGGGTTAAGAAACGCACTATGAAGCAATCTGCAGCCTCTGCAGGATGAGTTCAATCCCTGGACAGCCAGGGAGCTACCCACATGGTGGAGCAGACCTCTCCTGGCTCACCCGCTGCTCCCCTCAGCAGTGTACTTTGGTCAATCTGCCTCTTCTGTTCCCCACTCTTGTCTCTGGTGAATCCTCTCATCTCCTGCATCTCTGACCTGTACCCCATCTCTTGTATGCATAAATAAATAAATCTTTAAAAATAATAAAATGAAATAAAACATCACACAGCTAGCCAGGAAGGCCGTGGCATCACGGGAAAACAGCTGTCCATTCTTGTAACAGGAGTAGCCACTGTCTGATAAACAAACTATGTGTCATTCGCCCACATCTCAGGCCACAATTGTGAGCTGGGGGAGGGGGTTGGCAGAGACTTGATGTCCAAAGTACACCTACAAGGAGCAATTGAAGAGAGGAGCCCAAATGTGTCAAATCCCATGCAAAACATCTCAACTTCTTTGCTATGATGGCTTAGGTGTAAGTAAAGTAGCTTCGAATCACATCCTCAAGAAGAGAAAGCTGAGTACACAGACTGGCTGACGTGCAGGAGAGCACCCCAAATGAACAACCCCCATCCCAGAACACAGCTGCTGTTAACCTCATTTCACAGATAAGGAAACAGGACCCCAAAAGGTTAGAGGAGTTGGCAAGGCCAAGCAGAGTTGAGCACAAGTCCTTGGAATCAAGATCTCTGCTCTTACAATCTCACCTGCGATTCTCAAAGTTCATTGGTCATATGAAACTCCTAGGAAGGAGTTAAATGCAGATTCCCGGGCTGACTTCCAGAATTCTCACTCAGTATTTCAGGCATGGGACCTGCGCATCCATATTTTAAAAGAGCCTCTTAGGTGAGTCCCATGTAGGTGATTTCTTGTCCATAATATGAGAGTCAGTGTGCCACTCCTTTCAGAAAAGTACCATCCAAAATGAGACAAGGCAGCAAAGGGTAAGAATCCAGGCCCGAGACCACCCCCAGGCTACAGCCGAGTCTCTGTAGCAGTGTTGGCTGAGAAGCGCTGCTCCTAAATTCTACCATGCCTCCAACACAAGCTTCGCCTATCCCTAGTATCTTTGGTAATAATATTGTTACTTTTTTTAAAAAGTGACTCACTTTTTCTTAACTTACTTTAAAAGGAAATTCCATAGCACTACCAGAAATGGAAACCCATCTCACTTGCCATAAATACATAATGCTACTAAAAGCAAAATTAAAAAAAAAACCAAAGTATGTAAATATTGGCTAGACACTCACTCAACTAGGGTTCTGATCCTGAGGTCTGGTTTCTCTGAGATAAAAATGGGGGCTAGGTCCAGAGATACACTACGGGGTAGGGGAGAGGGGGCTGTGAAGGGAATAGGACCAAAACAAGGGGGGGTGGGAATTTTACAGGGATGATAACCAAGATGAAAACACACATTGTACAAAAATGAAAAATGCTGTAAAAATATATAAAATAATTTTTTTAAATGGGTGTTAGGTATAAAGGGCAGGGCTTTAAGAGACTAAAATTGAGAGGTTCTCCACCCAGACGAGGGCTAGGAAAAGAAATAAAGTGCTTTCTCTATACCATGCAATGCTCCTGAAGCCTTGTCCACACACACCCCAAAGTTTCACCAACCACCAATGGTAACGTGACCTCTTTGGGTGCCACTGGCCTAAAGCAGTGGCTCTGAGACGTTCAGGTGAGTCAGAATCACACAGATTGTTCTGGTTCCCCCGCCCCTCAATTCCTGGACCAGTCTGCACACGCTGTGTAGTCCCGGCCCAGCTCACAGACTCCAGCAACGGGCTGTTTCACCCTAGGCCCTAGTAGCCATTAGGTTCAGGTAGCAAAAAACAAATATTTTTCCAAAGCAACTCGTACTGCAATTCACTGTACTGCACCTGGTGCTTTCCAGGAGTTTGTAGCATCAAGGAAGGAATGAAGGAGAAGGTGTTTTGTGGGGGGTAGGAATCTCTCCTAGGAGCACTTCCCAGAGCACCACAAACTGGACTCTGACTGTAGCCCCAGTGGGACGACCTGCCTGGGCAGGGAGTTCACAGGTGAGACAGAACCCAGACTAGCCTAGGCTCCAAGTCTACACAGCCGGATTCAAACTGCAGCCTCGGGCTTCCTCCCTGTGTGTCCAGGGGCCTTTCCCCAGCCTCTACCTGTCTCATTTCTTCATCTGCAACCCAGAGGAAAGCAGACTCACCTGCAGAGTTATTGTGGGGAGGGAATTAAATAATGTATGTCAAGCCCCAGCAGGGCGGCAGCCAGGCTTACAATGTGTTCCCAGGAAGGATGGCAGCTGCCGCCAACACTGCCACTCTTATTGCTGATGGAACAACCACCTGGGGCGGGGGTACCTCAACTCCTGCACAGGACACCCACAGTCTGCTCTTATCAGGGAAGGACATTTCCCTGCTGGTGTTCATACATGCCTGCAAGTATACACACACGTGCATCCATGTACAAATGCACACACTCACGCACGCTCAGCCAACTGCCAGCAGCCCTAGAAGTAAAGGTGGTGTTTCTAAGGTTGCTGTTGAAAGAGACAGGAGAAAAATACCTGAGGCCCAACAGATGGTGAAGAAACACACTTCACCCACCCCACAATCCCCTACTCGTCTTGCACCAGGAACGCAGTGGAGTTTGCCAACTTCCCGAGTTGAGAGTATTGTCTCCTAAGTTGAGAGAAGGATAAAAGGGCACAGATGGCAAAGGAAGAAGACAGACCAGGTGCTGGTATGCTGGCCCCAGGCCTGCGCTAGGCAGGCTGAGCCCCAAATCCAGCACCCCCCGGGCACTTGCAGTGCTCACACAAACACGACTTCACACCACAGGGCTCCATGTCCTCATCGATAAATCAAGTAAGACATGGTGAACGGAGCTCTCGGGGCCTTAAATAAAATTCTAACAACATAAACCAACACTAATTAGGCACTTATGCTGTACTCGTGACTCTGCATTATTTTACTCGGCCCTCCAGCCATCTATGACAAATGCTAGCTATTCCCACATTTTCCAGAGAGGTTAGGTAACCCGCTGAAGGTCGCACAGCTAGTAAAGGGCAGAGTTGGGCTCCAAACCCATGCAGAGTGCCTTGAGTTGTAGGCTATTAACCATCCGCAGCACTGCACAGGGCCTGGGACATGGCAGTCACCCCTACAATGGGGGCCGGGCATGGAGCAGGGGAGAGTTGCTTTCCCAAAGCCCCAGTCTGGAGGATGAGCAAGGGACTGAATCTACAGACTTGATTAATCTAAGCCCAAGCTCACTGCACAGACTCTGATTCCCTGCCCCAAATTTAAACAGCTGCTCCTTCAATGTAATGGAACGCAAATGTCTGAAGAGCTTCGAGTTTTAATTATCAAAGTCCTGATGAAAATCTGAATCAACAGCTGCTCCCGGCAAGGCGGCCCTCAGAGATGCCCAGAGAGTGGCAGAGCGGGGGGCGGGGGACACAGCCCAGACAGGATGCGGATGGCTGCAGCTGTCTGGGGAGCCCCTGCACCTGCAGCCGTGAGCTGTGGGGTAGACGAAAAAGACAGGGTTCAGGCAAGAGGAGGTGGGAAACTCTGGGGTGTATCTGTCCTCGCGACATGGAAGGTGTGCATCTGGCGTTCTGTCCTGCGACAGTGACAACGTGGAGGGATGACAGCAGGGGCTGCAGTGATGTTTCCAGCAGGTAGGGCAGGGGTGTAGGTCCAGCTGTCCAGGGGGCCAAGAGGGGGTCAGTGAGGTGAGACGCAGGTGTCAGAGTGATGGCCTTCAGCCAGCTAAGTGACAGCATGTGACAGTAGCTTCAAGACCTCTGCTGTGGCTGTAACTCCAATGTCACAAATCACGGCCTCTACCATCCCTGCCACCTCCACTTCTCTGGGCAGAAACAGCCCCCATCCCAGGCAGGTCCTGCCATCAGACTAACACCTGTTCCATTTGCAGCAACATAGAACAAAAAGACATTCGATACCACCCCCTCCCCAATGTTGTCAGTCCTACCTTGTGATTCTTCTCAAATCTAACATCTTTTCTACCAGTAACTTTGGATAATGCCAAGCTGGAAATACTAAAATAACAAAACAGCCCAAGAACAGAATATACCATTGTCTTCTTTTTTCCCCCACTCTGCCCATCAGTGTGGTAAGCTGGCAGGGGCAGGGAGGTGGGGGACGGGGCAGCTAAGTCCCTACAACATTCCCCGGCAGGAATGTCATTTTTAAACGCCTTAGAGCTTAATAGACTCATTCTGTCCAAAGAAGATATTTTATGACTGACAAGTGCAAAGATACTTAGTAAAGTGTTATTTACACAAATGCAATGGAATTCAGCAGTGTTGCAAAATAGGGGAGTGGTTAGATAAGTTGGGGTATATTCATGTGGTTGCAGTGTGTTCGGTTATCAATAATTTAGAATTTTAAATAACCCAAAGTGCAGAGACACATTTATGATAAAACGTTAAGTAATAAAGCAGGACATGTCACATACATAATCATTCCAATTGTGTTTAAAATATGCAAATGCATAGATATGAATATTTAAAAAAGACTGGAAGGAAGTGCACCAAATACAACACTAATCAGCCCTGTTCTTATGCATAGGATTTATTTTTTTCTGTGTGCTTTTCCATTTTTTCTATATTTTCCGCAGAAAATATGCATTACATAGAAACTTAAAATTTTTCTCAATAAAAAGCATCAAAAAGATAATAAAGGAGGATAGAGAAGAGAGATGAAGCTTAGACTTGAAGGGGCATACATCCTGTTGGGCATGCCTTGTCCTATTCTCACAGTTCTCAGAGCCAAAATGATGGGGACATTTTTCCTCCTTAAATCAATTCTGCAAGATAACATTTGGTCTGATGTTTGTAGGAATACAAGTGTTCTCAGCCCTGGCAAGCATATGTCAGAGAAATGTCTTAAGAACCCATTCCTATACTGACTCTCAAGGATTAGCAGTTGCCATGGCAATGTGTTAGCAAACAATTTGTTAAGTACTTGAAATTTCTCCTCCAATATTGATTAGTAAATGGATATTGGAATGTTCATGTAGCTCATCACTGCTAGTCTTGTATCCCCATGTCAGCGCCTGATTTGATTGCTAATGGTCCCCAAATTAGAGATCGTGACTCTACACACTGTCATCAGCAGGCTTGGTACCCTTTCAAGAAAATAGTCACTTGGGAAAAGTTTAAGCATAATCTTCTGGACTTATTTCTGATGACTTAAGAAGAAGGCTTAAGTGGTGCTTGTTGATGGCCAAGATGAGACCTGCCTTTGCAGCACCCACTACCTCTGACAGCAGCCTTTAGTGCCAGTGCAATGGAAAATCACCCAGCTGCCCTCCCAGGTCTCTCTCCTGGGACCAACAGCACCGGCATCTGCAAGGCATTTAACTACCACTTCAAGTCTCATCCCAGAAGACTTGGCCAAACTCTTTGTCATTTTATGAAGTCTTTTCCTAAAGAATCAGAATCTGACCCAAATACCAAGAATAAGTTGATGCTGGAAGAACCAGAGCAAAGGCAGGGCCACTCCCTAAAGCACAGAGATGGAGGCTGGAACTCAGGCCCAGGCTAAAGAACCAGGGGGTGATCTGGGCTCCCTAAAGGAGGGCTCTGGAGGAAACTCTAGGAAAGACATCAGTGCCTCCCCGTGTGCCAAGTGCCTAGTCTGGACAAAGACTCAGGGCTTGGCTGCAGCTGAGCTAGCAGTGAAGGCTTTGGAGTAGAGCACATCTGTGATAAAGAGGTCAGTACATTGAGACGGATGTAGACGAGGAAGTTTGCAAGTTTCGAATGGGGTGGCACCTGAAGGCCTGCCTGAGCAGGACATAGGGGACAAGATGGGAGGATACCTGTGCAGGCAGTCTCGTCAACAACACCCTGCTAGCTCGGATGGTCAACTTATCCCAGTTTTGCCCAGGACATTCCTAGTTTTGCACTGGAAGTCTGCATTCTGCAGAGGTCACCTGGGTCTCCCCACTGCCAACTGGATCACTCCTACGCAAGTCCATGCTCCAGCTGGGGCCTCCCTGTGCTCCTTGAGGATGACCTTGTACCTGCCCGAGATACCCAGGTTACCTCTGAAGTGACTATCTCCACATGCATTATCTCTTCGTCAGTGCCACTTAGAAATGCCATGTGGAGGGCCTCCCTGGTGGCGCAAGGGGTTAAGACACAACCTATGAAACTATCCACAGCCTCCACAGCACGAGTATGATCCCCGGCCGGCCAGGGAGCTACTCACATGGTGCAGCAGACCTCTCCTGACTCACCCGCTGCTCCCCTCAGCAGTGTATTTCAGTAAATCTGCCTGTTCTGCTCCCCACTCTGTCTCTGGTAAATCCTCTCACCCCCCCGCACCTCTGGCCTGTACCCCAGCTCTTGTATGCATAAATAAATAAATATTTATATATATTTTTTTAAATGCACATCTTTTTTTTTTAAAGATTTATTTATTTATTTATACAAGCACTGGGTACAGTCAGAAGTGCGGGAGGGTGAGAGAATTCACCAGAGCCAGAGCAGGGAACAGAGCAGGCAGACCGACGAAATACACTGCTGAGGGGAGCAGCGGGCACGGCAGGAGAGGTCTGTGTGCCATGTGGGACCCTTGCCAGCGGCCAGGGATTGAACTGGTGCTACAGAGGCTGCAGGCAGATTTGCAGCCCAGCACTCAACCAATGCACCACCAGGGGAGGCCCAATAAATAAATATTAAAAAAAGAAAAAGAAAAAGAAATGCCACGTGAAGATGGATACAGAGCATCCAAAATGAGGACAAAATAGAATGGGCAAATAATGGGTATGGTTCAGAGTGGAGGAGATATAAGTATCCTTATCTCTTCCTTATCTCTGCTCTCACTGGCCTATCTGCCCCTGTTCTCATCCATTTAACATCTCCTCCAAATTAAGACAAAGGAGAGATCCTTCCAAACCCCTAAGCTGAGTAGGTCTCCTTTGGGAGCCCTTTCCAGGCTGCCTGGTGCCCTTAGAACAGAATTGTTAGTACTTGCCTGGCCCTTAAAACCTTCCCAGACCAGCCTTGGACATCCTTTGGGCCTCATTCCCAACTCACACATATCTGTTCAGGGGACGTTTTCAACTCCCCAAACCAGGCAAGCTGGTCCATTATTCCCAGGTTTTTTCACAGGCTGGTCCTTCAACCTAGAATGCCTTCTGCTCCCCTAGATCCTCATCCTGCCATCTGTCAATCCAATTTATTTGCCTGCTAGAAGTATCTTTATTTTTCCATCCTTGTTTGCTATGTGAGGACAACTCACTCCTACAGAGCCCAAGTTTTCATTTCAGTGAACTGCAATTTTTTATGCTTACACTGTTTCACCCCAATATTCCATGAAGGCCTTGATTTCAGGGATTGAGTCTCTTTGAACATTATTTTTCCATCACTGGGCATGCTTCCAGGATGGTTGATTGACTGACTGATTGATGATTGACTAAACTTACCTCCCCCAAATCCTTCCATGTGAGATGATATTTTCCTCCAAGTGTTTAGCCATTACACATGAAAGACAAGATATCTCTTTGAATTTCCAAATGTTTATCTCAAAGCTTTCAGTTTTGTCTACCAGGCTGTGCCGCCAACAGCATGAGCCTTGCTGTCAAAGCACCCCACTTTTTGTTGATTTACTTTAAAATGCAACTCAGTGGTTTCAAGTTAGAAGAAGAATGCAACCGCATCTTCAGCCTGTCCTCGAACATCTATCACCAGCCAACTAAGGAGATGTGACTGTCGCCTTCCCAACCCGACAAGATGATATTTCTCCACCACAATACAAGCCCAGTGAGCCATGCAATCGTGGTGAATTCCCTATCAGCAAAACATCCTATGCAATTTTTCAGAGAATATGATTCTATCTGAAAATAAGTGCAACAGCCTGGAACTCATTTTTCCCTAGTGCCTAACTTTCAGCTTCCTATAAATATGAGAAGGCCTTTCAGGCAGCAACACACATCAGAATTATCGAACAAGCATTGCTTATGAGTCTGCCTATAGCAGTGTCAGAAGGTGCCAAGAATTTGCCCACCGTATTACAGCATTGCTAACAGGATCTTGGGCAGTTTGCTGAGCTTAAAGTTGTGTCAGATACCAGTGTGTAAGGAATGTCTCAAACTAAAGTATGTGTGGATGTGTGTGTGTGCAAAGAAAATATCAATAGGTATTAGTTATCTACTGCTGTGTAACAAATCACCCCCAAACTTGCCTTTTAAAATAAAACACTACGTATTTCACAGTCTCTGTGGGTTAGAAATCCTGGCACAGCTTAACTGAGTCCCTCTGCTTCACAATTTCATATGGCTGCAATGAAGATGCTGGTTAGGGCTGTGGTCTCATCTGAAGGTTTGGCCAGGGCAGGATCTGCTTCTAAGCTCATCCACGTGGTTGTTGGCAGGAGTTAGTCTTATAGCCTGTGAGATTGAGATCACAGTTCTTCACCAGTCATTGATTGAGCCCTCAATTCCTCATTCATGGGTCTCTCTATAGAGTAGAAAGATCAACTCCATCAGAGAGAGAAGGTGAGAGAGCAAAGGAAAATCCAGCCAAGAGTGCTAGCAAGATGGAAGTCCCAGTCTTTTGCAATCTAATCTAGGAAGTAACATTCCATAACTTCTCCTATATTTTATTCTTCAGAGCGAGTCTCCAGGACCAGTTCATACTTAAAGGGAAAGGATTGCACAAAGGCATGGATTTTAGGAGGTGGGGATTTTGGGAACCAAGTTAAACAAAAAAAAAAAAAAAAAAAAAAAAGATGTCTACCACAGAAATACCAAATGAAATCCCAGAAAAGTATCATCAGAGCCCTTTGTCTAGGGCAGCACACACCATTATTATAGCTAATTGTTAGATGCCCTCCCCTATTATTCTCAGCCAAATCTGATCCCACAGTTTCTTTCCATTGGCCCTAGTTTATCCTCTGGAGCCACTGGAGAAATTTCCTCTCCTTTCTAATCACAAGCTTTCAGAGCAACTCCCAAATCCCGAGCAACTACCAAATCTTCGACACCAATGATAATAGCACCAAGTAAAACCTGAACACACTTTATGAATCATCCTTGATGAAAGTATTTTCAGAAACATTATTCCATTTGCCACCCATAATAACTAAAAATCATTTGTTAACTATCATTTAGCTTTTAGTACTAAGTGAAACAATGAATGGGCAAATCCTTGATAAAACCTGTGACAATTTCACTCTACTATTTTCCCATTTTTCAGGTGAGAACACTGAGGCTCAGTGGTTGTGCCACTCAGAGAGCACATCTAAGTAGCTAGTGTTAAAAGATATTGTAAAAGGAGGGGCGGAGCAACATGGTGGTGAGGAGACGCTGCGAGTAAGATCTCCCATTAAAAAAAGTGAATAGGGAGGAAAAGCGGCAGGTCCCAGTGAGAACTGGGACACGGAAGATAAACGGGTGACTCCAGCAAACTACCCGAAGAAGAAAGTGGCCATAAGAGGACTAGAAGGGAGGGAAGCGCAGAACCCTGCTCCCCTCCCCCGCCCACAGAGGCGGCACTCTCCGACCCGCAGAGAGGAGGAAAACAACAAACCAAAACGACCAACAAGAACAAACGACGCAGCAAGCGGGACTGTGAGCGGAAAGGAACTATTGCAGCCACCACACCCCGCGAACGGGAGCTGAGGCGAACCCTGCAGGATCCGCCGCAGCGGTGAGCGAACGGCTCCGGGCGCCATTAGAGAAGAACAAAGACCCCGGGAGACGCGCACACAGCCCGGGCTGCCGGTAAGCTGGCGCGGGAAAGTGGCGCGCTTGGCGCGCTTGAAAAGCAAGTGCAGACCAGGATCGCGGCTGCCCAGGTCCCCGCGCCTGCGACCTAGGCTTGGGAGACGACCTAGGCTTGCGGGGAGATGCGCAGAGGTCCTCACTGAGGTGAAGGTCCCTCCCTGAGTGAGCAGGAACCAGGCGCCCAGGCACCGGAGCGGTGCAAAAGGCGCCATTCCCGCGCCACTGAACTGGGCTACAGCCCGCGTCCTGGAACTGAGGGCTTTGAACTGAGACCCGGGGCACGAAATTAGGGGCGTGGGTTCCCCACGACGGTGGGGCACAAGGCAGACACAGCACCCCAAAGCCGTTGAGGTGTACCCTACCATCCCCGCTCTGCTCCCTGTCCCACGGGGTGGAAAATCAGCTCCCCAAGGGCTCTAGGAGAGATCTCTGGCGCCACCTAGCGACTTGAAGCCAGCACAGGCTCCTGAAGGAGCTAGTGGCCAGCTGGGGAGTTAGCCCACACCGGGCCCCTTCCGACCAGTAGTCTGAGCCCACAGGGGGAGCGAGCACCCACAGCCGGGGCAGACCAGGCGCGCAGAAGAGTGTGCCTGAGACTGGACGCGCAGGGAGTGTGTCCCACATCACCATTTTAGAACAGGGACATTTCTTCAGTAAAGACTACCTGCACAAGGCTTCCTCAGGAGCCAGAGGTGAGCAGGGGAAGTTCGCCCACGCCAGACCCCCTCTGGCCTGCAGTCCAAGCCCAGAGGGGGAACAGGAACCCACCGCTGGGGCAGACCAGGCGCACAGGGGAGTGTGTCCCCACATCGGCATTTTAGGACAGGGACCTTTCTCCAATAAAGACTGCTTGAAACTGACAGATGACTCCTGGAGGAACCAGAGGGGAGCAGAGAAGCCCACCCAAGATGCCGGCCAGTCCCAACTACACAGTGTCCCAACGCATACGGCAAATTAGAAAACAGACAGTAGGGAGGAGAAGAACCACACGCAACCTAGCAACTCTCCAGAGAAAAAGCACACCACAAAAAGAAAACCAGCCCCCAGATTGCAACGACAGTAACTTGGAAGAACTTCTGAGCCTTCCAGAAAGAGAATTTAAAATTGCCGTGATTAAAAAACTGACAGAAGTCATAAAGGAAAACAATGATAAGGGAAAAATAATCAACGATCAGAAGAATGAAATTGAGTCCCTAAAGAGGGAAGTAAAAGAAATGCAGGAGATCAAAGAATTAATGGAAGAACTAAAGAATTCTGGGAAAGCAATGAAAGCAGAATTGATGAAATGGAAGAACGAATAAGTGCTCTTGAAGACACAGAAATAAAAAGAACCAAAACAGAAAAGGAAAGAGAAGTACGAAGGAAAAAGAATGAAGAAAGACTTCGGGAACTATCTGACTCCATGAGGAAAGGAAATATAAGAGTTATAGGAATACCAGAAGGAGAGGAGAGAGAAGTAGGAACAGAGAAATATTCAAAGAGATAATTGAAGAGAACTTCCCAAATGTGAAGAAGGAGCTGAAAATTGATATACAAGAAGCAAGAAGAACACCAAACTTCCACGACGAAAGAAAAAATACAGCAAGACACATAATAGTAAAGCTCCCTAGAATCCAGGACAAGGAAAAAATAATGAAGCTGGCAAGAGGGAAGAAACAGATAACATTCAAAGGAAAGCCAATCAGGCTGACATCAGACTTCTCCGAAGAAACACTACGGGCAAGGAGAGAGTGGAGGGACATAGTCAACAGACTCCAAGAAAACAGATGCCAACCAAGAATACTCTATCCCGCAAAGCTCTCCTTCCTCTTTGAAGAAAGAATATGGACCTTCCCAGACAAACAGAAACTCCGGAATTTCATTGCAACTAAACCCCCACTCCAAAAAATACTACAAGGAGTCCTAAAGCCAGAACCTCAGAGGGACGAATAACAATGAAAGAAGACCAAAAAAAAAAGTTATTAAAAGAATAAATAAATAAAATCAAAGGAAAGACAAACACAATGGCAAATACAGATGTTAACATATCAATATTAACTCTAAATGTAAATGGACTAAACTCTTCAATAAAAAGACACAGAGTGGCAGCCTGGATTAAGAAACAAAACCCAACCTTTTGCTGTCTCCAGGAAACACATTTAGCTACAAAAGATAAAAATAGGCTCAAAGTTAAAGGATGGAAAACAATCCTACAAGCAAATGGACCAAAAAAGAAAGCAGGAACAGCTATACTTATATCAGATAAAACAGATTTCAAACTCAAAAAGATAAAAAGAGACCCCAATGGTCACTACATTATGATCAAGGGGACAATACTTCAAGAAGAAATAACACTCATTAACATATACTCACCAAACGAAGGAGCACCAAAATATATCAGATAACTGTTGTCCTCTCTGAAAACAGACATCAGAGAAAACACATACGTAGTGGGAGACTTCAACACACCACTATCAACAATGGATAGATCAACAAGACAAAAAATAAGTAAAGAAACCAAAGCTCTAAATAAGGACCTAGAGCAATTGGGCTTAACAGACATCTATAGAACACTAAACCCCAAAAAAACGGAGTACACATTTTTCTCAAGTGCACACGGATCATTCTCCAGGATCGATCACATACTGGGGCACAAGACAAACATCAACAGATACACCAAGATTGAAATCATATCAACCATCTTTTCTGACCATGAAGGCATCAAACTAGAAATAATCCATAAAAAGAAGGCAAGGAACTTTCCTACCTCATGGAGATTAAAAACCACACTACTGGAAGACCACTGGACTAATGAGGAGATCAAAGAAGAAATTAAAAAATTCTTTGAATTGAACGACAAGGAGGACACCAATTCCTAAATGTATGGGATGCAGCAAAAGCAGTAATAAGAGGAAAATATATAGCAATAGAAGCTCACATCAAGAAACAAGAAAGAACTCAAAGAAACAACCTAATCTCGAAGCTCAAAGATCTAGAAAAAGAACAACAAAAAAAACCCGAAAACCAGTAGAAGAAAAGAAATAATAAAAACCAAAGCAGAAATAAATGAAATTGAAACTAAAAAAACAATCCAAAAGATCAATGAAACCAAAAGCTGGTTCTTTGAAAAAATCAATAAATAGACAAACCCCTAGCCAGGCTCACAAAGAAAAAAGGGAGAAAGCACAAATAAACAGGATCATCAATGAAAGAGGAGAAATCACAACGGACACAGCAGAAATCAAAAGAATAATCAGTAACTACTATGAACAGTTATATGGAAACAAGTTTAACGATCTAGAGGAGATGGACAAATTCCTACAACTCTACAATCACCCAAAGCTAGATAAAGAAGAAATAGAACACCTAAACAGACCAATTACAATTAGCGAAATTGAAATGGTAATCAAAAACCTCCCCAAAAACAAAAGCCCAGGACCTGATGGATTTACAAATGAATTCTACCAAACATTCAGAGATGAATTAGTGCCTATCCTTCACAAACTCTTCCAAAAAATTGAGAAGGAAGGGACAATACCAAACACGTTCTATGAAGCCAACATTACACTAATACCAAAACCGAACAAGGACAACACAAAAAAGGAAAACTACAGGCCAATCTCCCTAATGAACACTGATGCAAAAATCCTCAATAAAATTTTAGCCATCAGAATCCAACAATGTATTCATAAGATAATTCACCACGACCAAGTAGGATTCATTCCAGGGGCACAAGGATGGTTTAACATCCGAAAATCAATCAACGTTATCCAACACATCAACAAAAAGAAATATAAAAACCATATGATAATATCAATAGATGCTGAGAAAGCTTTCGACAAAGTGCAACACCCATTCATGATAAAAGCCCTTGAAATTCTTGGGATACAAGGAACATACCTCAACATCATAAAGGCCATCTATGACAAGCCAACAGCCAGTATCATTCTCAATGGTGAAAAGCTGAAAGCAATTCCATTAAGATCTGGAACAAGACAAGGATGTCCACTCTCACCACTGCTTTTCAATATAATACTGGAAGTCCTAGCCAGAGCAATAAGACAAGAGAAAGACATCCAAGGAATCCAAATAGGAAAAGAAGAAGTCAAACTATCACTATTTGCAGACGATATGATATTATACATAGAGAACCCCAAAAACTCCACAGAAAAGCTAATTCAACTCATCAATCAGTTCAGTAAAGTGGCAGGATACAAAATCAACACGCAAAGTCAGTAGCCTTCCTATACACAAACAATAAATCTGAAGAAGAAGAAATCAAAAAAACCATCCCTTTTGTTATTGAAACAAAAAAATCAAATATTTGGGAATAAATCTAACAAAAGAGGTAAAGGACCTATACAAAGAAAACTATAAAACACTGTTAAAAGAAATAGAAGAAGACACAAAGAAATGGAGAGACATCCCCTGCTCGTGGATTGGAAGAATAAACATTATTAAAATGGCCATTCTTCCAAAAGCAATATACAGATTCAATGCTATTCCAATCAAAATTTCAATGTCATTCTTCAAAGAAATAGAACAATTATTGATGAAATTCATATGGAATCACAAAAAACCCCGAATAGCCAAAGCTCTCCTGAAAAAAAAAGAAGGGAATGGAGGCATTACACTCCCAGACTTCAAACTATACTACAAAGCCATAATCATCAAAACTGCATGGTATTGGAACAAGAACAGACATACAGACCAATGGAATCGAATAGAAAATCCAGAAATAAACCCACAGATTTATGGTCAACTAATCTTTGACAAAGGAGCAAAGACTATGCATTGGAGCAAAGAAAGTTTGTTCAATAAATGGTGCTGGGAAAACTGGGTCGCTACATGCAAAAGAATGAAGCTTGACCACTACCTCACACCATACACAAAAATCAACTCAAAATGGATTAAAGAACTAGACATAAGACCTGAAACCATAAAATACATAGAAGGAAATATAGGCGAAACACTACGTGATTTGCACATCAAAGACATCTTTACAGACACATCACCCAAAGCAGTGATAGTGAAGGCAAAGATAAACAGCTGGGACTACATCAAATTAAAGAGCTTCTGCACAGCAAAAGAGACAATAACAAAAACAAAGAGAAACCCCACCAACTGGGAGAACATTTTTGCACCCAACACTAATGATAAAGGACTGATCACAAAAATCTGCAAAGAGCTGATGAGACTCAACAACAACAAAGAAAATAATCCAGTCAAAAAATGGGCAGAAGAGCTAAAAAGAAACTTCTCTGAAGAGGAAATGCAAATGGCCAACAGGCATATGAAAAAATGTTCAACATCACTTGCCATCAGGGAAATGCAAATCAAAACTACCATGAGATACCATCTTACACCAGTGAGAATGGCACATATTTAAAAAACTAGCAACAACAAATGCTGGCGAGGATGTGGAGAAAAAGGAACTCTTCTGCACTGTTGGTGGGAGTGCAAACTGGTCCAACCACTGTGGAAAGCTGTGTGGAGATTTCTGGACCTACTAAACATAGAGCTTCCATAGGATCCAGCAATTCCACTCCTAGGTATTTACCCAAAGGACACAGAAACATCAATTCCAAAGAACACCTGCACCCCTATGTTTATAGCAGCACTGTTTACAATAGCTAAGCTTTGGAAACAACCCAAATGCCCAAAAATAGATGACTGGATCAAGAAGATGTGGTACATATATACCATGGAATATTACTCAGCATTCAAAAAAGATAAACACATGCAATTTGCAGCAACATGGATGGCGCTGGAAGGGATCATGCTCAGCGAAATAAGCCAAAAAGAAAAAGAAAAATACCGGATGGTCTCACTCATAGCAGGAATCTAGAAAACTTAAATAAGGGACCAGGAAAATGAATAACTATAAGAAAGTGAAAATCAAAATCAACAAAAAACTATGAACCAGAGACACTTTTTTGGGGGGCGGAGGCGGGAGGGGAGGGATTGGGGTCAGAATGGGGGGGCTGCAATTGTATAGGGAATATAACAATAAAATTTATTATTAAAAAAAAAGATATTGTAAAAGTAAAATTGTGACTGTCATTCAGATATAAGATGAACATATGCTGATTTTATTCTACCATTAATTTTACTTTATCATTAATCAATGCATATTAGGAAGGCATTATAACTAGTTTAAAAGATAACCCAAAGAACAGAACATCCATCAATAAGCATTTAAATAGCAGTGCAAATGGAGGTAAAGCTGTTTTGATGGGAGGCTATGTGGGTCTGTAAAACCTTTGTCTGGCAGGACAGAATCATCTATCAGTTTTCTACAATTCATAGATTATAAAACAGGTGAAGAAAAATGGCCTCAAACATTCACTGACTATTTTAAGACTCAATCATAAAATGGTTAAGCCTTAAATGGCTGGCAGCATATAAGTGAAGGAGCAGAGAAAGTCTCTGAAGTAAAAAAGAGTTGGGCCAGGACATTAAGTCTCTGGCTCTCTGCATTTTTCCATGTCAGTAAGAGGCCTTCCCTTCCTTTTTCCCAGCGGCCTATTTCTCATTCAATAACAGGCTGTCCAGGGTATTTCCAGCCTGGCTCCCCTCCCCCCATGCTCCTTAGAGAGTGCTCCATTGTGCAATGAAAGGAGGTACGGGTTCCGTGTGGTTTTGGTTTTACCCAAAGTCTATAGAGTTTCAATAGCCTCTTTGTTCTCTCTTTCAATAGTTCCTGTGTCTTAAGAAATTACAAATTTTCATTCTTCCTATTGCATTAGTAGTTTGAAAAAAAAGAAAAGAAAAGAAACCAATTAAAAAATAAAGTTCTCAGGCTTAAGAACTGCATTTATAATAACTTCACAGGTCTAACCTGCACTTACTGCCGGCAGTTTAAACAGAAGGTTCCTTGAGAGGTGAGCAATAAAGAAGGCATTTAGTACTTGTTCTCCAGAGATGCTTTTATCAACTCACTTGCCCCTTTAACCGTCGCTGGCTTCTGTATAATCCATAGAAAGAAGAGATACGCCAACCAGATTTCACACATTTGCATGGGTCAGGCCTCTTATTAAATGAGTTTTCCCCACATGGCAATGCTGATCGTACTCTGATGGCAAATGCTTAAATATTTCATCAATTTCTATGAGATGTCAATTTCTCCTGCCAGGCAAGGTGGCCTTCTAGGCTAATCTGGGGTTAGGGAAGGGAGCCAATTCCAAAGCAGAATGTGACTCTGAATAGCTAAGACTTCAATTCCAGGTGTTCATTCCCACGCTTCACTTCAGCCCATATTTCTACCAACACTGGTTCAGAAGTCATAAAAAAAAAGCTAGACCCTCATTTCTTTGACAAAGGGACAGAGCTTGTCTATTTCCTCTTCCCCTTTTATTTCTTTCTCTTCTCCCTCATTTCTTGATTGTCTTGTTAATCTCTATATCCAGTGTCTGACCTAGAACCTGAATCATGATGCTGAGAAAAAACTTGCTTAATGAAATTGAACTAACTCCAATAATTCAGTTTTTCATCCACTTATCAAATATTTACTTGATACCTACTATGAACTACATTCTCAACTAAGAGTTGAAACCAGGGCCTCCCCAGTGGCGCAGCAGTTGAGTGCTGGGTTGCGAAGCTGCCCACAGTCTCTGCAGCACCAGTTCGATCCCCAGCCACCAGGTGAGGGTCCCACACGGCACGCAGACCTCTCCTGCCACCCACTGCTCCCTTCAGCAGTGTATTTCTTCAGTCTGCCTGCTCTGCTCTCCCCTCTGGCTCTGGTGAATTCTCTCACCCTCCAGCACTTCTGACTGTACCCAGTGCTTGAATAAATAAATAAATAAATCTTTTTAAAAAAAAAGAGTTGAAATAAAAGCAGCAGATAAAACAAGACTCTGGATTTCAAAAGGTTTACATTTATATGAGAGAAATGTAATAAACAAATATTTGGATAAATGATAACATTGATAACATTAATAAATAATAGCATATGTAGAAATAAGGGCTCTGAAGAAAAAAGGCAAGGAAAAGAGATAAACAGTAATAGCGTGTTGAGGAGTGAGTATTCACTTTACCATCATCTACCTAACAAGAGCTCGCTAAGTATTTTTAATCATGAGACATTTGTTGGACAGAAAGATAAAAGCAAATTATCTCCCTTCTCAACACCATCATTCAGCCTTTCTCTGAAGGGCAATGGATAAGAATTTACTAGATTTTATTGATCTTTAATATTAGTGCCGGGCTATATAATTATGTGATTTAATCCTAAAGTTACAATCTTCCCAACATACAGTCCTTATTAACGTAGGTGTAGTGAGGTTGCACAAGCTCAAAGTCATAAAACACCTTTCCAAATATCGATTGTCCACAAAATGGTGGAGTGAAGATGTGAATCAAGAACACTCTACCTCTAAAACACACTTGGTGTGTTACGTTACCAGTTCTGGACTCAAGTCATCATTCCAGGTTCTAGGGGTAATATAAAATTGTCAGAGAGTAGTCTTGGACCTTGTCAAAGAAATTAGAAGCTTACTGGGGAAATAGGATGTACTCACAGAGGCATAACAAAGGCTACGAGGACATGTATTTAAAGAGAGATTAGAAATGGTGGGCTGGGATAACAAAAAAAAAATATGAAAGGTCAAATGTGTCCATAAAGACAGGATAGATTTGGACATCAGATATAGAGTTGAAGCAGGGAAGGGAGACTATTCATATGTTCATTGAGCGTCTACAATGCATTCAGCATATAAGAGAGGCAGATAAACAAGTGGGACACCTGCCCTTGGATGAAAGGACTAGTCCAACCTCACTCAGACATAAAGGGACCAGAGCCTGATGTGCATTACCCTTGAGAAGAGCTCAGAAAGTCAGGGTGTGGGCCTCCCTGGTGGCGCAGGCAGTTGAGCACCACACTGTGAACCTATCTGCAGCCTCTGCAGCATATGTTTGACCTTGGCCGGCCAGGGAGAAACCCACATGGCTCAGCAGACCTCTCCTGCTGTGCCCACTGCTCCCCTCAGCAGTGTACTTCATCAGTCTGCCTGTTCTGTTCACTGCTCTGTCTCTGGTGAATCCTCTCACCCTCCCGCATGTCTGACCTGTACCCCGGTTCTTGTATAAATAAATAAATCTTAAAAAAAAAAGTCACAGCATGCTCAGACAATGAAAACTCTACCCAATGTACTCAATGGTTTTATCTTCTCTTTTCACCACAAAAACAGCAGGGGTTCTATCTTGGCTTCATCAAGTCCCACAAATGTCAGTATTTCTAGATAAGCCTAGTTTCACAAGGCTTCAGAGAAGAGTTTCAAAGCCTACTCAGATGGGGACCCACTCTCATTTTCCTCATCAGTAAAATAAAATGATGATTCAAAGAATTTAAAACTCATTGTTAAGATTAAAAGATGGAAAATATCAATCTGCAAAGGGCGCTGGAGCTTGTCCCATCCCAGAGGCTCAATAAGTATTGATTTCAATCTTCCTTCTGGTGAAACTCCTTTTCTGTGAAAGGTAGCTGGTAGTTTGGATACACGACAATCATCTTGCTTCATCCCCAAACCTCTTCAATACATATATTCAATGGGCCATGAAGTCCTGCCCATTATCCAGACCTTCCTTTCATTCCCATGAAACCTAGCTTCATTGCTATGGTTTCTTACCCATCCCCAATCTTCATTTGCGTGTCCTTCAGTCCTTCTGAGCCCCTGATCGATCTTCCTAAAACATCCTTTGATGATGTCATCCCCTGAGATATAAGAAAAAGAGGGATGAAACTTAAACCTCAAAGGTTACTCTTATACATCTTTTTTGACCATGAAGTCCTTGAGATTAGGAAAGAAACTATTAGCAAAATGGGAATATCCTCCAAGCAGAAAAGTATGCTTAAGTCAGAAAATTCCATGTAGCTATGATGAAGGGGAAGCTATATGGTAATGGGCTTGCCATGCTCGAATGGCCTTGCTTTCCAAAGCCCTGTCGTTTGGGCTTCAAAGGCACAGCCCAGGAGAATCTTATAGAAGAGACCACACCAAACTAGTCCTTCTTTAGCACCCTGCAATTGAGAAGTCATCTTCCAACCAAAAACAGTAAAATATAACTCCACAGCAAGAGCAAAGGGTTGAGCCCAGAGGTAAGAACACTCAGGCTGCAAAATCACTGTGGTCATAATGGAGTGTTCCCAGACACCCATGGATATCAGTCCAGAACAGTAAGATCAGAGCTCACCATTAGCTGGAACTGACTTCTCTAAAGCTCACCATTAGCTGGACTGGCTTGTGGCTGAGTATAAAGAGCCTTTGGGTAGAATCTTTCCCCCAATGCCTGGAGCTGAGCAGGTGCAAGGAAGCATGGCCTGATGAAAAATGTTGCCCACTGAGAAGCAGCAGCTTCCCTTTCCTCTCCAGGCATCAGATGCTGGACAGCGGCAGCCTCTGCTCGGGCTCCCCTACTGCACAGTGGCTCAGTTCTCTGGAATGACTCAAACCAGTCAGAGGAAACAGGAAGCACAACCTCCATCCTGGCCAGAACACCCCACTGTCCTTGCTGCTGCACCCCCTACATTCCTTTCTTCTTCCATAAAGGCTCTGAAGCCACCAAATTAATTTCTTCCAACATATAGCCTTACCACAATAAACCTTCCTAAAATTTCGTAAGCCCCGGTTTATTGAAATTATTTAAGCTCCAGGAGATTCTAGTCATTAGCTGCCTCTCACTCATTAGAGTCAGCTCATGGGTGAAGACAGCTGTCCAAATAAGGACCCAGGGAGGATCTGCCCACCTCTGATAACACCGCCCACTCCCTGTGTCCACCCTCCGCCAGCTGTTTCATAAAGAAAGAGGTCTACACAGATGTGGGAGAGCAGAGAATGGATCTTGGTGTCAGAGGCGCCAAGACCTTCTGCTGGAATTTCTGTCTTTCCAAGCAGACAGGAATAGCAAGTGTTGATTCTCTCATGGGGACAAATGCAAGAACTGGCAAACCGCTGTTCCTATTCCATTTACAAACACTCTCCTGCCCTGCAGCAAAGCCACCTTCCTAAAACAGAAACCCAGCCACACCACTACCCCAGGCTGGCTTCACTTTAAACTTGGAACAGAGTCCACATTCCCAGAAAGGCCCATGAGCGCCTCCCTACAAGCAGGCATCCCCTCCGCTCGGCCCCGTCTGCAGCCACACTCCTCCTGCTCTCCGGGGCCACTCTGGGCTGCATTCAGACCCTGGGACTAGCCAGGCCCCCTCCCTCCTCACAGCTCTGGCACCCTCCATGCTGCTACCCAAGCTGCCCCTCGCTGTTCACGAGACCAGTTCCTCCTCCTCCATCAGTCCTCAATCTAAAGCATCTCCTCGAGCTGTTATTCATTCTCAGTTCCAGTATTGACAATGTTTGTCTTGACGTCTTATTTTCTCTCTTCACTAGCATGTAAGCTTCATGAAGGCAGAGAACAGATTGGTCTTGCTCACTGGGCAATCCCTGGGCCTGGCACACAGGAGGTGCTCAATGAACTCCTTGAATTAAGAAATGAAGGAATGAATGAATGAATGAGTGAATGAATGACTAAACAAACACTCTCCACCAGTTTTCAGATGAAGTGCCTATCTGCCAGCATCACTTGTGGGCCAGGCATTGTCATGGACTCATGTGTCTGTGTGTAATGTGTATACATGTAGATACAGCATGTTATCATATCACATATCTAGTATATAGAGAATATTTATATTACATATAGAGTATTATATATCAATATTATTCCATAGGTTATTATAACATTACAACTGCATTGATAAATGTATTTACATATTCGATTCATAACATATACATACCACATTTAGATGCACACTCCTCTAAGCCTCAAACATTCCAGTGGGATAGGCATCATCATCACCACTTTGCAGACAGGGAAACTGGAGCACAAGAGGTTAAATAAGTTGTCCAAGGTCATACAGCTAATAAGTGACAGCTGTTTGACTTCTGCCCCCTGCATGTGCCGAGCCACCTGGGGGTCAGAATCCAGGAAGAGGGCTTGCTGGCCACCCAGCACCTGGGAAGGAGTGCTCCCTCTCCCCGGCTCTATTTTATATCCTGCAGGAAGCTGGCTACTGAGAAGGATTTAAACGTGTCTGCTAGAGCGTCTGCTGCCTCTCCTGGGACTAATCTGCCGTGAAGCAGATGCAAAGCTTCATTTATCACTTCCAATGGAACATGAAAGACACAAAACCCCAGGCAGACGCTCCCTGCTTCCAGCATCCAACAGGACAGGCCTCTCCCCATTAGGGACCCCAAAGGTCTCACCCCCCAAGGAAGGGGCCTCCACTCTGCTGCCCACCGGGCCCCCGCACCGTGCTGTATGCCCAGGCTCTGCAGTCTGGAGATGAGCCAGCTGAGCCTCTCTTTACATCAGGTTATTTTTCTTCTTATAATTGAGGTGAAAGTCACATAACATAAATCAATGATTTAAAAATGCACAATTCAGAGACACTTCTTAGTATATTCACGATGTTTAACCATCACCTGTATCTAGTTCCAAAACATTTCATCACTCCCAAAGAAGTCCCTGCACCCACTAGCAGTCACTTCTTCATGGATTTGCCTCATCTGGATATCTCATGTCAATGGAGTCATAGCACATGCAACTTTCTGATCTGGTTTCTTTCATTTTGCATGAAGATCCAGAAGTTCAAGCACATTGTAGCATGGGTCACCATGGTCACTGGGGTTGGGCCACTTGCCAGTAAGAGATATCCGAGCCCCACGTAAGGGTCACCAACAGATTATGCAAAGCTTACAACATGTCTTCTTGCAGCCTACCAAGACCTGCTAGGAAGTGGGAAAACCAGAATCATCCTCCCCTGGGAGCTTTCTCATCTGCAGGAGCCCTGCATGGAAATGTACCCTCCTACTGCATTGCCCAGGAGGGTCACAACAGATCTGGGCCAGACACCAGAGTCCAGTCCTGCCTGGCGCTGAGAGGCCCAGCACACACAAACAGATAAGAAAACATTAATATTTATTATGTGCTTGTCTTCTTTTGCTGGAGAAAACAAAACCCAGTGACTTCAAAAGGGAAACAACTCCCAGAGCTTAAATTTTACTGTATTTCAGCTGCAAGTACAAAAGATTATGGTTTGATCCCACTGTGGCATCAGCAGAGGGCGTGACACACACAACACAGGGTCAGAATGTTATCACTTCCTTAGACAAGATGCCTGAATTGTGGCTATAAATACAACCATTGAATTTTCTGGCGAATAAATCAGTCCCAGCCCTGAACATCCATTATGTTCTAGTAGGAATCTCAAATCATGTCTGATATCTACTTGCACCATCCTTATACCAGGTCTTCCTTTCTTTCTTCATCCAACATCATGGCCACTCCCCCGCCTCTTGTCTACCTTAAAAACAGCAGCATTTCTCAACCAGCACTGCCAAGTTTTTGCATAGGTAATTCTTTGTCCTGGGGAAGAGGAGGAGCTGTCCAGCACATTGTAGTTAATTATTTGACCTGGGGAGCTGTCCAGCACATCGTGGGTGATTTTTTGACCTGGGAGACTGTCCAGCACATTGTAGGATGTCCAGTGGCATCCTGACCTGCACCCACTAGGTGCCAGTAGCACTCCTTTCCAGTTATGACAATCAAAAATGTCACCAGACTTTGCCCGATGTCGCCTGGGGAACAAAACAGAACTTGGATAAGAACCACTGATTTAGAGTCAGGTGAAAGAGAGCAACTGCAAAGAGGTTTCTCACATATTTACCTGAGAATTGTATCAGATCTTGCACCGTGCTTCCAAAATTAGGTTAATTACAATCAACTCTCAATTACCCAGGGACCAATTATGCACATTACCCCAGTCCCTGGCCCCTCACTATCTGTGGGCCATTCAACAAGCAGCTGGCACCACAGAGAAGGAACTTAGAATCAAGAATGCAGAGTCCCTCGTGGGCAGGCTGGATTATTTTGTTTTGTTTTGTATAGGATGGAGGATGTGTGCATGTTAAAAGAATCTTCCTTGCACCTTGTGGTGCTTTAGTACTACCCAGATTCCCCTAGCCCCTGGCAGCAGGGGCACTAGGTGAAAGGGGGGTGGGTTCTCTTCGTGTCCTGTCCAAATAGCAGGACTTTTTCCCCTTCTCTCTAGGACAGGGAAAGTTCTAGTATATCCTCTCTCCTTCCAAGGGCCTACCTATCTCTCTTCTAGGCAAAATGCAAAGCACAGAGGTCCTCTCTGGGGGACCAAACCACACACAATATCCCCATATTTGAGGCAATGGAGAATAATTAATATATGTGCAGATAGAAGGAGCCACTTCGATTTTTTTTTTCAAAAAACCTAAAAATTTTATCCAACATCTCCTTCCCACTGAACCCTGACCTTTTTCTCTCCTCCCTTTGACAACCAAACTTCTTTCCATCACTTTCCTACTATCTCACCTTTCACTCACTCTTCAACCCTGGGGTAGAACTATCCTCTATCCCAGTAATTCATTGAAACTATTCTCCTCAAGGTTGATGGCCAGTATCCACCCTCTCTTTGAATTTAGTGGCCATCCTCTATCCTTATCTAGGATATAAGGTGTTTGAGGGAAAGGAATTTAATCTGCCTTGCTTGCTTTTGTATCCCTAGTACTAAAGCAGTACTTGGCG
This sequence comes from Talpa occidentalis, assembly GCF_014898055.3. Classification (NCBI taxonomy): domain Eukaryota; kingdom Metazoa; phylum Chordata; class Mammalia; order Eulipotyphla; family Talpidae; genus Talpa; species Talpa occidentalis. Next base: position 94,840,388 of record NW_023600993.1, read on the forward strand.
TAGAGAAAGCACTCAATATATATCTGCTGAATGGAGGGATATATGAATGAATAAGTGAATCACACTTGATTGCTGCAGAATATTTTCAATACTGACCACACCTGCGCTCTTAAAAACACATCCTTCTCTTGGTTCCCAGAAAGATATATACCACTGCTATTCCTCCCATATCCCTAGAGACTCCATCTCTGTCTTCCTTATGGTATCTACTTTCTTGGCCCATCCATCAGAGGCTCCTCAGGCCCCTGTACTGGGCCACTGCATACTGAACACTTTCTTCCTAGACCACTTCATTCATTCCCTTAGCCTCAGTTACCACCTGGAGAAGACATTCCTCTGGGCTTCCCTACCTCCATTCAGCATTTGTCTCTAAGAACACCTGGGCCATTCTCTCACAAGTTGCCCCTTCTCATATCACCTGCCCTAGGTGAGGACACTTAACCTGGGGTTGGCCAATTACAGCCCACATGCCCCTGGTCAGGATGACTCAAGCAGGGATGGTCATATGACCCAATACAAGTCAATGTAAGTCTGTCCCAGGCTTTTATTGGTTGATGATGAGCAATTCTCTTTCCCACTGAACTTGGCATTGAAGGATGTGACCATCTTGCCTGCCTCAGAAGAAATGGCGCCTACATAGTCAGCCAGTTTATTTTTTTAAAAAAAGTGAAATATGAGACGAGGAACTGATGACCTCATGTGAGAGCCTTGAATCAGTTATGCTAAAGAGCCCACCCTCAAGAGTTGTCCATTAAATGACCAATCCATTTCTGTTTTGCTTATGCTGGTTGGGCTGGAGACTATTGTGTCTAACTGGTAGCCTGAGCTAGAACAATAATGACCAGGGCTCTCACACGAGTCCCGATTCCATTCTAAGCATCGGACCCATTGTCCATGGATATTTTGATGACCTCTGCCACAGGGACAAGATGCTGCAGACACACTTTCTGAATTGAAATCTGAGCAGAGAGCCTGTTGTCATGTGTACAACCCACCTCCCAAAGTGTCTTCACCCTACCTGTTGTGCTTGTTAGACCCACTGCCCAAAGCAGTCCCATTAGACTGACCCACTGACTTTCACTCCAGCAGGATAGCACCCCCTTCCTGAAAACAGAAACTACGGATGCCTTTGTGGGGAAGGTATCTGCCATCAAGCCCTTTCCTTCCCAGACACACATGCTATTTTCCCACTGAGAAGTGGGGATTATTTCTTCCCACCACAAATCTGCTCTTGCCTTAGTGATTGTTTTTTCCAATAGGGTTCCACGATAGTGCTGCTGTGGAAACTCTGAGTCATAATAAGCCTCCCATATCCACAGTCATGGAAGGAATTATAGACTGAGAAGTCAAGTCCAAGTTCGTGGAGAGAGGGGTTGATGCCAGCGAGCCCCCAGCTGCTGCAGCCACAGAGGAGCCAGACACACAGCAGAGGGGCCTTCCTGGGACAGTCCAGTCCCTGCAGGTCCCATGGAGAGAAGCAGCAGCATTCAAGAGACACAGACTCTTGGCATCCAAGCCAGCCATGTGTTAGCCTTTGAGCCACCATAGCTGAGACCCCAACCATCATGGAGCAGGCAAGCCTTTGCAGCGTGCCCTACCCCCACTTCCAACACACTGAATAATGAACATATGAAATAACTGCTGGTGGATCCTAATAGGTTTGGGGGTAACATGTTACACAGCAAAGATAATTGAACCACTCAGATATTGCTTATCTTTTCCAGACTAGAGCTGGATAGTCTGGAGCACCAACCACGTCTAAGGGAGCCCTGGCCAGAAAAGCCTCTCCTGTAGAGCTGAAATGAAGTTATTGATTTGCCTGTCTTACTATAGCATGGTCTCCTCCAGGGCTCAGCAGAATGCCTGGTGCTGAGATATAAGTAGGCATCTGATGCACAAATGAAAGAAAGAAAGGAAGAAGAACTGCATGCCATTGCCCTCCTGGAGAAGGCACTAAGATCCCTAGAACTAGCCACGTCTTTGGGGCTTGATGGAAGGAAAGCAGCACTACAAGTGTTATTATAATAATAGCGACAGGTTCCAAGCCTGGTAATCATTAACTATGCCCAGGAGAGCTAGTTAGCTAGCAAAGAAGAAAACCCCCTCCCAAGGTTGGGAGGGCCTGGTGCCCTGACGGCACTTGGCTTCAAACTGAACTCCCAGAGCCTTCTCACGGAGCCAATCTGTCTATAAAATTGGTGGTTTCTATAGAAACAGAAGCACTGTAGTAAAGGGAAGGGAAATCGTACATTCTGTCAGCATACAGAGATCACTCCTGTTCTTATACAGGGCCAGGACTCTTTCACGCTTTATTTTTGAGCATCTCAACTTTCATTTCCATCCCAGCCGCCTCATCTCATATTTATGAGGTTCCTGCACTGGTAATCTCTTCTCTCCTCGCCTAGCTGCTTTTGTTAACTATGACCACAGGCAGAAGTCTGTGGAAGCAGCACGGAATCCCCGGCATCCCTGTGGGGTGCCAGTAGCTCCAAATCTCAGCCTCAGAGGGAGATCCGAGATCCCTGGTGTTCTGGAGGGACTTCCAGGATGGTGGTCAGGGACTCTACTGGTATGGCTCTAGGGCCCCTGGGACATTATAAAAGATCTGTTCTGTAATCCGGTACTTGTTTTACATGCCTCTACCTTAGCTTAGACAGTCTCTAAGCTCTTAAATATTAATATGTCTGCAATCTCTATTTTGCACCCCAAAGTGCAAGTGGCTTTCTAACAGGCAAGGAATTAGAACTTAGCTTGTATTTGAATGACTCGTGCTGCCTCTGATCATCTACAGAGAAAATTAGAAAAGGTTGTATTTTAATATTTTAGATGAAGGTCTGAATTTTGAGACACATGTTAACTCATGAAAAGTGCCTGCTTTCATCTTGAGTCACTCTTAAAATAAGAAAGAATATAACGTTTTCAGCAAAGAAATACCTGTTTGAGTCTGACTTTACAGCATGAAATTTGTTTTGCCTTGCCCTACCTAATAAATGATTGATTGGGTGACAGGAATAAAGAGATGGATGGATGAGGGGGTGAATGGTGGGTGAGTGGATGGATGGATGGATGGATGGATGGGTGGGTGGGTGGATGGATGGATGGATGGAGGATGGATGGAGGATGGATGGATGGATGGAGGATGGATGGATGGATGGATGTATTCATCCATGCATGCATGCATGCATGATGGGTGGATGGAAATGCAAATCACATCCATTAAGGCTGAAGTTTATAAAATGTAAATCTACACATCCATCCATTTATTCATTCACATTTTTTAATACCTTCCCTGTGCCATGCGTAATGTTAAGCATTGGGGATTTAGCAGTGAGTATTGAGATAAGGTCCCAATCCTGAGGAATGAGGCTTTGAATATCCTTAGAATAGGAAATGGATGAAAAGAAAACAAGAGTTAGCCCCAGGAGAGGAATGCACAGTCCATTGCCATCGTCCAGGTGAGAGTTGCTGGTTGGGTACAAAGCTATGTTCAAGAGTAGGTCTTGGAGATTGAGCCCCAAAACTCTGAGTCAAAATCTCAGTTCACCTACTTCCTTCTTGTGTGCTTTTCAATGTCCCCAGCTGTAGATCTGGGGACAAGTCCACCCAGATGCTGTTGTTGTTATTAAGCAGCATCTTTAAATCTGCTTCAGAACACATTCTAGAAAACACACCTCAAGAACAACACAAGCTTTGGTTTGTGGCAGACATAACACAACTGGCAGACATAACACAATTAATAGGATGATTATTAACATCTCATTATCCTTCTATTTATAGATAAATTACAAATACAATATAAAGTCCAAAAATATGTATACATTTGTTTATAAATATATTTAAAATTATATTTACAAGTTAATTATAAACTATTTAAAATACATATTTATGTTAAACTAGGTTTTATTTTTCTGATGACACTATTACATATCTATTCTACATCAAAATTAAATGTATATACTATATTAAAGTGTAGATAAGTGAACATAAATATGATTGAGCTTTAAAATGACCCTATGTAAAAAGCACTAAGATTACTGTCCCCATGTATCAGCTGAAGAGGCTGACTGGGTGAGATCATCTACCCTCCTTGAGCCCAGCCAGCTAACAGCAGTGGCAGCCTGGGAGCAAAGGCCAAGGCGAAGCATCTCCCAAGAGGGTGTGCAGTGCAGGGCCCCAAAAGTGAGGAAGAGGGAGCAGTGAGCAAGGATATAGGATGCAGGATGTGGCGCTCCTACACCAGCCACAGACACATGAGAAATGTAGCCAGATGCCAGGGCACAGCTGTGCGGACGGCTCTGCCCTGGAATGTTCCTTCCAGGAGGAGAAGAAACACTGCCTTGCTTCCTGCTCTCTGGCTAGACCCTGCAGTTCCCACCATGCTGGGTGCGATGAAGGCTGTTTCTTTCCCCGAGGGGAAACTGAGGCAGCTCATATTTTTAGGAGCTAAGGTGATAGCCGTGGACAGCACTACAGATGCAGCAAGAAGGCCAGGCCTGTGGGCCAGGAGGATGTGGGGGGCACACAGAATGTGTCCAGGACACCCACTGTCTTAGTCTGTTCAGGCTAAGAAAACACAGCACCACAGACGGGGCGGCTCATATGCAGCAGCTAGCTATTTTCTACAGCTCTCAAGAAAGATGTTCAAGATCGAGGCACCAACAGATTTGGTGGAAACAACTTCAAGTTGTTGCAACTTCACATGGCAGAACTGGGGTCTCTTTTATAAGGTCACTAATGTCGTTCATGAGACTAGGGTGTCCTAGTCTCTCCCAAAGGCCCCCTTCCTCCCAACACCTTCCCAACCTGGTACTAGGATTCAGCATACATACTTGGGCGGGGATGGGGTGGGGCTGGGAGGGGCAGATCATCGTGCAGCACCCACGCTTTCGGACTGAAAGTCAATGCTCCTGAAGTCAGCGTCCCAGAGCATTCATCTCCCCAGTGATCCAGTGCCCGGCCACTTTTTCAGAAAAAGCTGGAGCAGCGTCATGAACTACCCCGTGCATGCCCAAACTCTCTGACTCATTTCAAGGGAGAGAAATCGAAACCCAGAAGTGATTAACTACAGATCAGTAGAAGGGAACCATGAATCACGCAGAAGGTGAAACTGGTGCAGAAAAGCATGGGGCGGCAGGGCACATGGTGGGCCCACTCCGATCAGGGACCCTCACTGTCACCTGCCCACAAACATTGATAAAAGTGTCTCCTGGACATGAAACAAGCTGCTATTTCATATAGGGGCAGGCATCACCCGTTACACTGATAGAATATTCCTTTTCTTTGGGGGCCATCAAAGGCTCTGCCTTTGTTTCCCCTGATCTGTCTGCGAGTCGCTAGAGGGGAGGGAGGCCAGAATGTGCCCTCCCTCCTCCAGGATAATGAAAAACTTCCGATTCAGACTTTCCCTTGGTTCTTGCGGCCCCATCAGACACTATTTAATGGAGACAAATGAGCCAGGGTGAGGCAAGGGGACCTCTAGGTCAGTTTCCCATGTGAGATTTTGTCACTGGCGAAGATTTTCATTAATAAACCTTCTAGCACCTACTGTTCCAGTGTGTAATATAACCAAACTCTGGAAATTTTAACAAACTCATATTTAATTTCCTTTTTCATTAATTAATTCTTGTATTAATCTCATCCATTAGAGCCTAATACCTCCCAATTACACATTATAAGCTTGGAGAAAAGTTGGTAATTGAGACTGTCCCAGGATTCCAGAGGTGCCCTGTTCAGAACGTCTGCTTTAATTAGGTGTTCATTAATTACTTTTTTATCAATTAATATTTGCTACTTTCAACCCAATACTTGCAATCTCCACATCGCACGCTCCTCAATGACACCTCATTTATTGTAATCAGTCAAGCAATGGGGCCCAGAAAGAGTTCAGCAGAAAGAGCCGGTACTACAGAGAGGCTCTGTGTCTCCCATACAAATTAGACATCACCCTTCTGGGGTGAGTTTCACCCCAAATGTGTATTGTGACAGTCTAGGCAGGCAAAGTGGGAAAAAAAAAGAAAGTGGCTGATCCAACCAACTCATTTGCATCCAGGAACCTGATCCCAGGGATGGGAGTGGCCTTGCCAACCTCTTTGGACCCCAACTAAAACATTTTTCTCACTTCCACTTTGTCCCCTGCACCTCCTGCCACCCCATTACCAAGGTGAATATATAATTTATCATCTACACCGGGACATTTTGAGAGAGAAAAGGACTGTCATGAATAATCATGCTGGAGAACAATAGACACGGCCAGGACTGTCCCCAGCACTGCAGAATACAGTGTCACCCAACTCGTCACCCCCACGCCAGCTCAGTCGTCCCTCGGCTTAAGCCTATAACCTCCTCCTGACAGAGAACCATATCTTGAAGGTGACAAGTCTGCCTTTGCTGCCTTAATTCAGTCCAGCATTTAACTGGGAAAATGAAGACACATTGATTAATGGTAATAATATGATATAATCGCCACCTCCTGAACTCTTTTCTATTCCCATCTTCGGTCTTTGTGTGGGTATAAAAATCACTTAACATGAGATGTACCCTATCAACAAAATTGAAGTGTACAAGTGAGTTAGTGGTATGAGTTAGTTGTACAGCAGCTCTGTAAAGCTTAGTTACCTGGCGTAACTGAAACTTCACACCTGGGGAACAGCCACTCTCCAGTCTCCCTCCCCCCAGCCATGGCAAAGACCACTCTAATCTGTTTCTGTGAGCTGGGCTATTTCAGACACTTCATGCAATGGATTTACCCAGCATTTGTTTCTCTGCGTTTGGCTGATTTCACTTCATATTATGTCTTCTAGGTTCAACGATGTTGTCAAATATTGAAGCATCTCCTTTTAAAAGCTGAACGCTAGTCCTCTGGGTGTCTACACCATCTTCTCTTTATCCATTCACATGCTGATGGACATTTGGGTAGTTCCCATATCTTGGCAACTGTGAATAATGCTGCAATGAACATGGGGGCAGATTCTCTGAGATACTGGCTTCAATTCTTTGACTCCCCACCCAGAAGTGGTAGTGCTGGATCACAGGGTAATTCTATTTTTATTTTTTGAGGCATGATCATACTGGTCTCCCTAGTAGCTGGACCATTTTTATTTCCAACAAACAACATATAAGGGTTTCAATTTCTCCACAACCTTGTCAACAACCACCTCCATGAGTGTGAGGTGATAGTTCAATGGGGAAAGAACAATGGGTCCTGGGAAACTGGATTGGACCTCTAGCTTATATCATACGCAGAAATGAATTCAAAATAGACTAAAGCCTTCCCTGGTGGCCTAGGGGTTAAGTCTCAGTGTTGTCACCGTTATGGCTGAGTTCAATCCCTGACCGGGGAGCTAACCCACATGGCTCAGCAGACATCGCCAGTCTCGCCCACTGCTCCCCTCTGTAGTGTATTTCAGTAGATCTGCCTCTTCTGTTCCCCACTCTGTCTCTGATGAATCCTCTCACTGCCCCCCGCCCTGGCACCTCTGGCCTACACACCAGTTCTTCAAAGCAAAATAAATTGAAAAAAAAAAATCAAAATGGACTCAAGATTTAATCCTAGGTGACTAAAAGCGGCTCTATACCTTACTACCCACTTACTACCGACCAGAAGCAGACTGAGATAACGTCACACCCAGGTCATAAAAAGGCAGGGAAATGAAGGTTCCCCGTAGAGGCTGCAAAATTAACAAGCCCTGCTGACACCTCAATTTTAGACTCTGACCTCCAGATATATTCAGTGTATATTCATGAACATTTTGATAGAGGTTAGAAAAACATCTCATATAGTAGAATCAGCAGAAATGTGTCCTCTCCAAGTTGGTGTGAGTTCACACTGTACCTGCCACCACTCCACCTCCTCCACATTAAGGTGCACACACATCTACACACATGTACACACATCTCTTAAACAGCTGGCTTGCTAAAGCAGCAAAGGTGATGGAAAGATACAAGCAGCAACTAATAGGGTAACACAACATCTCAAGCAAATACCACCCCAATCACTCGTTTCTTTTGGAGAACCTACCAAACCAGGTAAACCTGTCCCCATTTTTAAAGGACTAAAAAGAAAAATATAAACAACATGGGGCCTAGGAAGATATTTTGTAAATTAAACAAGAGAACAAAATATGCAGGGAATGTATACTTTTCAAAAATGATTTATGGCATGAAATGTCATTAAATTTCAGACTGTCTGCTTGTGTTCTCCATAAATTCTAGAAAACCTGGTTTCTATGAGAAGAGAAAAAATTTTAAATGAGATAAACAGAGATAAAAAAGAGATCTAGTTAAAAGCCTAGGAAAAATGGAAAGATAAGTAATCAAAATAAAGAATGTTTTGAAATTCAATCATTGATAAGAGAATTTTAATGTCTTTCAAAGCTGTGAGGAATGAAATGGATGCTCTGCAGTGATATGAACAGAACTTTCCAGAAATGAAGAAGAAAAGGTGGTGATGTAGATGGTGTTAATGTTGTTGGTTCTCCAGGAACATAAAATCCTTTTCTCCCATTTTATCCCCTATTAAAAGCATAATCCTCCATATTATGTTATCATAAATATAGGATATTTTAGTTATTGTGTACAATCAGGTGCTGGTTAGATGTGGATTATTAATAACAAGTAAGTTCCTAACAAGAAAGGTTACAGTTACCTTGGGCTTGAAGAAAGTAGAATGGGTGTCCTGAAATAGTTAGCACAACATTGCAGCACACACCATCAAAATCAGCAACAATGTGTGAGGGGGAAAGGGAACAGGGCTGAGGAATAAAACACCAACTCAACTGCCTTCTAAAGGGGAATGCAGGCAAAGGTGGTACTGCACACATCAGGGAGGGCATCTTGATGGGCCCAATAATGCACCCCTCAAAAAAAAATGTCATTCTCTTAATGCCCACACCTGTGAATCTCTTGTCCACCATGCAAAAGATGCTTTGGAGATCTAAGTTAAGGATCTAGAGATGGGAGGTTCTCTTGGATTACCCAGTTGACCCCAGGTAATCACAAGGATCCTTATAAGTAAAAGCGAGAAGAGCAAAGAGGAAAGCAGGAGAGTGAGAGAAGATGATGTGATGACAGCAGTGGGGCCAGAAGCCAAAGACTGCAGGTGGCCTGCCGAGGCTAAAAAGGCACCTAAATGAATTTCCCTCCTCGAGGACACAAAAGGAACAAGCCCTGATGACCCCTTGATTTGAGACTCTTACCTCCAGGGCTGTGAAATACCAAATCTGCACTAATTTATTAAGCCACTAAGTGACTTCATTAAGTTACTAAGTTTGTGGTTATTAGTTACAGTGCCAATAAGAAACTTCTAGAAGTGCTTTATGAAAGAAAGAGAGATTAGTCTCTATATCTATACCAGAATTACTGGGTTGATAATGGAGTGTCCTTAGTTGAAGTACTGAAGTTGAATATGTCAATAAATGTAGAATTTCCATAAAGAGAATCCAAAGAGTATTAAATCTTGGCATATTGGGTAAGCCTGTTACTACAGGTACCACAGCAGACAGCAAGGTCTCAATAATAAAATTTATAGAAAAAAATCAGAAATATGAAGGACAAGAAAGAGATGTTATATGGATGAAAATTTCTAAAATACTGATTAGATTTTTAAAATAAGCTGTAGTGGATAGCCTGTACCTTCTGAATTATAATTTTTCAAGCATCAGCGAAGAAACAATAAGATACCTATGAGGGTAAATATTTATATCAACAAGTGGCTGACCTCAGACTTCCTATCTATAATACTAGAAGAAGCCAAAAAGTATTAATCATGTAAAAGGACTCAGAAAGTAGAAGCAAAAATACCAACAGTGACACCTACCCCTCCCTTGCCAAGTAACTATCCTCAAGAAAGTATTACAAGAAATACCCGAACAAATGGGAATCTTTTTTTTTAATGAAAAATGGGTAGCTTGTATTCAAAGGCCTGATAGTGAGCATCAAAACAAGCTAGATACAGAATTTCATTAAAGGCCAATGTAAATAGTTATAAACGATGCAAATGCTACATAGTTCTTTAAGTAATAGTTCTTTACAGTTCTTTAAGTAATATAGACATGTAATTTTAATGATTAACTTAGAAACATGGTTAAAATCCCTAATTACACCCTCAACAAGTGAGAAAAGAAATAAAAATTCTATGAGAGTACATAAAGCTATCCTACCTGCCCTATCCCTACCCTCCATGGGGGAATGCCAATAAAATATTTTGTACTTTGAAAGTAACGGTAAATTTACATATGTTTTTAACACAGTTAAATGTATCCAAGAGTAAAACTAAAAGCACAATATAATACAAATACCTGATTTCTAAACAAGACAAACTCTACAGGGGCCAGCTTGTAAGTATCAAAGGCTTCTGTGCCACATACAGTTAATGACACATGTTCTTTATTTTGTTTTGTTCGTAATCATTTTAAAAGGTGAAAAAACATACTTGGCCCATGTTCCGTACAAAAACAGTCTGTAGGTTGCCAACCCCTGCACTAGGGTTAAAAAGGAAAGACTGAAGGGAAAAAGAAAAATCTAAAACAAGGATAAGAAGTAGAAAGCATTAAACAGAAATGAGGAAAGTCAGAAAAAAAATAAGCAGTTATGACATTCAGTATAAATGGCCTCAACATCCCTGGTAAAAAGACCTTGATTCACAGATTGAGTGAAAAATCAAGTAAAACCAAGTATTTTCCATAAGACACAATCTTAAACAATTAGATTCAAAAAAGGTTAAATGTGAAAGAATGAGTAGGTTTAACAAGGCAACATTAATGGGAGAAAATGCAGCTCCAGCAACATCTATACCATAGTGGAGGTAAAAGAAAAGGCATTACATAATGCAAAGAAAGTCATTTTACATTGACAAAAAGTATAATTCACAAAGAAATCCTAACTATCACGACATTTTCCCACAGCAAGTAACACTGCATTGAAAGAAATAAGGCAAAGTGTTAGAAATCAAGAAATCAACAGAAACATAACAGTAAGGGAATTTAATATACATCTCAGAGTCTAGACAGATCCAATAGGGAACACTTAAGTATGCCATGACCAGTATGATGAATATTGATTTAAAAGATACTCTTCAAACACTTTTCTCTAGAAAAAAATCCCTTTTGTTATGCTGTTCACTTTTAAGTGATGATTTAAAAATAACCATAATAAAGTCACAAAAGGACCTCAACAGTTAATTTTATATGTTTTATAATCTGTACTATCTGATCACAAGTCCAAAGGTTAAGTAACATTTAACAGTTGATAAATTACAAGAGAGAGATGAATAAAAGATGGGACACCCACCATTCATTTTACAAAGAATTTTATCGTAATGAAGATACCAAAATCTTATCAAAAATGCAAAACTTATAAGCTATAATGTAATATGTGTATACATAAAAATCAATAAAAGAATAAGGAAACCAAGTTCCATCATATATATAAACTAATATGACTTGACCAAAAAACTTTCATTCTAGAATTACAAGGATATTTCCAAGCATTAATAAATCAATCAATATATTTAATCCAAGGAGAAACATATTTTTAAATTAAAAATCAGACAAGTATGTCAATAGATGTCAAAAGATATTTGATTAGAAGACTTATTCTTCATTTAAATTCTTAATAAAGTAGTTTAATTATCATTGTTTGAATATGATTATCTACCTAGGAAAACCAAGGTAATCAACAGGAAAATTACTTTAACTTATACTGGAATTCAATAAGACACCCAGCACAAAAGTAACCAAACTCATAGCTTTTCATGTAACATCAACAGCCCATAAGAAAACATCCACAAAAGTAGACATAGAGGCACCCAGTGATTAGATGAAATATTACCAGCCTTCTTAGACATCAGGCATGCTCGTTAGGACAAGGTGCACACACACACACACACACACACACAATGATGGAAGCAAACCCTCATCTATGCTAAGATTGTGAACATTTAACAACTGCCTAGAAGTGGGGGGCAGAGTCCTGACCTAGATAGCATTACAGAATTTGTGATTTAAATTTTCCCACTCTTTGGGCTTCCCTGGTGGTGCAAGGGGTTAAGCACAGCACTATGAAGCTATCCATAGCCACTGCAGCACAAGTTCGATCCTCGGCCAGGGAGCTACCCACATGGAGCAGCAGACCGCTCCTGTATCGCCCGCTGCTCCCCTCAGCAGTGTATTTCAGTCAGTCTGCCTGTTCTCTTCCCCACTCTGTCTCTGGTAAATCCTCTCACCGCCCTGCACCTCTGGCCTGCACCCCAGTTCTTGTATGCATAAATAAATAAACCTTTAAAATAAATAAATAAATTTTCCCACTCTGATAGATTTAAATGAACAACAATAGTACCACTGACTGTAAAACTGGGAAGAGGTAACCTGATATAGTATTTTCATTGTACAGACACACAATAGACATAAACTGACTTTGAGAGCATAGATAAGAAAAATGTAATCAAATAATAAGGAAGTCATGAGTTCTGGGTATTATCTTTGTTTTTAAATATAATTTATATAGCCATAAATTTATAGACCTTAAATTTTAAAATGTATTTAGCAACCGCTTCACAGAAGTTCTAAAAATTTAATAATCAGCTCTTGTAAGCAGGTATAGCCTGGCTGTAGCACACCACTGTTTAAAAAAAAACACAATATTCTCAACCAGAAAGATTTAGGACTTGTGAAAATATTGCTAAACTTAACTATGAGTCATAAAACCTCAACCAACAGAAACACATCAAGCTCAAAGTTGGAAAATTTAATGTAGTAAAATGTTAATTCTCTTTGGATTCATCGATACACTTAAGAAATACCACCCAACATCACCATTTAAATTTCAGGGGCAGTCCTGACCAAGCAATCCTAAAATTGACTTATAAAAGTAAACATGTAAAAATACACGTTACTGGAAATCCTCTAACGAAGACACCATTCAGGGCACTTGATCTTGAAGCCACTGAAAGATGAAAATCTACAGAAAATCTACTGGAGAAACAGAAGCTCTGGTTTCAATCCAGTTTCATAAAAATGATACCCAAACATGTCCTCCAACCACATGGGGTAAGAGCCATGAGCATCCAGAGGAACCTGGGAACCTGGGAACGTCACAAAGGAAGCAATCGCTAAACAAACAGATTTGCTTTTATGGGTTTTCCCAACCTTTGACCAAGTGGCTCTTCAGAAAGCTTGTAGCAATTTGCATTCCCACCACCAGGGCATGAGACTGTGTTCTGACATGCTTCCCCATCCTGGGCATTGCGCCACTTTTCTTATCTAGTTTAACAGGTGAAAATGGTACTTGTCTTAAGGAGCACCTCTGGTGTCTAAAAGAGGCCGATGTTATTTCATATACTTATTGGGTGAATGTTTCTACTTTTGTAGAGATTCATCTCTCTGCCGTGCACATGCCTCCCCCCTCCCCCAGGCCATCTTTCATTGCCTTCAGCACACCCCGATCAAGCCGAGTCCATGAGGATGTCCAGTTCCCCCGAGATTGCAAATCAGGAGCCAGGACTGTTTCTCTTTTATGTCAGTATCTGCAGCAGAAAGCACTGCCCAACGTAGAGTGAATGTTCTGAGAGCATTTGCCAAATAAACAAGACACGGATTTGGGGACCCTTGATGTTTCTCCACTTACAGCGGCCATATCCGAACCACATAAAAATGGCGCTGCTTTCCCAGAGACACAGTTCTGCCAACATTATTAACAGCATCTGGGCACAAACAAGGAGAAAAACAAAAATAGAGTGAGGCTGTAGTTCATTCCATTGTATGTGATCACTGAGCAGAGAAAAGTTTGTAAAATTCAGGGGGAATTTTCTTCAGAAAATACATTTTGCTTAAGAGACAGTTCCAATGTACCTGTGGAACTGTCAGAGGAAATTAGATTCTCTGCAAATAACAGTCACTTGATTCTCTACTTTATTTCTAAAGAGTTCCCCTGCTTTAACTTTCATTTGTTGTGTCTTTACAACTCCGCCTTTAAGAGAGGCAGTCGGTCCAGTGTTTCATACTCATCAGGTGCTGGAAAGGCACAGTGGGGAGACGAGAGGGTATCTCAGCCCACAAGGAGCTTATACATCCCTTTCTTCTCCAGCTATCAAGGGGACCCCAAGGGCAGGAGCTGGTCCACCATTCATGAGTGCTAGTGGACAAAATGGTACCCATCCCTGAAAAGATACATCCACGCCCTAATCCTCCCAAACTGAAAGTGACCTCAGGTGGAAAACGGTTCTTTATACATGTAATTCATTTAAGGCTCTTGAGATGATATCAGCCTGAGTTACCCAGGTGGCCCTAACCTCAGAACTGTGAGAGAAGAAAGCCATTCCGTTCTTTGGAGCCCCAAGTTTGTGGTCATTTGTGACAACGGCCCAGGAAATCTACACAGTAGTTAATCCTGTTCACCAGCCCCTGAAGACCTTTGTGGCATCTGTATTCCCCAACTCCTCACGCTGCTCTGTCCCTCCAAGAACATCATTCAGGACACTCAGCAGCCTCCTCTCTAGCCTCCCTGCCTCCAGCCTTGGCCCCTCTGAACCAACCCCTGACCTCTACCAGATATCAGGAAGAACTTCCAAACACTCAATCAAAGTCTGACTCCTCCCTGAGACCCTACTCGGTGGCTGGCAACACAATCCTGGGCATGTGGATAACGCAGCACACTGTGTGCTATCAGCACTCCCAGGGTCTAGCCTCAGCTTGCCTCCTACACCTTATATTTATATTTGCATTTATATTTATATTTATCAGGAACATCCTCTATCCCAGCCAAGACGAACCCCAAGATTCAGTCCCCGGTATGTGCCATCCCCTCAACCAACAGGGAAACACCTTTTAAGACTCTGCTCAAGTGTCCTCTCTGTTTTGAGGACTTCCTTCAGTCATTACCTCCTCCTTTCCTGCCAGCCCCAACAGAGCTGATCTTTTCCACCTCCTGTCCCCACAGTCTGCAGCCTGCTCCTGAGTTGTAGCACTAGCCCCACCTGCTTATGCTCTTTTGTGCACTTGTGCACTTCCCCATTAGCCAATGAGTTTTCTCGAGGCCAAGTGGGGCCCGCCCTGATGTGATTCATCCTTGTATTCCAGAACCTAGCCTAGTCCCATGCACATGGCAGGGGTCCAAGGGAGAGATGGGTGAGACTATGGGCATATAGATGAACACACAAACCATCAAAGCACCGAGTAAACTAACAAATGGACAGCTTGTTGAAGCAGAGTCCCACGCAGAAGAGTCCAGGGTCACTGGAGAAATTGTTGGGAGCCACACACATGAACTCCAGGTGGCAAATCAAGAGTTGACTAAAGATAAATACATCATAACAAGACCAGCATTTCCTGGATCTTCCTAGTTTATAAATCACTTCCATATGCTTCAAATCATTTACTCCTCTCAATGACCCGGTGACTCACCACTGCTACCTCTGTGCACAAGGAAGGAAGCCAAGGCTCACGGGGCTGGTGGACACGGGTGAGGTCTCACAGCCGGAGGCTGGCAGCACAGGATCCCCATGTCCAGGTCTGTCCAGTGACTCAGCCTCCACTTTTCCCACATGGGACTTTCCTGGCATCTAAGTAGCAGATTACACATCAAGCAGCACTTGTAGAAAGTGAGTGGTGTTGTGAACATTCAACTGTGTCCATGTGGAACCCAGAGACACAGGCTATTTGCCTGAAAATGACAGATAGAATGGAAACTGACAAGTCATCATCCACTTCTGGCGCCATCAACGACTGGTTAACGTGAATATTGTGTTGATTCCCGCTAGATGGAAGAAGACGTCACTTATCGTTAATGGACTGTCACACGTGTGCCTGCCTAAAGGAAAATGCTCTTTGGGATGTTGTTGTTGTTGTTCTCAATTTTCCCCTCATTTTAGAGTCATAAAAAAAGAACGGATTCAGCACAAAGAGGGATTCTACCTAGGGGTAGAATAGGGAGGCGTCCTGATTTATTTACTCCTTTTTGACGGGAACAAGCAAAAGTCAGTGAAAATGCTGGTGTAAGTCAGAGGATGGACCAGGGTTCCAGGCTCTGGACAGGACATGAGAATTTAACAGCCCCAGCTCTCAGGTGTGGGAGTCCAGCCAGGAAGATCACAGGACCTCAGCCCAGTCAGGCTCACCTCTGCTTAACAATGATGATTGGAAACACATTTACAAATAAAAACGGGTATTACCGAGCACTTCACTATGGGTTGTAGAACGTGCTGAATAAACACTTTCCCTACACATCAGCCTTACAGTTTGTATCTGCAAGGCAGATCCAGATCCACAAATCCTGATCTAAGAACTCCAAATTCTCAAAAACTTTGAAAGCCAAAGATTTTTTTCATAAGTTTAGTGCAAACTCATTTGGTCCTACGACTTGAGTTAAACAGTGGGTTATTTGTTGTTTTTCTATCTCCTTCTTAGTTAATATCTGTACCGTTTGCTGTAAAAACATCAATGTGCTTGATTTGGGGGTGCCGCCCCAGTCCCTGCTGAGGGTGTGGTTTGTTCTATATTGCCGTCCCCCCAAAATGAAGAAAACCTAAATTCCAAAACACATTTGATCCCAAAGACTGACCCATTTTATGGATGAGGAAACAGCCTCAGAAAGGTTAAGGAACTTGACTAAGGTAACACAGCTCAAAAGCAGCAGCTGTGGGCTTGTCCCAGAGCTAGTGTGGTCAACCACCATGTTCTGCCACCTTGAACAAATGTCCTGTCTAACTGGTCTCAGCCCCCAACCCCTCAGCCAGCAGTCCAGTCCATGTGTACTTGAACAGAAAGGCAAAATCTGCCTTCTTAGACTGTTGAGGTGAAAAATGATTCCTAGAGCATCAGGACCATAATTAAAATGCTTTATTTACAGCTATCTCAGCCTCTTCTATAAAGCAGTCCAGATGCTCTGACCTGATTCCGGTGATCACTGTTCTGTTTTGAGCTTTGGATTCAAAGTAGTCCTCACCTCTGTAGCTCTCTAGCAAGGCATCCTCCATCCTGGGTGTCTGCTCATGTACCCCCTTATCCAGTGAAGTGTGCTGGGTATTAGAAGCCCAGTGTTGGCATGTGCTCCAGTCAATAGTTGTAGGGTATTCGGGACCACAGCCACGCCTCCCTCTTGTGAGTTGTACTGCCCTGTTATTACTTTAAACAAAATCCACTTAGAAGTCTTCTGACAATTTTCTGCCAGGCTGATGCTCCTACTGTACTGAGTGGTGGTAATTTTTCCCTGGGGATTTGGGGGGCTTTGTTTAACATCAGTTTTGATGTGCATGTCTGGAAGCGAGTCCAGTGTCTTCACTCTGCCACCATCCTGCTAGATTTAAACGAATCTTGGGATAGAGACTTGTGTTCAAATCTAGAGCCACATGCAATGATAGCATCGGTCATGGTTATTTAACAGCCTGCCATGGATCAAGACCCATATTTGAGCTTTTATGCTGAGAAGCAAAGCAAAATTATCAATTGCTAATCATGAACCCACAACAAAATTATCACATTTTCTCAAACTAAGAAGGTTAATGAGACACTGAAGCCAGATAGATTGGGTTCAAATCCTGGCTTAGCTACTTTAGGGCTGTGTGACCTTGGGCAAGTTACTTAACTCTCTGTTCATCAGTTTCTTTATAAGGAATATGAGGGTTATAATGATATCTACCTTGAGAATTACCATGAGGATTAAATGAGCCTTATTGAAAGCATTTAGAATATATCAAGTTCTATCTTTGTTTTTGATTCACAGAGATAGACAGACAGAGAGATAGATACTTTGCTTCACATTTTAACTTTTCTGAAATTGGGGTTCTTTTGGCCATCAATGAATGCTTTGATGTGTGTTCTTGCAAAAAGCTGCAGTTTAACCAATGGAGCCCCTTTTTTTTAATTCTACCCCATATGTCCCCCATGTGTGAATTAGAAAAAGGCTCCACTTCTTTCTTATACGGCGTACAACCTGTACAACTGATCCTGGAAGCCCTGAATGGGGGCGGGGGGAGGGGGCAGAGAGACATGTAATCTTTCCAGGCAGGAAAACTAGCAGGTGCATAGAACCCAAGACAGGAACACACATTTAACTTCTCTGAGGAAATATTGTAAATAACACTTTTAGAAGAACTGGATGCATTTTTCTTGTACTCTCCAGAGAAGAAACTGAGCAAGTCACAGATTCAGACTGCGCTCATGTGTGTCTGCAGAGGGGAGGTCACACTTCCCTGTTGACAGGAAACTGCTAAGAGCAAACAGCAGGCAGGATAGGTGTCTCCTTCCAGGGGAAGAGCTGGGCACGTTTTTTATTTGCATTTCAAAACTTTAACAAATGGCTCCAATCAACCACTTTAGATGTTTCCTAATTAGTTGTACTCTGTGCCTCTGTCACCTTTAGGAGGAAGCTGAAGGTTTTAACCTTCAGAATTAGCAGCCTTGCATGTCAGAAAGCATTTCAAAGAAGCTTCAACGTGCATTTGGAACCTAATTGCTGCACCTAAAAGCATTGTCTGAGGATTTTTCAGTCTTCAGAGAAGCGAGTCCCCACCCCTTGGGAAAACTAGTCTTGAAATGAAAAGTTTCCCCAAATCACAGACCTGAGAAAAATGTTAAAACAGAGTTATCCATAAAGGCAAAGAAATAAAACTGTAAGAATGAATAAATCGTAAATCAGATGTCTTTCTCTTTTAAAATCCTCCAGTGGCTTTCTACTGTACTTGGGAAAATGTATCATTTCCTTACCATAGTTTTCTGGGCACCATGTGATGTGTCCCCACCATCTCTCCTGACTTTTTTCATTCCTTACTCCCCCTTATAAGCTATGCCCAAAACATGCCAGTCTTATTTCTTTTTCTGAAACATAAAAAGTTTATTCCTGTCTGGGGTTCTACGCATCTGCTAGCTTTTCTGCCTGGAAAGATCACACGTCTCTTCCCTGGCCTGTTCAGGGCTTTCAGGATGAATTTTACAGGTTGCACACTGTGCAAGAGAGAAGAGGAGCCTTTTTCTAATTCACACATGGGAGCAATATGGGGTAGCAGCAATCCTGCTCCCCTGTGATGATTCATTCAAATGCAGAACAAGTATTAATTGAGCACCTGCTGTAAGTCAGACACTATTCAAGGCTCTGGGATGAGAGCCTTGAATGGCCCTTTGCCATTCTGGAGCTGACACACTAGTGGGTTGAGACATGCAATGGTCAACTTAGCAATAACTGCATAAACAAAGCATCAGATCGTAACCAGAGTATGAAGACAATTTAACTTGGTTACAAGATAGCAACTGGCTGGCTACTTTAGATGAGGTAGTCAAGGAAGGCCCCTGGAGGTGGTGACATTGACTTTGAGATCTAAAATGGCAACAAGGAGCCACCAACACACATAATTTGGGGGGTTACAGAAGAGAACCCAAAGTATGAACACTTACAAAGCCCCAGGAGTGAACAAGTTTATGTTCTGGAAATAGGAAGTCAAGGGAGAGCTGGAAAGAAGAACTCACAGAGAGGAGAGAAGGGAAGGAGACTAGCTGGTGGCAGGGGCCAGGTCCCATATGACTCTATACATTAGGCTTGAGTCTGGATTTTATTCAGTGAGTCATGAAACCATTCATGGTCTCAGGCAGGACCTTCTGTGCCCTGGTACACACTTTGGAAGGCCCTTCTCTAACTCAGGATTCTCTACATGACCTTCCTGCCATGACGGAATCCCTCTATCTTCACTACCCAACGCAAAAGCCCCTGGCCTCAGGGGCTAACGAACTGGTGAAATCTGGCTGGTGTGACCGAAAAACTGAATTTTTTATTTATTCTATCATAATGACTTTATGTACCAAGATGTGGCTGGAAGCTGCTGTGTCGGTCAGCACGACTAACTTTGGGTGGGAGGTGGGCTAGCCCAAAGTGGAGCAGGGGAGGGCAGGGTTCATCAGGAGGGAGCACGTGTCCCAGGAGCTCCCAGGAGCCTCCCACGTGAGGCCAAGACAGCAGAGATGGAGAGAAGTAACCAGCAGGGAATATCTTCAAGATGAAGCCAGAGAGGGGAAAGGATGAATCAGAGATAATCCTAGATTCTGATTAGAGAAACTGAGTGGATGGTGGGGTCATTTTGATACAAGAAGACTGAAGAGCAAGTTTGGGGAGAAAACAAACTCTCCCTGAAGAAGTGCTTGTTCCTCTCCACCTCCTCATGTGGCAGGTTCACTCTCAACATCTGAGCCTCGAATGTCGCCTCCGCAGAGACAGGACACAACACCCACCCCACTCTCCATCACTCTCCCATCTTCTGTCATTTTCTTCTCTGGGCTACTCTTTGCAATTCTTTGATCACTCATGCCTCCCTTTTCTCTAAAATGCAAATTTTTTCATACAGGGTCCACACCTCCCCCACCCCACTTGCCTGGAACAGTTCCTGGCAAAGAACAGGCACTTAACTATGTGTTGAATTAATTAAAGAAACAGGGATAAGGATCTTTATCTTACAAAAATAAAACCACAAAAATAACAGGCTGAAGTCTCAAAAGGTAGGTTTCTACCTTTAAATCTGGACAGAATAAAATAGTGAAGACAAAGTGGGTCCACACACCTATCCCAGGTATAAATGGGTAAATTTTCTTTGGGGTTTAGTTACCAGTATCCCCTTTATACAGAAAACCAGATGTAATATTCACGACCATCTCTTTCGACAGGCCAAGTGAGATACTAATCAGGATGCTGCTATCAGCTCTGCAGTTACTTTTCTCTCCAAGAGATTTGGGGGTGTACACTAGGGTGTGTGACATAAAAACATACTATAGTTTTTCTTAAACCTCAGCATTTCCTTGAGCACTGACCGCCCTTCCTCAGGAGCAGCTATCACCAGGCCACACATGCCTCTGAACCTGGCAGCAGACTGCAACCCAGCCGACCACTTCTGGCTGGCACCAGGCAATGAGGAAATATTTACCATTAAGCAGACACAGGTGAGAACTGAGCTGTGCAATCTTGACAAAGTCAAAGCCTCTCTGGTCTCCTTTCTCCATGACCCTGTCCTGCACAAGTCAGCCATCCTGCACTTCCCATCAGTAAGAACCTCCCCAAATTGTACAACCTGCTATAGTTAGAGCATGTTGGTGGGTCCAGACGAGGCCACCACACTCACTAGCATAGTGATTACTTTGACTTAAAGAAATAGTCCACGAATGAATGATGCCCTACACCTCACTTTTTCCTAAAAGCAAGAATTTCTTTGACCTCCTTCTTCTCTGTTCCCCACTGAAAGCAGGAAAAAAATCTACATGTGTACAGAGATAGAGAGACATCCTGATCCTCAGAGACAGGGGTAGAGAGCTCTGCAAACAGGCTCTGCTGAGCTCACTAAATTAGTTGCCCATACCAACACTTTTAAGAATTTCTTTGTCTTGTCTGATCTTCACTGATTTATTCTTTTATCATCTAAGAACTATAGGAGCTGGCAGTTTTGATTATTTACTAATAATACTTATCTTATGGGATTCCTTGCACACAAAAATACTGTCTTTTCTCTTGCTGATCTCTCTTAGGTCAGTTTATTATTGTGCCAGCCAAAGAAACTGAGGAAGGTGGGGGGAGAGCCCCCTAGACCTTCCCCTAGCACATGGCCCCCAAATTTTTGAGCCCCAGAGCAGATATTTCCATATACTCACTGCAGTATTCCAAACAGGAGCTGCACACAGCTTTGTGATTATTGCCCAGAATGTCCTCTCCTCTCAAACTACATTCTCTCTGGAAATGTACTGCACCCCAACACAAACACCCTGTCACACAATTCCACACCCACAGACACATGCAGAGCTCGCTGCAGCTTCTTTCACTCTACACTGACTCACAGTCGTGAGAACACATTTCCTTTTCCTCTTCACAGGCTCCCAAAATGAGATCGTTTCTGCTAAAAGCAATTGTAAGTCCTGGGTGAACAACTCCAGAAAATTAGTACAAGTTCCACTAAGGCTAGAGACAGAGAAGAGAAAAATCTATTCAATTTCAACTGTATTCACTTTACCCACAAAATAGAACATACCCCTCCTTTTTCACTAATCCCAATTCTTAACAAAATTAAAACAAAAGCTGTACTCGGTACCCCCCCCCAAATGGTCACTTTCTATGATTTGCCATCAGATTTCTCTGCAAATCAGGAAAGCACCATTCTCTTCACTTTTTGAAGCATAATTCCTCATCAGGGCTGCTGTCACATCTCGATTTTCAATGGAAATTATGGACAACATAATATTTAAAAAATAGCTAGAATGCATTAAAGATTTAACCATGAGTCATTACAGACACTGAAAAAAGGTGTAATTCTGCCAGCCCCGAGCCTGATATATAGACATTCTGAGCAAGGAAATAATTTCAGAAATATCTGATAGAGGCATAAAGGATAAGATAGAAAATATCAGATATGAAAAACAATATTGTTTTCCATTGATTTGTAAATAATTGAAATGAATAATTGTCGATCTAATATCTACTGAATGGAATCACATGCAGCAATTCAAAGCTATTTTTACAAAGAATTTTAATAACACAAGGAAAGTGCATATAATAAGACCAAATGAACAGAAGGAAAGTGTGTGACAATATATACAGCATGATTTCAATTACATGAAAATGCACAGACAACCTAAAAGAAAATACATGAAAATACTAACAATGGCTCTCTTTAGGTAGCCAGAAAACACATGGGTCCTTGCTTTGCTAGTCTTTCTATTCTTCCAAACATTGTGTAGTAAGTACCTATTATTTTTTAACAAGTCCTTTTCATTCAGCAAATTGTTATTTTAAAATAAGGTTTATCTAAAAATGTGTAGACTTCCTTTATTTTGTCAACACATTTTCTGCAAAAGTTTCTGCCTGAAAGAGTCCTCCTGGCATTATTATGTTTGAGGAAACAAGTCAAGTTGTCCTCATTCCTAGATCCACACCCAATTCCAAAGGGAGCTCAGAAAGGATCCATCCTGCCTCTGGCATGATGGGTGGGTAGAGAGTCTGGCAGCATGGATCTTCCCTAGGTAGCCAAGGAGAATCAACACAGAAGGCTAAGGTACTCACAATTATCAGTTGAATTTAAATAAATGAATGAATGAATGAATGAATGAATAAATAAATAAATAAATAAATAAATAAATAAAGGGAGGGGAGGGGAGAGAATGACCTATAAATGCCCTGCCCTGAATTGTATGACTCCGCTTCCCACTTGTCCCCCACAACATCCCTATAAAGCTATCATGATCTCGCCCATTTTACAGATGAGGGAAAGGATACACAGAGAGAAGCAATTTGCTCAAGGTCACAAATCAATATCCCGATGCAATCCATGTTTGATCAGACTCTGCATTACTCCACAGAACCTCTGTATTCTAGTCCACAAGGATTGAGAGACCTGTGTCACCATCATCTGGAGAGACATACATGAGGTCTCCTGCCAAAGGCACCCTGACTCTATGGGTTTCATGAACACAAGTAAACAACCAGAATCAGGCCTTATCACCACAGACCCTACACAACACAGAGTTGGAATTAATTGTAGATAAATTATATATATCTACTTATTATCTTAAGACAATATTTCTCAAACAGGGGATTACTGGGTCAGAAGATACAAAGATGCATAAGGGCTCTTGATGTATTTTTCCAAACTTTTCTGAAAAAAGTTTGTAGAAGTTTATGTGTCTATGAACATGGTATACAAATAACCATTTAGTTACCACCTTTGCCACTAGTGGGAACCATAGCTTTAGAAAATTTTGTCAAACAGGGCCTCCCCGGTGGCGCAGCGGTTGAGCGCTGGGTTGCGAAGCTGCCTGCGGCCTCTGCAGCACCAGTTCAATCCCCAGCTGCTCCCCGGCCACCGGAGGAGGGACACCGGAGGAGGGTCCCACATGGTGTGCAGACCTCTCCTGCAGCCCGCTGCTCCCCTCAGCAGTGTACTTTGTCAGTCTGCCTGCTCTGCTCCCCGCTCTGGCTCTGGTGAATTCTCTCACCCTCCCGCGCTTCTGACTGTACCCAGTGCTTGAATAAATAAATAAATAAATCTTACCAAAAAAAAAAAAACCTTTAAAAAAAAAAAGAAAATTTTGTCAAACAAACGAAAGAGGAAAGAAATGTAAGAATCCAGATCCCAACTTCTGCAGAGCTAATGTTTAAAAACATCATAAGATCTGAATATGCTCATTCAAAGTTTTAACCACACCAATATCAAGGTTAGACAACCAGCCTGAGTCACTGTCTTCTGGAAAAATGGGACAAGTGGTTATAGTTAAATAAACATGAAACAGCCAAAACTAATACAAAATCAGAGAAAAGAATTCAAAGACCAATCCAGATCCTAGGTTGCAAATCCCAAATGCCAGATAAGCCACAGGAAGAATGCTAGGCCCTGGTTAACATTTACAGAGAGTCTATTCTGTGTCACAGTCTTTAATTATATTCTGAATTAGCACTTAGAATAACCTTGTTTGGAGCTACATTTATCCTTATTTTATAATATGAAAAAAAAAGATCAAAATCATCAAGACCAATCAGCTACTAAATACAAAGCTCATTTAAACTCAAACTCATCTGTCCCAAACTTCTAGATTTCTTCTCATCTGCTTTTAGTGTCTTGCTTTCATATTATTTTTATGTTATAAAATTTTAAAAGAAAGACATCAAAGAAAAATAGTTTGGAAGTTGCTTTAAAGATGAAATTAAGAATTGACCATAATCTACCATACAAAGACAAGAATTACTAGCATTTTGATTCACTTTCTTCCACTTATTCATGTATTTTATACATAATTTAATTAAGATCAATCTATAAAGGCAAGCTTAATAATTTTTAAACTAAATCTAGTATGATATTTTTCACATAACTTTCAATATTGCTTGAAATTATCAATTTTTTACATCATATGAAAGTCACATAATAATTTTAGCTACTCTATGACTAACCATTTAAATTCATTTTCCTCTTTTTTCTCTATCTCAAATAATGTTCTGATAAGAATCCTTTTATGGTATCTCTCATGTACATCTCTAATTATTTCCCTAAAATAATACATTTCTGGGCATGGAATTACAAGGTCAAAGGGTAGGCACACGTTAAGATTCTCAAACCATTTGTGAAATTGTTCTCCAGAAAGACTGCAGAAACTTATACTCTTTTAATAATCACATCATCTCACCTTCATCAATAACACTGTTTAAATTGCTGCTAATGTAAATAGAGGGAAATGATATCTTCATTATTTTAAATTTACATTTCAGAAAATATTCAATATAAGAAAACTGATATTTTCATATTTTTTTGACTGTGTCCATTTTTCTTACATAAATTGTCAATTCTTTTCACTTTTTCCTATAAAGAGACTGGTCTTGTTGATTATCAGTGTTCTTTATATGAAAAAGATAATGACATTATAAAACATATCTTTGTAAATATTTCCCCCGTTCCTTGTTTTAACATTTTTGTCAATTTACCTTTACTTTGAAAATGCTTACATTTTTACGTAACCAAACCCATCATTCTTCTCCTTTCTAGTTTATTTCTTGACTTCTGTATTTGGAAAGCCCTTGCTCCCCCAGAGATCAAATAATCACCTACCTTTCCTTAACTTCTTGCCTTCTCCACTACACTATGCTGATTCTTATTTCATATGGGTGAAATGTCAAACAGGAATAGAAAAATAACTGAAAATATCCTTAAGGTGTTAAAAAAAAAAAAGTAAATCCATCTTAGAAGACACTTTCACAGGCAGATAAATTATGGATGATTCTGCCCCCTTTGTAATCTCAGGAATGACAACCACAGTGAGCATCAAACACCCCTAGAAAAACTCCTTTTTCCCAGGCCTTCAGACTAGGCTTGGGGGGGCGGGGAGGCTAATGCTATGATCCCTCAAGGGAGTATGAGACTTTGGCTCACTGTGGAAATACACAGCTTTGGCCCCCAAATCTCCAACCAGCCAAGTATTTCAGGAACCTCTACCCAGTGCCCAGCCCCAAATCACAGGCTGAGAACCCAGAAAGCTCACAGGTATGGCTGGAGGGGTCTTTCTGAGAGAAAGCAATTAAAATTCACATCACAAAAGGAATGAGGCTTTTTTTATTCTAAACTGCAAAACGTGGTGTGGTTAATCAGAGCAATTATAAATGGTAACATCATTATTCAAGCTTCTATTTCCAAACGAAGTCATTTAAATGAATACATTTTCTGCCTTGGAGCAGTGGCTGCCAGAGAGCCTGTAAAAAGAAAAGAGGAAAAAATAACAGAAGCCGCTGGTGCAAAGCCTTGGGGGATGGGGCAGAAAGAACATGGCCTTTGGAATTGGGAGTTGAGAGCTCTGGGCAAGGTGGCAGGTCTGACCCCAGCTCTCTCTCTGACCTTGGTCAAGACCTCCCCTCCTACCTGTGCAGCCAGGGGAATAGATTACCATGTACTCAGAAGCCCTTTGGGTGCTGACATTATGGATCTGAATTCCACAGCCTATTTTAAGATCCAGCTTTTCCATATGTTGCATCTGCAATTTTATAGGAGCCATCGATGTGTTAAATGCATTCTCCTATTCAAATAAGAAGACAAATTCTTCAGAAGCTACCGTTTACCTCCTAAAATAGCTTGTATGTGGTCACCATGAATTGTAGAAGAAGAACAGGATAAGAGTTAGAATCAGATGATCCAGGATTCAAATCTCAGTTCAGCTGATGTTAACTGCCCTGGATTTGATAAACTTTACACCAGGTTTCTTCCTGACTATTGGCCATTCACATCCCTTTTCTAGATCATTCACTTTAGAAAACTTGTCATTTTAAATTCTTTCTCTGCCTGTTTGAAATGTATGTAAATTTTCTCCCAGCCTCTCAACCAGTTTTACTATCCAAGAAGCAAAATGTCTTTCTCAAAGGAATCATCTCTTTGAAATGTAAGCTGTAAAGGAGATAGTATCTGTGCCACCTGGTCACAGAGGAGGTTAGGAGCCTAAATTCAGTGTGTGCATGGCTGCAAGTTGTAAAACTACCTCCTCTCTTGATGATACGAGAGTTTTATTTGGTAACACCCAATTAACAATCATCAAAGATCTAGAAATGCCCACATTCCAGTTCTTCCAATTTCTCCAGCTCTTTGCAATTCTCTCTCTCCCCTATTGGAATAGTTTTGAATAATGTCTACTTTGCCCATTTAACTTTGTCCAGCAAAATTGTTACTAAGTTTCACCTGTGAGAATGTACTTTCTTCAACTTCCCTGAACCTCAGGGTCCCTAACCATAAAAGACAATCAATAGTAAAACTATTATTTTAAGGAATGAGTGACATTTGTTGAAGGAGGGAGCCAGATTATACATGCTAAAGAACAGAGTGATCAATGGCCTGTGAAATCTGCCTCCCTATAACAATACCCTAGGGTCATCCCCTCCCACATGACTATGAACTTGAGGGGAATTGCTCTGACAGTCACACATTGCAAACATGCTTCAAAAAAGAGGTTTTTAAATACTTCTGTGCACTGAGTCTTGCCATCATGTTGCACTTGGGAACCTGAAAGCATCTTAAGAAGGACATGAGTTAGTCCACTAATGGGTAGAAGCCCAGATGGAGGAGACCCAAGATACCCCAGACAGACTCCCACACAGAGATGAGAGGGGGGCATTTCAATTGCATGAGAGAGCTCAGCAGAGCCCAACAAGTAGACAAGGCCATGGAAACCACCCACCTGGCCCACAGAACAGCTAAATAAGATAGCTATTGAGCCATTAAATTATGGGGTCATTTGTTATACAGCAAAAACTAACTGATGCTAACAGGTACTAAATTTGTTTATTTTCTTCTCCCTTTTCTAGTGGATACCTTCAGGTAGTTGCTCGAAAGGCCGAACGCTAGCAACAAAAAGTCACCAGCCCAAGTCAGATGGGGCAGTACTTTTTTCAAGCAGGTGTTCTTACCTTCTCCCTCCAGCTCTGGAGGTCAGAAATGGACACACAGGAAGGAGCTCCAGGCAGGCAGATGTCACTAAGGCCCTAAACTCTTCTGCAGGGACATGTGGATTTCCTATCAACTTTTTCTGGCATCAGCAATATGTCAGGGTCCTGCTTTGGCTTAGGCACCTGGTTAAGAGATATTCAGTCCCTGCAGAACTGAAATACCTTCCTTAGACTGAGACTGACCCAGTGAGGCCACAAAGGATTTCTATCACTGGACAAATAATTCTCAGATATTCCTATTTCCTGGATATCATGAGGGGCCAAACACTGGGCTGGAAAATAAAGACACAGCAATGACTAAGAACCCAATTATCTGTCCTCCCAGAGTTCACAGCCTGATGTAAGAGAGACCATAAAGAAGCAAACAAGTAAGCAACATGATTATATCATATGATAAAGATTACAGGAGAAGAATCACAGTGCTTAGCAGAGGGTAACTGAGACAGGGACCATGAGGACCCCTTAGCCAGGATGGTCAAGAAAGGCCTCTCTGAAGAGGTGAAATGTGAAATAATATCAAAGGGTATGACGAAACCAGTCATTCCCAAAACTAAAAACAAAAAAACATTTCAGCCCAAGCAAACTGTGCAAAGGCCCTGAGGCAATAAGGGCCTTCAAGAAGTCAGCGAACAGCCATGTAGATGGAGCCACAGAAGTGAACAGGACCAGCTTCACCCCCATCCCTGAGGACATGCCCCAGGTTGTCACCGTGGAACCATGGTGTAAAGGTCACGGGCTGGGGGATATGATGGCCAGAGAGTCTATTTCCTCTGAGTCAGGAACTGTCTGGATTTACTTTCCAATTTCCCATGAACTAAATACAATTATTATTCCCAGAGAGGTCAGGTGAGCTGTTCAAGGTCACACA
The DNA here is from genome assembly GCF_014898055.3 of Talpa occidentalis. NCBI lineage: Eukaryota > Metazoa > Chordata > Mammalia > Eulipotyphla > Talpidae > Talpa > Talpa occidentalis. The sequence continues at coordinate 94,869,177 of NW_023600993.1, forward strand.
AATGGCCAAGGTCAGCAACAGCTGCCAAAGCTGGGATCTGGGGACCAACTTGGTTCCACAGGTTCAGACTCCAGCTATCTGTGGTGCCTCCTTAGTGTTGAGGTCACCTGGACCCCTGGAGGCTGTGTCTGGTCTCACTTTTTTCAAGCCCTCTTGTCTGCTGTGCATGCTCAAATCACAGAGTCCAAAAAGAAGGCCCTTAAACCTCTTCCACTTTCCCTTTTCCTAGGTTAAATTTAGGTGACTTTGTAGCCTCTCAGAGCCATGCTGACTCCCCAGACACCCTAGAATTTCAAGTTTGGAAATAACAAGGAAGGCGAATTAAGAAAGAAGACCTGCATTGCCTGAGTGACTTTCTCTGTGGTTGCAGAGCTAAGCACTCCTTGCAGTGTCATGCTGCTTAATCCCTTACTCAACCCCAGGAGGCTGAGCAACTTCCTAAGGTCACCAAGCAACCAAGGGCAGGGCCTCAGTGTGTGGCAAGGCACCCACCAAGGTGAGCCCCACCCCTCGGATTTCCAAGTTCACTGTCAGAGAGACTCCTCCAGCAGTGCATGAGAAGTGGGTATAGCAGCTGCCTATGGGATCTGGTCTCTCTACTGGACATGAGCCCCTGCCCATGCCCCTTACAACAGAGGGCAGAGGTTCCAGGCATCTGGGAACTGGCTTCCCCTTCTGTCTTGAGAGCCACATCCGTGCCCAGCTTCCTGCCTTTCTCTGGCAGCCAAATTTTGGTGGCATTCCTTATTTCCATTTTCTCTGCTTAACATGGACAATATATTCTCCAGGCACACTGGTCCCACCCCCAGCTCCCACGCTATCCTTCTCCAAATCCATCACCCCATCCTCCCCCTCCATCAATGCCACTCCAACCTCAGCCCCAGGCCTGGCGCTATCTAGGCAGATCTGCCACACCCACCTGGCCTTTACCTGTAGGAAAGCACCAACCACATATATGCAAATAAAGACATGCATACCCACCACACATGTACATACATGTTAACAGACATCATTCACCTATACTGCACAATCACACAGTCCCCTGTGTAGAACAGGCATGTTCATATCAGCATGCACACATATGTACAAATGGGTGTGTGGATACACAGGTGCACAAAGAAGACACCACTCAAATGCCACAAAAGTCAGCCAGAAACCAAGGAAAGACTGGAATTGACAGACCATGTAAAGAGACAGAGAGAAAAAGCCTCAACACACCAGTTAAAAGGCCCCTGCTATTGTCTATCACACAGAGCTTGTAAAAAGACTGAATTGTGGCTGACACAAATACAGCTCTCCTCTTTCTGAGCAAGGATTCCAATAAAGATAAGAGCTTTCTCATTATTCTAATGTGGAACAAAAACAATTTCCCATTCCAAAATCAGCACATCGGGATAAAACATCTTTGGTTAACACTGCAGCTCCCGGCCCCCACCTGGACTCCAAGCTCAGGCAACAATCACTCAGGAAATTTTCTCCAGCACCTACTGTGTGCATTTGCACACATTATCTTTTTAGTTCTCACAATATCTTCCCAGGTAGGTATCTTTATTTACACTCCAGAGATTAAAAAAAAAAGGCTCAGAGAAGTTCTTTCACTTGAGCAAGTCTGATTGGACCTAAGTCCAGTCTCCGTGTGCATACCAAGCATAAGTCAAAAACACTAAAGACAAGAACTAAAAATTGTCAACAAGGAAGTGAATATCGGGCCTCCCTGGTGGCGCAAGAGGTTAAGTCTCAGCACTATCAAGCTAGCCACAGCCACTGCAGCATGAGTTCAATCCCAGCCAGGGAGCTACCCACATGGTGCGGCAGACCTCTTCTGTCTCACCCGCTGCTCCCCTCAGCAGTGTATTTCTGCCTGTCCTGCTCCCCACTCTGTCTCTGGTGAATCCTCTCACCCCCATACCTCTGGCCTACACCCCAGTTCTTATATGCATAGATAAAATAAAAAGAGTAAGGCAGCAGGCAACCCTGGAAGGAAAAACGAGGGGGAAAGACATGAAGCCCCAATGAGTATGAGCCACACGGGGGGGGGGGAGGAAGTAAGACCGGGGTAAAAGCTGCTGCTGCAAGTCAGGGCTGTGAAGAACAGACGAAAGAGCCAGGATGCTTATCTGCTGTGCATTTTTTTTTTTAAAGATTTATTATTTATTTATACAAGCACTGGGTACAGTCAGAAGCACGGGAGGGTGAGAGAATTCACCAGAGCCAGAGCGGGGAGCAGAGCAGGCAGAAGGACCGAAGTACACTGCTGAGGGGAGCAGCGGGCGGCAGGAGAGGGCTGCGCACCATGTGGGACCCTCACTGGCAGCCAGGGATCGAACCGGTGCTGCAGAAGCTGCAGACAGCTTTGCAGCCCAGGAATCAACCACTGGGCCACCAGTGGAGGCCCTGCTGTGCATTTTTATGGCTGAACAACTCGAGGCAGGCCAGGTCCTGAGCTAGAAAATAGGGACACACAGTCACCAGAACAGAACAGGACTTAAGACCCCTACCCTCAGGAGCTTACCCTCTCATGGGGGAACAGATTGAAAGCCCTGAGTAGGATTTTTGTGTATTTTATATAAAGAGGCTGATGTCGTGGCCCAGGTAGTAGATGGCATCACCCCCCTGCTCCCCTGAGTGCTGTGCCCTCTCTGTATCACTGTATAGAGGGAGGGGAGGTGGTGAATACAATGGGGAAGAAAGAAGTAGGTTAGGGTAAGGGGAGGTCATCAGTGTAAAGAGTGGTCACAGTGGGCCTCATTGAGAGCGTGACATGGAACAAAGCCTGGAAGAGGGTGAGGGACTAGACCCAGCGGGTGTCTGCGGGTATCAGGAAGAGTCAGAAAGGGGGGTATTTCCTGGCACAGGGAACAGCCAACTGGTGAGCGTGGCCAAGGGAATGAGGTGAGAGAAATAGGACACAAGGTCTAAATTTACCCCCTGAACCACAGCTGCCTCGAAAGCTGAGACCACAGAGAAATAAAATTAGTACAATGGTATAGCGAGGCGAGCTTACTGGTGATTATTTCATTCATCTGTAAAAATCATTCATTCCATAAACCGAGCAGCAGGGAACACCAGTATATTAATAGGACATTCAACTAACAGTTGACATTAATATGGAGACCTGATCCTCTGCCAGCTAATATTTTACTGTACACAGACTAGCTTCTGAGGCCACAGGAGATGAGAGAACCTTTACAACAGATTTCCTTGTCTAGCAGAAGTATTTCTGGAGAGCCGCTGGGGGTGAGGGCGCAGAACTGGGGGTATTCCCAGCTCTACTGTGCCTCACGGAGGATTTATCTCATTTGAGGCTGAAGATTCCTTAAAGGTCGAAAGCATGAACAGCCCATCTTGTAGATGAAGAAATCAAAGCACAGGGCTGCAGATACTGCCGATCCTTGAGCCTCGGAGAGGGGCTGTACAATACATTGGGGGCCTCTTGGAGAGTCTGGAGCTGGACCAGACCTTATAAGAGGAGAGCCCACCACTCCCTGCAGCCATTCAAGAAAAGGTTGCCTCGCCGGTCATGTCCCACATCAAGCCAGGGAGACGGGAGAGCTTCCACCCTGGTCCCCTGGCCTCAGCATCTCTGACCCTCAGTTGGTCCTGGGGCCAGAATTCAGGGGAGCAGCTGGCATGGCCTCCACCTACCACCTGCACCACCTGCACCACCGCATCAGTCTCCACCAGCCTCCCCCTGCCCACCTTCCATCCATGCTCCCCATGAGGTCAGGACATCACCCAAAGGTCCCCCAGCCTCGTGTCACCCCCCCCCCACTGAAGCTCCTTCTACTTCCTTTTGCTCTGCCTCCCTCTGTCCCACAGGGCATCTACCCTTCATGTGTGTCTATTTAAATCTACAGCCAATGATCTTCAATAAAATTAAAAATTCAGTTCCTCAGACACACTGATCCCAAGTGCAAACCAGCTACCTACAGTCTGGCTATCCTGGGGGACGGTCAGATGCAGGATTCTGCCATTATCCAGAAAGTTCCATGGGGCAGAGCTGGCTTAGATGACCACTCCCAGCTCCTCTCGTTGCCCACTGGGCCTGGCAGCCTCTCCAGCTCCCCTGTCAGAACTCTTCATGACATCTGTCCCCCTCCGGTCACCAGCCCTTTCTGCAGATCCTCAGCTCGTTGGTTCTCACCCACCTGGGGTTTGCTCCTCCTCCTTTTGTTTCCTCAGACCAATTCCACCACGTCCTTTGGGAGTTACTTCACTTCCTCAAAGGTGTCATTCCTGACACCCTAAACTTAAATCACATGCATGCGTCATCACAGCAGTCATCCCTGTCTCTCGCTATCACCTGTCTTTCCTTTCATGCTCTTGCTAATTCGTGACAGCTGAAGGCACAGCCAGCAGAGAACCTGCCAAGGGCGGACGACCCTTCCCAGCTCACTCATACGGCTGTTGGTGCCAGGTCACGAGCACCTCTTCACAGGAGCACTCACCACACTGAGCGGGAGACCCCAGAGAGGAAGACCAAGGTGCAGCTGCAGTGTCTTTTACTGTAATCCAGTCCTGGAAGAGACCAAGTGTCACTTCTGCTGATCTCCGCTGCTCACACACACCAGGCCCGCGACAGTCTGGACGCCACTAATGAGGGTATGAAGACCAGCAGGTGGGGGGTCTGGGAGCCCTTGGGGAGACTGGCTACCCCAAGTTTTCTATCCTGTTTTCCCGGGTCCCCAGAGTGCTGGGCATAGAATAAGTGCACCATGAATATTGTTAAAAGGAAGAACAATTAAATGATGCTCTCCTTCTTCTATGGAACCCAGGGGTGAGGTCTGAAAATATTTATTGCTCCTTACCAGCCCACTACCCTTTGGCCCATTTTGAGGGCACAGTCTCTGTGCCCTTGCTCTTTAACTGTGATGTATGAATGAAGGTAGGTAGCTTTGTGTTCCAAGGGGCTGCCCTCTCAGGGACGGGGTCTTGGCAGGAAGAGACATTCAAGGCTTCCCTCTCTCTGATCCAGGGTGCCCAGAACCCCATGTGCTGAAAGTATCTCTGCCTCACATCACAAAGGGACCAACAGGTTCATGACGGTCAATGAAATTATATGTCCCGTGCAGCAGGGAAGCACGCACACCCGAAGGACCAGCAGAGTCACTGACATTTTTATTAGATGCTTCTCCTGGGCAATAAACCAGGAGAGATAGTGGCTACAGAGAAAGAGCCCCTAGTCAGAACTGGTGACTGAGTAAATCACTGGCACAGAGAAGCGCACCAAGTCTTAATTTTAACACCAGATCAAAGAGGCAACTGGCAGGCCATGCTGGGAATGAGGGCAACCAACTGGCAAGTCAACCAGGCACATTGTGATCACCAAACCCAACCACCATGATGATGATGGACTAGTACTACCTACCATATATTAAGCACCTACTACAACACAGATACTCCCCAAACTTCATCCCTGATCATTATGATAGGTGATATGAAAATGAAAAACAGAAATGAAGCCATCCCAAGTCTGGGTGAAAACAGACCATGGTCTTGAGGCCGTTGAAGGTCCACTTCCAGGAATGACGAAGCACTTGACATATTAAGTCATATAGACACACCAACTACCTACAAGAAAATGAAACCACACCTACAAGCCCAAGACCACACAGGGCCAATACCCACTTGACAATCTTTTCACCAAACAGAATTGCTCTGAGAATTCCATTTGCACAGAGTGGAGACTTCCAACCTTTCGATGTATATAAGCACTTCCTACCTCAGAGAACTTGAACACAGCTCCAGTACTTCTTGGGTCTGTGACTTCTGGGTTATCATCCTAAAGCCCCAAATAAACACTTTTCCTCACATCCCCTCTGTTACCTTCATTCTGAGTCATTTCTAGGGTTTATTTTGGTTTAGTCTTATCTGTTGCTTTGTTTTGTTTCTTTCTATTTCATGCATGTGTAAAATCATTCAGCACTTTTTTCTTTCTGAATTATTTTGCTTAGCAAAATATCCTCCATGTTTTCAAAAATGGCAAGATTTTATCTTTTTTATAGCTGAGTAGTATTCCACTCTGAGTGTGTATATATATCACATCTTCCTGATTCAATCATCTAACACTGGTCCTTTAGGTTATTTCCATCTCCATGGAGATAAAGCTGTAATAAATAGAATTTATTTTTTGGTTTGATAGTTTAAAGTTCTCTGAGCAGGTGCCTAAGTGGGACTGCTGAGTCACACAGTATTTCCATTTTTAGTTTTCTAAGGTAAATCCAGATTAGTCTCAAAAATGACCAGACCAGTTTATATTCCCACCAATAGTGTAATAGGGATGCTCTTTCTCTGTATCCTCTCCAGCAATTATTGTTGGGGGTCATTGTACTATGTGTCATTCTCATAGGTATACAATGATCTCATTGTGTTTTGATCTGCATCTCCCAGGTAAAACCTTACCACTTGGTTTTTCACTCAAAACCCTTGATTCTAACTCCACAGCCACACCTTCCTCCCTCCCTCAAGGAATTCCTTACTAGCAGAAGAGTATACAGATTTCTGTATTTTATAATTTTGCTCTTACTCTTCATTTACCTCCTTAAGTATCTTTTCAATTGGCAAAATTGGTGATTGAAAACTGAAATTGTGAGATGTGAACTTAATGTCACCCAGAATTTGAAAGTTAATGAGAGAAGCACAGAAAAACTTTTAATCACAGAAGAGCATTCAACAATTATGTTGTTCCTTGGACCTCCCATAACAGCACCAGCCCTCAGGAGGCTGCTGAATAAAGAGAAGCAGCAAAAGCCACATACAAAGGGTGTTTAGAGGCTGGGCTTTCATAGGTCAGTTGTTCCTGGTTATTATAGAAGCTCAAATTGTGCCCAAGTAACACAATGCTTCACACACACAATCTTCACCAACTTATAAAGCCATCATTTTTTCAAAGAGGTCTTTAAAAGTAATGTGCACTTTTGGGCCTCCCCAGTGGCGCAGTGGTTGAGCGCTGGGTTGCAAAGCTGCCTGCAGCCTCTGCAGCGCCGGTTCTATCCCTGGCCGCTGGGCGAGGGTCCCACATGGCGCGCAGACCTCTCCTGCCGCCCGCTGCTCCCCTCAGCAGTGTACTTTGGTCCTTCTGCCTGCTCTGCTTTCCGCTCTGGCTCTGGTGAATTCTCTCACCCTCCCGTGCTTCTGACTATACCCAGTGCATGTATAAACAAACAAACAAATAAATAAATAAAAATGCATGCCTCTTAATAAATAAATAAATAAAAGTAATGTGTACTTTAAAAAGATATTTTAAAGTTAAAAACGTATGATTGTGAAAGATTTACAACAGAGACTGGCAAAAGACAGCCTACTCCTTGTTTTTGCAAATAAAGCTTTATGGGAAAAAAAAATTTACTAGCTGACCCTTTACAGAAATGTTTGCCATCCCCGATTTAGATATTTCACAGAGGTTTTATTCAATATTTTCATAATTCAATGCTTATGAAGCTGTTCATTGATAAGTGACTGCAAGTAAAATTATCGAGTACATGGAATGTTGGATTGTTTTGTTTGGAGCAAGCAAAACAATAGATTTTTTTAAATGTATTCACTTATTCAAATCAATAATGGAAAAAGCAATGGAGAGTCACAATAAGCCTGGTGCCCTAGAAACTTCTCATTCTTCAGATATCACCTCCTTTGGGGCTCTGGTGATGGGCATGGTATTAGAGCATCCATTTGCAAAGGGGTGAACTTTTTTTTTTTAATGAACAAAATCTAATAATCTGATTTTAAAACAAGCTCAGGACTGAACTAGATTTTTCTTCAAAGACATGATATACAGACAACTCAAAAACAAAATCTCAAAGCCACTAATTACCAGGGAAGTACAAATTAAAACCACAATGAAATAATACCTTACAACTGTCAGGGTGACTGTTGTTTAAAAAAAAAAAAAAAAAGACACTAAGCATGTAGAAAAAGCGAAATCTTTGCTTACTGTTAGTGGACATTATTTTATATTTATATATATATATAAATTTTGCAGATGAAGTGAACTTTTATCCCAGAAACATATAGTGCTATCAGTATTAATCAACGCCACCTTGAAAAACACAATTTAAACAAAAAGGAACATATTCAGCAGGATGGTTAAAATGATAAATCGTGGGAAAATAAAGCAAAATGGTCTTCTGGATTATAGTTTAAACAAGTACATAGTTAAATGAAAAATGACTTTGAAAACTTAGGTGCTACCATGGTTTTAGAAGTTTAGGTCAGAATCTTATATTTCTTGGTGAAAGGCATAAGACCATAGCACAAAGAAAGGTCAAAATCTAAATAAGAAGCACTAATTCATTTCCCACCTTAATGAAAAAGGGAGCTTGCAAAATTAGATAATTTAGCAGATACTGTTTCCTAACTGCAAAACAATTGTGTGGAGCGGACAGTATTGATTAGCAGAGGTCCAGTTCTATAGAAGGCAAAGGGCTAAAGATTATCTAGTAGAACTAAAGGTATTCTATTAGTAAATTCGAGGGTAGAAGAAGAGCTTTACAGGTCAGTTAGACCTAGTGGAGGGAGGAAAACAAGCCCAGGAGAAAAAAACAGGTAGAAAGCAGAAATGGTTTGCATTCTTTTTTTCTTTTTAAAGATTTATTTATTTGTATGCAAGAGCTGGGGTACAGGCCAGAGGTGTGGGAGGGTGAGAGGATTCGCCAGAGACAGAGCGGGGAGCAGAACAGGCAGACTGACCAAAATACATTGCTGAGGGGAGCAGTGGGCGCTACAGGAGAGGTCTGTTGCACCATGTGGGCATCTCCCTGGCCGGTCAGGAATTGAACCCGTGCTGCAGAGCACTGCGCTCAACCTGCTGCACCACCAGGGATGCCCATGGTTTGCATTCTTTAAACTGCAAAATTGAAAGCAACTGAAAACAGAGTAGGAATTTGATTAAGCAAAGTTAAAGGTCTTCATTACTTTTATACTGTTAAAATCTACTCCCCGTGGGTTGGAAAAGAAGCTTCTTTTGCATACTAATGAAATAATCATGGAGGTCAGTCACCTCCAGCCTAATGCAGGGGTCTGCAAAGTTCTGAGAAGCACTTCAGATAGTAAACAGTTTGGCAATGAGGCCATATAGGATCTATTACAACTACCTGCCTCTACTGTTGAAGAGCAAAAGCAACCACAGATGACATAGAAGTGAATGAGCATGGCTAAGTTCCAGGAAAAGTGTGTATTTTAAAAAGGAGGGCTATCCCAAATATTGGATGAATCTGGGGGGCGGGCAGGAAGGGGGTAGGTATATAGAGGGTGGGTGTGTGTATGTGTGTATGTGTAATATATATACACATATATATATTACCTTAAAATAGGCAAATTCATGGACCAGAAAACAGAATGGTGTCCCCAGGGGTTAGAGAAAGGAGAATACAGGGAGCTGTTTGATAGGTATAGAATTCTGTGGATGATGAAAAAGTGCTGGAAATGGATAGTGACATAGTTGAATAACATTATGAATGTTTTTGCCACTAAACGGTATACTTAAAATTGTTAAAATGGTAAATTTAATGTTACATATATTTTGCCACAATAAAAAAATTTAAAACAGTTATATACAATATGTCGATAAACATAGCTGATTTCTGCTGTGAGCATCTGTGCCTCTCTACTGGGACCTCAGGAACATGATCCATGTAATGGAGTAAAAAGTCCCACGGGACAGCTTTCCCAACAGGTTCAAATACAAAATGCTTAGGATTCACAGAAACATCTTAGGAAGCCTAGCAGGTCAAAAATGCCTCCAGACATGGCTGACAAACTGTTAATCCAAGATTTGGGGGGTGCTCTGTGTAGTCCAGGATCTGAGGACTCTTGCTGCCCCTGTACACATTTCTTTCTCTTCCTGCCCCCAAGGAGGATAAGGACCAAAGAAAGAAGTTAACCATTTCATCCAGCAATCAAGGCAAAAATTGTTTTAAAGATCTTTCTTTTTTTTTTTTTTTGCATAGAAGAAATGGGGTGTAAGCCAGAGGTGTGGGATAGGTGAGAGGATTCACCAGAGACAGAGTGGGGAGCAGAACAGGCAGATCTACTGAAATATACTGCTGAGGGGAGCAGCGGGTGAGACTGGAGAGGTCTGCTGTGTCATGTGGGTTAACTCCCTGGCCAGAGATTAACCTCAAGCCATAGCGGTGATAGCACTGAGACTTAACCCCTAGGCCACTAGGGAGGCCCCAATGAGCCATAAATTTATTTTTTTGATCACTGAGTAGTATTCCCTTGTGTATGTACCCCACATCTCCTTGTGAAACATTAATAAGTAAAACAATAGTACTTCATTTTTTAAAACAATAAATAAATATCTGACGCAGAAATGAGGTAGGGGAAGAAACAAGATGACTGAGCCAAAAAAGGACATTGAAGTCAATTAAGAGGAGCAGTTCCAGCGATGCGTTGCTGTGTGACAAATCACCCCAATATGAGTGACTTCAAACCACCACCATGGGCTGACTCACGTCGTCTCTACAGCTCAGGAATGCAGGACCAGCTTGGCTATGCACTTCTGGCTTGGGAGCACCTGTGTGATTTTTATTTTATATACCTATGAATAAAATCAAAGTTATTAGTGATAAGGAAAATATTCTTGGTTCTCTTTCTTTGCTCACAAACTCCTTCAACCACTGCTTCCCACAGCTGGTAAACACAAGAGCAGATGACATAAGCAGCCAGACTTCCCACCACCAGAACCTGCCACGTGAGCGTACAGTACTGATTCATGCAACCGGCCCGGCAGCGCCATGACCCATCTGCCTGGTGAGTTTCCTGACATTGCCTGGAACACAGTGAAATAAGCAATTTCTGTGAGCACAGCCTGTTGAGATATTTGACACGAACAGATGAGAAATTGCCTGGACAGAGAGCCCAAAAGGCATTGCCACCTGTGGCTCCACATAATCTTCCCAGCGACAGTCTCAAATCCACAGATCTCACCCATTAAATGACAAGAAGAGAAGAAAATGTATTTGATGTCATTTTTTGTTGTAATTTAAAATGTTTATGGCACAGAGTAAGACTATGGATTTATTAAATCCTGTTTAAAGGATCTCTTTCTAGACATAAAGACCACCTCATCCCTGTGTCCTTCTAACATTTCATCAGGACCATGGGCCTGGGTTCCTGCCAACTGTATGGGCTGTGGACCACTTTCAAGTCTGACCATAAAACCCCCAGGTAACACTCCATTCTGACTCGTTCTTCTTTTCAATACCAACCCCAGAGGCCACATGTCAGTGTCCCAACATAAAGAGACATTGAATCACCCTGGGAGGAGTCACAGCACCCACGTGGAAATGCAGTTTGAATCAGACATTAGTGTGTGTGTATGTCATCCAGGTTTTTCTTTCTTTGCTGCCCCAATGGTGAAAATCAAATTAAGAAACTCCAAGCATTGGGGCCTCTCCTGGTGGCGCAGCAGTTGAGCGCTGGGCTGCGAAGCTGCCCGCAGCCTCTGCAGCGCCTGTTCGATCCCCGGTCGCTGGCGAGGGTCCTACATGGCGCGCAGACCTCTCCTGCCGTGCCCGGTGCTCCCCTCAGCAGCATATTTCATCAGTCTGCCTGTTCTGTTCCCTGCTCTGGCTCTGATGAATTCTCTCACCCTCCCACGCTTCTGACTGTACCCAGTGCTTGTATAAATAAATAAATCTTCAAAAAAAAAAAAAAGAAAGAAAGAAACTCCAAGCACTATCAGAATTTGGGACAATACAAGTTTTTCTCACACAGCTTAACTCCCACCTTAAAACTGCTGGATTCCAGGCACATTCCCCAACCACGCAGTACTGAGCTTCCGGAGTTTATTTGTTATTGCAGTATAACTGAGTCTGGCCTGACGAATGTAATATTATGTTAAAACCAACATGAATATATTCATGAGCTGAATTAAAAATTCACATGAATTTTTTAAGTGAAAAATGAAACTTTAAACAAGTGTCCTGCTTGAGGCAGGTTACTCTGGCTCTGCCCCAGACCCCTGGGAGCACACATACAGTCTCGTCTGCTATTAGGAAAACTTCAATGGAAATATCTAAGCAGCCTCCTAAGGCGTTTGGCAGAGACAGCTCTGGAGCCAGATGAAGCCCAGTTCTGTTACTTCCTAACTGAATCATTGAGCGAGTCACTCCCCTTTGCCAAGCCTCCAATTATGTGATAGAGCTAGTGGGTGTGGTGGTTACCCTTTGTGTCAGCTGACCAGCAGGAAGAGCAAATTCTGTCACAGAGCAGCAACGGCCCTCTGTGTATTTGAAAAGGATGAGGCCTAGATAGACATGCCCAAGATGACAGTGAAATTTAAAAGCTTCTAAAGAAATAAAATTGTTCATTATGATAAATAATAGGATTTGGGGAATAATCAGGTATTTCTCAAGAAGGGTTCATAAGGGCCTAATGCCCTGAGAAAGCGGAGCCAGCAGAGCACGGTGAGAGGCCCGAGTGGGTGAAGGGGGCTGGCCAGCATAACTACCTGTTGCATTATTTACCTACTGCTGCAGAACAAATCACCTCGAATCTTGGCAGCTTAAGACAATAAACATTCATTATCTCACCGTTTCTTTTGATCAGGAATTCAGGAGCAGGGTGAGTCTAGCTAAGGCCCCTTGTGAGCTTCCTGTCAAGATTAATAAACAATTCAAAAGAGAAACAAACCCAGTGATCCTAAGTCAGAATATTCATATGGAAAGTATTACTGAAATGGGAAGAGAACCTAAGCAAGGGGGGATTGAGACACCCCAATTCTACTCTAATTTCTACCATTCAATCAGTCACCCAGTTTGGGAGACTTGAGAAAACAGATTATCCTTAAAACCCCTCCTCGTTCTAAAACTCAGGGTCCTGGGGCCCAAGTGGTCATCCCAAGATACCCGGCACGAGAGATGAGGGCAGAAGCACGCTCTGTACTGAGGACAGCAGGCCCCACTGAGACACCCCAGGAAGGGTTGTCTAACGCTTCTTTCCCAGGAGAAAGGATGAGGCCATCCAGTCCACAGCATCCCACACAGAACAGAGATGCACTCCTCAAAGCTAGAGCCTCTCCCATTGTTTGCCTTCTTTCCATTTCTTGTTTTCTGAGAAGTCTATTTCTGTCTTGACACCGGTTCAACTCAACCAGTGGCCACCCACCTCATGTACCCCAGTTCCTCTGTTCCCCCTGGGTGAGCTCAGGAAGGACACAACCAAATACCAGGTGAGAGAACAAGAGGACGTTTTCCAGCAGTACGTGGGCGTTAAGGAGCAGCAGGAGAGCAGGGTGGGGAGGGCCGGCATGTGAGCCGCTCCACTCTGTCTGAGGCCTCCAGTGCAGCTCCAGCCACCCTGGGACAGAGGCGCCATTACGACTGCATGTTACAGATGACAGCAGCTAAGGCTCGCGCTGAACAGCCACCTCAGCCACCACCCCGCAGGAGTGAACATGGGAGGCGATTTGAATATGTGAACCCATGGCCTAAGGTAGACAAGACGGAGGAGAGACACAGGAAAGCTGTGACCACGGAGCCAGCAGGGAAAGTAGGATCTTGGTCTTCTTGGTGGGTGTGCTGATGGCGTGCAAGGCTAGGTACTTGGCACACACAAAAGCTCCTCAGCTATAAAAGACATTTAAAGACATTGGGGTGTGTTGTGGGTTGGAGAGACCTCGGCTATTAGAAAAATATCTGTCTTGGTGTAGAAAGAAATGGAGGGCGAGGAGTGGTCATTAGAGTCAATTTGCAGTTATCTGAGAACCAGAGGTAAAATGTGAAATGGGGATAATGTTAGCACCCGTCACGTAAGCTTGTTAGAAAGGCTAAGTGGGTTGGTGTATTTAATGTGCTTAAAGTGTAACGAGCATACAGTAATAGTTCAATAAATGTTTGCTCTTGTGATTATTAGGGGGAAGGAGAGAGTACTTCAGAAGTGGAATGCCAGGATTCAAAGCCCACTCACAAGTTTGTGACCATGAAGAACAACCAGAAGCTTTCTGTACAAGGAAGGAGACAACCCATCTCCGAGGAGTTGAGGCAGATTGTATTTTCTAAGATGGTTACAACCTGGTCCTCTGTACTAATGTTGCCAATATGTGGACACTAATTCTCCTCCCCTTCCACAAATAGGACGTACAAGGAGTGATGCCATGTGACTTCTGAGGATAGGTAGGAAAAAGTCATAGTTTCTCTCTGCTTCCTCTGGGATGTTCACTTTGGGAACTGAGCCTCCATGCTGTGAGGACGTCCAAGTAGAGGCACAAAGCAGCACACACAGAGAGAAACTGAGGCCCCCAGCACCAGGCCAGCTGAGCTGCCAGCACCCACTGGCAGTCAGGTAAGTGAGCCACTGCTGGACAGCCCATCCAGCAGATACTAGAGGGAACAGAGATAAGTTCTTCCACGAGTTTTGTCTAACATGTATATGCAGGCCTCCCCTGGTGGCACAGCAGTTGAGCGCTGGGCTGCGAAACTGCCCGCAGTCTCTGCTGCGCCGGTTCGATACTCGGCTGCCGGCAAGGGTCCCACATGGTGCAACAGACCTCTCCTGCCACACCCGCTACTCCCCTCAGCAATGTATTTCGTTAGTCTGCCTGTTCTGTTCCCCGCTCTGGCTCTGGTAAATTCTCTCACTCTCCCATACTTCTGACTGTACCCAGTGCTTGTATAAATAAATAAATAAATCTAAAAAAAAAAATAACAACATGTATATGCATATGAGCAAAATGACTGGACATTCTGAGCCACTAAGTTTTAGCCACTTAGTTTTAGCCACTAAGTTTGTTGTAGCTATAGTAACTAGAACAGTAACACTGGGGAAATTGATAAATGAGAATAAAATTATACTCAGCTTAGTGCCTGGGATGTGTTAAGTGCTCTTTAGGTTGATCACTGTTGGTATTGTTCTGTAACATCCCAAAGTCACACAGCTAATAAAGATCACAACCAGGGTTCAATGCAAGGCCCTCAGTCCCACCTCATGTTATGCTAATTATCAAGCAGGTAAGCAAATCCAGGTGTCCAAGGATTTAAATGCTTCTTCCTCTTCTACTGCTCCCAGCTGGGAGGATGGAATAATAAAATGATGAGACCATAGGCCATGCTGCTTTGGGGTCTCTAGACTAGAGTTTCGATTGGAAAAAAAAAAAGGAGAATTGGGAGACAATGGTTGAGGAAACAATGACAAGCCTTCTCTCTTTTCCTTTAATCCAAGATCCAAAAGTTTGAGATACTTGTTTCTCAAGAGAAAAAATGGCCCCTCTATGGAATAGTAAAAATATGCAAACATTGACCAGCAGATAGATGAGAATGCATAATTCACAACTTGCTGTCTCCCTGGACTGACGTGGGAGGAGCAGGTTGAACCTCAGGTCAGAAAAAAAAAAATTCTAGCTGTTGCATCCCAGCACCTAAGTATTCAATTACTGAAAGCTTGTGTCCCTGGGGAGACCAATGGAACCTGGATCAGCATCAAAACCTTTCTTAATACAATTCTGCAGTAAGCCGAGATATGCAGCACCCTGGCAATTGATATGCAAATTAAATAAACAAAACGACATAATAAATAATTAAATCAGTCTAACATGATGAATGAATTAATCATACTGGAGTGATGAGAAGAAGTCGGCACTGTCACCCAGAAGATCATTGATTTGTAAAAAAATGAAACATTCATGACGAGGCCATTTCAGCATAGGATGGGGCCTCTTCTATTGATTATCTGAACAGAGTGGGTACTCAATAAATATTAGTGGAATCAACTGGACTTTTGCCCCCCGAGATCACACCTCCATGTGAATCACTCATTCAATAAGCGATCACACAGACATGTTCTCATTTCAATCTTATTTAGAATAAAATCACCTTGTAAGGGAAGGTGCTCAAAACAAATCACCCCAAGATTCTGAGTCAGATCTCAAGATGCCTGCTCTGGCATGCACATTATTTCAGGTTGAGAACAACGAATGCCTGGCTTAGGAAAAGTTCTTGCTCTTTCCTTAATGGAAGAAGTGATTTCCACTTCCTTTTACCACCTAGAAGAATGAAGATTAGGGGGCCTAGGGCCACAAGGGAGAATTCCCCACCACTCTGGGTTTTTCTCAGTCTGGATAAGTAATCAAAATAGCATCAGAAGAAAGCAAACGAAAAATCTATTTAATAACATATATAAGGAGAATTTACATGGCTATACATTCTAAAGAATAATGGAATGGATCAGGGATATTTATTCAGTGTTTAGCAACCTGAGGCATCAAGGAGAAAGGGGAAACTTCAAATGAAAGACATTGAGGACATTATGTCATCCCCTCTCTGAGTATAAAGATGAAATTCTAAGCTAAAGAGGCATGTGTACTGATAAACTTACACGTGAATGAGATTTCCCAAACTACACTCTTCTAGGTCATGAAAGAGAGAGCAGTGACTGTTTCTCCAATTAGGAAAAAGGCAGACAGAAGCTTACGAAGTGAAATCTCTTCTTCCATGAGGGAAGGGTAAAGAACTTAGGCAAGGGCAGAACTTCCTCCTCAGTCTCCTGGGCCCCCATTGCTCTCAACTCATAGTACAGTGGTTACCAGAATGGATGGGGGTAGGGTGGAGGGACAGGAAAGCAGATGTAACAGGATAGACACTGGATCTCTGATGGAAGATGAGTGAAGTATGTGCATATGGAGGTGTGAAGTTCTACTCCCCCAAATTTATATTTATGCAATCAGCAAATCAATAAAATTCAAGGAAAAACAAAGCAATCTGAACTCTTTAAGTAATGGAGATAGACCGCCTAAGATTCAAAGGGCCTCAACTGACCTCTGGATTCCAAATCCAAGCAACAGAAGACTTACTATGAGCTCACTGAGAAAATGTGACCCTTTGGGGGAAAACAATGCCATGGATATTATTCAGCTCTAGGATTATCTACATAAATGTTCTCTCTAGCTGAGAAACCCATCTTTGCCTCCAGAGCAAACATGAAGTCATCACCACCTCCTTGTGTGAAGTCCCCATTCTTTTCCCTTGGCACCTCAGGCCTCTGCCACATTCCCAACTGTTCCCAACTGAAACCAGTATCCACATAGTCACTGTAGATGCCTTATATGCACATTACTAAATTGATCTTTTTTTTTCCTGCCAAAGTGTCTGAACTCATTTTGATTACTCAACCAGCCCAAGAAAAATTCAGATGGCTGGGGAGAATTTTCCCCTGTGACCAAAAATATGGGGAATAAGAGTAGGTTTTACCATCCCACCATTTTACATTTGAGGAAAATAAACCTTAAAGATTTATTTGTTCCCATACACATGGCTGTGTAGAGGGGAGCTAGGATTCTTCTTGGGACTCCTGGCATCTGGTGTATTACCCACCCTCCTCACCTCACCAATGGGAAAATTTGTGTCTACATGGATGTGTGTGTAAGAAGAAATGCTATGACCACCAACTTCTTATTTCCCATAAATAAATTCTAGATGTATTTCAAATGTACACCTAAAATCATTATATACCTACCTCCTCCATTTTCTCATTTTTATTCAGGTACTATATACCATACCTTCTTATAAGTAACAAAAACACAGCTAAGACTACTGAAAATAAAAACAATATATAGTCATTAAGATTAGTCTACAAAAAGAATATCTAGTCACATAGGAAATTTTCCATGCTATATTCCTTTAAAAAGGAAGATTTCAGGGGGGAAATAATAATCATAATAAATTAAAAATCAAAATCAACAGGCAACTATAAATCAGAGACATTGTGTAGGGGATTAAGCAGAGGGGGAGGGAGAGGGATCAAAACAAGGGAGGGAAGAGCACAAGGGACTATAGTGATGGGACATGGGTGAATTGGTGATGGGAATTTCACAGGAACTACACCTGAGAGGAGAAAGCATACATTATAGAAGAATGATGTAAAATATATATAATTTAAAAAATTTTTTAAATAAAATAAAAAGGAAGATTCCCATAAAGCATGTATATTATCCACATTATATTAATATATACATATGTACACATATAGATAAGGAATTATGATCAAAAAGTAATCTATGGTTATATCCTTATTGTGGGATTATAAAGTTTTGTTTTCCTCTTTTAGGGGGGTAGGGAATAAAAATACCTCCAAGCATAAATATTTCACTGGTTTGTTTACTGTTTGTTTGTTTTAAGGGAATTAATTAACAACATGGCTAAATTTTGAGGAAGTGTGGGATGAGGAACAATTTAGAATCCCATCCCACAATGAGACAGGCAATGCGGCTCTGAGACATGATGAAATAATTGACCAAAAGAAGGGGAGAGGAGCGGGTAGGGGAAACAAAAGAAATTTTTAAAGCCTACAAAGGCAAAACTCCCCTAATAACAATAAGCCACAGATTCGGTTTCTTCTTGTTGGATAATCTCATAAAGGGTTAAACAACTCAAATGCAGAATATAAACCTTGAGATAAAGCCTTTCTTCCCTGATTCTATAGAAGGAATTGAAGGAGCTAGGGAAATCAAGCAGACTATTTTCAGGTAAGCAAGGAGCCTGAAAACACATATTCCTGACTCAAAATGAGTTTAAAGGACAAAAAAGTGAAGGAGAAGTTCATGCAATGCTTTTGCAGCCAGAAAAAAGTAAATAAAATTTTTTAATGAATTATTAAGTATGCACTTTTAGGAGTACATGTCTTATGAAGATTTATTCCAGGAAACACACACCAAAAATGTAATATGAATGGTTTGAACTTCAAAAATTATGGAAAATTTATGGACAGAATAAATCAAAACCTAAAATATGAAATCATGAGACAATAATGTGCTAGAGTTAAGAAATAAACAATAAGTCCACTGTAGAATTCCAAACACATAATGAACCATTCAAAAAGAAAAAACACAAGTTGAGACTATCAAGGATACAGAATGCAAAGGTACACGGTAAATTGATCAAAACAATCAGGGAGAATATAAAATACGAAAGATAATCACCACAGATCTAGAATGAGTGGGCCATTTAAAAAAACTGACAAAGCAAAATAAAAACTATGTTCATTGATATAATAGAAGAAAAAGCTCATGATCTTAAAGAAAACCTGACTATGATGATTGATTGACAGGATTTTCAGTCATCAGAAAACAATTATAGAAAAGTGACCAGCAGTCAGAAAAATCCTTGTGGAATTCTAGACTACCAAGAATGAAGACAGAATTGCACAAGCATGTATACAAAAGTAGGTTACATACAAAGGGGGATTTTCCTTGGTATCCTAGATTCCCAGAGGCAATGGAGCATTATCCATAGAGATGTGTGGTGGAAGATGTTCTTTATTACCCAGTAAATACATTTTTCATGATAATGGGAGAAGGAGGAGGCCAAAAGGGGTAAAAATGATCATGTAAAAATGGGAAAGGAAGAGGAAAGAAGAAGACAAGAAGAAAAAGATGAAGATCATGATAATCATGATAATAAGAACTCTAAAAGACAGATGCCAATACACCATTGCTGTAAAACAACATTAAGTCATGTTCTAAATAACCAAAAGCCCAATCAAAATGCAGATCTCAAAGATGAGTAACTAGTGATATGAATGTAGTTTATTCATATCACTTTTATGAAATTCAAAAATTGAATTAAATACAGAATGATAGTAAATATTCTTAAATAAAATTTCTAACCATAAAATTTTGCTAGTTTTAAAGTATAATCTTATAAATAAAATTAGACTGCATGTTTTCCATGTCACAAGGATGAATACTCCTAACAAACAGAAAACAAATTTAAAGGAAAAGAGACCAATTAAAACTAAAATCAAAGAATGAATTAGCTTAATGGTAAGAGAATCTTGGGCCTCCCTGGTGGCACAGGCAGTTGAGCACAGCTCTGTGAAGCTGTCCCCAGCCTCAGCAGTGCGGGTTTAATCCCAGCCAGCCAGGGAGAAACCCACATGGTGCGGCAGACCTCTCCTGTCTCACCCACTGCTCCCCTCAGCAGTGTATTCCAGTCAGTCTGCCTGTTCTGTTTCCTGCTCTGTCTCTGGTGAATCCTCTCACCCTCCCGCGAATCTGTCCTGTACCCCGATTCTTGTATAAATAAATAAATCTTTTTTAAAAAAGTGAGAGTCTCAAAGTCAATCCAAAGCCTTTAAAAATATATATTCATTAGGAAGAATATTAAGACTGTAACTTAAAGATGAAAAATGTACCATACAAAATATACAGACATATATATGTAGGTATTATAGGTAAATAGGTAGGTAGACAGACACTTGTTAACAGGTAAAGATATAGATATATAGCTATATAAAGACACAGCATACTAGAAAAATTTTAAAAATGAAAATAGACATCATCACTCTGAACATGATTAGGTTGAATTCTGTGAGGGGGATGGTATTCACTTTTATCAAAAGAAGATGAATTTTAAATTGACAAATTGGTACAATCCACAATAAGGGTATAACTGTCAAAATAGTCATGATCTGTATAATATAGCATCAAACATAATAAAGAAAAAGCTGTGGAAAATACCAAGTGAGGGGAAGTGAAGAAAATAATAACAAGAGCTATTCAGAAAGATAATATTAAAGTAGGGGACTTCATAAAATCGTATTATTAAAGCCAATGTTAACACTTCATTCATACTTTGTATAATGAAAATAGAGAATTTATTTCCCTTACTAATGCCCACTAAGTAGTTATAAAATCAACCAACGTTAAATAACCAAAAAATCCCATTAAGTGTCAAAAAAAGAAATTAATAATATAGATTATATTTTCCATTCACACTTCAATAAGCTAGGAATTAATTTCATGAGTAGAACAAAATAATTATTCCAACAACTTGGAAATAATTATTGGGTCAAAAATAAAACCAAAATAGCAATTACAGAATTTTAGAGAACAGCAATAAAGCAAGCAGCACATATCAAAATATATGGAAAGTGGCCAAAGTGATCTCAAAGTAAATTTCATAGCTTTAAATACTTTAAACTGAGCAAGAAATGTAATAAGTCAATTATTTAAGAAATTAGAAAATAAAGTTTAGTGAAGCAATAAAGGGGCTTAATAAAGACCAAAGCAGAAATTACAAATAAATAGGAAAATGCCAAAATTAATAAATAAATCCAAGAGCTAATTCTTAGAGAAAAAGACACCAAAGTAGATAAATCATGAAATAGTCTAATGAAAGATAAATAAAAGGCATGAGAAAAATAGAAATGAAAAGTTATAGGAGGGAAGTTGAAATACAAAAAATTCAGAAAAAAATGAAAGAGTCATCTCTCTGCCCACAAATTTGGGAAGTGTAATAAAATTAAAATACATATAATATGCACATATATACCTCTCCAAAAACAGTGCTGGATGCAAGCATTGTCTAGGGTGATTTATCGGGTATATTAAGCCCCTTAGGGCCTGGCTACTAGAGTCATATCCAGCAGCGTGGATATGACATGGGTGCTGTAAGAAAGGCAGACATCAAAACCCTACTAGAACTTAGTGAATCTGCATTTTAACAAGATTTCCAGGTGATCCAAAAGCAAGTAAAAGTTTGAGAAGCATGACTTTAGATTTAGAGAAGAAAGGACATTACTTTAAGACAGTACATTAAAAATCCTCAAATTATTTCATTTATAGAAACTCAAAATTCTAAACTAAAATTTCTAACAAAAAGAATACCACACTTTGTTAAATAAATATCACAAAGAAGTGGCACTCATTCCAAGTCAATGCCAATAGTTTATTATTAAATCCGTTAACAGAAAAATATCAGTGAATTTACATTAAAAAATCATTTTAGACTGGGGAAGGTTTTTCTGAGTATGGTTGTGATGCCAGAAACCATAAAAGCAATGGTAAAAATAATTCATACAATTTTTTTAAGTCCCTATTGCAAAAATCATTAAAATTATAAACAATTGCAAACCCCCCATTCTGACCCCAATCCCTCCATTGTATGGGGGAATATAAAAATAAAATTTATTATTTAAATAAAAAATAAATTAATTAATTAAAAAAAATAAAATAAAATTATAAACAAGATTTGAGGGAAAGGGACTAACTTGGAAAACATATTTGAAACTTCTGATGAGTGGTTATTATCTAGACTGCATAAACAGCTACTAAAACTCCCCAAGAAAAAGACAACCACTCCAACAAACAATGTGTGAATTATATTAACCAAGTCACAAAGGAAAGGCAAATGGTCATTCATCCAACCTATGAGCATCTACTATTTGCCAGGCACTATTCAAAGTTCTATTCTAGGTTCAGCAAATAAAAGAAAGTAACTTCCTGTAAGTAAAAATGCTCGAAGTAATAAAATTTCAAGCACAAGCCAACTGCATAGTCACCCAACTAACAAAGGCAAACATTAAAAAGAGATTGCTATCCTGGGTTGACAAGACATCAGGAATTGAAAACCTTCACACATCAACAATGGAATTTAATCTGTTACACCAATGTATTGGCATTAAGTTTGGTTAAATATTTATTTTAAAGGCACACTTTTTAATAGACAGTATCCACAGGAAACAGACAACAGAATGAGACCATCATCAAAACAATCCAAATGTCCATCAACAGAAGGGCATAAAACAATCAAATTGCATTTCTCAGTCTCTTATTATTTGTTCATATATGAGGCATGGACTATTTTCTTTCATACCAATAGCAAAATAAAATGCTATTTTGAAATGTTTCATTTACTGTGCAGCATTTCAGATCCAAAGAGAAGACATTTAAAGGCAATAGGAACCATAACACATGTTACATGAAGACAGTGAAATAATGTATGTGAGGATACGATCCTGGAGGTAAAACATCCCCAGGGTTAGGGATGTAAATAGCACTCAGCGCATTCTGAAAGTGAGGCCCAGGGCTGCGTGGGTGCCACTGCATCCAAAAGGTCACCCCTACATCCTTGTGCCTCCTAATACTGACATCCCTTCCTCCATAGAGCAGCCAACTCATTACAAAATGTAAGTCTCAGCTCTCTCTCCATTGACTTCTCAGTGGTTTTGCCACAAAAAAATGCAAATCCCAACACCAGAGCTACTGTCCACTCCCCAATCCCAGCTCCCTCCAACTTCCCTCACAAGTCTTGTGCTCTCCCCACCCTTCTAAGAATTTTCCAAACATTCTGAGCAACATCCCACCTCCAAGACTTTGCACATCATGTTCTCTACTGCTACCTGGAATGTTCCTTTGCCCACACTTGTCAATGAAGGCTTTTTCTTTCATGAAGCTTCAGCTCAAATATCATCTTCCTAGAGCATCATCCACTAACCAGACTTCTCATTATCAGATATATTACAATGCCCTGCCTGTCTCCTTCCTTACACTTCTCACAATTATTTTGGGGGAAAAAAGAAATCTGTTGTAATTTTAAATTAATCATTGGTTTACGTGTTCACTAGCTGTGTCCTCCATTTGAAGGCATGTTCCAGAAAGCAGCCCTCGTGTTGACTGCACTCGTCACTGAATCCCCCACAATCTAGTTGAGAACCTGCCATGCTGAAAGCGTTCACATTCTGTTAAATGAGCAAATGAGTATGAACACAGTTTTGAACAGAGCAGGAAGAACCTTAAACATGTTGATAGGAAATATTCTTATCCTCATTCCTATTTCTGGGACTCGGTTCTAAGAAACTGCAGTAGTCACATGTTTTCACTTTCCTCAATTTCAGATACCTGAGGCCAACCCCAGGCTGAAGTATTATGTACAGTAACCTATTACAAGAGAAAGTATCAGAGCCACATTCAAGTAACTCTTACTACAGTCTACTGCTATAATTATTCCATTGTATCATTGGTTATTATTACTAATCTCATACTGTGCTGAATTTATAAATTAAACTTTATGGGGAAAAAGAGAATATATTTAGGATCAGCGCTAGCCACCGTTTGGGCACCCATTGGGCACCTTGGACAGCATGCCCTATGCATAGGGAAAACAACCATAACCAGAGAAGTAGCCAAGATGTTCAATGCAACATTCTAGTAGTAGCAAAAAATGCAACCAACCAACATTCCACCTCAGAGCAATATTTACTTAATACATGGAAAGGAATAGTCACTTACAAAGTATATGGTTGCCTGATGTTTTAAAAAGGGAGGAAGAAACAACATACATTGAACGTTAACTTTTAAAAAGCAAAGTACACGATTCCATATGCAAAACAGGAGGAAATCATCCAATATATGAATCATGGTTTTGTGTTCTTCCATCTATTTCCTGCATTTTCCAATTCCACATATTTTGTAATTTTTGACATTGAACAAGAGGGTAGATTTTTAAAACAGAAATTCAAAATAAACATCATCTTTAATTTAAAAAAAAAAAACAGGCTGCTCCTCCCTGAATGTAATTTTTAGGGCTCATGAGAAAGAAAACTTTCATTTTCAAATATAAAGCAGAATGGCTATGTTCAATCAACGGAGATTGCTCTAGTTAAAATTGCCTGAGATTCTATCAGCATGCAAAGCATAGTCATCATATATGATAATTTATTCTGATTCCCAAAACCAAAGAAAAAAATCATTAATATAGGCTTTCACCTCAAAATCTATGAAAATGTGCAACCGCCTCCA
Organism: Talpa occidentalis; assembly: GCF_014898055.3. Lineage (NCBI taxonomy): Eukaryota > Metazoa > Chordata > Mammalia > Eulipotyphla > Talpidae > Talpa > Talpa occidentalis. Next base: position 94,893,691 of record NW_023600993.1, read on the forward strand.
TTCTCCGTCCTGTCTTGATCCAGCCCTGTCGCTGACTGGAGTATCCATCCACCACACTCTGCTCTGTCTCTATCTCTCAGCTCAGTTCCCCCACGGCTTCAAATTCAACATCCCTGTTGCCCTTATTCTACCCCCCCATACCCTCCACCCACCGAGAGCTGCCCTTTTCTACTTGATCAGTCAGGTTATAAAAACATGACAAGTATTTGTTGAACTGCCTTTGTTTCCTCCCATGAATTTAAGATCAGGTGAGAATTCCTCTGCTGACATCTCTCTCAAAAAGTACTAAATTAAATTATTTTGTTTCTGCAAGTCTCTGACCTTCAGGAGCCCATCAGTCACCCCTCACAAGAGGCCCCCCGGGAAGAGAGAAGCACCCTCGCTGAGAATTCTGGCTTTCTAGAACCTAAGTCTTCAGCACATAAGCAAACATTGATGATAAACCAATTAAAACTTATGAAAAAAGCTGTGAGGCAAGGTGTGGCTGGCAACTTAGAGTCTGCACCGAAATCTGGAGACCACAGTTAAGTGTGAAGCTCCTAAGAGGTGGTAAAAATAGCATCTCCTTCTAACACAGGGGGACAAATCCCTCACATGTCAGCATGAATCGCACCCAGGGAGCCTTGAATCCCTGCAACTGGAACCATCTGAAATCAAGAGCAGCGTCAAGAGAAGTCCACAAACAGAGGGGATTACAGCCCTCGAGATCAGGCAGTCAATCAAGAGGTTAAACAAGACTAGAAACATCATCACTTAAGTAGAAAATAAAGTACCCAGCAGAGTAAAAGTGAAAGCTGTCTGTCAGCAAAGCAGGGCAGCTCTTTCCTTTGACAATTTAAAGGGTTCAGAGGTGTGAGGGAATTTCTGGCCCCTGGTTCCTGCACAGAGCTCCTGAAATCCTTATAATTTCCTCAGTGATAAGAGCACCGGGAGCATCTCTTGTTCTAATATTTATCTTTGACCCTGTCCCTGACATAGGGCTCCTCACACCCTTGTAATTTCCTTAGTGATAAGAGCACTTTTGAGTTCTTGTGTTGTACTGGGGTGACTCTGGATGGCGACTGATCATCGGAAAGAGCAGGACATGATTAGAAGCTTGGCATTTTCAGCCCCTAGAGAGGGGACACGGGGCTGAGAACTGAGCTCATAACTAAGCACGCCTATGTGGGAAAGCTCCCCCAAAATCCCAATAGCAGGGGAGCTGCTAGGTTGGTGATCAAATCCATATCTGGGGGGTAACGCACCGCAACTCCATAGGGAGGAGGGCCCTGCCAACCAGCCCCTCCTAGGACTCACCTTAAGTATCTCTTCACCTGGTTGTCTGTCACCTTTAATAAACCAGTAAACTTTAAGTAACTGTTCCTGAGAGCCACCTTAAAAATTAATAGAACTCTGGGCCTCCCTGGTGGCGCAGGGGTTGAGATGCAACTGTGGGGCTGACCACAGCCGCTGCAGCACAAGTTTGATTCCTGGCCAGACAAGAAGCTGCCCACATGACGCAGAAGACCTCTCCTGTCTCGCCCGCTACTCCCCTCAGCAGTGTATTTCAGTCAATCTGCCTGTTCTGTTTCCCACTCTGTCTCTGGTGAATCTTCTCACCCCCTGCACCTCTGGTCTGTACCCCAGCTCTTGTATGCATAAAAATAAAATAAAATCTTTTAAAAAAAATTAATAGAAGCCAAGGGGAGTGGTGGGCTGGAACCGCTAAACTACAGCAGCATGGACAGAAGCACAGGTGACAACCTGGCCTGTCACAGGCCAGCAGATATAGAGGGAAGAAACACACAGTGGGGAAAGCCCTTGATACTTGCTTTACAAGAAGGAATAATAAAATCTCAAAAAGAAAAGGTATTTTTTGGCTTCAGTTTTTTACTTGGAATTAGAAATACACATTTGATTTGAACAGTTGTCAGTATGGAAACACAGGGTTCTGGCCTGAAAAGCAGCATCAGATCTTACTATTCTTCTACCTTTAGCCATTTTTGCTTTCATGAGTTATTTATCATTTCGCTTTCAATAACTTTGATATGTAAATTAAAGCTACCATACCAAATGTTATGATTTAGATAAAGATCTAGAAACACTAATATTTCTCATTACAGATTTTGCTTATCCAACTGAATCCAACCAAAAAGCCTAATTTGAACCATGTAAAGAAAATATCTGGACAGAACTTTTGAGACCACTTCAAATCCAAACCCACAAACCAAATACTTCCTAATAACTGCTTTTCTCAATTTGTTATCATGTCACATTGGCCAATAACTTTAAAATCATCATCAATTTTTCTGTTTCAAATGCAGGCAGAATCATTTCTGGGCACAAATGAAAAGTTCTGAGTTTGGAGACTCGGGAAGTACTACGCATTGTAGTTGATCCAATGGGCATTATCTGCACTACCCACTGTGGGACCTGGGTCAGGTTATCACCTCTCTTTGCCTGAACTTCATTACCTGTAAAATGGGTGAGGAAACAAAGCCAGGGCAAGAATGAAACAAGATAACCCAAGTGAAAGTGCTGGCTTAGCCCTGCAGCTGGCACATGGCATGAACTCACTAAGCGTTAGTTTGAGGACTACTGTTCCTTAAGCACAATGCCACAGGGGCATCGAGGCACAAATTTCAGAATTCACTTTCCATAAAGACTGAGAAATGGCCGTAAATTCTTTTGGTGATGTCAGTGGATCAATGTGTGGCTAAATTCATAGAAGCAAAGACTGACATCTCTCTCCACCCCCCAGGCTGCTCTTGCTCACCCAGTAAACATGAACCACTTGTCAGGTAACATTGGGCCCCCCCCCCCACCGATCTCACAAGTCAAAAGCTTTCTTCTGGTAGTTCTCATGCTTCATCAGAACATGGTGGCCACCTACGACCATCTGTGGTGGAGCTACTGACCAGGTCACGTTGGTGAGAAATGACAGGAGTGTGAGCTGCTAAAGGTAAAACAGAGCAAGAGGCCAGAGGGTTGAGAGACCACCTCAAGGTCACTGAATGTTTCTTCCCCAGTGGCTCCAATATTTCTTCAGAACCTGAGTTAGAGCTTGAGAAGAGCTGCCCTGGAAATGGACGGCATTTCTTGTCTATCATCCACTCTCTCACTCACTGGCCCCTGCACACCCTGGGCTCAGCGCCAGGTGCCTGCAGTTGCTTCATGTTCAGCAGAGGAGCTGGGGGACATGCAGGTACCAAGGGGTAGCCCACACCCTTGGGGAGCCTACAGACTATTGGCAAAAGGCCTGTTAAGGGACATTGGGCCCAAATGTCAAGAAGGCTGCCGTGAGCAGTGGCTGGGAAGTGGTGTCATGTGCGGTCTGGGCTCAGGGACCTTGGACACAAGCTAAGGATGCCGCCCCGAGGGCAGAAGACTGTCCCCTGGACAGCAAGCAGGAGAGTGACAAGCTCAGATTTGTATTTCAGAAAGACCAGTCTGCCACTCATGCACTCTTGACTCATGTCATTCACTGGGCATCTGTGGCTGTGGTCACATTTACATAAATTCTGATCAACTGACCGCCCCCCCACCCTCAGAGAACAGAGGCTGCTCACACTTCAGTAACATTTACTTGGGGTTTACTTAAGCAGAGCTGGGATGAAAAGCATCTGATTCCAGCTGCAGAGCACACTTCTGGCTGCAGATCCCCAATCCACCCTCCCAGTGCCAGCACTAACGCAACTCAGCCCAGGCCAAACCCATCGTCATTCCCTCCAAACCAGCTCTTCCTCCTGAGGATTCTGGTCACCCAGGTTCAAAAGCTCCTTCTCATTCCTGGGCATACCCTGTCTCTAAGCAAAGCCCACTGTGTCTTTCTTCAAGAAGATCACCACCTACCAGCTTCCTTCCAAGTCCCACTTCCTCTGCTCCAGCCCAGCTATAGTGCCTTACTCATCAACATTGTCCACACTGACCTGGCTGGACCCTCTGCCACCAGCATCACCTTTGTCAGCTAAGCTTCCATTACCAAGTTGATTCCCCCCTAAAGCTGGCAGACTCGGAGCTCGATTACCAGTGTAGTAGTAGCGCTGCCCCTGGTAAGAAACTGGGTGGCTAAGAGACTTTCCAGCAGGCTCTCCATGATCATGCCCACCTTGCTGAATCCTCCTGTTGAACAAATCATCCAACCTCTCCTTCATCCTTACTCTGGTTTCTGCTCATGGTGCTACTGGGTTGACTGAGTGTGTCCCAAGAATTTACATCCACCCAAATCTCAGAATGTGACCTTCTTTGGAAACAAAGTCTTGGCAAAAATAACTAGCTAAGGGCCTCCCTTGTGGCTCAGTGGGTTGAGCGCAGCACTATGAAGCTGTCTGCAGCCTCTGCAGCACAGGTTCGATTCCCAGCCGGCCAGTGAGATTCCCACATGGCATGGCAGACCTCTCCTGTCACACCCGCTGCTCCCCTTAGCAGTGTATTTCGGTCATCTGCCTGTTCTGCTCCCTGCTCTGTCTCTGGTGAATCCTCTCACCCTTCCATGCCTCTGGCCTATACCCCAACTCCTGTATAAAAATAAATAAATCTTTAAAAAAAAAAACTAACTAAGATGAGGTCATACTGGATTGAGGTGGATGCTAATCCAATAACTCGTTTCTTCATAAGAAGAAAAAACAGAGCTAAAGCTACACAAGCAGAAGGTGGCCGTGTGACATAGAGGCATGGATTGGAGCACATTTCTGAAAACCACAGGAAGCCAAAGACTGCTGGCCATCACCAGCAGCAAGGAGAGAGGCATGGCACAGCTTCTCCTTCTGAGCCCCAGGAGGAGCCTAGTCTGCCAGCACCTTCAATTCAAGCCTCTAGTCTACAGAAGTGTGAGAGAACGCATTTCTATTGTGTTAAGCCACCCAATGCACAGTGCTTTATCATAGCCACTCTGGGAAATGAATACAAGGTGCCCAGTGCCACCACCTAGAATGGGCAGGTCCAACCCCATCCTCCAGGAGGCAGCCACTGTGCTCTCCCAAACACTTTGCCAAGTCTTACTCAGTCCTGGGTTTGTGTAGGCTGTCCCTTCCAAAGGCCATAATAGAAGGTCAGTGGCAATTGATGAGTTTACAACTTGTTCCTCTTGCAAATGAGGATCGGTGAGAGGGTTTAGTTGTCTGCAAGGCTATGTAGGCACTCTTTCCCTTTATGGCCACAGGCTTTGCTTCTATTCTAGCCACCATTTCCCAAATATGTGCCTATGGTCACCAGTGGAGACAAATGCATAGCATTTTCCATCATTCAATTCCAACCTCTTTCCACATTTATCATCCTTGTTCTACCCACCCGCCAAGTCCCTCCAACCATTCCATTCATAGTAACACTTGCTGAATGTCAGCCACATTTGAGTTGCAAATAAACCCTGTTCACCTTACCTTAATACGTATGCTGGAATGCCTTTCTCTATATTCCCATCCCCTAAAATCCTTCCAGTTCCTCAAGGTCTACTCAAATGCCACCCTTTACCAAAGCTCTTTCTCTATCACAAGCTATTGGAAATCTACTTTTTTTTTTTAAGACTGATTAGGGCTCCCTCAGCTCACATCCATGCTAGGGTACTTTTACTATTAGCTACATTGCAACCATGTCTGTAAAGCTCTGTGCCTCATCAGCTGTGTGACTTTGAGCAAATTACAAAATCCCTTTGAACCTCAGTTCCCACTTCCATAGAATGGGTATGACTATATCACTGACCTTAGAGTGTTCTACAGGTTGGATGCAAGTAAAGCTTTTAGGACACAGTCTTGTCTTTAGTAACACTTCCATGTATACTCATCTACAGTATCAGTAGCAGCAATCACCATCACCACATCATCACCAAACTTTATTTTCAAAGAACTTGCATCAGCTAGGAACACACATAACATCCCCGCATGCAAGGGGAGGCTAGAAAGAACAAAAGATACTCTTCAAAATCAAAGCTCCCACTAAGCAAGAGAGCTGAGCAGCTTCTTCATATATCAAGGACAGTATATTATTATCCTCACAAAATACTTTCTTCCTAAGAGATTAAAGAACTGGGAAGATTTCATTACACTTTGCTTCACAAGTCCCCTGAGAGAGGCGCAACAGGTAGCTTCACTTTTCCATTGTGCTCAGGTGTATCCAGACAGAAACAAAAAGCCAGGTGGGTGTCCTTACGACTAGAGGCTGCACTCTGCCCAGGCCTGGAAAATTAAGGAAGCAAGGACCACCCTCCTGCTCATCTCCTAGGGAGATGCCCTCTGCTTGCTCTGAAAACAAATGAATGTGCTGTAGGCTGTTGGCTCAAATCCATAGCAGAATCACCTTCATATACTCTTGGATTCACACCTTCAATTATTCATTCATTCAAAATCTTCTGCTAAGCCTGACTATATTCTCACATTATTATATAAACATCAAGCAGGCCATGGAGAATGAGGGGACAGAGCCAAGGATGCCTCCTAAAAAATACACCAGGGAATAAATGGCCAGGGTCTGTCTGCTGAGTAAGATGGTAGACTGCTTCCCAAACCTTACCAATTTTAATTGTCTCCTCTCATAATTTTTTCACAAAATGGCATAAGAAATTCAACTTGATTTCTATAAAGGGGCAAATCCTCCAAAACAGAAGTGTCCATTCAAATGTGAGACCCCTCCCACCTCTGCTGAAACCACAATATTCCACAAAGAGAACAATGATGGACTGAGATGTAAGCCCACTAGGATGCAACAATGAATCACAGCCTCCACTTGTACACACCCAAGGCCACAATGGATCTGAGCATAAAATTAGCAGAAGCAAACAGGTATGTGTACACCCATTTTTTTAGCATTATTCACAATATACGATAGGTGGAAGCAGCCTTAGTGTCCATCAATGGGTGAACGGATAAGCAAAATGTGGTCTGTTAATACAAAGGAATAATATTCAGCCCTGGAAAGGAAGAAGTCTTGATGCAGGGTACCACTGAGCCAAGGTTCAGTAAACCTTGAAGATACTGTGCCAAGAAAGACAAGCCAGAAACAAAAGGACAAAAACAAAATGATTCTAGTCAATGAAGTACCTACAGTAGTCAAATCCGTAGAGACAAAAAGTAGAATGGTAGCTGCCAGGGGTGGGGGGAGGGGGGAGTGGCTATCTATTGCCTAATGGGCATAGAGTTCCAGTTATCGAAGAAAAAATCTAGAATAGCTAGAAGTGATGGATGCACAATAATGTGAACATAATCAAAGCCACTGAATTGTGCACTTAAAAATGATTACAATGGGCAATTTTATGTTTACTGATATATATACTGCAATAAAAGAGGAAGAAATCAAAGAACTTCTCAGAATCCTTGTGCTGAAGAGGATGTTGGTGGTGTCTGCCCAGATACCCTTTGCTGACAGCTGTCTTCCACCCTCCCCCACAGCCCCCAGCCACGGCAGAGTTGGCAGTGACGGCTCACAGACACTGCCTTCCCCAGAGAATGTTCCTTGACCATAAGGAGCCACCTGGAGGCTACTTCCTCCAGCTCCCCACCCACTTGTGGACAGTCAGAGGCAGATGGTTGAGTCTCATGGGGGTACAAAAGGCCACTTGACTCAAGATGGAACCATCTATAGGGCACAATTCAGCTTCCAGGACTTTCTGTGACATCAGGCTGAGGCTGATCACAGTTAATACCCCTCCTTGCTTGACTTTCATCCCCTTCCTGTCCTGCCTCCTCCTTCTTCTCCTGAAAGTGCTCCCTCAGTAAATCAGTTTCACATGAATCCTTGCCTCAGGCTCTGCATGAAAAGCAGCAGTTTCTTGACATTTTTCCATTATTGCCCCCCCTTAATGCATCTGGACATTTTTCTCTAACTACCTTTTATGATATTGTAATGCCACTGATAAAACGTATGTCTGTTTTTGTACTGTATGAATACCTGCGCTTTTTACATTAAAAGAATAAAAACTTTTCACTTTCTAATAACCTATTTTGCCCTCTTGCAGGCGACATCTCCCTCCTGGAGAATGCAAGTTCTACAGAACCTGACCTAACATGGTGTGGCTATGTCTGGGTGATTAATGCTTGGGATACAGAATTCTCCCCCAAAGCATCAAGTGCTCGGAAATGACTTCTGCTTCCATGAATGCATTTTATTCACAACAAGCAACCCTCACCCTGCTAATGCAAGAAAATATAAACTCTGCCACCTCCTAGGTGCCCAGGAGCTATGCTAGACCCTGGAGAGAAATAAAACAATGAATAAGTTAGAACCTGGAGTCGGCTTGCATATGTAAGAGGAGTAAACAAATAAGCAGGTGCTGCAGAAGCAGGTGAGGGCTCAGCTCTGGGAGTGGATGATCTGCTCAGACCCTACAGTTCCAGAAACTGTCTCCCCTCCAAGGCAACACACACCAACTCGGTGAGGCCTCACAGGGTCGCTTGGGTTGAGGAAAGCCACTCCCTTTACTAACCAATTTGTTCATTCATTCATGGGGCAACCAACTCTGAGCACCTATTCTAATACCTGGCCCAGCACTGGCCCTGGCGCTACAACACAATGTAATACAATATAAATGCAGCAAGAGAAAGGTTTCAACACTGGACTCCAGCAGACAGATCTGGGTTTGGGCTCTCAATGGCTTGACATCTTGGATGAGTTCCTGAAGCACTTACTTTCCTGATCTGTGACATGAGGATAAGAACAGCATGATCTCAAGGGGCTGTTGTGAGGATTAAATAAGATAATGAACATCAGGCAACGTAGCTCATGTTTAACAGAACATTCTCAATACCTACTTGTGATTGCAGTTTCCTTTGTACCAACTGGACACATTTCCTTCCCTGGAGAGCCAAGCACAGTGCCATGTTGCCTCCCTGGAAGATGTATTTTGTCCCTCCTCTTTCTGGAAAATGGAGTTCTCCCTGCAGACCCAGGGTCTGCGTGGCCCTTCTGTCTGAATCCTGGACTCACCTGATGGCTGGAACCATTTTTCCACAGGTTCTGTGACTCTCTTATCTGCATGTAACAAGATAAGCCTACATTCCAACTCACTTGGCAGACACGAGGAGTAACTAATGCCTACAACTGTCACCATTTAGTGGAAGATTTAATAAACGGGGTGCTTTTTCCAAGTTAAGCTTCAAGAGCCAAACTGAGGCTGCCATCCCCTGGGTGCTCATCCTGGCACATGCCCACCAAGTGGGCACCCAGGGACAGAGAGTTTCTTCTCAGCTACATTCATACACCCAGTGATGTCTGAGACCCAAGACACAAATCACAGGACGAGATGGGGAAAATAAAAATCAACATTCTGAGGATGGCATCATCAACACTGAGTTCCAGGGGGTTATTTATTTATTATGTGATAATGGCCCCAATGTATACACTACTCCAAAATCTGCCATGAAAATTCAAACATCTTTGTAATCCCTGTTTACAAAGCACACAGAGAAATTAAAACAGGCTTAACTGAGTAGTGTTTGTGCATATTAATAAGCCTAAATTCTAAATCTGGAATTTGGAAATAAAAAGGGTAAAAGAGGATTCATTTCAGACTAATTTGCTTTTGAATATGATACTTTGCATGTCAAACAGTAGAGGGGTCTTGGAAATGGGGGCCTCAATAGGCATTTTAATGCATCCACACACAAGTTACAGGGCAGAGATCCTTTAAAGGAGACCACTTTCCTCTTAATTCTACCTAAGACTCCTGGTTCACATCCCTCTGCAGCCTCCTGTGTCCCACTCAGAGAGGAACAGTGATAGGTCTCCAATGTGACCACAGAAAATTTCTCTTTTATTAACCTAACTTTTCCTTGACTAGCCTCACAAGAACACTGTCGCTGTCATTGGGTCCTTTGGGGACATGGTCTTGGAATTTGCACATGAAGGCCCAGGAGTGCTTGGTTCTTAGGTGACAGAGGTAGAGGGAATCCAACACTAGATGCAGAATCAGATTGACCTGAGTTCAAATCCCAGGCCCACTTCTCACTGACTGTAAATTACTTACATTCTCCTAGTTTCGCTTTCTACCTCTGCAAAATAGAGCAAAAATTCCTGGTTTTTTTTAGGCCAAACTAAAAGTAGCAGAATTTACCTCCACTCTTTGATATTCCTTGGTATAGTAATAAAAGAGGAAGAGACAGGCAGCATCTTATGGATGCCGAAGTCAATGAATAACCAACACCAATGTCCCATGGTCTAGATTCGTAGGTAATAAAAGACAGAAGGAAAAGCTCCCAAAGGGGGATTTGGGGAAAAGGGTAAGTGATGGGGTGGGGACGGACATAAGTATGAGTGTCCTGAGCCCCAGTGTCGCTGGCTAGCTCTCTGTGGCATGTGGCCACACACACAGCCTGGCAGACCCCCACTGCTGAGGAAGAGTCAAGTGTAGAGCTGTGGAATCAAATCTCCCAGGCTGGACTCCAGGTTCTTCCATGAAAATTATCTCTGTCCAAGTCATGTCACGCTTTCAGGGGTTAATTTTCTCACCCATAACTGGGGACAACCGTGTACCTACCTCTCCAGCTTTGCAGCTCTCGTAAGTTACCTGTCCTCTGGAGACAACAGAGGATGAGAAACAGGGCTGGGCAATTTTACCCAAATCGAAAAGACTCACGGAATAAATAATGCACAGAATAAATAATAAATAATGCACACTAAACAAAAAGAAAAGAAGTCGCTGCATGCCAGACACAAGAGATGCCCCTTCTTCCAGATCTGATGGTTCCAGTTTATCCCCTAGCTAAGCGTCCCCTATTCCTCCTCAGGACTGTCTTGGGCGCTGCTGAGCCAGAGGCCTGTGGATGCTGCTGCTCGGAGGACAGCCCTTTGCTTGGCCAGCAGCCTCTGCCTTAGGTCACACCGTCTCTGCTCCCACCACATCATCCCCCAGCCTCACCCTCATCACCCCTAATCTAAGACTGTCTTTACAAAACCAGGCAGCTGACCTGCAGACTGAAGTTTGCTAGTTTGATTTATTTAAATAGTGCATTAAAATACTATTTATGCTCAGTATCAAGTTTGGGGGTAGGTATCCCCTTAAATTCTGCACTGGAGGGGTCTGCCTCTGTTGGGGTCTGCCTCTGTCGGGGTCCTACTTCTTTGTGCATAGTCCTTTCTGTCTCTTCCTCTCTCCCCACATTTATCCCTCTCTACTACTCCCTCTCTCCATCTATCTATGCCTCCCTCTCAGCTTCCTCTCTCCCTTATCTGTATGGCCCCCATGTCCCTCTGGCTTTCTTCCATGAGCCACATTGTTTCTCACCTCCTCTCCCATAGTCTGAGTCTCTCTCTCCCTCATCACCCTCTGAGTCTCTCCTCATCTAGCCTGCACCTGTGCCCGACCCATCAAGCCAGCCCTGCCAAGAGCACAATGGAAGGACAAAAGTTTCCTCCTGGCAAGAAAGCAGGGCTCAGAGGGAAAAGCTCCAAACTCCCCCCGCCTCAGACCTCCAGATCCACTGCCATCTGCCAGAACTCCTGTCAAACCCATCTTGAGCAAAAAAAGGCCTGTGTCCTGGAGGCAGTTGAGTAGGCAGCTGGCTGATGAGTCCTACACTGTGGATGGACAGGAGCAAGGTGGGAGGGAGGGGCAAATCCCAGGAAGGAAACCTGTTGGCAGGAACTGGGAACACCGAGGCTAGGAGGACCCAGATCCCTGGGACAGAGCAATTCACTCCATGTGGCCTTCTTAGGACAGTAATTCGGAAAGTGAAGCAGAACGGATTGCATACCATCTCTGGGTATGCTGGAGGCTAACACTCCTGTGTTTAATTTAATCTGACATTCTACCTTAGGTATAATTATTTCTCCAACTGAGTTCAGAGAGGCTAATGATTTGCCCAAGGGCTCCCAGCCTGACTTAACTTTAGGACACCTGCTTCCCTGTCCAGTGTGGTCCTTCCACCATCTCAGCTACTTATAGAGAACTCCCTCTCACACACCCCAAGGACTAAGAAATGAAGGCAGTCCTATGTCTCCATGATTATTCTTCTTCTGCAAACATATTCACAATTGGCTAAGTAATTTGGAAAAAATAAAATTAGATCCCCAATCACACCAAGCTCAAAAAATGGAATAAATAACTAAATGCAAAAGAAAACACAAAATTTCTGGAGGAAAACACAAGAGCAAGTCTCCAAGGTAAAGGACAGGAAGACTCTCCCTGATTCTATATTTTAAGTAGAGGGTGGGGTTTTTTTTGGCGGGGGGAGGTCTTTTGTTGGGGCAGAAACTTCTTCAGCACACTTTATTTGGAATTTCAGTGGTTTTTCCCCACTACCATCCATTATATCCCATTTACCCTCTATCCCTCCCTCTATCCCTCAGAAACCTCACTGCATCTACTAATGCCCACTGGTTTTTGTATTTCACTTTGTAGAATCATCCACTATGTAAATATCCAATAATTGTTTTTGTCATTCTGACTTGGTTTACTGCAGAATTCCCTGGAATGCCTTCCATTTTGTTGTAAAATGCAGCATTTTATCTTCTTTATGGCTGAATAGTATTCCATAGCATTGATGTATCCCATTTTCTTGACCCAATCTTCTATCATCCTCTATCATTGGGCAATTGGGCTGTTTCCATGCCAGAGCTGTTGTAAGTATGAAATAGACATTATAGAACACACCATTTTTTTTTTTCAAATTGGTGATTTCACATTCTCAGGATAAATGTCCAAGAGTGGGAATAGTGGGTCATACAACATTTCCATTAGCTTTTTTAAGATTTATCCATAGTGGCTGCACACTTTACCTTCCCACCAACAGTGTAACAGGGGCTCTCTTTCTCCACATCCTTTCCAGCCCTTGCTGTTGGGGGTCCTTTTAATATGTGCCATTCTCTCTGGTGTAAGGTGGTATCTCATTTTCATTTTAACCTGCATCTCTCTAATTAGAAGTGATCATGAACAATTTTCCATGCATCTATGATCTTCTGTAAAAGCCTGTTTGGTGAACTGTCTGTTCATATCTCTTCCCACCTATTAACTGGTTGTATGTTTTTTGCTGTTGAATTGTACAAGTTTTTATATAAATTGGATATTAACCCTTTATTGGTTATGTAATGTGTGAATATTTTCTCCCATTCGGCAGGTTCTCTTTGTAATCTACTTTTATTTTCTTTTGTTGTGTGAAAGCTTTTTAATTTGAAGTAATCCCAATTGTCTATTTTTGCTTTTATTTCCTTTGCCACAGGGACCAAGCCTCCAAATACATCTTTATCGCTGATGTCTTGGAACATATTGTCAATGTTTTTCTTGATTATTTTACTGTTGCAGGTTTTATATCTAAATCTTTTTAATCCATTTGGAATTTATTTTTGTACATGGAGTTAGAGAGTGATCCAACTTCATTCATTTATATGAGGCCTTCGTGGTTTCTCAGCATCACTTATTGAAGAGAATCTCCTTGACCAATTTTATGCTCACAGTTGCTTTATCATAAATTAAATATTGATATGCACATGTAGTCATTCTTGGGCCTTCGATTCTGTTCCATTGATCCATGTGTCTATTGTTATGAAAAAGAGGGGTTTTGTAGTGCAAAAGAGACCATAAGAAAGATTGAAAGATAAGTGAAAAATGAGGGAAAACAACTGCAATCTACATGACAAGGTTAAGTTTCTTAAAATATGGAGAATGTCTTTCAATCAAGAAAAAGGTCTAGAAAGCCAAAGGAAAATATGAACAAAGGACTCAAATAAGCAATTTCTGGAAAAATATTTACCCAAGGGAAATAAATACATGAGAAAAAAATGCAAAAACTCACAATTATGCACAAGTTCAATTAAAACTGTAAGATATCACTTACCAACCATTCAATTAGCAAAGATTAAATAACCATTTCTATCAAGAGTTTGGAAAGGTGGAAACTGTCACAGAATCAGTGAGAGTAGACATTGGTAAAAACCTCTGTTGAGAAATTTGCCAATATTTATTAAAATTTCAAATATTATGTTTGACCCATCAATTCCACTCTTAGGAATTTTCCTCTAGTAATTCACATAGATGGGACTACAAGGTCAATCATCACCACACTGCTTGAAAGAGCAGAATAAGGGAATATTCTAAGTGACCTACAACTGAGCATCAAGCACATTATAGAACATCCAGCCATAATGCCACACAGCCAGTAAAAAAAAAACAGGAGATAAATCTACATGGATACTGTGGAAAGGCATTCAAAAAAAACAGAAAGTACAGATGTTAAGATCCCTTATAAAAACATGGGGTCTGTTTATATGTGTGAGTGTGTATGAATATGTAAAAGAGAATGTGTGTTGTCAGTGTGTGTGTGTATGACTGTGCATGTGCATGTGTGAGAATGTGTGTATGCATTCTTATGTGTGTAGGAAGAGAACTAGAAGCACAGACTCAGACAGGCATAGTGGTTCCGTGGGAGAGGGAGAGGCTATAGAAGACTAACTTTTCCCTTCAGGCATATCCTGCTATTTACATTTGTTGAGTAAGTACCTGTTACTTCTATATTCATAGACGAAAAGACATTTCTATAAAAAAAAGAAAAGTATTCAGCAGCCATGATGTGTTTAAATATGGAAAACACTCTTGCCCACCTCAACCCCTCTGTGCCCGCTCTCCCCTCTTACCCAGGACTAGGCTGCCCAAGGCCTGCTGAGAGTCTGAGACACCACTGTCCGTTAGGGGACCGTGTGGCTCCCACCTATTTATAATTAGATTAAACCTGATTATGTTTTGAGATTTTCAAGGAACTACAACACATTTTTTTCTTTTTTGTTTCTCTTTTTTTTTAAAGATTTATTTATGTATGCATACAAGAGCTGGGCTACAGGCCAGAGATGCACGGGGGTGAGAGGATTCACCAGAGACAGAATAGGGAACACAACAGGCAGACTGACTGAAACACACTGCTGAAGGGAGCAGCAGGTGAGACAGGAGAGGTCGGGCCTCGCCATGTGGGTTGCTCCCTGGCTGGCTGGGGATCAAACTCGTGCTGCAGAGGCTGCAGATTGCTTCACAGTGCAGTGCTTAACCCCTTGCACCACCATGGAGGCTCCACAACACATTTTTTTTCTTTGCATTTTTCTTACAGGTATTTTAAACACTTTTCTTATATTACATTATTGTTCTTTTTTTTTTTTTTTTTTTTTACAGCATTTGCTTTCTTTTCTCAGGGGTAGTCCCCATAGAATTCCCATCACCAATTCACCCGTGCACCATCACCATAGTCCCTTGTGCTCTTCCCGCCCTCATTTTGATCCCTCTTCTTCCCCCTCCCCTGCAGAATGTCTCTGATTTATATTTGTCCGTTTATTTTTGTTTTGTTTTGTCTACAACACATTTTGAACCAAAGCAAGGCTGATTTACCATTACTCATTGACTCCCTACTTCATGTTTTGTGTTGACAAGCCTCTGTCTGGGCTGCCTTCAAAACAGTCCTATAAAGACTGATGCCCATCTTACTGAAAAATCTTAGCCCTCCCCCAGGATTAAGTGAAAGAGCTGGGATGTGAATCCAGGTCTGCCGGACATTAGAGCTCATGCCCATTCCAACACCAGCCCAGAATATGAGCAGCGAGAGCCCAGAACTAGACTCAAAGGTCGGGCACAGATATGGCATGTGCAGAGCACAACTGAAATCTAGAAGACACCCTAAATAGCTACTCAGAGGAAGCTGTGAGATCCTGAGGAAGAAAAGTCCACAGAGAATCTACAGTCCCTCCAATGAGCCACTCCTTGGCCAAGTCCAGATCTGAGAGGCTGCAGAGTGAGGTGCTAAGGAGGACTCTCCCTTTATATAACTTAGCTCAGTTTAGTAAGGAACTGCAGCTGCAAAAGCTGAGCCTGTAGCTATACAAAACTCTGTACTTTTCCCTCAGGTTAGGATCACTCCCTCAAAAGCAAAGACCCGTTCACTTTGGCCTAAAGCTCACCTGAGAGCCGACCTGACAGCTGCAACCCAAGAATGGGCTTGAATGCAGGTGACTGTAGTGTGTTCTGCGCCCAGAAGGCTGGGAACCAGGGCCAGGTGAGCAGGTTTTCGTCTGTTCTACTTTAGCTCTCCTGTGTAGAAGACTGTTTGCGTGTCTCAGGGCCCCTGCTGATCTGCCCAGAGTCCTGTCAACCCTGTGCCTAACAAAGGGAGGGGATCCAGGCAGCCAGGGGAGTCAGATAAGAGAAGCAGTGTTACTAGCATTAACCTTAAAAGTGTATTCAGCTGTAACAGAAACCCAAATAATGTGGCCTAAACAACGAGGATTTTCTTTTTCTCACATAAAGAGAGGTATGGAAAAACAGGACAGCTGGCGCTGGATCAAATCTGAGGTGGAGCCACTCCCGTGCCTGAGGCCTACGGCATCTCCACACCTCAAGGTCTGCCACGCCATCACCCTCCTCTAAGGGGGCCTGCTCCCCAAAGAGGCTGGATGCCCGCTTCTGCTACTTGAATAACTTAGGCCTATTTTGCATGATGACTTTGACATGACCTGAGGCATGCTCCCTAGGGTTTGTTGGCTGCCTGCTCCAGATGGGACTGGCAAGCAGCCCCCAAAGGGGTGGCTTCAGCTCTCGCTGCTTCATGCCCGTCTGTGCCCCGGGAAGAGGCACCAGCTCCCTGACAGCCACATGGAAACCAAGGGCCTCTGACAAACACACCGAGGCGGGGGAGTCCTCTGGGGGCCAAACGGGCTGTCCACACCTCACTCCAGCCCTTGAGAGACAGTTTTACTTCCCAGTCACACACCTGCCTTCCTGACGGAAGTAAGACAGGTGGGCACTCCAGGCCAGCTGGCAAGTTGGCATCCCTTCTTACTGATGTTCTTTAAATATCTGTCCATGTTTCTTAGAGGAGAGGCAGAGAGAGGCCTGGGCGAGGGCCTAGTGGCCGGGACATGCCTCCTCTCCTACCCTCACTTCCCTGCTCTGCTCTTCAGCTCTGGCCCCGGTCAGCTTCCCCACTCTATAGTAAACCCCACAGCAGCCCTGACCTGTGGCCCCTTATTCAGCCCTAAAGGCTGTTTCATCTTTTTTAATCATTTTACTTATTTTTAATTGAGGTAATATTTGGATACCCCCATCAGGTATCGCTGCCACAGTGTAACCACCGCCAACCCACCTTTGTCCTTCCCTCTTATTCTATCTCATCTTATTCCAGATCTCCTCCTGGCCTCACCATGGACCCAGATGTCTTATCAAAATGTTCCTTCCTACCCACAGAGCCTCCTCCCAGAGACAAACATTCTGGTAAGCACAGTTTCCCCTGCACGTTTTGTTCTCAGGACTCTTACTGCCCCTGGAGTGCTTGGCCTCTCGGCTCTGCTGTGGCCAGTGGGGGTGCTCCGGGCCAGCAGGCTCCCCAAGGCACTGTCCTCACCACAGCAAGTACAAGGAGCTGAGAGAAAGCATCACCACCGCACCCTCGCCATGCCAGCTGCTGTGAGAACGTGGGTAAGTCACTTTCCCTCTCTGTGACAGGCAATCTCAAGGCCCACCTTCCAGGCTATGGTGAGGATTAAATGAGCTGGAGCATGGATACTGTTCATCCTGGTGAGCACAGAGCTGCAGCATTGTTAGATGCAACCATTAGCATTAGTGCTAGAGTAAGCAGCCTTAGCATTACTAACATCTCATAATAAGCAAATGTTAGCATTACTAACATTCTCAAAGTAAGCAAATGAAAATGCGTAAGAGTCCTGGTATCAATAATAAAATCATGAACTGTAATAGAGATGCCAGCCTGCCCAGTGCCCAATGTCCGATGTCAGAGCTGGAACAAGACCCTTCTCAGATCCTCCCACTGTTGTGCCGGCACAACCTCGCACCTGTCACCACTCATTTCACTTCCCAGCCCACCACCCAAAGAACCGATTCTGCAGCCTCCTGGGCTGTTTGGGTGTCCAGAACCACACACAGACCTCGCCTCTGACTTTTCTGGATGCTGTTCTCTCCTTCTTTGTCACTCTGACAACTAAAAAAATCTTGAAAAGATCACTCCAAGGCTACCCCCTTTCCAACAACTTCCCTGACGGCCACCCACACAGCCAGGAACATCTGGGGTCCCAGAACCACTCCTGGCACCTGAACCCACAGACACCACACTTGCGTCGAGCATGGCCTGCTCCCCCCAGACAGCGGGCCGCCAGTCAGCGAGAAACATCCTTAGCTCACCAGCCCTGATACCTACTAGACTCTTTATAAATGTCTGCTGAGGGAGAACAGAAGGTGGGAGAGACAAATCTCATTTGGCCTCTAAGCACACAAACATGCCTACACAGTCTCCTTAATGACTCTCTGAATATAATTACAAACTAGAAAATGTAGCTGTTTCTAAAAGTTCAATAATCCTGCAAACCTAATTTTCAGAAGTAGCCTATCCTTTTACACTGATGATGAAAATCTTGGCAACGCAGGGCTGGTGCGGGACTTCACAGTTTGTTTATACAGCACGAGGAACAGCAGGGGCTGCTGGGCTGGGGGCACCTTCACAGCATCTGGCCTAATTCCCCCAGTGACCCAGGAACCCCCTTTGCAAAACTCCCCACGAAGGGTTCCCCCAGGTTCTTGTCTAAACATACCCTGTGGCCAGAAGCCTGCTGTCTTCAAGGACAGTCCATAATATTTTCAGAGACCTCTGACCATTCACAGCTTTCCTGCTCATGTGGACTAAAAATTTGCTCCCCAAGACCTTTTTCTCTCAGGAACAGAAATAATCCTAGAATATTGCAGTCCGCGAAAATTCCACTGATGACCATGTATGATGTCCTCTCCAGCCTCCTCTCTTTGAGGTGACCCACCCCCAGGACTTCAGTCTCCTCCCCGCTGACACGGATGCCCAGCCTTTCCCTGCCCTTCATGAGTGAGGGCAATGGTGAGGACACTGCACACAGTGGGCGCCAATCCAAGAGAACAGCTGTCACTCCAATGGGTGTTTCAGCCTCTACAAGCACAGTTAAGTTCTATCTGATAGGGTCTGAATCATGCACCCCCATTCATAGTTTGGAGCCCTAAGCCCCAGTTCCTCATATTGTAACTGTATTTGGAGACCGCCTCTTTAAAGAGATGAGTAAGTTGAAAATAGTCATGATGGGCATCCCTAATCCAATCTAACTGGTGTCCCTAAGAGAATAGGGAATTTGAACACACAAGGAGACACCAGATCTAAAAAAAAAAAAAAAAACAAAAAAAAAACGAAGTGAGGACACAACTGTCTGCAAGCCCAGGAGAGAGGATCCAGAGGAAACCAAACCCACTGGTACCTTGACCTTGGACTTGTAGCCTCCAGAACTGTGAAAAATAAATGTCTGTCGCTTAAACCACCCAGTCTGTGGGTACACTGTTACGGCGGCCTTAGCAAACAGATATACTAACTACATATACAACTCATTGATATTGTCAACACAGCCCCAATAGCACTAACGTTGCCAATTTCTGGTGAAGAGATGAGTAACAAGATACCTTCTGGAAGAAATCTCAGAGCCAGGTGTGCTCCTTCTCTGAACTTCTAAAGGATGGCACACAGCCCAACACCCTTTCCACCCCAGTATTGTCGGCTGCTTTAAGAAACACGATTTCCCTATAGCAGAATGAAAGGCCCTTACACGACACAGGCCAGAATAGTCTGAATTATGTTTTTAAGGAAACAAAAAAAGGAAAGCAAGAATATCAAATCCTAAAACAAGAGTCACTGCTTTGATCCTTTAAGCTATTATATGTGTTCCTGCACCTCCCCTCAAGCCTCACGGGCAGTGGCGGCCATGTCCGTGGTCACCATAGTTATGAGCCACTGTCCTTCCTCCACCAACTGCCCTCGAGTTCCTTCCAATGCTGTAGAACAGACCTTGTTTCTTGTATTTTCCCTCTGCCCTTTGCATGATACACAGCAGTACTTCCCTAGAAACAAACCCCACACCCAAACTTTCCTAAATTTTCAAAAGTAAAATGCCCTCTCTTATTCAATTTAATTCTGGAAGCCTCCACTATTTTGCACAATCACCCACCTGCAGTTTATCTTAGTCCCGAAGGAAGAAACTGAATGCTATAAAATAGGTCCCCATTTGAAATGTTTCTAGCACCATGGTCCTACCCTCCAGAGGTCTGATATTTTAGGAGAGACAAGCTGGGGTCATAAAGTATCCCTAAGGAGATCCTTAAGGATGAAACGCCAGTGATGTGCCTGGACCACTGAAGGCAATGCTGAATGCTACTTCCTTTAGCCTGAGCAGCCAGCAGCTTAAGGCAGGACACAGATCCCTGGTGGCTGAAGGCAGAGTGAATCAAATCTGATCCAAATGCCTTAGGAGCAGCAAGGCCTAAGTCTAAGGAAATCTCCAGTAGATGCCAAACCTGAGAGCAGGAAGAGAAATTAGCTATGGAGAAATAAGTGAAACGGAACAAGAGGCAGGCAATGGAGGGTCCAGACAGGAAGACACAGAGCCAGGCTGACCACAGTCACTTCTTTATACATCAGCTCTCTGAGCACCACCCAACAAAGCTGTGCATCTCAGGTCACAGCAGGAAATGATGAGGTCCTCTCAGCTGCCTGCACAGAGGAGCAAACTTTGAATTCCATCTCCAAACCATGAGATCTGTCTTGCCAAGATTCTTAGCTCCTTCCACAATTTATTCCATCCTATGATGGATTGGAACAAGTCTTTAAAAGGGCATTTTCAAAGCCATGATGGTAGAGTAGTCATGCTGTCTGGCCCTGACAGAGCTAAACAAGTTACAGGCCCAGAAATTACATGGAGCGGCCGTCCATCAAGTGTCTCCATGGTCCACTGACTGCTTGTGAAATACAGTTAAGTCGTGCATACAGGCCCAATGTGATTGGAAGTGCTTTGTCTTTCATCACCAGCATCAGGAGCAGAGATTTTGGCAGGACACCCAGGAATGACAGCTTCCAGAAAGAAATCAGACACACCATGGAGTGCTTCATTCTCCAACCTCCAACAACCATACGTTCTAAAAAACATGTTCAAAAAGACCCCTGGGCAGTTAGCTTGGGGCACTCTTTGTGTTCTCGGCTTCATTCTGTGGAATTCTGTATGATTGTCCAGGTTTATCTCATCTCACCCCCTTGACTGGGGGTGCTTTTCTCTGAAGGAAGATTAGGAATCCCTGCCCTGGTGGTAGGAGGCATGGCCATGTGATTTCTGGCATCTTTCCTATGGAAGATGATACATCTCCACCCAACTGAACTCACGATTGGCTATGTGACTTGCTCTGGCACATTGACTGTGGACAGCCATGCATCTTTCCAGGAGAAAGCTGAAGACCCAGTTTATGGTTTTCCAAATCAGTCTTTTGTCTGTGACACAGATCACCTATCATTCCATGGGTCTGAAGGGCAGATTAAAGGCCATGTAATGTAAAGGCACAGCCAACCCCCCTGGATATGCAGCATGGAAGAAAGTGAACTTTTGTTGTGGCAGTATACTGAGATTTGGGGATCATTTATTATGGATGCATAGCCTCACATATCCTAACTAAAACACTTCCTTCTTTCCTTTTCTTGTTTTTCCTCCACTATTATTTATCAAGCACCATTTATGAAATGAGCACCAACTATGTGGCGGCACTAACAAGGGTTAGGCAGGAAGTGCTAGTAAGACACACGAATGATGTGGATGGTGATTGCATAGACATGTTTTGATACCCTGTGAAAGTGCGTAAGAAAATGCAGCAGGAGCTTGGAGGGAGGGAATTTCTATCTCTCCTCTACTAAAAGGAGAAGGAGGACTTTTCAGGAACAACTGACTTATACAATACTCCATAAACAGATAAGTTGACTGAATGACTTTGACATAACAGTTGAATTTGAGAGAAAATGAAGGTTTTCCTGGTTAGAAAGAGAGAAAATGGTATTTCAGTAGCAGAAAAAGGGATAAGGATATTCTAGGCAGAGAAGAATGACATGCAGTGACATGAACACACCTCTCCTGTTCAGTGAGGGTGAAGCTTAGGATAGACAGATAGATAAGGAGCTAGGTAAAATGATTCCGGAAAAATCCATTGTGATCAAGTTGGAAAGAATCTGGAAGATCATGCCAAAGAAGTTTGAATTAATCTGGAGATTCTGGAGGAAAAACTGGAGGCTTTCAAGCAGGGAAGTGAAATGGCCTTCATCACTTCATGAAGTGATGTGGAAAAAGTCTGTGACTGGATTTTGGAGTCAGAAAGAATGGAGTGCACTCTGGATAAAATGAGACTAGAACACTCAGAACAGCAAATCTGAAATGGAGGAAGGGAAAAGCACATAGTGCACCTTAGGTCAGCTTCCCTGGAGAAGAGACTGGGGAGATGAGCTCCCAGGCAGGAGGTCCAATGAAGAGGATTCTTGGGACCCTCACCTGTGGAGGAAGCAGGATGGAGTAGAGGGAGAAGTCAAACTACTAGGCAGTCACAGCAATCATCTGATATTCCAGGGAGATCAAAACTTGTGAGGACCTATCAGAGTTGTCCTGAGTGAAGGCAAGGGCATCAGACTCTTGGACCCTTACATTAAACAATCATTGACTGTGGACACCCTAGAAAGGAGTGTAGTCTTGGGTAAGTTGTCTCCCACCCAAAGAGCACAGTTATGGTGAAGGGACACAGATATAGACTATTACACCTTCTGGAGAATGAGTGCCAGGGAGAAGGGATCCAGGAGGCAGACAACAGCATCTACTACACACCTTCACAGGGGGCAACAGCAATAACTAACATTTATTGAGCACTTACTGTGGGTCAGCCATTATACATCTCCCTGTGGCAGATTCTTTTATTACAGACAAGGAAATTGGGGATTAGAGAGCTTATGTTATCTACTGCATGACAGTGGAATCAGACTGAAAATCAGCTACCATTGTGTCTGCCTCCAAGGTCTCCATTCTCCCATACACATTCTCTGTACTAGCTCAGAAAGAGCAGAAACACAGAACAGACCTATCAGAGACTGTCTGCAGAAGAAATGCTCTTTCCTGGGTTCTCAAATACACCTGGGGTATGAGCAGCAGGACATGAAATCCAGTCCAACCCTTCATGGTCTCTACATCAGGCAACTCCACTCCCTGCCATTAAGATTTCCCTTCTCGATTCTCTCCGCTGGTCACAACAGAGCTTGTCTTGCAGGGGAGCAAAAGTCTGGTCCAATGAAGACAAGCCAACAGGTCACCTGAGATTTGGTCAAAAATGGAATGGTCAAAAATCACAGGACCTGTGTGAATCCTGCTCTAGGACGTGTTTCACTCCCTATAGCATTCTAATAGTGTACTAGAGAAAACCAAGGTTCAGAGTCCCTCTCCCAAGATCATAAAACCTGTAGTGGACAATCCAGAATCTTGTTCTTTTCTCCTGGAACCCATCAATGCAGAATTAAGTAAAAATAAGTTCAATTCCAGACCTCCTTCGTGGCGCAGGGATTAAGTCTCAGCACTATCAAGCTATCACCAGCCACTGCAATCTGAGTTCGCTCACCGGCCAGGGAACTGACCCACATGGCACAGCAGACCTCTCCTGTCTCACCTGCTGCTCCCCTCAGCAATATATTTCAGTAAATCCACCTGTTCTGCTCCCTATTCTGTCTCTGATGAATTCCCATATACCACCCCACCTCTGGCCTGTATCCCAGTTCTCATATAAATAAATAAATAAATAAATAAATAAATAAATAAATAAATAAATAAATAAATAAATAAATCTTTAAAAAACAATAAGTTCAGTTCCTTAAGTGTACTGTCCACATCTCAGGCACTCAATGGTCAGGTGTAGTGGCTACCATATTGAGTGGCCAGAACATTTGGACCAACATAGAACATTCTATTGGACAGAGTTGAAAAGAGGTTGCTTTGGAGTTGTGGAGGAAGCAACCCTGCCTCATGATCCACATTTTCTCCAGTCCCTCACCCACTGTCCCAAATCTTTTCATAGAAAAAAACACTGGCAAGTGAATCCAGAGGCAAAGTGGGGGAGGGTGTGTTTATAATTAATCCAGAAGGGAGAAGGGAAACCATTTTTGTACATGTTTATGCTCACTTGATAAATAGGGGAAAGCTAATGACTCTATAGTTGCAGAAAAGTCCACAGGAAATTGAAATCTCTTATCTGAGCCCCCCACAGAGCAGGAGGGCCTGTACTCTCAGATCAAAGAGGATCTGTGCATGTCGTTACTGAATTTCCTCCCCTCCTCTCCGATATTTTCAAGGCTTCTCATTTCAGGAAACTGGCCGACATTAGCCTGCCTGCAAAGAGTGAGGCTTTTATTCCGCAATAATACTAATACACAAAAGCAAAATCATTGCATTCAGCTGTCTACTCCTTCTTCACCTTTCCCCAGCATGGGGATGGGGGGAGCTGTGGTGTGCATGTGTGCATGTGCGCGTGTGCATGTGCACGTGTGCGTGCGTGCGTGCGTGTGTGTGTGTGTGTGTGTGTGTGTACACCTAAGAAGGAAGCCAGCTTTATTTTCAGATACCTATGAATGTCACAACAGTGGACACACATCTCACATCTTATCCAAATTTGTCTCCTTGTGACCACTGTGTATTTCTCTTGGGTGCCTCCATGGGGACCAGACAACCAGTCCAAGACCACATGACAGTCATTTGCAAGAGTCCTATCCCCTTGAGTCTTCCTTTCTTTCTTTGCAACATTTCCAGATCTCTCTCCTGGTTCTCTCAAGGGATAGCTTCTGGCTGATTCCCTACCCTGACTGCCACCTTCCCCCATGTGCCAATCTCCTCCTGAGAGGCAGACAGCAAAGCCGAGCCCCAGCCTGCAGGTAGATGGGAAGGCCAGGGGTTCACCCGCTCAGAGCTGCCCTGGAGACCAGCCCCACCATTCACACTCAGGTCCCCACCTGCCATGCATCCGCTCTTGGATTTCTCCCTGCTCTTCCTAAGAAAGGCCAGGTTAGGCAGGAGCAACATTAATTAGTTATAAATTGAAAGCTATTACCATAATAATGAAAAGAAGAGTGAATGCAAAATCCCCTTCTTTCATGGTGGTATTTACAAAAGAAAGATTAATAAGGTGATTTTACCCCCAAATCTATAAGGAGCTAAGCAGATGCAGCATGCAGAAAAGGCAAAGTGGAGAGACGGCATCTGGATTGTCTCTGGTGTCCAGTTTTCCCTAGGGGTTGAGGAACAGGTGTGGGAGCAAGTATGCAGAGGTGCCATCTCCCCTGCTGGTGCCCCAGGCTGGATCCCAGAGCTGCATAGCCCCTCAGACTCACCACCCACCCCACCCTGTCCCCTCCCTGCCCTGAAGCTCCCTGTCTGTATGTGGCAGGCACTAACCTCTCCCTGTACATGCAGGTCAGGGAAAGAATGAAAGGACAGATGCTTTTCATACTAAGCCATTTTTAAAAGGCTAAAATGGGAGTCCCCAAGGGGTAGAAAACATGCACCCCAGTCTCAGGGCTGGAAGAGGGAAGCTAAGGCTCAGGAAAGGCTTTGCTAGCTCACCCCACCCTCCCCCCAAGATTGCACGGGCTGGCTGCAAGCACCACCTTCACACCTGCCTCTGTGTGGCTGAACCTCTTCCCTGACAATACGCACTCCTAGCCCTCGCCCCTGGTTGGGGGCTGCAGTCCATCAGTTGGCAGGGACTTGGAGATGCCCAGTGGCCCACCCAGTGCCAAAGTGGAAAAAATTAGAGCATGAGACCCCCCACTATCCTGAGCAACCTCAAAGGAAGAAAGATGCATTCTCAATTTAGACACAATGACCCTGACTTTCTATAATGTGGGCAAGTCACTTAATCCCTGCATCTCACTTTCCTGTCTGCAAAATTGGCTGTGGCAGCAGCTGGAATGGGAGGTAATAAAAGAGAAAACATGGGCCAGGGGTCCATAACTTTTTCTGTAAAGGACCAGGTATGACTACTTTGGCCTTGCAGCCTAATAATCTCTGTTCAAGTCACTGGACATGGTCAGGGAAGCACAAAAGCAGCCACAGACAACACGCAACTGGGCTCCAGTGAGACATACATGCAAAGCCAGGCACTGGGCCAGACTCGGCCTGCAAGGCAACCCCGGATGTGGGCAAAGTGGCACATAGCAAGTCTCAATGAATGACAGCTACTCCATAATAATTCAGCCCGTTATTTGTCGATGCTATTGCCTTTATACTAGGGTTATTCTTCAAGGTCATCCAGTTAGAGGCAGTTAGAGCCATTCAGTTAGAGTCATCCACAGTGGAAGGATCAGATTAAGAGGAGGAGGGAGAACTGGTCACTCACCATCCCTCGACCCTCTCTCACCCCTAGACAAGGCTCAGGGCATGGGTACAGGGCTGGCTTGATGCACAAGATCCCCTAAGTCTGGGCAAGAAAGGAGACATGTGACACTGCCTCTGGTGTATACCGTGGCCTGTGGGCCTCAAAGATTTTCACTTATTTACAAACGTTTACATAGCACCTCTCTGTGCAGACACTGTCCTAAGCATTTTGCAAATATTAACAGAAGCAAAGGGAGGCAAAGGCCCACCCTCCAGCTGGGTTTGGGTACCCAACTTCAGCCCTGAGGCCCTAGGGAAGGTTATGCAGAGGTCATGCAGAGGATGCCTGGTCATACAGAGGTCATGCAGAGGATGCCAGGTCATGCAGAGGATGCCTGCCCCTCTGCGATCCAGGCAGCAGCTATTCTGATGCGCCATACGGCTGCAGAACCCACAGGCAACAAGAATACCTACCACCTCAGCTTTAGCCAGGGAGTGGTCCAGGTCTCATGGAGTGCACCTGAACCTTCAAGGTACATTAAAGCAAGGTGGGGGGATGTGGGGGAGTTTCTCTGCTAGCTGTCAGCCTACACCTTGACTTTGTGCATTAGGGGTCAGCAAACTGTTTCACCAAGGATTAGACCATAAACATTTTAGCATTTGCAGGCCCTAGGCTCACTGTAACAATTTCAGGACAGACCCTTGCAGCACAAAAGACAGAAAATACACAAATGAACAGGGATGGCTGTGTTCCCATAAAACTCTACTGACAATTGCAGTATGGGGAATATAAAAATAAAATTTATTAATTAAAAAAAAAAAGAAAAAAAAAAACTCTACTGACAAAAACGGGTAGTAAGCTGGGTGTGGCCACAGGACTGGATCTGCCCGCAGGGCTGCCATTTTCTGGCCCTGTTCCAAAGGACAAGGATTCTGTCTGATTCATCCCTGTTTTTGCCTCTGAACACTGAAGGTGCTCCAAGATCCTTTGGGAAGAAGGGATGAATTTATGTTCAAAATCCAGATGATTAAAGGTAACTGCTAAGGCCTAATGCATCTTTAGGTGTGCCACGAGTGGAAGACCAATGATTAAGTGCAAAGAAGCTCACAACAGTTTAACAAAACTGGATCTAGAGTCCACTGAACAAAGTTAATTGCTCTCCTGTGTCAAATCTCTCTTTTCCACACTCACAGCAGGTTGCCCAGTTGAGGGAAATTCCAGATCAGGCATATTTATTGAGAATTTACATGGCATCACCATAACTTAAAGGAGTAATATTCATGCTCACGTCCGGAAGCTGACGATTGAAAAGGTCTGTCTACACCATAAATACACAGCGTGCTCCCAGACCAGCAGTGTCAGACTAGCAATTCCCATTCCTCTGGGAACCAGGGAGTCTGCCCCAACACCCGGTAAGGGACTGAACCCAAGGACAAAGGCAGAGGGGGAGCTGTGAGCAAAAGCCCCTCCAGGAAATGCTTCCTGCAGGTCAGCAAGGCACAAACAACATGATTATATTTATGTTTTAACCTATATTATAAAACCAAATGGGCTGGTCAGGTGGATCACATGTTACTTTATTTTTATAAGAAAAAAAGAACCTCACTAATAATAAATAAATGCAACCTAACCCACAGTATTCACTTTTGGTAGAAGAATAATTCTTCTCAAATTTCTCATAACTTTTTCGGGGCATATAGTGGAGCTAGGAGACAGAAAGAGAAAAATTAATATTGTTTTTAAGAATTTACACAAACTAAACACAAAAATAAATACCCAAGATTAATCCATATAGGTCATAAATCTATGAGCACAGTGGAATAAAAACTGAATTTAGTTACAAAAGATAAAATATCTAAAAACTCAACCACTCAAAAACTTTAAAATAATATGCCAAACCACAGCATTAAAAAGAAAGTAAAACATAATTACAGACTATTTAGAAAAACAGAAAAGAACTAGGTACCATTTAAAACTTTCAGGATAGACCCAAAGCTGTATTTAAACAGAAATGCATACCTTGAATTTTCCTATTAAGTTAAAATGAAAATAAATGAACTGAGCAATCAACTTAAAAGTTTCTTTAAAAAGAGAAATGAACTAATAAGCTAAGTGTTTAATGAATTAGAAAAAATGTTAAATGATAGGATTGATAAATGTAATATCTGGTTCTTTTCAAAAGATCCTAAGATAGATAAATCTTTGGCAAGAGGGAAAAAGATAAATATTAAAAATTATAAGAAAGTGACTATGGGACTCCCCTGGTGACGCAGCAGTTGAGCGCTGGGCTGCGAAGCTGCCCACAGCCTCTGCAGCACTGGTTCAATCCCCGGCCACCAGCGAGGGTCCCACATGGCGCGTAGACCTCTCCTGCCACCCGCTGCTCCCCTCAGCAGTGATTTCGTCAGTCTGCCTGTTCTGCTCCCCGCTCTGGCTCTGGTGATTCTCTCACCTTCCCGCGCTTCTGACTGTACCCAGGAGTGTATAAATAAATAAATAAATCTTTTTTAAAAAATTTAAAAAAAAAGAAAGTGACTATGCCACATTCATTGATTCTTTCATTCAGCAAATATTCACTGAGCATTTATTAAGTGTCAGGAATTGGTGATTCAACAATAAATTAGACAAAATCTTCCCTTTAACTTAACTTGTTGTAAAGGAGAAAAGATCAGTAATTGCATTTATGATGTGTTATGAAAATATGTAAATTTTATGAAAGACTCCTCTGAAACTCTGTCAGAAAACTACATCTCAATGAAAGGCACCACTTTTCAGGAAACTATGAAGGCAAAAACTAGTTTGACTAAATCAATGACCTTCATTTCAAAATTAAAATAGTTGTCAAAATTTACCTCCAAAAGCAACGTGCCATGCTAAGTGGCAACCCAGCCTAGTTCTAGAAAACTCCGAGCACTGATGATTCTGGTGCTTTTATAAATTACTCCACACCACAGCCCAGAGAAAGGGACAAGGTTCCTGTGCATTTTAAGCAGCTACTAAAACCCTGCCCCAAGCTTGACTGGACTGCTACAAAGGAAAGTAGGAATGCAAGCCCATAATCACTTATCTGGAAATTTGAAAGGGAAAAGGCTCTGAAACCTGCTTTTGTGTGTTTTGTTTTTAGCATTTGGTGGCGGTAGCTGTCAAAACCTCCTCCCCTCATGTCTGTGTCCATTGTTGCGTACACTGGTGGCTGAGGAGAAAGGGGCTTGAGCACTAAGGTCCCGTGATCCCCTGGGGACAGCTCCAGAGTCACCTTCACAATTTCTAAAGGTCCCCTGAGAAATGGAACCAGAGTCATCCTCCCTGGGATTTCACTGGACTCCTTCCCTCCCTACCTAGCCATACAATTCCCCTTGTCCATCCATTCTCCCTGAAACCACCCCCTATTCAATCACCCTCATATGAACCCTTGTTTTGGCTGCTGGTAGGGAACCCATCCGTAGAAGAACCTGACCTAAACTTTTTTGCACCCACACCTGACCTAAGACTATTCCCAGAATTTATTTACTGTAGCTTTACATTCATACATTTGACTACATAAATATTAATGTTTGATTAGGGGGATGCTTCCCCAGACTCCACTGGGGTTATTACCTAACATTCACAGTATATGCATCATATTGCCTTCCTTAAAAATCTAATAAAATATGAATTGCAAACACATTTCACCCAAAGGGTTTCAGATAAGGGATTATGGAGCTGTATAAAATACTAGCAAATCAAATCCAGTGTTTTATGAAAGGAATAATAAACTATAACCAATTAAAGTTAATTGCAATAATGGTTTCATATTGGAAATTTAGTTATACAATTTGTAAGAATAATAGGTCAATGAGGTAGAAACAGTAGATGATATATATATCATATATATATAATTATATATATAATTCTTAGTAACAGCATGCTGCTTCCGTAAAAGGATAAAGACCATCTACTTTACAACACAGTGACCACACTTAATAAAACTCTAGAGATGTTATAACTGAATCAGAAAAAAGGTAAAGAATTATCTGCTATTGTCACTGTTATATAACCTCATTCTGGAATTTCTAGCACACGCAAAACAAGACTAAGAGCAATTAAGTATGAAGAAGGAGAAGATAGAAGTATCATTATTTGTAGATGATTTTATTGTCCACCTCAAAACAAAAGCATGTACGTGGAAAACATTAAACCTGAATTGAGATTTTAGGATGGTAGTCAGGTATAAAATGTATGCTTTAAAACCACATCTTTTTATACCAGGAATGGCCAATTGGAAAACATAATAGAAACATTTATCCCATATACAAAAGAAACAAAAATGCAGGAATAAACAAGAAATGTCCAAGACCTAAAAGATGAAACTCTAAAAGCCCACTGAGGGACATAACACAAGAGATTTGAGCAAATAGCAAAACTTATCTTGTGCTTAGATAAGCAGACTGAATGTTATAAAAATGTCTGTGGTCTCTAAATTAATCTATAAATTCAATGCAGAGCTAACCAAAATCCAAACAGGAGCTTGTAGGGAACATTTGACAAAATTATTCTAAAATATTTCCAGAAGAATAAACAAGCAAAAAGTACCTGGGAAACTTGAAATTTTTGAGGACTAGACTAATCCTCTTACATTAACACATATCATAGTGACAGTAGTAAAGCAAGATGGTGCCGCTGTTTAAATAAAAAGACAAATAAACAGGAGCCAATTAAACTTCAAAATATATGGAAATATGTTATTCAGGTTGCATTTCCTATAAGTAGGAAACCTGTGGATTATTCAATAAAAGATAGTGAGACAAGTGTCTGTCATCCTGGAGTAAAATAATAATAAAGCAAGATTTCTACCTCACTCCTTACATCAAAATAAGGGCTTGATATATTAAAGATTTAAATTAAAAAGGCAAGAGGGAGGAAAGGAATAAACCATGAAGATACCAGGGGGAATAAAGGAAAATCTCTTTTACAAGAGGGAGGAAAGTCTCATTGGGGGTAACATGAAGCACAAAGATCCACAAAAATACAGCTATATGTCATCACATAAAAATTAAGGAAAAAAATTTAAAAAAAAAAAACCTCTGCAGGACAAAAATAAAAACCTATAAAAGCTAAATGAGGACAATTAAAAAAAAATAATGCAACATGTAGGCTAAAGAAAGGTCTCCAGTATCTGAAGTCCCTTGAGCAATTACAAATGAAAGCAAAAGAAAACTTCCTGAAAGAGAAATGTGCAAGGGCATATCACCAAGTAAATCACAGGAAGGGGGAAAACACAAAACATTGAGAAACATTTGGAAATATTTTTTAACCTCACTAGAAACTGAAAGAATGCTAATCAAAAATATATTTTTCCTCCATGCAATAAAGTGATCAGAAAGACTAATGATAACCAGCACTGGGGAGGAAGCATAAAAATGACAACTGTTCTAAATGACTTTTGGTCATTATTTAGAATTATGAATCATGAGTATCAATCAAGAAAATGCCTGCAAGATGCAACCCAAATGGTCAATGGTTTTTATAACACACAAGATGATAATTGCTAGTACTTTTTGACTGTTTATCATAGTCCAGACACAGAGCTATAAATCACTTTACCTGAACCCTTGTACCAGTCATAAAGTTAGTTTTGCAGGGAATAAAATGACTCCCTGGTTGTCTTTAATCCTAAATACAAGAAAGCCACACGCCTGCTCTCAGGAGAGGAAGCCCCTGTCCCTCTCTCGTTGCCTTGCAAAATCCTCCCAAAAACATCTGTCCACAGCCATCTCCATAGGTAGTTTTCACTTTGCTTCAGAAGCCAGAAGAGTCTCGTTGCAGAAGGAATTTCATTTCCCAATTCCCTTGAGATGCTCACTAACCAACTTGCATCCTTTGGGAAGTAAGCATGGAACACTCAGCATCCTCTTACCCAGTGGTTCTCAAAGTCTGATCCCCAGGCCAGAACTTGTTAGAAATGGGAACTTGTTAGAAATGCAAAATCTTAGCTCCTCCAGACCTAGTGAATCAGACAGAAACTCTGGGCACACAGCCCAGCCATCTGTGCTATACCAAGTCCTATAGGTGATTCTAATGTGGATGAAAGATTAAGAACCTCATGCTAACCACTTAACTGTTGAGGAAACCAAGACTCAGTTAAAATGCCATGCTCAGGACCATGAGCTGGAAAGCTGTTGAGGTGGGATTTGTTTGTTTGTTTTTATATGCAAAAGGGCAGGTTTATTATTTAAAAAGGAAGGGACACTTGCCCAAACACAAGCTGGCAGAAAGAGCTGCCCCTGAAAGGGACAGGTTTGTTAGAAGACACGCCTGCATAGACACAGGCTATTTTGCAGAGGGAAGAGAAACACCTGCAGAGTCACAGGTGGCAGGAGAGCTGCCTTTGGAAGTGGTAGGTTTAAGAAAGACGACTGCATAGACACAGTACCAGTATTGCTAGTACTTGTTGACTGTTTATCATATTCCAGACACAGAGCTAGAAAGCATTTTACCTAAAAGCATTTTACCTGAACGCTTGTACCAGTCCTTAAGTTAGCAGTGAGGTGGGATTTGAACCCAGATCTCTCTAATTACAAAGTCACATTCTGATTATATTGTCTCCATATGTCTTGTCTGTGATATTAATTCAGGGAATACAAGTTTTCTCATAAAAATACACCGTTCTTAAATGTTGCTATGATTAGCTTTAGAATTGACTTCAAAATATATGAAGGTGACAACAGAGTAGAAGAGGATGCAAATCTTGCTCTCGTTCATTTAATTCACTCTATACCACAAGCCTCGAGTTGTCAGCAACTTCCAGTTGTCAGAAAGCAGCCAGTAGAACCTCATCACCTGGAGAGCTAGCAATGACATGCCATCTGCCTCCTTTGGCTACAGGGGGTGGCACAAACCTTCCTCTTCTGAGAGAACCATTTTCATCCTGGAAAATGAACCTGTCTCATGGCCACCTGGGCAATGTGGTGTCTACTATCGTGCCAGATACTCTAAAGCAAGAGTCTGCAAATGAGAGTGCATGGGCCAAATCTCTCCCTCGGGTTATTTTTATAAATAAAGTTTTATTGTTACACAGCTAAGTTTATTGGTGTATTATCAATGGCTGCTTTCATGCTATAACAGCAAAGTTGAGTACATGTGAAACCATAGGTCCCACAAAACCTAACCATTTACTACTTGGCCCTCTATTGAAAATGACTGCCAACTCTTGGCACAAATGGTAATCACTCAACAGAGAACAGATTTCTGCTGTGAAGCACCATGCCTGAGTTCAAATTCTAGATCTGTCGGCACCAGAGTCTTAGCTCTAGCTAGTCCCCTAAGCTTTCTGAGCCTCTGTTTCTCCCATCGGATAGTGATGAGGGTTAAATAAAACAAAATGTGTTGCAGGCCTGATACACAGCAGGTGCTCATTAAGGACTAATTTTCTCCCTTCACCTCTTTTTTTAAAGGATTTTATTTATTTTATACAAGAACTGGGGTGCAGGCCAGAGGTGTGGGAGGGTGAGAGGATTCACCAGAGACAGAGCAGGGAACAGAACAGGTAGACTGAAACACACTGCTGAGAGCAGCAGTTAGCGAGATAGGAGGTCTGCTGCACTAGGGTATCTCCCTGGCCAGCCGGGAATCGAACCGGCGCTGCAGAGGCTGGGGACAGTTTCACAGACCTGTGCTCAACCTGCTGCACTACTGGGGAGGCCCCTCCCTTCACCTCTTTAGAGACATTTCTCAAGACCAGAGAGTGTCATAACTTTGGCACATAGTAGGCCCACTGTCTGTTTACGCAAGGTCAGGTCAGAATGCAGAGGTTGCCCAGAGTCCATAGGCCACAGTTTAAAACATCTCATCCTCCAGTGATCGAGGGATAATTTACTAAGCAGCAGCACACTCAGATACCATACATCATCACCTAAAGCCAAACCTGTCCTGCCCAGAGCCAACTGTCGGCTCTGCCCTGGGATGAAAAATGGGTTCCCAGAGACAGCAGAGCCTGGACTGCAGGAGGGAAAAGAAAAAGCAGTGGAACTGCAAAGGCTCTGTCCCCACAAATCTCCATCTCAGGAAGACTCCCCCCCAACTTGGTAACTTAGAATCATTCACAAGTGAAGGTTTTATGAGCCCCAGGTGCCTCAGCACAGAGAACTAAGCCTGCCTCCTTTTTCTGGCAAGTGCAACAATGACCACATGAGAATTGCCTTGGGTCATGGTGAGGAGGGTGATCTTTTACCCACCCACAACCCTCCTGCCCTCCATCCTCCTGCACCCCTGACAATTCACGTCTCCCAAGCTCCGAGGTCCATGCCTTCCCCTTCTGCCTGCCATTTTGAGCTTCTATCCTCTCAGATCTTTTCGATGGGTTTTTTAGTGCCCTCACTTTTGCTGGTCTCTCCCCCTATTTTGTCTGTACCCCAAGGATGT
Organism: Talpa occidentalis; assembly: GCF_014898055.3. Taxonomy (NCBI): domain Eukaryota; kingdom Metazoa; phylum Chordata; class Mammalia; order Eulipotyphla; family Talpidae; genus Talpa; species Talpa occidentalis. The sequence continues at coordinate 94,928,195 of NW_023600993.1, forward strand.
CACTATCAATATGCAGAATCACTGATGATTGGGGATGTTGGAATCCTAACCCCAGTACCTTAAAAGGCACCCTTAGTTAGAGACAGGGCAAAATGCTCCCACTCCCGGTGTTCTTAGCGCCAAGTGGAGGGGGCGGGGCGGCGGGGTGGTGTTGAGGGGGTTCTGTAGCACCTCCACAGCTTCCAAGCCAATGTAGATGACTTAATGGAATGTTATTAAACAAATTAAAAAAAGAAAAAGAAAAGCCTGATACAGGACTCGCTTAACTTGTTGAAGCAGAGACATGAACAACTGTGGTACAGAGGACTTCGGCTTTGAACTACCCGAAATCCAATTGTTATTCCACTCTCCTATCCCAGCACTCAGTGCTAAGGTTATTTGGCGTGTCTGGTGTGTGACTACTTAAGAAGGGTAACAGCCTCTAATTAAACCTAAAAACGTCAACGGGAGACAGGCAGGCAGTGAGCAACGTCTCTTCATGAAAACATTTCTGGGGCAGGCTTAGGCCAAAGAGCTGTCAATCAATAAATTGTTCTGTCTTGGAGCTTTTACACTCAAAGAATTTTGAGAGCAGGAAGGAGGATCCTTGAGCATAATTTCTTCTAGAGACAAGACAGCCCAGGCCCCGGGGCCCAGGGGTTGGTCCAGGTCTCCTGAGTTGGTAGCACTCAGTGCACGATACCTCCCACTCCCAAGCGGCCTTCTGCTTATGTCACTAGAGCTATTTGCTACTGACTTAGCTGCTAAGGCAGGTCAGGTGCAGTTTATTGAGCGCCTACTATATGCCAGGCACTGGAAGAAAAAATGAAGAAGTCTACTCTTTTGAGCTCACAATCTCACGGGAGAAGGAAAACAAGAACAAAACAAATAAGTACAAATGACAATTGAAGATGAAAAGAGAGAGAAAAGGAGGGCAGGGCAGTGAGGGGTCCTGGCTGAGATGTCATCAAAGCCAAAGTCTGGAAGCTCAGGGGGAGCCCACCTGAGCCATGCAGCCCTCAGGAATGGGCATTCCAGAGACAGGGAAGAGGTGCAAAAGGAGTAAAGGGTGAGTGGGGATACCCCAGGACAAGGGATAAGAGGTAGGGAGGGGCCCTGTTATGCAGGGGCTGGGGCAGCCATGCTAATGAGTTTGAATTTTGTTCCTGGGGCCAACAGGAGCCAGGTGCAATGCACAGTAGCAGGATCATGAGTTCTGTTTTATGATCCAGTACAGCCACCCTTAGTTGGCAACAAAGTAGGCTGGGGGTGGTGGAAATACAGGAGAATCACTCAGGGCCCTGGATCCGTTTACCTGCTCTTTCCATCCCACCGGAAGACCTAAAATCCTACTGACAACTGCCCTCCCTGGGCAGGACTTGTTCTGGCACTGAGGCTGAGGGATCTGGCATTGAGGGGAGCCCAAGGATACAGGATTTTCCAATGGCTTCCCCATCATCTCGCCAGAAATCCTGTGGCCCAAGGAACCAGCCAGCACAGCCACAGCGAGGTTCCCATCTCCACCCTAGACACATCCCAGGTTTCAATAAACACTTGTTAAACTGAAATGAACTCAGTAGACGATCCCTCAGGAGATACAAGTTCTGCTATTGACGAAGGCTCACACTGAGACAGGATAATGGGCTCAAATCTCGTTAGCAAAGTCAGAGAACTGAGAAATTTCCAAGCTCAAAACAATAATTTCCCTTCTGTTTTCAATATTTTTGCATAGTGAGGAATCATTTATAAGGCGGCCAGGAATAATTCTTGGGCAATTATTCAGCACATCTTGGGCTTGTTTTGCTTCTTTTCATCAACGTTAAAGATCAGTCACTCAACAGCTTCTTTTCAATCCCCCCATCCACCCCATAATCTAGCTGTTTTCCCTGGTTCTCCCTCCTTCCACCTCCACACTGGATGCGTCTCATGTTTCATCCTTCTTGGGACCCCACCAGCGCTGAGCTTAAGCGGAACAATTCCCAACTTTTTTATTTGACATCCCAGTGTGTCTCCAGGCATCTCCAGGGGAGTTACGAGATTCATTTTCATTCACTTTAATTTAAAAAAGAAATATAGGCCATTTAGTTCTTTTAAGAGGAGAAAATGGGGTGTCAGTCAACCAGCAGGGAAGTGGGTCTTGACTCTAGCTATTAGCTTACAGGGCAGAATGGCTGTCTTCCAAGCACTCTTGGGTCGCTTAAGCAAGAAAAGTGTTTTACTAATGTCTGAGAAACGTTCAGTCTTGGGGGGAAAAAAATAAAGTTGAAAGAGAAAAGAGACATGAGAAAATTAATGTGCTTTTATTAGCTTCATTTCAGATAAAGTCAGAATTCAATAAAATGATTGCTATCACTCATGCATTTAGTCCTTCTATTCAATATGAGCATACTGAGGAGCAAGCATTTTCTCCAACCCAGCAACAACAATGACAATAACAATAATAGCATCTCACATCTATTTAGCTCACTCACACACTGGGTGCCAGGTACAGTTCTACAACAATTACCTCAATGAATCGCACCAGTGACTGTAAAATAGTGGCTGTTCTGTCCCTACAGCAGAACCCAAAGTCACACAAGCAAGTGGAATAGACCCCCTGACTGTCTCATCAGCACAGCGCCACCCAGGGGCAGGGAGGTGAATGACACACGGCCCTGCATAGGCTGTGTGCAGTTCGCAGAGCAGGCAAGTGATCAACGGCATGAACTGTTCGTGAAAAGCCACATGAAAGAGAACTGGGAAGCAGAGGTGGATCCAGATGCAGAGGGTGCAGGAGGATGCACCCCTGAAAGAGAGGAAAGATTCATAGGGGAGGGCTTCATGGGAGATGGGGTGGGGTCAGTAAGAAAGAGCGCTCCAGGCAGAGGGAAGAAGGAGAGGGGTAGTCTGAGAGCCTGGGCTGTGCTTGGGGGAGCACAAGTGGGCAGAAGAGGCTGCGCGGAGCACAGATGGGCACGTGGCACTGAAGCTGGAGGCGGATCAATCTCAAGGACCTGCTCACACTGAACATGGATGGGTCATGGAGAGCAGGGAAGGGTGTGAGCGTCAGAGTGGAACAGCCAGACTGAGAATTTTGGAGATAAGCCTTGTGGCCATTGCATGACCACTGCTTGGATTTGGGATGCAGACAGGATGCAGGGAGCCTATCTGGAAAGCAATTTGATGCATGTCTGGTCAGGCATAAGAGGATGAGTGTTCAAGCCCAGACAATGACCACAGGGAGGAAAGAGCAGACACTTGAGAGATGCTATGGAGGTAGAAATGCAGGCAATGTCGGAGCTCACAGAGGCATCTAGGAAAGTCAGCCATTATTTGCCCCAACCCTCATGGAAAAAAATAGGTTTCTGTTTTCATTTTTCTGGTGATGGTAGAATTTCTAATATATTCTTGCCATCAGTTCCACAACGAAAGGCAAAAAGATAATCAACAAAGTGACAAAGTTGGTGAAATGCTGAGAAGAGGCCCTGCTGTCCCATCCTTGACCCATGAGGTTAGGAGGAGGCACTGCAAGTCACCCTCGGCCCAGCCACTGCCCTCCCTCCCATGGGGAACACACCAGCCCCGCTCTCCCCTGCAACACCCCAGCCTGACTCCCAACAGCAGCGGCGATGTCTAATGCAGCCGTCAACACTGATAAATGATGGCTAAACAAGAAGAGGAAACAAGGCTTGAATATTCAGTGGGCACCTCAGCCTCAGAGGCTGTCATGCTGTGCCCTCCTGTCCACTCCCATCCCAGTAACAAGGGAAAACACCGACAGTAGCCTCTTAGCAACCCCCCCATCCTGGATCTGCAGCCCCAGGGTTAGAACAAGTGGTGCAGTTAACATCCAAATTCCTAGGAGTCACAGCTTCTTGGCAGTCTAGCCATGAGAAAAGACTGATATTCCTTGGGAAAAGAAGAGCCCATTTATACATCTAATTTGTGATCACTTGGATCCATGAAAGACCTGGTAAAATTAGAGATGACGTCATATATATATATACACACACAGATACTTTGCAGCTGCCACACACCACCCATCACTCCACTTCAATGTCTCAAAACTCTTTTTTCAATGTATTTCCCAAGAGGCATGAAGTCGGTAATGGGGGTATTAATAGTAATATAAAGTTTGCAGCCTGATAATTATCTTGCATCAAAACAGCGCAGAGAGAGGTAAGGCTGAGGCTTGGAAGAGTGTGCTCCTCTGGGGCAACTGAACCCCCACAGAGTGTCCAGGCACATCAGTCTGGATTAGGCAGAAGCCCTACATTGTGCCTTGGATATAAGGCATTTGGTTCTGACATCTGATGTATTCCTCCCAGCTGGGAAAATCCCTCCAACCAATTTCTCCCACCTGGGGGCAACTTGCACCTTCCTTCTGATCAAAATATGCTGTAGGTGGTGACATGGGGCCTGGTAACACCCACCCCCACCTCCCAAGAGACCTGGGCTCAAGAACCAGCTTTGCAACTCTCCGAGGGCTGGATTTTAAACAAATCAGGGCATCTGTCTCAGCCAGGGGCTAGGGATAAAAGTAGTTGCTAATATTTGCTGTGGACCCCAAGCCCGCCCAGAGAGGATGAGAACTTGGGGTCTCCCTTCAGGGAGGACTGTGCTAATGGAAAGACCATATGAGCTGCATCACAGAGTTTAGGTAGAATTTCTCCTGGAGAAGAAGATGGGAAAAGAGCCCCAGACAGAGACCCACAGGCCCAACTACCCGGTGCTCAGTGAGGCCGGGGCCAACCTGGCAGGACACACAGACGTATGTAGGCACCTTGTCCCACCACCACCACCACCACCACCACCCCCCGCATTGTTCATGGACACACCCAACCCTGTATTGGTGGATTTCTGCTCAGACGTGGGGTTCGAATCCAGCAGAGAAAACCATAGTGGCAGGGTGCTCAGCCTTTGGGGCTGGATAGTCTTATGTTTGATTCCCGAGTCTATCTCTGAACAGTTGAGTGACCACAGACTGGCCACTGGGTCTCTCTGATCCTCATCTGTACCATGGAAACTGTATGACTCTTCTAACAAAAATATGGTCTGCATGGCAAACTTTCCATTCACTCCTTTTGTAACAAAACCCCTCTCCTGTGGGAAACTCATTCCATGGGACACAAATGGAACTGACTCCTTCCCACCATTCCTACCGCTGGCAGGAGACAGGCATCAGGATTCACCAATCAAAGCATATTCCATCAATCACCTGCACAGAGATGTTCAAAGATAAGATAATGACCCAACTTCCCTCATGTGATTCTTCCCGGGGCACTTTTTTTTTAAGCAATCAGGAAAGAGTAGCTCTCTTCTTTGGGATGACAAACTGTTCACGTGACATGAGTGTATATGGAAACTTCTAGAGAATGATCTCAACAGACAGAAAGTATAACCAAGATACAAAGAGATGAAAAGAATGTCTGCATTTCCCTGAAGCATTTTTTGAGCTCCTAGATCCAGCTATTTCTGAAACCCAAGTCATCCCTTAGTCTTCCCAGATACATGAACCAATAATATTGCCCTTTTACTGTTAACTCCATTTCAAACTGAGTGTGTGACATTGTCCTGTCGAAAGTAGGATTGGAAAGTTTGCTACAAGGATTAAACGAAATCCAATTAAGAGGCAAGGCCATTGCACATTGCATTTCACTGAATGTTCAATGAATCTTCCTTTACTTGCAAGTCTTTTCCGGGGGAGATGTAGATGGCATTTGAGAATCAGTAACAACTACAAAATATCTGCATCAACATAAACTGCCAACAAGATACTCTTAACAAACAAAACTGAACCATGCAGTTATAGGAGTTAAGATACAAATATTTAGCTAAATCATCTCTCCTAATTTCTTAAAATTCTGCTTGAATGTACCTGTTCCAGAAAACTGTCCCAGATCTCAGTCACTTATGATCTTTCCAGCCTCTCTATGACTATCAAAGAGACACAGCTATTAAATATTTTATAAATCAAATTCCTGTGTTTCAAATGCAATTTTCCAAGCAACCTTGAATAAATTACAGCTGTATCTCCCTAGGAAAAAAAAAGTATCAAAGATAATATTTTACTTTAAAATTCAGGAAGCTTTAATACAACTAAATAAAGGTAAGGGAAAAATTACATATATAAGTATACATATACATACATATACATATATGTGTACACACACACACACACACACACACACACGGTCTTTTCTCTAGGGAAACCAAATATCCCAAAACATTTTACTTCAAAATGTAGTAAAGAGCCTCGTTAGAGGCTCAGTGCTATCACTATTACAGCTTAAGTTCGATCCCCAACCAGGGTGCTAAACTATATAGTGCAGCAGACCTCTCCTGTCTTGCCTGCTGTTCCCCTTAGTGGTGTATTTCAATAAATATGGGTGTTCTGCTCCCCACTCTGTCTCTGGTGAATCCTCTCACACCCGACATCTCTAACCTACACCCCAGTTCTTCTATGCAAAAATTTAAAAAATGTAGCAAAATTCTTAAGCTGAATATTTAAAGGTAATTTTGTTTTTATATTTTAAAGAATAAATATGAACAAGTGGAAAATTCCTGGAGTTCCTTTTGCAACTTGGATTAATAGATGGTCTACTGGAAACAAAACAATAAGAATTGAGCTGAAGAGAGCCCATGTAACAGAGTCCTGGTCCCATCAAATGGTTCCTGAGGTCCCCGTGGACAGCCTGTCTCTGGCAGTCCAGCCCCTCTTGCTGGCAGGAAGCAAAAGCCACTGGTTTTATAGTGGTCAACTTGGCAGGAAACTCACAAACACAACAGGAGCAATGATTCAAAATGCAGCATAAATGAACAAAGGAGCACATTTATTAAACCCAAAACACAGGGGAAAAGGCTACTTCGTGAAACAAAGCATCACGTGCCTTATATAATAAACCAGCTCCCTGGACTACAAAAGCAGGTCATTGATTAACTCAACAGATGTTTACTAGGTGCTTCCTATGTGTCAAAGATCATGCCAGCACTGGGGACCAGGCACAAAGCTGGGGGTGGTCCTGGCCCTCATAGAGTTTTCAGTTTCCTACAACAGGCACTTATATAAATAAATACATAATTGTGAGTCACAGTGGGTATCTTTACATTTATATCTACAAGTTCATTAACACTCTGTATAACTTCATCTACGATGAGGTCATTTTAATATTTCCTTCAAAAAAATGCATTAAGATATAATCCATATACCATGCAATCACCAAATGTATGACTTTGTGGCTTTTAGTATATTTGCAGATCTGTGCAACCATCATAGGGGTTAATTTTAGAGTATTCTCATCCCCACAAAAAGAAACCCCTACCCTTTAGCTATCATTCACCTATCCCCCAAACCCCCTAATCCCCCAATCCTAAGCAACCAGGGGTATACTTTCTGTCACTACAGATTTGCCAATTCTGGTGATTCCTCAATATGTTAAACGTAGAACTACCATCTACCCACCAACTCCACTCTGGGATACACACCCAGAATAACTGAGAACAAGTGTGCAAGCAAAAGCTTATACAGGAAATGCTCGCGGGCATCACAAGAGCCAAAAGGTGGAAACAACCCCAGTGTCCATCAGAGGAAGAAAGGATGAACAACATGTGATCTCTCGTAGGCTGGAGCACTATCCAGCCTTATGAAACGATTCGCACTATAATGTGGAGGAACCTTGGAAATATTCTACTAAGAGCAAGACACCAGTCACAAAAGCCCACCACTTTCTTCTACTTCCTTTCCTCATGGAAGTTTCTTCCTGTGTCCATTCTCCCTCAACCCCAGCTTCCACTCAACCTCAGTATCTCACAGTCACCCCCCACCCCCGGTCTATCTTCATCAATACCCATGATGCCTTCACCATCCAGGGCCACTGCCACAGCCTTGTCCTTGGTCCCCGGGGCCCGTCTTCCCTTCCAACACACCCCAGCTGTGAGAGTGGCCCCTCTAAACACAAATCTGGGTTGATTAAAACCCTTCATCATCATCACGGTCATCATCTTCATCAGATTGGCATCACACACAAACTCTTAGCCCCCATCACCAAACAGGTGGCATGACAGACATCTAGGATCAAGCACCACCCAGGTAAGGAATGCACCTGGATCCTGCACTCTTTTGCACATGTCTGTTCCTGCCTCTGCTTGCACTCAGTCCCTGCATGGAACACCTGCTCTTGCCTTTCTTGTCTAGATATATCACTCCCTCTTCCAGAGAGTCCAAGTCTTCCCACTCCTTCACAACAAAGCCAAGCAACACCTGCGTGCCCACAAGGCCCTGGAGGACCATGCACTGCCCCCTACTGTGTGAACCTGTGAAACAGGAGCTATGTCTGCTCATTGCTCCATTCCCAGGAGCTAGCTAGCACCCAGCTTGCTGTGCACACAGGAGGTTCTCAAGGAAAATGAGTCATAGGAAGAGTGTAGAAGAGTGTGGAAAAGACAGGGGGAGGAAATGAATACATATCTTCATGATTTTAGGTGCCTATTTTATGAATCCATCAATAACTGTTGTCTTGGCTATTGAAAGAGTCTGCCCTCTTCAGTCTTTTCTCAAAATCCCCCAGTCTGAGTAGAAATAAAATAAAATTGTAAAGACCAGAGTTGACAGCAGTATCAAAGGAAAGCCCAGGCAGTCCCTGCATCATCCCCAGCCAACGTAACAACAGGATGTCCTGCCTTCTGGAATCTAGTTCATTTTAGAAGTTTCACTCCCAAACCTACTTATGAAACAAATTAGGAATTGCTAGGGAAGGGCTAATAAAGAGGCAAACCTGGAAATGTTAGGAAGATTTTAGGACCTTGATTTGAAAACCAGAGCTCCTGGTCTCTATCTCCCAAGTCTGGGAGCTTCTGTTGTTTTGCTTTCATTTATATTTTCTAGGCTGGTGAGTCCCACTAATGTCTCTTGTTGTCATCTCTTTTTGGGAGAAGCCCCAGGTGAAAGTTAGGTAGGGTGGATCTGACAGTCCTTTTTCAGAAATAATAGATAAGCCATTTGCCTCTAGAGGGAGAGATGATGGTTTATGAGTAATTCTAAAGACCCAGCTAGTTCTAACTCTCCATGATACTCAGTGGGAAACAAAATACCATGAAATAATAGCAATATGCATGAGTGCCATCAAAGACTTTCTTTTCAAAGATAAAAATGCAAAGGTGTAGTTCATGATGATTGAATGCAAAAAATAATAAGTAGTGACATTCGACACCTAACTGATTTCTAAAATTTTCCCATCACCCTACCATTATAATTTCCTGCTAATTAATACAAGCAATTTTATTAATATACTTTTCAGCCTCATTAAATATTACCTTGGGCCTAACATTAAAAATGATTAGGCTCAGTAATCTTAATGAGCATCCAAGTTTCATCGACCCCTGAAAACCGAGACAACAGAGAACTAAATGCATTGCCGGGCTGCTGTTCCCCAGGCATATTTAAAAAAAAAAAAAAAAAAAAAAAAGCAAGTTTAGAAACATGAAAGAAATGAAATGTAAAGCCCAAAATGAAATCTGACTCAGAAACACACAAGTTTGGCCCGGACTCCTCAGGTTGTCAATTAAGGTGGGAGGGGAGTTACCGGGGAGGCTTTGTGGCTATAGCTCTTCTTCCCCTTTCATGAGGATGAAAATACAGTATCGATCAGCACAATTTCACTAACATGAAGTCCCTTCTTGTGACTCTGACAGATAGCTGCTCCATGGATAATCGAGACTGGGCAGAGACAGGCTAACTGCAAATGTGAAGCTTTCACTGCTCAGCAAACAGAAATCCATGCATTCTCTGAAATAGTGGTGGAAGCACAAAGGACAGGCAGTCAGAGACTAAAGAAGATATATTTTATTTTTCTTTCCTTTGTAGCATGACCAGAATTGTCTGTATTTCTCAAGGAGCAAACAAGGCAAGAAGAGCGAGACCAGCTTCGCTGTCATCAACGTAAATTATTTATCAGGAGCTGAACTTACTACCCTCTCCTGGCTCAACTGTCAAAACTCTCCCATTTTCAACAGCAGTTGTGCTGTGTGGTCCCAGGGTTTCCTGTGTTTCCTTCAGCCTGCAGGTGAAAGATGAGCCACTAATGCTAAGTATAGGATTGGCTTCACAGAGGAGCCCAGAGTTCCCTTAACCTACACCAGCTGCCATCCCAGACAGATTTTTCTAAGTGTCTGAAACCAATAAATTGAGCACACAATGAAACCATCACATGCTAACGGGAACTGTTTGTGTATTATTTAATTTAACCCACTAATTGTAGATAAGAAAACTGAAACACAGAGAGGGGAAATAGTTTTCCTTGGTTGCACAAGAAGAGTCAAGATTGAGAACTTGAAATCTTGGATCCTTACCTGTTATGCTGCCATGGATATTATTAACCTGAAACAAGGTCTTTAACTGCGGGTGGAGGCAGAGACGGCCACCCAACAGAGCGCTGCTGCTGTGGTGCTGCCTCCTGGATGTGGCTGCCACCAGAACTCCGTCTTCCATCCTTCCAACCACTCACCTTCCCTCCTCTCGCAGCCGAGTCTGGCCAGAGGAACACCAACGAATCGTTACCGTTGGTTGTAGCCAATGAAATGGGAATGGAATTGGCAAATGACACCACTTGCAGACATGAGGCATCCGAACCCGCCAAGTGGTGTCCAATCCCATGTTCTGCCCTATCTGACAGCTAGAAGCAGGGGTCTCAGGTCCTAAGACAGGCCAAAGATACAAAATAAAAGAGACCGAGGTCACTGAACCATCTTTTGAAACAAAGCCTTCTAACCACAGGCATGCACACATGCGCTGTTGCTAGAATGAGGTAGAAAGCTCTACTCTGTGAAGCTACTAAATATTAAGGGTTTGCTGGTAACCGTGCATAGCATTCACCTAACACATAAAAGGAATGAATACTTTGTAGTTGAAGAAAGTTCCTCAAATACATGAAGCCCAAGATAAACATCTAGGACCCAGGGGGAAAATTCTGTTATAACAGTGGGAAAGCAATTACAAATTACATAATAAAAATAATAATTTACCAACTTGCCAACCAGGATCAAATAGATTCATTGTTCTGGGGGTGGGGGGAAAGGCGATCTGGGGGAGAAAGAATACTAGTAAAGGTCAATCTTGAAAACAAAGTGAGTGTTTTCACAAGGGAATTTCTTCTTCAAGTGTCCTGAATCTGATTCCTTTTATCTTAAAAGTGGTGACAAAACAAACTATTGATACACGTATCAACTGTGACGGATTTCCAGGGCATTAAGCCGAGGGGAAAAGGCCCATCACAACAGGTTACACACTGCCTGATTCCATTTATGTAACATGCTTGAAATCACAAAATCACAGTGATGGAGACCAGATGAGTAGTTGCCATGGGTTAGGCGTATGGGATGAGAGTGACTTTAAGTAACAACACCAGGGAATTCCTTTGTGATGATGCATATAAGGAATGCACGTAAAATTGAAGTTTGAATAAGGTCTGTCCATGAATTAAGTCAATTTCCTGGTTTTGACAATGTACTGTGGTTAAATAAGAGATATCTTTGGGGGAAGCTGGATAAAGGGTACAGTGAACTCATCTTAAACCATTGTAAAATATAAAGCTACTTTCTTTTTTAAAAGTGACAGCATAGGTCCTAGGCCATCAAATTCTAAGTCAAGAACTAAGCCTTGTGGGTAGGCAAGATGAGTATGATAACTGCAAAGAGTTTAGTTAGAGGACTCTTACAGTTAATCAATGATTATTTTTTTTTTTGTCTTCATTCTAGAAAACAAATGTCAAAGACCAAGTCTGTTTTGTTTCCTACTCAATGTTTAACCCAGTGTCTGGTACACAGAAGGCACTCGGTACATATCTATTGAATGAAGCAACAGGGAAGGAAGGAGTTATTATCCACATCTTGCAGAGAAGCAGTGGTGGGCAGAGATTTCCGTGGCTGTCCTTGCATACACAGCTGGAGAGTGGAGGGGCCAGGGGTACAAAAGCATCAGGGCTTCTGGAAGGTTTATGGCCTTTCCTCAGCACACATGTCTCTCAACTGCTCAGATTTCTGGAAGCTGCTTTATATTAGGAAACAGAAAGACTAGGAGAGAAATGGAGAAAGAAGAAAGAGACCACAGACAGTGAGAGAAATCTGGGGGAAGAGATGAGAGAGATCAAGTAAAAGAGAACCAGGAAAACATCTTCTTGATCCAGTCATCTATTTTTGGGCAGTTGGGTTGTTTCCAAAGCTTAGCTATTGTAAACAGTGCTGCTATAAACATAGGGGTGCAGGTGCCCTTTTGAATTAATGTTTCTGTGTCCTTTGGGTAAATACCTAGGAGTGGAATTGCTGGATCATATGAAAGCTCTATGTTTAGTAGGTTGAGGAATCGCCACACAGCTTTTCATATTGGTTGGACCAGTTTGCACTCCCACCAGCAAGAAGATGTGGTACATATACACAATGGAATATTACTCAGCAATCAAAAAAGATAGACTCATGCAATTTGCAGCAACATGGATGGAGCTGGAAGGGCTCATGCTCAGTGAAATAAACCAGAAAGAAAAAGAAAAATACCGGATGGTCTCACTCATAGCAGGAATTTAGAAAACCTAAATAAGGGACCAGGAAAAAGATGTATTATAATAAAGTAAAAATCAAAATCAATAAGCAACTATAAACCAGAGACACACTACAGGGCAGGGAAGAAGGGAATAGGATCAAAATGAGGGTGGTGGGAATCATATGGGGACTATAACCAAGAGGAAAATGCATACATTGTGCAAAAATGAAAAATGATGTAAAAAATATATAAAATTAAAAAAATAATAATTTTAAAAAGAGAGAGAAACAGGAAAGCAGAAGGAAGGAGAGAAAAGGGGGAAGAGAGGGAAAAAGCTAAATAGGCAGGGAAGGGAGAAAAGGCAGAGGTAGGAGAGGGGAAGAAGATGGACGAGAAGGAAGGAGAAAGATTGGAAAGAGAGCAGCTGCCCCTACCAGAGTGACCTGAACAAACAGATTCCGAATTTCAACCTGGCCACACTCCACTGACCCAGCCTTTGCTCTGAAATGTTCTTGTAATGTGAACAATCTATCATTAAGTAATAAATACTTTATGCAAGACAACAAAACGGGCAGCAGTGAGATGTAAATGAGGAATAACAAGGGGAATTGTGCTCTGCCACGCTCCAATTACCAGGCTGTGATCAGTGGCTCACCTTACCTTTTGAGAAGTGGTGCACTGTGCACTGCAACATAATAACATGCAAAATACAACACACTAGTTTGAGAAAAGCAGGGTTGCCTTCCAGAAACAGCCAGTTTATATAGGCCGCAGATCTAAATTTGAATTTAGGATCTGCCACTTTTCATCTCTGTGACATGGGCAAGTTATTTAATTTCTTTCAACCTCAGCATCCTCATCTGCACTACGGGAATTATGTCCCATATTTTGCAAGGCGATTGTGAAGATTCAATGAAATGATCAATACAAATGTTGCTAGCACAGTGCCCAGCATGCATTCAGCACTTAACAAGGTTTCCCATGTTCTTCCCCAGAAGCCAGATACAAGAGTGACTATTGTATGATTCCATTCATGTGATGGTCTAGAAGAAACAAAACATATCTGAGAGAAATCAGATTAACAGTTGCTCAGGAGGAGGGGCACTGGGTGCAAAGGGGCACAAGGGAACTTTTAGGATAATGGAAATGTTCTGCATCTTGATAAGATTTTACAGGAAGGTAAGCATTTGTTAAAACTTACTGTACCATATACATATAGTATATAAATCACATATGCTATAACCCAATAAAAATTTTAAATGATAAATACAATCTAAGTATCTAGGTAGTAGACAGCAAGACAGCTTGGGAAGAAAAAGAGAAAAGACACTAAAGTATTTAACACAGCATGTAGTCATGGTAAGTTCTCCATGTTTGTTTCTAGAATTACCAAATCAAAATGAGCGTGCCCACACTTTCTCCTCTAGAGATCACCCACTCAATTGTGGGATGGCACCGTCAGTTCTAAAAGTGCTTCCCTTCCCTGTTCCTAAACCCTAACTCCTGACACGTCTACCCAGGATGCCAAACAGATGACATCTGCCTCCTCTTCCTGATGACAGAACTCTTGGCCAGGAACACAGGCAAAATGAAGGTCCTGACCTCGTAACTTCTCTGTCTCCAGTTAAGTATCCTGAATGCTTTCACCCTACAAATCACTCTCAACTCTTCAAAATACCTAGGCAATGAGTCCAGATGGGTCACCAGATGTCATCTTTCGAGACTGTGTCCTCATCTAATACCATAGAAAGGAAGTCATTTTTAAGAATGATGCTCCACTCAGCTAAAGGGCTCTAGGGAGCTCAGCAGCTGTGAAGTGGTGTCCACCCTCCTGAGCTCATGCCTTCAGTCTGGGGAATAAATGTCAATATCTATTGAGCACTTACTAGAAGTTCAATAATGTTGCATGTTTTCATTCCTTTAGTCCTTGCAAAAAAATCCATAGAGAAATCTATGATCACCCCACTTTATACATGAGTTAGCAAAACCTCAAAACACTCCTTCACCCCAATCTTTTCAGATCCCATGAACTCCCAACAAGAAATCTGATCTTCACATTTTTGTCCCACCCCTTACTGGAACTGCCACTATTCAGGAAAAGCAGTTCTTGCTTAATATACACGTAGATCAGGAGCTCAGTGTATACCTGACATTGGAGCCTCAGATAAACAAACAACTGTAGATGAAACAACATGGGTGAGGCTTAAAAAATTACTGACAAAGAGGCTTCCCTGGTGGCACAGGTGATAAGTGTCAGCACTATCAAGCTATCGCCAACCACTGCAGCACGAGTTCAATCCCTGGCCAGGGAGCTACCCACATGGCACAGCAGACTTTCCTGTCTCTCCCGCTGCTACCGTCAGCAGTGTATTTCAGTAGAGCTGCCTGTTTTGCTGCCCAATCTGTCTCTGTTGAATACACACACACACACACACACACACACACACACACCCCTCTTGCCTACATCCCAGTTCTTGTATGCATAAATAAATAAAAATAAATCTTTTTTAAAAATTACTGACAAAAGGAGATGAACATAAAAGAGTAGGTATTTAGTATGGTATTGGAATAAAGGCACACAGGTCAACAAAATGGAACCAAAAGCCAAGACAGAAATAAAACCACACATACATCAACAACTAATTTATGACAAAGTAGCCAAGAGTATATAATAAAGAAAGGGGAGTCTCTTCAATAAATGTGCTGGGAAAACTGAACATCACATACAAAAAAGTGCAATCTGGCCACTATCTTACACCACATTCTACAATTAATTCAAAGTGGATGAAAGACAAAGATCTGAAACCATAAAATACAAAGAAAACACAGGTGATAACCTCTTTGACATCGGTCTTAGGAATGTCTTTGTATGGATTCATCTCCAACAGCAAGAGAAACAAAGAGAATATCAACAAACAGGACTACATCAAACTGAAAGGCTTCTGTACAGGCAAAGAAATCATCCTTAAATTAAAAAGGCAACTTACTAGAAGGGAAAAGATATTTGCAAACATGTCATACAAGGGGTTAATATCCAAAATGCATAAACAACTTATACAACTCAACAACAACAAAAAAAAAACCCACACAACCCCATTAAAAAATGGCAGAGGTGGGCCTCCCCTTGTGGCACAGCAGTTGAGCGCTGGGCTGCGAGGCTGCCCGCAGCCTCTACAGCGCCAGTTCGTTCCCCTGCCGCAGGCGAGGGTCCCACAAAAAAAAAAAAAATGGCAGAGGCTCTGAATAGGCATTTCAGATGGTCAACAGAATAAACCATCTACATTGCTCATCATTACAGAAATGTAAATCAAAGCCACAATGAGATTTCACCTCACACTATTTAGAATATCAAGAAATAAGTTTTGGTGGGCCTCCCCGGTGGCGCAGCAGTTGAGCACTGGGCTGCGAAGATGCCCACAGCCTCTGCAGCGCTGGTTCAATCCCTGGCTGCCGGCGAGGGTCCCACATGGCATGCAGACCTCTCCTGCCGCCTGCTGCTCCCCTCAACAGTGTACTTTGTCAGTCTGCCTGTTCTGCTCCCCGCTCTGGTTCTGGTGATTCTCTCACCCTCCCGCGGTTCTGACTGTACCCAGTGCTTGTATAAATAAATAAATAAATCTTTAAAAAAAAAAAAAAAAAAGAAAAAAGAAAGAAAGAAGTTTTGGTAAGGATGTAGCAAAAAGGGGACTTTGTGCACTGTTGGTGGAAATGTAAATTGGTGCAACCACTATGGAAAACAATGTGGGGGTTCCTCAAAAATTAAAGTAAATTACCCTCTGATCAAGTATCCTTACTTCTGGGTATTTAGCCAAAAAATAAAAGAACACTAATTTGAAAAGATAAATGCACCCCTATGTTTATTACAGCATCATTCACAATTAGCCAAGATATGGAAACAACCCAAGGGCCCAAGAACAGATGACTGGATAAAGATGTGGTATAGATGCACAGTTGGATACTACTTACTCATGAAAAAGATGAAATCTTGTCATTTTCAATAACATGAATTGACCACGAGGGGGATTATATTAAGTGAAATAAGTCAGATGGGGAAAGACAAATATCATATGAGTTCACTCACTTGTGGAACACAAAGGGAAAAGGTACACAAGCAAACAAAACAGGAATAAAAAAGCAAACCCTTAGACTTTGACAACAGAATGGTGGTTACCAGTGGGGAATAAGGTGGGGGACAAGTAGAAGGAGCTGACTTGGTGGTGGTGGGTGGTAACTGGACATTAGGTGGTGGGTTTGTGAGATATATACAGTTGCTGAGATGAGAAACTATACATATGAACCCCACACAGTGTGGGAAACAAATGTCACCTCAATTGTAACAAAAGAAAAAATACTGGAATTCATTTCTATGAAAATACAAATCTAATCCAGAGAGACCAAAATCAAGTCATTGAATGCCTGGGACTAGGACTTAGAAGAGAGACTCAAATGGGGCATGAGAGAAATTTCCAGATGATGAAAATGTCCACACCTTGATCTGGGTGATAGCTACATGGGTGTGTATACTTGTCAAAATTCAAACAGTATACCTAAAAAAAAAAAAAAAAAAGAATTTTATTGTATGTAACTAAAGCTCATATTTGTATGCAAAAACAAAGAAAAGCCTTTGGTGCCAACAGCACTTGCTTTAAATCTCTCTGTCTCTTCCTGGCTGCTGACCTCAGGCAATCCACTTAACACATCCAAACTTTAGTTTCTGGCTGTTGTCAGGGCTGGAGATAATATATTCCAAACACCTGGAAAAAGAGTAGGCCTTCAATAAACAGTGGCTTCTATTATTACCGTTAATTAATAATAATGAGAAATAATAATCTGAATAATAGCTCAATTCTCCACTTCACTTCACTGGGTAGATCTCAAACTGCTAAATGTTCCTACTATTAGCTTTCACTGAAAACCAACACACACTCTTTTGTGACATGCAATCATTTTAATGGTATGCTAGCAGAGATAATCAAGAATGAATACCAAATGTATGTAGATGAAAGAATTCATGTTTATATATGAATATGGGCCATGGAATCGTGGGTAAACTCAAACCTGAACATTGCTGGCAGTTACCATTTTCTTTCTAAGGAATCACATTTTCAGTCTAGGTAACTCCATGGGGAGTTTTCTACTATATTGTTATCTGGGGTATAATTACTCTAATAAGACCATAAGGGAAAAGAAAGAATTCTGGACTCTATAATCCCTTTGCATTAGTTTGTCCTAGGAGTAGCCTCTCTAGGGAAAAGACCTAGGTCAGCATGGCAAATTTCAAATGTATAGCAATCTGGTCTCAGTGGTTTTTAAAGCTAAAATCTGTGAACTCATCTCCTTGTTGTTTGGTCACTTCCTTCAACATTCAGAAAATTGCTGTGCATGTTGGTGGGAGTGCAAACTGGTCCAACCACTATGGAGAGCTGTGTGGAGATTTCTGGACCTACTAAACATAGAGCTTCCATATGATCCAGCAATTCCACTCCTAGGTATTTACCCAAAGGACACAGAAACATCCATTCCAAAGAGCACCTGCACTCCTATGTTTATAGCAGCACTGTTTACAATAGCTAAGCTTTGGAAACAACCCAAATGCCCAAAAATAGATGACTGGATCAAGAAGATGTGGTACATATATACCATGGAATATTACTCAGCATTCAAAAAAGATAAACACATGCAATTTGCAGCAACATGGATGGCACTGGAAGGGATCATGCTCAGCGAAATAAGCCAAAAAGAAAAAGAAAAATACCGGATGGTCTCACTCATAGCAGGAATCTAGAAAACTTAAATAAGGGACCAGGAAAATGAATATAAGAAAGTGAAAATCAAAATCAACAAAAAAACTATGAACCAGAGACACTTTTTGGGGGGTGGGGGGCGGGAGGGGAAGGATTGGGGTCAGAATGGGGCGTTTGCAATTGTATGGGGGAATATAAAAATAAAATTTAATATTTAAAAAAAAAAAAAAAAAAAAAGAAAATTGCTGTGCAGAGAACTGTTCAGTTCTATTTACACTTACAAATAATTTCTCTGAAGTGGGAGCAAAGATGGATTAGAAGTTTCCAGATTCTTGACTCAGTGTGAGGCTGCTGAAAATTGAGCAGGTAGGGTGAGTCCATGTGAAATGAATAAAAGGAGCCTGAGGTATCCATCTGCCCCACTCAGTAACTGCCATGACCCTCCCCTCATTTGGGAAACATCCTTGTCCCACTTTTGCCCACCAAAGAGTGAACCTCTATGCTAAATTCTCTGCTGGTTTCATCTCAGTCAAAGGACAGATCAACTCACTGTCTTGAACTGTGCCCCTCTGGGCAGAAATACCTCCATGCTGTCTGTCTGTAACGATAGTGTTGAGACTCAAGGGACTTCTAAGGACATGTGGAAGCCTCCAGAAAAAGAGCAAGCAGTTTTCACCCACACAGGGCCATGCAAATATGACTCTTCAACCACAAAGCCTTGCGAGTTACCAGGTGTTATGCTCCATCCCCAGCCCAACTGTCCAGAGATCTGAGTCACCATCTTCGAGTCCCACTTGGACCCCTCAGGAAACAAACTTTGCTAGTAGCACAACAGCTATGTTTTGTGATTTCTTTTCCTTGTGTTTGCCCATGTTCTACAGCTTTTCAAGAAGTCAAACAACTTTTCTTTAAAATGACTTCCCTTTTATAGCAGACAGCTACCTGCTCACCCTACCCCATATTTCCTCTTCCTCCTGGACACCCAGGGAGACTACATCTCCCATCATCCTTTGCAGTCAGGTACAGATGGAAAAATATTTTGTTCTAAATGACTGTGTGGAACACAATCAACCCTCACTGGAAGTAGTAGAAGAAACAGAGTCCTATTGTATTGAAACTCTGAGCTGCTGCTTCAAGTTCTGGATGGTCCCTGGTATCCTCGTCCCCTCCTGTCCACAACCATCAAGTTCAAGTCTTCCAGAAGTCAAGAGCTGCCAGAAGCTGGCGGGTGTCAAACAGGAAGCCCACGTGTCAGGCAGCCTCTGCTAACACTTCAATTACCCACTACCTACTTATCATGAGATTCCCAAGACAGATTTTTCCACTGTCTCCCAAAGAAAAGGTTAAAGGGAAGTGTCAGGATCCAACAGGCAGGAAAATCCCAGAGCTTGGCTGAGAAAATAACAGGCTATTCTAGACTTATTCATGGTTCTAGAACTAGTATATACTTCCCTGGCCCCCACCTGTTTTCACATTTGCCCTCTCCTCTCATGCTAACATGGCCTGCCCTCATTGCTGAAGATGGTCCTTCCACCCATGACAAGATCCATTCCTCTCTCCATGCTCCTGAAGAGAAATGCCTAAGACTGGAGGTATCTCCAAAGAGAGAAACCACCTCCTTCCCTTTTGCATCTCAGGCCCAAGCACAGAGTGGGCGCACAGTTCAGCAAAGGCTAGCTACAGAACCAAATAATCTTTGACAGTGTGATAGCTTAAAACAATGAACATTTTCTTTGCATTCATGTAACAG
The DNA here is from genome assembly GCF_014898055.3 of Talpa occidentalis. Lineage (NCBI taxonomy): Eukaryota > Metazoa > Chordata > Mammalia > Eulipotyphla > Talpidae > Talpa > Talpa occidentalis. The sequence goes on from NW_023600993.1 coordinate 94,948,176, forward strand.
GTAGGATCCTATAATTCTGCCAAATCTTATGGCCACAAGAGTTTTCTGCAGACAAAAGAAGAGAACAAAAATCACATGTGGGAGGAATTAATGGGCCAGGCCTGGAAGTGGCACACAAACATCACAGTCACCCACATTCCACTGGCCAGCACTCCACGGAGTCCCCCATCACAAGAGAGTTTAGGAATGAATTCTGACATGGCTCAAAAGGAAAGGAGAAATGGACTGGGGGAGTTACACAGCTGAGTACAACCCAGTGGGGAAAGGGAATGTCTCCCAGAAAGCAGTTACCCATCTTTCAAGGATCTGATCCAAGGATCTATTTATAGAAAAATGAAATCTCCCAGAGCTCTGCTAAAGAGAGGTGTTAGCTTTGCACAATAAGCCCAGGTGATGTTCACCAACCTGAGGCTGGGGTGAAGGGGGGACCCCACACAAGCTGGGAGCAAGGAATCTGAGCAGGGAGATTCATGTGAGCCAATAGTGGGTTCGGAAGGTGCTGAGAGCAAAGACAGCTCTTGCCGCCAAGTAAATAAATATGTGCTGATTGGGACAAGCTGACCCCAGCTTTGGCAGTCAGCCAACAGGCTCCAATTAGGGGGACTCTTGCCTTACAGATGGGGACCATCCAGAGAGCTACAGCACAATGCAGGATACATGTCCAGCCAGCACAAAAGCCAGGACTGGAACTCTGCTCTGTGATTCAATGCCCCCCAGGCTACCATGACAGTCAAGATGTATTCTGAGATCCACCAAGTGTGTCTTAAAAAAACAACCAGTGACTAGCCAGACCCTTCTCTCTACGATAGATACCTGGAAACCAAGTTTCCCATCCTGGCATTTTGTTCTTCCAAAATAACTAAACTGCACGCACGGCAGGTGCCTGCTCCAGGCACAAGGACGAGGACACTCACACCCACCACAGTCTGTGTCACCCAGATGGCTTTCTGCTCATGCAGGAAGGACTCACTCGATTTTCATCCATAAACGCTTCTTTATTTGTCCCTGGAGGCCTCCCTGTCACCTACAGGAGCAGTTCTCTGCCAGCACTGTGAATTACAACTCTTTTAGAGGGTATGTTCCAGACAATGAACTCCTTTCTTTCCATCTTTTAAAATGAGATTAACCCAAGAACATTGCAGAGTCTCTGGGAAAGGCTTCCGATGATAATTATTGCTCTAATGCTGGTGTGGAAACATCTCCACACTCTTTGCTCTGAAAAAGTTTGGAAGCACGGGCTTTGCCTAGAGAATGGCAGACAAACACAGTCCCCAAGAATTTGTCCACCTGGTGAGCAAGCCCTGGCTTACTTCTGGCTCCTTTCTTTGCAACTTTAAGTGGACCTTTTGTCTTCTCTACCCACACTGCCCTGCTTTCTCCCTCCAAGGCTGTGGTCCTTCCTACCATGTCCCATGGGAACTGTGGGGTGTGAAAGATTGATGGAAAAGGAGGGAGGTGGCATAAGCAAGAATCAGTCTCCACTTTATACATGGGCACATGTTCATGGCATTAGAGCCGCAAGAACCAAAAGATGTAAACAGTTCAGAAACACAACAAAGGATGAGTGATAAATTAATTGTACAGAAGATATTCAACGGTATAGCATTCAGTCATAGGAAAGAATGGAGAGCTGACACCTGCCCCACCATGGGAGAACTTCAAACACAGCCAGTGAAAGGAGCTAGGTACCGAAGTATGAGTCCATTTCTAGGAAATACTCAGAATTGGTAAACTCATAGAAACAGAGTGCAGAATGATGGTTGCCAGAGCCTGAAGGAAGGGGAGAATTGGAGAGAAAATGCTTACTGGGGACATGATTTCCTTTTGGATATAAAAAGGGCTCAGAACTTGATGGGGGTGGTAGCTATACAACAATATGAATTACTAAATGTCATTCAATTGCCTGCTTTAAAATGGTGATTTTATGTTGTGTGGATTTCATTGCAATAAACTTTTTAAAAGCTCAACAATTAAATTTAAACATGTTAAGGCAACCGTCTCTGGGGCTTTTGGAACAGGAAAGTAACATCCTCCGAGAGGTGCTTTCAGGCAGGGACCTAGCAAGAATTACAAAGTGAAGTCTTCAGGCTACTCCTGGATACCTGGAAAGAGTGGGACCACATTAGCAAGGATTAGAAATAAAGCAGCAGCAAATCAGGAAAAGGAGTGGTTTGTGACTTGTTAAATGTGTACACCTACAGGACAACTGGGGAGAATAATAGAAAGTTACTGAAGCTAGACTGGGATTTAAGAGCAAGACCAAGTTTTGAGAAAGAGAAGCAGGGTCATCTTCAAGGCAGCGCTATTGCCATGAAAGAAAAGATGATAAGGACCGGCTAAAATTGGAGAATGCCAATATTTACAGGGCAGGGGGATAAAATACAGCCAGAAATAATATTAAAGATGGTATTAACACAGGGTCCGGAGGCAGCAAGGTGAGAAGGCAGCCATGGGTATAGTTGGCGACACCAAATGCTACAAGGTGTGGAGATGGAAAAGGACAAGAGGAAGGGAAGGAGGAAGAGGAAGAAGGGATGAAGAGGAAGGGGAAAGAAGAGGTGGGAAAGAAAGAGGCAGAGAAGGAAAGACTGATGAAAGGTCACTGGAGTTGCAAGGTAATTTTGCTCAAAATCCTGGTTCTGACCTTATGATCTACCAATTCCACTTCTGGGAACACATACAGCTGAAATGAACAACACTAATTCACAAAGATATGTATACCTCCATGCTCTTAGCAGCATTATTTATATGAGCCCAGACCTGGAAACAACCTAGGTTGCATCAGTGGTTGAATGGATAAAGAAGTATGGTGCGATGGAATATTATACAGCCATCAAAAAGAATCAATCCTACCATTAGCAACAGCATGGTGGACCTTGAAGACATTATGCCAAGTAAAATAAGTCAGACAAAAACAAATACAAAATGATCTCATTTCCATAAGGAACCTAAACAAAAAAAAAAAACAAATCAAATCAAAACAGAAAAGGCGCTCAGATTTGGTTACCACAGGTGAAGGTAGGGGAGGGGGAATTGAAGCAAAGTAGTCAGAAGGTATAAACTTGCGGTTATTAGACAAGTAAGTACTGAGGGTGTAATGTACACCATGAGGACTATAGCTCACACTACTGCGTGACATATAGGAAATTTGTTGAGAGAAAATTCTGAAAGTTCCCACCACAAGGAGAATTTTTTCCTTTTTCCCCATCTTTCTTTTTCCTTTCCTTTATCCATCTGAGAGATGGATGTTAGCTGAACCTACTGCGGAAATCATTTCACAATGTATGTAAATCAAACCATCATGCTTTATGCCTTAAACTCAGACAGTGATATATGTCAAGGATTTCTCAAAACAACTGGAAAAAAAATCCCGGCTGTCCTCTTTACCTCTGAGAAATTGAGATTGCCAGAAAAAGGAGGCCATATCTGAGGATAAAAGACGACAATACAGCTTAACCCCAAAGGGAAATAACTCCAGTGACTTGAACTCTGCTTTCCATGACCCTCGATCCCATTCTGGGGAGGAAGGTCCAGGCAGCACCTGACAGATGCTTGGTCCTAACCACAGCCCAAATCTAAAGTAGAGTTCTCTGCTAGGGCAGTAGATATCTAGGATGTCTTGCACACTGGCACACACAAGACTCTTCACATCCATCTGGCAGGTGTACTTCCCCGGCATGGTTTGATGTTACCACTACCCAGGCTCTCTGGAATCAGCAGCTGGACTGTGCTCTGTTTCTATTTGCAGCAACAAATCCTCTACAATATCACATTAACTTCAAAATGATGACATTTGGCACATAATAGCAAATTGATTTCCTCAGAAACAGAACGAATTTTACTTGCCATTATTGCCATAAGTGAGAATCCAAAAAGGCTATAATAAATAATATAAGCACATTCTATTTATTCACCCTTGATCTCTCCTTTATAATATTAACTAAAGAGGCAAGCACCATGGAGGAGGAAGAATTATTTCTTGTATGACAAGGAAGGGACTTTTTAGAGGGGGTGGGGGAGAGAGATGCTTAACGAGAAGTAGTGGGATGTCTTTAAGCAAAGGCAAGTTTGTAATGAGTATCGGACTGACTTTTTTAAATAAGAGCTATTCAGGTGTGAAATGGGCTCCCCCAGAAATGAGGTGGGAGTCCCTCAGCTTCTCTGGGGCAATAATAATCGGTTAGTCATGTATGACAGTTCACATAATGGTGACTCCAGTTGGAAGACTTAGACAGCCTTCTGTGATTTATACAATATCAGTTGTAAAAGCATCCTATTTTGCTAGGAAAAATGTTCTGGAATACCAAGTTCGTTGCAGGTAAACCTTCCAAGCTAACTTCAGGTAACTATTGGGAAGAATTCCACCAGCCCCAGAAAGCTTAGAAAGGTTTTAGACAAGCTTTAGCCCAGAAATAATGAGCCAAGATTGACCTACTAGATCTAATCATCCTGCTTAATTTCTTTGTGTTTGTTGTTTGTTTTTACTATTTGAATCTCTTCCCAAACTTGAGAGCTGTCCCACATTTGGGACATCAGAGACCTGTGGCTGGTGCAGGTGTGCTGCCCACATTCCTTGACCCAGGAAGGGCCCTCCCCAGAATGAATGGCCCTAAGCTGCTCCCTTCCCAAAGAATCATGAAGGGAAAAATGGGGCAGCTCAGGCTATTTTCCGCCCCCCACTGCTGGCCTCCATGGCCCGTACCTGCGGCCTTGCTTTCTACCCAGGCTACATTGCCTACACATGATACTGTGTCGGTGCAAAAGCGCTTGGGAGCATGAGCACAGGGCACACGAACCTGCAATTGTGGATACCTACACCAAGAGGCCAGGGAGCATGGCAGATGCCCATATGTAAATGCAGGGACCTGGGCCACAGAGCAGGGTTAAAAAGGGCTCCTCAGCTCTGGCGTTCACAACAGTATCACTCTGAGGCTAGTGGGCTCAGGTGCTGCTGCCCTGCCTGCTGGTCTGTCCCCTGATAGCAAGGGTTCCAAAATTCCCTTTTCGTCTGCAAATCGACAATGAATCTACCCAGGCTGGGATGGTTACACATCAATTGTCCTCCACCGAACCAGGGCTTCTCACTTCAGAACAGTGGCAGGTGAGTGGGCGTGTGGGAGGGATAGAAGGCCTCTACGCCTTGCCTCAAAGTGGGACCAGACTGATGCTGGACACCAGCCAAGGCAACATCCTTGCTTATCTCCCTCCCTGCCAATCCTGCTTCTGTCACCTCCCTTTCCTAGGGAAATGGCTCTCAAAGTGTGGTCCCCAGGTTGACAACATCAACATCTTATGAGGATTGGAGGTGGAATCCAGCAATCTGTGTTTAAACAAGCCATGCAGGTAAATCTAGTATATGTGCTCAGGTCTAAGAACCATAACCTCAGAGCACACCATCATTAAATAACTTTTATACAGGCCTTCACTTGCATTCTGCTTCCAGGGAACCCAGCCTTCTGAAAGGTCACAACTGAAAAAACAAAATCTGCTCTTTCCAACTCCTCTTAAAAATTGTTTCTCTCTCACAGGGAAGTAATCAGCTTGATCTGCAAGAACTACTGTCCCATGGCAACAGTCTCCATGGATCACCAGTGGTTTGCACTGGACCCATGCCACACAGAGTTGGGAAGCCAGTCTGGACATCTAGTCTATCTCTCTAAACAGTGGGCCCCCTAGAGCAGGGCTTGCCCTTCTCATTGCTGCAGCCACATAGCCTGAACGACACATAGCTGGCACTCATTGGTCTACTGAATTGAGCTGAATGAAATAAAACTGGCCAACATTTCTGCAACTCAGATGCAAAATTCATGCAATTAAGAACCCAAGAAACAAGCCCTGCAACAAATTAATATAATGACTTGCTAGACATTATAGTTATGCATTGGCTATCTTTGTGCAAGGATGTGATATGCAGGAGAAATTGGTGCTGATTCACCTGGTAGTCATCCTAAACCCTGAAGCCTGCAGATTAATAACCCTTGTAATTTTATCCCAGTCTGTATAATTGCAGGTGCCATCTTTACTCATTTAACATCTAATTCCTCAAAGTAGGTCTGCAGGCCTATGACACATGGCTCAAATATTCACATTGTCTCCTTTGCCCAGAGAGATTTTTTTTTTATTAAAGAATCAAGTTGCATGTGAAATAAAACAAACACAAAATAAAATCTAGCTTCAAACCTGCACTCTGAAAGGAAAAATAAAAACTCATTTCCAACCCAGCACTAGCTGGCTGCTCTCGAATTATCCGTGTAGAAAATTGTCCAAACTTTTCTACCCAAACTGCATTTTGTTTCTGATTTTAAACTAAGTTCCATTCCTAATTTTTCTTCCTTTCTCCTAAGCTTCTATCTTTAGGAAATATGGAGCCCAAGTTCTATAATTTGCACTTCATTTGAACACTAATGAAAAGAAATGCTCTTCCCCTTCAAACTATTTCCTCAGTCAATTAAACAAATCCTCTAAGTGGAGTATGTGAAGTGATTTGTGTCCAAGAACTTAATTAGTACTTAATTCTGGAATTTGTATCTTCTTAAGCCCACATCCTTTTAAGTTTCCACCAAGCTCAAAAAATGGCCCAGGTGTGGTCCCTTACCATAAGATCAAGGCAGAAGCGGATCTGAAGAAGTCAAGAGGAATAAAAGACCATCTGTGTGTTCAAAAAGGCAACAGTCTGCAGCCGTAGGTTCTAAGCAGCCCTTTTGCCACCCAATGAGGTCCTTTCAAGTCCACAAAAAGGATAGGAGCAAACCACACTGGCTTACTTTGCAGAATAACAGTCGTCTTATTGTAGGGGAATTTATGCTGATTGTAGAAAAACTGGGGGGAAATACAAAATAAGATAAAGGAAAAATAAAATAAAGTGCCTAGTGATAACTACTCTTAACTTCCTCCAATTTTTCAATGGTGAATCTACAATGGATAGATTATATCATAGATCGTATTTCACGCCCAATTCTCTCGTTTCCCCATTTAGTGACATTCTCCCATAGAGTTCAAAACTGTTTGGATGAATCTCTTTCTTATTCCAGTGAGAACATGAACTTGGTGATGTCGCCTTCAGACCTTTCTGGTCTGTTCCTTTAGAGCATGCATTCTCAAATCATGGGGGAAAGTGGAGGAAAGTATCTTATTCTTCTCATATATAAAGCATATATGTATGTGTATAACATATATCAATGTTAACAAGTACATACATCTAGAAGCACTTGTGCATATGTATTTATATGTGCACTTACAGTATTATCTGTAGTATTAACATTTTATGGGAGAGTGACTGACAATTAGGAGAAAAGACCTTAAAGACCCCAGGGTCTAAAAGACTCCAGGGGCAGGGGTCAATCATTGAAAAATGTGGTTTAGAAACTCTCTGCCATAGGAGACTATAATATAAGTGACTTGACCAACCCTTTAATTAATAAACCTGCCAACACACACTTACACCACGGCTTGATACTAGACGTAATAAAAGCAAAAACTAAACAAAATTTATGTCTGCTAATGACCATATGTTCTTTTTTTTAGCATAAAAGATACATTTCCCTGTGGTCTGGCACTCCTGCAATCTGAATAATAAAAGCAAGAAAATGGAACCCATCTACTTGTTGTCTGTCCTGGATACCCCAAACTCCACATGTCCATCATTTAACTCAACTCCACAAAAAGGGAAGTAACACTGGCCTCGTGTGATCCTCGGCAGAACACCACCAAGTCTGAGGATAGAAACCTTGACTCAGGTTCTCGCTCAAAGTCACACATTTATTTGGAGACAGAACCCAGCCCTGGCCCTCCTGCCAGTCCTCTGGCTACATTCCCACAGAACCTTACGAAAGTGACTCGCAGAACCATCTAGTATTGTTTTTCCATCTGCGAAACAACTAGGTTCCTAACTGGGGCTTGCAATTCTAGACCTCTATGCAATCAAGTAGGAAGTGTTTGGGCATCCGGCTGTCAAAACCATCTGAAAATGGATAAAACAGCTTTCTTCCTTCTACTTTCCGGCCATATTTTGGAGGCAATTTGCTGTCACTCTTGAGGTTCTGGCCTAGAGTCAAAGCTTTCCAAAATGGATGTGCTGACTTCAACTTGGAAAGCACACATCTCGCTCTGCCCCTTCCTGAGCTCTTTCTCAGGCTCCTTCCCAATGCAGGCAGACCCTCTGGGAGAGCTCTGCATGGATGCAGAAGATAAACATCCAGCCTTTAATGAACACTGTTTTGTTTTTCTCCAGGCCATTGTCCTGCTTTTTTAGCACTAAACAGCAGAGATGTATCAGCATCATAAGACCACTGTCTAATTAAAAGAAAGTTTTAAGAAAGACAAGCTCTCATGGGATTCCTCACCAAAAGCATGAGCATCCCTTGGCTGAAAGAACACGCATATTTTAGAAGGTATCCTTGGATGGCATCATTTCAAGTGCATATGGCCCTGCTCTATCTTTCCCGATCTATCTGGCACAATGAAGAGGGGGCTCTCCTGTCTACTAGTGCACCCAGATGGCGGGAGCTCAAAGAGGGCCGGGAGGCGGGATGCACTCCCAATGGTGGGCACATTCCTTCTATTGCAATTCATTATGCAGCCAGGCTATGCTCTAATAAACATTTGCCAGGTTCTGTCCGCAGGTGGCTGCTTCCCCAGAATGAAGCTGGGATCCCAGTGTGGCTGTGCCCTAGCCCAGCAAACTCCCAGGTGAAATATGTTGCTCAATGGGAAATCACTCTCAGTTCACACAAGCTCCTCAGTTGAATGAGAAAAGCAGAACCAATCCTCCCTGACCTTCCCCAAGCGATCTGGGTGTGCCCCTGAATGATCTACAGTCATATTGTGGGCTAACTGCATGGCCCCATGGAAGATCTGGTAGCACATAAAATCTGAAATGGAAAGCACATCTTTGAGTAGAAGAAAATAAAGGTGCAGAATCTAAACTGTCAACAAAGCCAGGTGTACACAAAATTTCACAAGCCTTTGCATAATGCAGCGTTATGCTCACTTTAGCAGCAAAAAATAGTCCCGGATCTTAAAGGCTGGAAATGCCTTTTTACTTACCAGAAATCCAACATCCCACAGTGCTGAATCTCTGATCAGAAGCTTCATTGTACCTGGCCCTGTAAGAATTTTTCTAAACATCCATGCCTTTAATAGTGGAGATCTTAAGCCATCTATTTAAAAATCATTTCCACTATTGCAACTCCAAAAAGACAATAATCAGAGGGTTTTTTTTTAATCTATCAGTGACCACAATGTAATGAACTCTCTTGTTTACATGGACAGAAAGTACCCCTTTCTTTTCCCTGAGCAAATCTTTCCCTCTCATTTTTCAAAGAAAAATGCTGTCTACCCTGTTTCCTCATGATTCCTAGAGTCCAAGCTAAGATCTCTGGTAGGCCTGGGTACTCTAAGTCTCCTCAACTATGGACTACATGAAATTAAAATAAAATGTTACCACACAATATGTTTAATAGGAATTGAGCTCAATCTCCTTGATTTTAAATGCAACCCAAATGAAACCAAAAAATATAATATTCTCAGAAAAGCAGAACACTAATGAGCCAGCTTTTTACTTTGATGTGGTCTTCAGTTGACATTTTATTGTAGATATGCAGCCCTTAATTAGAACAGAGAAATAATATTCTCCAGAGTCTCCTGGAGTCCCCCTAAAAGATCCCAAGGGACACATTCCCAACCCTGGAGATCTATCCAGAGCTTCTTGCCAGTTGAAACAATAAGGAGGCAAAAATCCATAGCACACATCACTACCACCTCCACCAACCCTCTTTCACTCCATCCCACATTGGGCCCTGGGGATGCTTTGATTCCTCTTTCCCTCAACTCACAACCTCATTTGAGTCTCCATGACTGTACCTTTCAAAACACCATACCTCCCTCCTCTCTCCTCCTCAAACCATAGTCTTCACTCAGGCCCTCTGTATATTTCAGCTACATTTCCAACCAGCCTTCCAATGGACCTTCTAGCCCTCCCTCCCCAGCACCCCCACAGTGGTGGTTCCAAACCACAAATGGGACCAATATCAGCCCCTGCTGGGATTCCCCACTATTAAAGAATGAGGTTCAGCATGTCAAGCAGGGATTTAAGGGTCAATATGATCTTGCCATAATCACATTGTTTTTTTATCTCCACTCAAATATGGGCATGATTCAGTGGGACTTTTCTTTACTTTATGAAGAAAAGATGTGAAAAATAATAATAGCCATCACTTCCACTGCTACAAAATGCTTGCTCTGGGGAATCAAGCCAAATGTTTTATATGCATTATCTCATTTAACTTCAACAAGAGAGCAGCAATTATCACTTACCCCATTTGTCAATCAGGTACAGGCTGCACACAACGAATTCAGTGCCTAGGGCAGAATCTCAACCCCAGCTGAGACCATAGCTCCCACCATCTTCCCCATGATACCTGCCTCCCACATGACACCCACACTAATGGTGTAGATAATGAGCTGGTCCTGGAGGTGTGGATCAAAACGTCATTGCAAAACCCCACCAATTACACTCCTAAGTGTGCAAGAGGGAGCCCTTGGCTCAAAGGAAGAGTTTGGTTTGGGGAGGGTCCAGAAGACATGAAGAAGTCTGAGTTCCAATTAAAGTGGAGAAGGTCAGGCTCAACTTTCACGTGCCGTAGAAAAGACACCCATTTCAACAATCTTTCTCAATTACCCCTGACTTTATGCAGAGGGGAAAGTAGCCTATGTTCCAGTCCCAGGAACCCTTTTGATGGGTCTGTGCTCACCAAGCACCATTCTTAACCCCTGCTGGCTTTCAGTACTGAGAAACCTATGGCAACTAAGCTTTGGACTAAGCTTTGGACTAAGCCCAGTGGCTTTGCTCATACTGTTCTCTCTTGCTGGACTGCTTCTCCCCATTCACAATCTGTTCTCTCTTTTTTTTTTAAGATTTATTTATTTATTTGTTTGTTTGTTTGTTTGTTTGTTTATTTATTTATACAAGCACTGGGTACAGTCAGAAGCGCGGGAGGGTGAAAGAATTCACCAGAGCCAGAGCGGGGAACAGAACAGGCAGACTGATGAAATACACTGCTGAGGGGAGCAGCGGGCGTGGCAGGAGAGGTCTGTCGCACCATGTGGGACCCTCGCCGGTGGCCAGGGATCAAACCAGCACTGCAGAGGCTGCGGGCAGCTTCGCAGCCCAGCACTCAACCACTGTGCCACCCGGGGAGGCCCACCACCTGTTCTCTTTGCTCTAAACAATGGCTGTTCCACCTTCCTAGCTTAGCGGAAATATAGAATAATTACTTAACAATTAATAACATTTTTAGCCTTCCCTACAGTTACAGTCATCATTATGAATCAGCAAGTTTAACATCTGGGCCTAGCACCTGTGTCTTGAAAACTTGGTCAGGGAGCTGGTCTCTCCTGAAACTGAAGGCCTGAATAAATGAGTCTGGGGCTTTCATGTAAAGATGAGAAATTGGACCCTTATCTTGGTGACCCACCAAAGCCCAGTCTGGGCATGTAGGCAGCTTTGGTCACTAGCAGGCCCGGAAAACTCTGTCTAGTGATGGTCACCTTCTTACTTGTAGACACTGCAACATAAAATTTGGTATGATGTCTCTTATTTCCTACACATTCACTCTCTAAAATCAAATAGTAAATACAAGGTGCCAAGGAAGGCTGGTGAACACAAATTCCATGTGAAAAAGAATAAAATACAACTTAAATCTCTTCCACTTCAGGATGATAAACGCAACATACCATGGTGATATAAACCGTAAGCAGGCTGCCCCTTTAAAAATATAACCATCAATCTGTTGTTAAGCTCACAACCAGTTGCAGTATTAATCACACTCTTCTGGCAAGAGAATCCATTTCCCAATAAAGTTTGAGTGGCAGAGAAAAGGCAGAGCCAACAATCAGGATATAAACTATGCTTCCAAATGATCGCAGGAAAGCTGCTCTTCTCACAGGCGTCTCTCCTGCCATCCTGCTGCTCACACCAGACACATAAATACACATGCCTCTCTGCTCCCCTGCATCATATTTCCATCACTGCAGCAGCTCTGTGGTTCTGTTTTGGGCTTCCTTTCACTTTCTGCAATCTTTGTACACTTTGAACACAGAGTTTCCCTAGAAAATAAGAGTCACTTCTCAAGGACAACTGCCACCCCCACTTTCTTACAGCTTCTTCCTCTCCCTCCTCCTGTCCCTCTTCTGCTCTCCCTCTCTCTACCAGTAATCTAGACCAGTCATGCTTAGTAGCATTTGGTTCTGCCTCATTCCCTGAACTGTGAGCTGAGGAAGGCAGAGTGCAAAGCTTAGTCCTCTTTATTTCCCCAATGTGTGGCACAGTGTAGACATGCAATTAATATGTCAAGAGTTGGGATTCATTCACTGTAAAGAGAGAAGTTTCTGATAAATGAAGCACACTTGCAAGTCAGAGAACGCCTATTCACTAGAATGTTCAAGCAACCACTCTCAGATGCTTTATTACCTTAGAGACAGTGGGACAAATTCCCACGTTGGCTGTTCTTTTCCTTTAATTAGCTACTAATGGAGATTTTTCCTTCCATACAAATGCTAAGATCTGTCTGACCAATCACCTTGTGAAATGGTGTGGGTACTGTACATACATTAAGTTTATAGATTAATTTGAGATGAATGATATTTTGACAGCAGTAAGTGTCCTTTCCTATCCATAAACATGGGATATCTCTCCACTCGGTTAGATCTTCTTTCAGGCATTTTAGAGTTTCTCCAAGTAAATTTTAAGGAATCTTTATGTAGATTAATTCCTAGGTACACTATAGTTAAATAACATCTTCTATTGCATTTTCTCAATTAACATTGTGGTATAAAGAAAAATTACTGATGTTTGAATATTCATATTATATGACAAAGCTGTTGAACTTAGCACTGCAGGTAGCTGGTTAATACTTTTTCTTCAAGGAAATTTCAGATTTTAACTGAAACTGATGTGTAACTTTTTTGGTAATATTTTCATCCAGCTTTGATATTGAGGATATAAATTTGTTATTAAGCTTCAGAAAAACAAGAGCAGCTTTCCCCTTTTTCTAAGTCTCTGGAACAACTTGTACAAGGTAGGGATTGACTTTTCATATAAAGCTGTGTGAGCCTTATCATTTTGGGAAAAGGAAGACGGTTTCACCACTATTTCAATTTCTTCAGCAGTGATCATTCTAATCAGGTTTTCCATTTATCAACTGGCTAACTTTGGAAACCCATATTTTTCTCATAAACCTATTCATTTCATATGGGATTTCACATTTATTTGTGTATAGTCATTCTTGCAATCTACTTATGATAGCTAAGTGCTTTCTATATCTATAGATATTTTATATTTATCTTCTCTTTTATTATTCTTGATGAGTCTCATGTGAGACACGTTCATCTCTCTAATATTCTCAAATAATTAATGTTTGTTTTTTTTAATCAACTGCTTATTTTCCCATCCCTGTTTCACTGACTCCTGCCCTATTTTATTTTATTATTTCAATCATTCTGGCTTCACTGGGTGTATCAGAGAATATAATCTAAGTGATGTCAATTCTTAGAAATCTAAGACTGACTTTCTGGTCAGTAATGTGATCTATGTGTGTGAAAATTCTGGGTGTGCTCCAAAATAATATGCATTTAGTGTTTTCTGGGTGCAATCTTAGTAATCTTGTTATCCAAGTCTTTTTTATATTCTTGCTTATTTCGGTCTGTTTGATCTGTTTCCAAGAAGAGTATATTAAAATCCCTATCTACAATGGTAGATTTATCTATTTATTACTATAATTCTGCCAATTATTTCTTTATATAGCTTGAGGCTATGCTGTTGGTTATATTTGCTCATAACTATTATATCTTCTTAGAACATGTGGTATTGTGGTATTTCTAGATAAATCATCATTTTTCATCTCTTTTCATGCAGTTCACCTTAAATACTGCTTCATCTGATATTGAAATTGCTAGTCTGGTGTTACTGAGGTTATTTCCTGGAATGCCATTTTTATCCGTTATTTTCAAGCTTGTGCTGTGCTTTTGTTTATGTGACCCCTTAAAGTCACACATTGCTAGGTCTTCTTTGTAACCCAATCTAAGAGTCTCTGTATCTTAATCAGTGAGATTAACCTCTTTAAACTGTAATTGCCAATATCCTAGGATTGATTTCTTTATTCTCCTGGGTTTCTATTTACTGAGATCTTCTTCCTAGTTTCCTACCTCTTATTGAACATATCCAATTCACTTTATTTTTTCCCACTTCTAGCATGAAAATTATAAAATATATTCTTTTATTATGTTCTTGGTTGTCTCTAGCTTATGAAGACACTTACTTTTCCTGCTAATAGCTAAAGATTATTCATGACCACCTCATCCTCACAGTTTATCCCACCTCTGTCTCTCACATGCTGTCCTCATACATACTTCATTTCTCATGTTGGCAATGTCCGGAAACTTAGTCCTGGACTGGTTGTGGATGCCCTGGTCTATTTTCCCAGCATATTCACAAGCCCTGAGCAGAGGAAGGCCAGCATACCATGCTTTTCATATCAAAATGATCAGAACCAAAATTCGCCTCATCTATTTTTTTTCTTTTTTTGAATATCAATTAAGAATAGTTCTTCTAAACTGGGTCGCTACATGCAAAAGAATGAAGCTTGACCACTACCTCACACCATACACAAAAATCAACTCAAAATGGATTAAAGAACTAGACATAAGACCTGAAACCATAAAATATATAGAAGGAAATATAGGCGAAACACTACGTGATTTGCACATCAAAGACATCTTTACAGACACATCACCCAAAGCAGTGATAGTGAAGGCAAAGATCAACAGCTGGGACTACATCAAATTAAAGAGCTTCTGCACAGCAAAAGAGACAATAACAAAAACAAAGAGAAACCCCACCAACTGGGAGAACATTTTTGCACCCAACACTAATGATAAAGGACTGATCACAAAAATCTGCAAAGAGCTGGTGAGACTCAACAACAACAAAGAAAATAATCCAGTCAAAAAATGGGCAGAAGAGCTAAAAAGAAACTTCTCTGAAGAGGAAATGCAAATGGCCAACAGGCATGTGAAAAAATGTTCAACATCACTTGTAATCAGGGAAATGCAAATCAAAACTACCATGAGATACCATCTCACACCAGTGAGAATGGCACATATTAAAAAAACTAGCAACAACAAATGTTGGCGAGGGTGTGGAGAAAAAGGAACTCTTCTGCACTGTTGGTGGGAGTGCAAACTGGTCCAACCACTATGGAGAGCTGTGTGGAGATTTCTGGACCTACTAAACATAGAGCTTCCATAGGATCCAGCAATTCCACTCCTAGGTATTTACCCAAAGGACACAGAAACATCAATTCCAAAGAGCACCTGCACCCCTATGTTTATAGCAGCACTGTTTACAATAGCTAAGCTTTGGAAACAGCCCAAATGCCCAAAAATAGATGACTGGATCAAGAAGATGTGGTACATATATACCATGGAATATTACTCAGCATTCAAAAAAGATAAACACATGCAATTTGCAGCAACATGGATGGCGCTGGAAGGGATCATGCTCAGCGAAATAAGCCAAAACGAAAAAGAAAAATACCGGATGGTCTCACTCATAGCAGGAATCTAGAAAACTTAAATAAGGGACCAGGAAAATGAATAACTATAAGAAAGTGAAAATCAAAATCAACAAAAAAACTATGAACCAGAGACACTTTTTGGGGGTGGGGGCGGGAGGGGAGGGATTGGGGTCAGAATGGGGGGGTTGCAATTGTATGGGGAATATAAAAATAAAATTTATTATTTAAAAAAAAAGAATAGTTCTTCTATGAGCATCCTTATTTAGCAGCCTTATTGAGGTGGTATTTACATACAATAAAATTTACCCATTTTAAGTGTATGATTCATCGAACATGATTATCTTTGCAGAGTTGTGCAACCATCATCATGCTCCAGTTTTAAACATTTCTCTCATTCCCAAAACATTATGCCTCTTTGCGGTCAACTTCTGGCCCCAGAACACCACTAATCTACTTTCTGACTTCAGTGATCTTCCTTTTTCTGTACATTTCATTTAAATTGAGGCATCCCATGTGTGTGCTCCTTTCTGTTTGGCTTCTTTCACTTAACATAATGCTTTTGAGGTTGTATGTATCAAATGGATGTATGCATCAATATTTTTTTATTTTATTGTTAAGTCATATTCATTTCTAAGAATCTGTCTTTTTTTATGCATTTCCCAGTTTCTGGGCTTCTGAATTGTTTCCATTTTTTGGTTAATCTGAATAATGTTCCTATGAATGTTTTCATGTAAGTCCTTTCTTGGATGCAGGTTTCATTTCTTTTGGGGAGATACCTAGGAATGGAATTGCTGGAATTATGTTGAACTTTTCTAAGAAATAGCCAAACTTTTCGCCAAGTGCCTACACCATTTTACACATCCACCAGACATGTATGAGTGTCCCAGTGTCTCCACATCCTTGTCAACACTTGTTACTGTATCTTCTTTATTACATTCCTTCTAGTGGGCACATTTATTGTTTTTATAATCAGAAAAAAATAAGCACTGAGATAAGTATATGAAAATTGTGTCTATATTTTATCATCTTAATAAAAGAGAAAAGAACCAAATTTATGAAAAGTAAATTGAATTAAAAGGAAATACACAAAAAACAATAAAAAATAAAGAATCCTCCAGATGATAGGATTATGAGTATTAATTTTTCCTACCTTTATGTCTTTCTCTTTGATGAGGCACAGGTATTTACTTCTATATGAAAATACTAATCTTAATAAAGTAATAACTCAGGGTGTTTTTCCTACTAACATTCCCCAACATATCAAAGTTTCAATTCCATATCAAAGTTTCCCTCCAGTCTTCAGATGGACCTGCAGAGTAGCTGTGGTTTCATTAAGTTCTAAAGAAGAACTGTAAGTTTCAGGGTCTTCTCTTCAGTCAGTGGAGAGGCCCAGATATACAGCTGTTGCTGCCATCCATCCCATAACACTTCCTGTGAATGTGGAACACTGGACCTTGGCCATTCACAAACAGCTGGTTCCCTTACAGGTGTCCTGTGATTGTCCCTTACAGGTGTCCTGGACTGTCCTCATGCCATTTCTGGCTCTAACACCAACCTCTACAAGATGCAAGGTGTTCAAGTACAGCAAGTCCTCAAATAACATCATTTTTGTTTGTCTTTATTTCAGTAAAACATTGATGAAAAAAAATCAATTCCCAGCAAGGCGCCATTGTTAGTGTAGAGTTTGCAGTGACTTCCCCTGTCTGCATGGGTTTTCTCAAGGTACTAATTTCCTCCCATAGCTCAAAGATGTGCATGTGAGGTTCACTGGCCTGTCTCACTTGTCCCCAGTGTGAGTGTGTTAAGAGAGTGTGTGCATGTGAATGTGCACTGTGACACAATGGTACTGTCCAGGGTTGGGTCTGCCCTGAGCTCGGATCTGCCAAGACAGACTCTGGCCACCAGAGACCCTAAATTGGAATAAGCAGTTTGGAAAATGAATGAGTTCAAATTATTGCTTAATATTTGAAAGGTTTGAGATCTTTATTTAAAGATTTAATGATGTTTTTGTGACCAGAAATATGCTGCAGGAACTTAACTCCTGTTTATATGTCAATTAGCATATGATAAATTTGGTTTCATTATACGAACTTCTCCATGACATTAAGTGAGGACTTACTGTAGCTCTCTGTTTAGCTAGTAATTGCAGAGGCCACCTCATCATAATAATATTCAGTGCTACCCATTTAGCACATAACTTGGAAATCTTTTAAGATTTATTTACTTTATTTATACAAGCACTGGGCACAGTCAGAAGCGCGGGAGGGTGAGAGAACCCACCAGACCCAGAGCGGGAAGCAGAACAGGCAGATGGATGAAGTACACTGCTGAGGAGAGCAGCAGGCACAGCAGGAGAGGCCTGCGCGCCATGTGGGACCCCCGCTGGCGACCACGGATCTAACTAGCGCTGCAGAGGCTGCAAGCAGCCTTGCAGACCAGCACTCAACCGCTATGCCACCAGGTAGGCCCTAACTTGGAAATCTTGATGGTGCATATCCATCCAACAAGTATTAATCAAGCACCAATAATGCATTAGGCACTGTGCTGCATCTCATTCACTAGAGCTGACAATCTATTAATAAACCAAGGAACTTTCAAAGCATGTGACACTAAGGACCCTAAAGGACAAG
Organism: Talpa occidentalis; assembly: GCF_014898055.3. Taxonomy (NCBI): domain Eukaryota; kingdom Metazoa; phylum Chordata; class Mammalia; order Eulipotyphla; family Talpidae; genus Talpa; species Talpa occidentalis. The sequence goes on from NW_023600993.1 coordinate 94,966,378, forward strand.
GACACAGAAAGTTCTGAAGGACTTTGGGAAAAAACATTCTTTTTTTTTATTTTACAGACATTTCTAGGAATAAGTCACCTGTTTGTCGGGGTGTCAGCTGACTATGGAACCCAGAGATCCAGGAATTACATAATGGTACAAGACAAGTATTTAGAGTATAAGATCAAAGGAAGAACTCCCCTTTCCTGTATCCAGCTTCCTTCTAATGCTTCCTTCCTGCTCTTCATTCCCAGTCACCCCAAATTTGGTGCCTCTCTCAGGCACCCATACACAGTCCAGCAACGCTGCTTTAGATGGTACTTTAGGCACCTGCAAGTCCAAAAGCAACCAACCTGGAGTGTTCTAACTCAGCTTGTCCAAAACAAGAAAATTCCAAAAAAGTCCCAGCCAGAACTGCACTTAATCTACATGCTGTGGCATTCTTAAACCCTACATCCTTTAAAAAATACAACTCTTAATAAAAGAATCAATTCACTGCACATCCTAAGCCACTACTTTATGCTAGAGATCCTACTTTGTTAAATAACTTCCAAAATGACTTTAACATCAAGAACAAAGCAAATCCTTCAACTAGTGGGACTATGTTTTTTAGCCTGATGAATAATTTGCACTCAGAAACGGGGAGTCATCCAAGTCACCAAGCGTGAATTACTAATTTTCAAAAGACCAAAAATATAATAAAGTACAGTCAACCTTAAAACCATTCTGAACATAATCTTCCTTTGAGGATTCAGAATGTCTGGAAACACTTTAAATTTGTGACTGAGGACCACAATCCCAGGTTGTCACATACATACAAAGTTATTCAATAAAACCCAGCAGGTTTAGAGTTTACTGATCCTACTGTTCTAAGCTGAAAAGAATTGTTCTTCAAATAGTAAAAGTAGGTAAATGCCACCAGAACTGGGTATAGGAGATATGCCTATGAAGGAATATCATTGGTTTTATTTTCATTTATTCCAGGTTCATTGCATGCAGAAAATTCACCCTGTAGAGATGTGCAAGTTCGATGAATTTTGACAAACTTAAGCCATCATGTAAGCACCATTTCAAATTTCATTATCTCCCCCAAATTCTTTTGGGCCCCTTTTTAGTGAGCCCTTACCTTCTACGCCTACTCCCTGCCATGCTGAATCAAATTTCTGTTCCTATAGTTTGGGTTTTTGTTTTTGTTGTTTTGTCTTTTCCAGAATGTCACATAAATGGAATCATACAACATGCAGCTTTTGGACCTGGTTTCTTTCATTTAGTATAACCTTTAAGAGCTACCCATGTTGTTGCACAAATTTTGTCTTTTAACTTAAGTAGAATGGCGACATCCAAATAGGTACTGGTGGAGTCACGCTGGGCTTTCTGTCCTGTTTGCAAAGAATGAGACTCCTTTCGGGGGGCCTGTTTAACAACCTGACACCTTCTTCTTTGGATATTAAAGGAAAGACAGATTTTCATTTTTTCAGGCAGGAGCAGCATTCTCAAAGTGCAGAGCTCATACCCATAAGCTTTTATTCAAAGTCTGACCTATGGAATTGTGTGACCCCAGCACAATTGGGGTTACTGATTAAACTCACCTAAATTGTAATATGATCAGTGGTGAACTTGCATACTACTATTTTAGTTCAAAAATAAAGCACTTGCATGGGGGAAATTACTCAAGAAATAACAAATCACTTTAACTTTGTGTGTGTGTGTGTGTGTATGTGTTAGGGATCTGTGTGGACAATAGAAAACAGTCATTCATAATGGAATAACAATTGTATATGATGGACTAATTAGCAAAAATGAAAATTAGAAGACAACTGAACAAGTTTTGAAATGTTGAGAAAATTATCTTGACTAAAAATTTCAAGACAGACACACAGACAAACACACACACATATCACAGTGTGAGGAATGTGAGAAAAAGAAGACAGGATGTCCTAGGAGAGCAAGAAGTAAAAACCCTGTGGGATGGCAGAGCCCACACGAAGGTGGCCAAGTCCCCGAGAGTGAACAGCTGGGGGACCAGGGATGCGGTGAGGAAGGCATCTGCTTCCTCCGCCTACAAGAGAAAGGAAAAACACTTAGAAAACAAAACTCTGTACAAGAAAGTCAGATATCAACACAATCAACACAAATAAACATGCTAAGATCCTAGCAATTGACAGATTATGGAAAGAAAGGAAATCTGAGCTCAGTGCCCGCCGTGACTTCTGCAGGACACGATTCCAATGGCAGAAGCAGTTATAACTGTCTGGCCTAGGATTTCCCACAACACAAAGAAGAAAACAGGGGCATGTGAGAAGGCAGTTTATTTGGGGAAGTAATCCCAGGCGATGGGGTAGAAGACTGGATAGTGGGGTACAGGGAGGGAGGGAAGTCAACAGAGCTGATTGCCACTGGAACAGCTTAAGCTCCATTCTGCCAGGGACCCTCTGAGAATTACCTGCCCTGGGAAGGAAACAGGAATACACAGCCACGAGCTTACTCTCAGCCCCATTGGTCAAGGGCTGCCCCAGGGGCCTGGCATTTCCAGGTGTACATGCATCAGAACGGCTGAGCAGGAGGAGGTTTCCCATTTGCAGCAGCAGCAAAGTCCCAGAAGAGACAATGAGAAACACACAGCCCAAGATTTACAACTGCGTTGTTCATGCAAGTCATGTTTTGTAAGGATGACTATATGAGAGACCCTATGGCATGCAGACATTAGCTGCCCAACTAACATTTGTGGGCTTCAGAGTATGTGATAGAATCACACTCGTGGGCCCTTTCCTGGTTGAGTGGGACCATGAGGTAAGTTCCAGTCAAAGAACTGAACTGAAAGTGATATCACACTTCCATTCTGGACATTTAAATGCTGGCACAAGTCACTGCCGAGTTCTTCCCATCTGCTACAGTGAAGAACACATTATAGGTAGCAGATTTTCCATTTCCACGGGATGCTGAGCAAAGGGGACCGAGCACGTGGACTCCAGTCCACCCTAACAGACATAAGAGTGAAAACAAAATGAAGCCACTGAGACCTGGGGATTATTTGTTATTGCAACCTAACCTAGCCCATCCTGACTAATAAAATGAGTACATGCTTTACAATGTTACAGAAGGAAAAGAGCTTACAAAATCTTATATACACACAGATACATTATAAATAAAAAATAAGCTTACATATAAGGAAAGAAGAGATGACAATAAATGCAGTTCTAATAGTGTTTGTGCTCATTTAACAGAATTCCAAGACAAGTTCTTTCTTACGTTTTCTTTTGTAAATTACACATAATGAACATGTATTATTTAAAAAAAAAAAACAATTAAAGAAAAATATACAAATCCCTTTTCAGGTGGGTCTGAACTCCCCTAAAGTTTACTTTAGCTTACAATTTGCACAATTGGAAAGTCTCCCAAACATTCAGTAAAGCTTTCAGGGACACTGGGCTGTTTCTACCTTCTACTGCCTAATCCCCCAATAAGTTGTACAGCTTTTGTTAATATCGATTATTTTTCCCAAAAGAGAAAAGAATCTTTGAGAATCCAGTTTCCAGAAAGCAACAATATGGAGATGTGTGCATACACATTTGCACGGTCACACCCAGGCACACACACCATAGGTCTGTATTTTAAGTCAATTCTGGGACCAGGCTTCCAATATATTTCTTATTGCTCAAACTTACTTTACAAATAGCAGAGATCCTCAGGAAGTTCCATCAATTCATAAAATGTCCCTGCTTCAATGTTTCCATTGCATAGAGGAATGAAATTGAACTTAACCAAGGCCTGTGAGGTCCAAATAATGTAGGCACGTCCAACTCTCCCCTCGGGTGTTCCACACCAGCCAGGATGCCAATTCTCAATTAGGCCCCTGAACACACCAAGCTGTTCTTCCACCTCAGAGCCCCCGTGCCTGCTATTCCCCCTTTCTGAAATGATTTTCTCTGGATTCTTGGCAAGGCTGCCTCCTTCTCATCTTAGGCTCAGGATTCAGCCTACATGCTACTTCCTCCAGAAGCCTTCCCCAAACACCATCATCTAAAAGGACATCCATCCCCATGACTCTCTTCTACCATCCTGTTCCTTTCCTTTGGAGAATTTAGCACAATCCTATTTATCTGTTTGGGCATTTATTGCTTGACATCTTTGTCTACTGCATGCTCGCTTCTCTTGCTTCTCTTGCCAGCATTTACAGCAGTGTCCTTACATAGTAAGTGTTCAGTATATGCTTGCTGAGTGAATATTCCAGGTAGGCAGACCACACCACTGTGAAAGGTGTAATAGAAGCTTGGACCATGTGCAGGAGGGTGTTGGGGGCAGGTCATCAGGGGAGATTTCTTGGGGAAGATGCTAGAGCCAGCTTTGAGGGATGCTCAGGAATTAAGGGTGGTGGTGTCACAGGAAATGGTACTGGGCATGCAGAGGTCAGGCAGCCTGACAAAGCTTGCAAGTGGGAGCAGGGCCCATACATGAGGAGCTGCACCCTCACTCCCTCTGCCTCCTGCAGAGCAGGGCCCACTCCCATGGGAGGGAGAGAGCACCTAGGCCAGACTCCTCTGCCTTGGCAGCACAAATCTGCTTTCAAACAAACAGGGGGCCAGGTAGGCGACACAGCTGAAGCCCCGCTCCCAGGCCCCAGTCACAGGCCTGTTATCAAGCAGTTTCACACCCAGTGATATCTTGTCCTTTTACCCTGTCATCGACATTTGCCATCTCTCCCGCCAGCTCTGAGAGGTAAACCACTATTATTATTTTTCAGCCGAGAGCTGAGCAGGTAGGTTAAGTGACTGTCAAGAGGTGGTGGGATTCGAATCCAGCACCAGGGTCACAGGGAAAACCCAGGGCCCACAGCCCTCACATTTCTGGGCACTCAACCCAGGAAACTCTGTGGGGCCTGGCTGTGTCAGTGTGGCTCTCCCCTCACCCCCAAACCACCCCCCCACCCCGCCTAATCCACCTCCCTGCTGTCACTCTCCCTCCTACTTTCCCTCCCTCTCAGTTCTTCTTCTCCCTCTTCTTCTCTCACTTGCTCCTTCTCTCTTCCTCTCCCCCGTGTCTCTCTGGCTTCCTTTTCTCCCTCTCTCTTCCACTCTCTCCAAAGCTCTCTGACTCAGCCTGACAACTTTCCACAACCGGGCTTCAAGCAGGGGATCAGTTCACTCGCCTTTCCTTGCTGACATGTCAGCGCTGCAAGCCTTGCAAACTCCTTCCTTGGGGTGAGCAAGGGCAGGTGCGAGCCCCAGAGTGACAACACAGGAATATCCCCAGGAGCCAGCAGGAGGCCTGATCCGCACGCAAGCCCCGCTTCCCTTGCTCTCCCAGCCACTCAAAATAGAAGGGCTTCCTGCACTGCTGGCCAGCTCCAACCCAGCAAGCCCCCATCCACAGCTCTGCCTGTCCAGAATACTAACAGGGCCCTTCCAGATGCGCAGAGACGGCCAGACAATCGCTCACTGCCCGCAGGGACCTGCCGGACAGAGCCGGACCCCAGCGCATCAACAGGCCGCCAGCTCCTCACGGCTCGACTCATGAGCAGGACCCAGAGGACGCCCCTGCTCCCAGGGAAGAGGGGCCTGGGGCTGCTGGCTGAGGAGGCTGCAGGCCCCTGCCTCCCCTTCCAAAGGGCTTAAGTCAACTGTTAAGGGTTCTCCGCACCCAGCCACCGCCCAACACAGAGTCAGGTAACTGCCAGAATGCAGGCCCTAGGTACATTTGGAGGAGATTAAATTTAAAAGCGAAAGCTCCCAGGCCCCATAAATCCAACCGCGGAGGAGCACACAGAACATGGGGTAAACCAGCTTGCGCTAAATTGCTGATGAGCACTCGTCTGTGCCAGAACATGATCCAGCTGCACCGGGGCGTCGGCAGCCCTGGCTCCAAGTGAGCCCAGTACGGGAGCCGGGAAGGGAAGCCCAAGCAGAGAAGAAGGCCTGGGCTGTGGAGTCACGTCCCAGCTCTGTTACCTGCTCAGGCAGGTCACCTCATCTCTTTCCTAGATCAAACCATGGGGTGCAATAGAATTTGCAGGGTCCTGTGAGTGCCTACAAGACCATTCAACAAGGGGAGCCATGAGGACCGTGAAAATGATGACAAAGGAAAGCAGTGAATGGCCACGAACATTAACAGATCGAACACAAAGCACTCGACTCTGCCGGGGACTTTACTCTTTCAATCTTAAGATCATACTTTGACAAGATGACAGGACGGTTTCCAGTAGGTAGCTGGAGAAGCAGCAGCACAGAAAGACTGAGTAACTTGCCCAGGGGCACACGCTGGCGATAGGCAGTGCTAGGATTCAAACCCAAACAGCAGGCTCCTCCAGGACGCTGCACTCAGCACTCCCAGCTCTGAACTTGACAGCCTGGAGAATCACAGGATCATTTCTGCCATATTATTTCAAAGAGGGAGACATGTCAGCCCATAGGGCAAGGAATTCTTGCTCAGGTACCCCACCAGAGTAGTGACAGGATAGCTGAACCCCAACCACAGCTCCTTAGAGCAAAACGCACAGGACTCTAGGATTCCGGGTGTGTTCTGTGTGACTTTCACAGTCTCAAATTTCTTTTCTTACATGAAAATCAGCTTGCATTAATATGCTTGCAAGGTTAACATACAGCATAGCACCCAGGCTGTTCAAAGCAAGCTAGGAGAATGATGTAAAAAATATACAAAATAAAATAAAAACAAAGTAAGCCAGGAGGCTTTCCAGGATGACCCCAAGCAGTCCTCGGCAGGCCCCCTATTCCCAACACCAACCAAGGGAGGAAGGTCCAGACAGCCAGATCCCTCCAGGATCCCGCGCAGGGAGGCAGAGCCAGCCAGCCCACCCACCCGCAATGCCAGAAAGAAATCCCAAGGAGCCTGGTGGCAAAGTAAATGTGGAACTTTATCCCAGATCCATGGTTTCAAAAGCAACTATTTAATTTGTACTAGGCTCACTTTGCCTAAAGCCAGGAGAGGCAGCACAGCAGCAGATAAAAACACAGGCCCGGAGAGCAGACTTCCGGTTTCAAGCTCACCTAGATCTTGGTTATTTCAGTCCACCTTTCTGCCTCAGTTTCCGAAATTGTAAAATGGAGATAACTGCACCTACTTTGTAGGACCATTCTGAAGAGAACATGGAATCATATTAATATGGTACAAATAATACTGCACAGCATTACCCCACAGGGACCTCAGAAGCCCGTGTTAAATAGAAAGCGCTCCCTGATCAGACTGTGCCCTTTTCCAGAAGATGACTTTTTTTCTTTTTTGAAGGCTCCCTTCTCCTCGTGGGCTGAGACTCTCCACAAGCTGCATGGAGCCTCCAGCCCCAAGCTGACAGAAGATGTCCTTACAAGGATGAAGAACTAGCTCAATACTGCTGGAAGTTGACCCCATGGTTTGAAGCAAGCCAAATTATACGTTTAAGCAAAAAAATTACTTCTAGGATAAATGCTAAGCACAGCATCTGTCTACAAAGGCCATGTTTTAAGTACTTGCACTCCAGGCCCCTGGGTTTAGCAGCACATTAGACACTTAGTAATTGCATCTCCAGCTCTGAGAAACTTTTAAGTGGTTTCATTTTTTGATTCCCTCACCTACCCAGTGGCCAGAGTGCCAACTGGCAGCATTCACTCTGACATCTTTTCCTCAGTCCCCGCTAGGATTTCACCCTCTAGGATCGCTCCATGGCCTGGACTCTGGCATATACCAGATTTATACCAGCATTGGTCCCCAAAGCACAGAATAAACCTCTTCTTAGGGCCACAACTGTCCTGGGTAAAGGCAGCAGGATGGTGCTCTTATACCTCCCACCCCCCCACCCTACGCTCACATGTGGGTGTTTCTCCTTAATAATAATTACACCAATTTATAATTTACACCATGAGCGAGAAGCATGATTAAATCTATCCTCTATAACCCTGCTTCAAAAAAGAATAATAATCCCCCTGTGTTTATGCAGAAATTCACAGTTCATAAAATAATTTCGGAACCATCATCTATTTTGAATGTCAACAGGTCAGGAATGGTGTCCTGTTAGCCACAGATGAAGGGAGTATGCATCAGAGAGGGGAAGCAGTTTTACGAAGGACACACAGCAAACTGGGAGGACAGATGGGCCCCACACATTGGTCTGCCTACCACAGGAGTGGAGGGCCTTTTCCTCCCTGCTCTGGACTTATTTCCTGGTGGCACCAGGAGGGTCAGTCAATTGGACAACTGCTTCCCCCACCACCCAACCCCTTCAAAAACATCCACAGTTAGTCCAAATTAGTTTTCCACCCCTACCTCCTAAGCTTCCTTCTTACAAGTAGTATTTTCCCCACCTGCCCTTACCCTACCACCCAAATCTGACCCTGCGTCTCTGCTTCTGGCTAAAATCTCCTTATCATTCTTGCACATCTATCCTACCAGGCCCAACTCAGATACCTGCATGCAGAACACTCTCTGACTGCCCCACCCAGCCAGCAGCAGCTATAGGAGATGCTGCCCTCTCCATATCCTCATGACATCTGATTCTTCCTCGCTGATTGTTTTATTTCCCCCAGCTGGGGGTGGGATGGGGCAGGAAGAGCACAAGGGACTATGGTGATGGTCACAGGTGCTGTTGTGGTTGGAGAACTACAGAGACCATACCTATGGGGAGAAATCATACACCAGGCCAAAACGAACAATCATGTAAGAAAATAAATAAAAATACATAAAGTTCTGGGGCTGATGATTCCATATGGCTGCCTCCATGGGGCTGACTCTGGGTAACAGTCACCCCTAACAGCCCGACCATGTCATGGGAGCAAGAAAAAGTCAAAGGGGTGGGCAAAATCTCTCTTCTTATATACCGAATGTCCTTAAATATAGAAGACCTGCTTTTCACTGGAGGACGTGCATGCTCCAAACAATTTGTAATGTGTATAATTAATGTTGTGAAATTAAATATTCAGTCGATCTAAATTTTACATGGGGAAAAAGGAGACATAAGTGTTTTTCAATAAATGCAAAAATTATTTATTTCATGTCAACATGGAGATGTAGAGAGTCAGAGCAAGAGAGGAGCAGCGTTGACAGAGTGACAGTGCGCTGCCACCATCCCTTGGGTCTTCCCCAAAGGCCACTGCCTGCAGCACCTCCTGTCTACACCATCCTGGTGTGTGGGCACTCCCTGGCCACTGGGCAGAGCTGGCCCAAGTGACAGCTGGTGGAGAAACAGCTCAGCTCCTCGTCCTTGGGTGGGTGGCCACGGTGTGTGATAGTCTCCCCAAAGGTGCCTATTAGTATTGTTCTTCATTTGCCCACTGGAACCCGCAATGTGAGGTTGTCCTCACTTCCCTGTGTCATGACCCTCCACCCCCAGTGGATGCATGCTAGGATTACCTCTAGAATGACTGACTTCACCCAAGTCCTTGTCTCAAGGTGTACTTGTGGGAACCAAAACTTAAATCACAGAAAGGAAAATAATATAGAAAGAAGGAACTAAGGCAAGAAGAGAAATAGAACTAATGGGAAGGTAAACCAGAGGGAGAGAGGAGATGAAATTAGGACTGAGTCGGGTGAGAAAAGACCAGGGATAAAATCTCAGCTTCCTGGACCAGTGGCCCCTACTCACTACCACCCTACCCCACCTGTGCCAATTTGGCAAACCACCAACCCCAAAAATTCGTGCCTCACCCCCAAAGGCTCACAAATTCCATCCTTCCTGGTGTTCAGCAACACTGGCCTCTTTTCCTTGTTCACCAGTCAACACAGAGAACAGTCTGTCCCCATAGCCCCCAACACCCAGGCCCACGCCCACCAGGCTCCATCCTCCCCCCAAAAATCACTGATGGATTGGGTCAGGCAAGCAGCCCTTCGAGGTTAATTCTCCAGGTGGGTGGGGCCACAGGAACCTATACTCTTGATAGAGACACTCTTTGGTTGGGGCAAATATCTTCCCCAAATACATGAGCTGTTGCCAGGGACAGCAAGGTAAATTTTAGAAATCTTGCTGAGCCTTTTGAGATGAAAGCAAAGGCTAATACTTTCAGACATGGGAAGCTGCCACACCTACCAAAAGCCTGGCTCGGACACTCCATTCTCCACCTTCACGTTTTATATCAACCCTGCCTTCTCCATGGGGCAGCATCATCCCAGAGGAGTGAGGTTGTTCCTGGGGGCAAAATCACCTTAGTTATGACAAGGATTTGTGGCCCCTCCAAAGTTTGAGCCTGCTTGACAAATCTTATTCCACTGAATTTCCTGGAGAAGGGGGATTAGTAAAAAAAAATCTAAGAAGGCTCCTTGGGAGGGTGATAAAGAAAATAAAAAGCTTGAGAAACACTGATATCATGATGAAAAGCCTACTCTGTATTCATTTTCAACTCCTCTTAGGAAATAACGTCCACTGCAATAACATTTTTGGCTCCTATCTTCCATCTCATATCCTGTGGAAAACTAACATGACAGAGAAGCGCATGGCGAGCAGATGCTTTAAACAAGGGTGCGCTCGCCCTAGAGGGTGTGCTCGCCCCAGAAGATGTACTCCACATGTAACTGGACTTTGTAACTTTTCTAGCACTTTTCATACGTTCCAGAGGTTATCTTTATCTCCACTGCTCTAGAGGTAACAGAAATAAAGAAAGATGATCGTCCTTTTAAAGGCAATTCTTAGACCTAAAGAAGAAAGCTCTATGGACCATCTCCTCGAATGCAGCTCCCAGCACTAGATGCAGCAGGTCCTTCAGCAGGATTATGGTAAATTTCCTTAAGTCCAGCATGTCTAAAAGAAACTTACCTCCAAGGAATATAGGGGAACCAAATAAAAGATTAAGAAAAAATAATAAATAAAAAAATAAAATTAACAGACAACTATAAATCAGAGACATTCTGCACAGGGGGAAGAGCACAAGGGACTATGGCGATGGCGCACAGGTGAGCTGGTGCTGGGAATTTTACTGGGACTACACTTGAGAGGAAAAAGCAAACACTGTACAAAAAGAACAATGATGTAAAATATAGATAAATTTAAAAGAGTAAAAAAAAAAAACTCATCTCTGACCCCAGATATATTCTGCTTCACAGACCCCCAGGGCCACCAGCCACATCCCCTCTGCCTGTGGTCCCCAGCACAATCTTGGGGGACCTGTGATCCAGTCCTTCAAATGAGCAGCCCGGATCCCAGCCTTTGAAACCTCCCCCAGGTTTAAAGCTGAACTCTGCCACTTGGCAGCGATGACCTCAGGCAAGCTACCTCCTCTCCCAGCCAAACAGAAATCGCAGCTTCCTGCCTTGCAGGGGGTGACGGGGCTGGAACAAGGTATAAATACTGAGCGTAGTGCCAGGCACAGAGTGGGCACTCGGCAATGGCACTTGCAGTTATTTCTGATGTCATGACATCGGAGAAATCTTTCCTCTCTGAACTTCTAGAATCATTGCACAATGTCCCTGAGAAGCATAACTTGGCAGACAGACAAGCCAGTTCTCACCCCAGCTTCATAACTCAGCAAGGCAGATCCCTCATCTGTAAAACGTGGGCCACATAACAACACGCACCTTGCAAGGTTGTGAGTATTAAATAGATAATCCATAGAATGCACCCAGCGGATGCCCAATAAAGAGTGTGCTGGTTATTGTGGACATAATTACACCCTATTTCAAATCATCCTCTAATTGTTTCTCACACAGAATACTGTTTGCAACTACCTGGCCATTCAGGAATGAAAAATATCACAGGGCCCCAGTTTCCAAGGTCCTCTTACCAAGAAGAAAATCAGGCATTGCAAGAGAAATGTAGCTCTCACCTAGTCCTCTGAGATCTGATAACACAGCCAGATGACCAAAGTAAAGTGAGGTCAAGTCCATGGGTGAGAGGGCTTTACGCCAATGGCTAGAAAAGCAGAAACAGGTTAAAGTCTGATCCTCCAGGCCCATCCAAAGCCTGGAATCAGGGACGGACCTTGGAAGGGGGCCTCCAATTCTTGGGCTTTCAAAAACAGCCCAGACCTTTCCAAGGCACATCAGGTTTGAGACACTGCTCTACACCAATGGAATCACATGCTCCCAGCTCCCTCTCTCCCAGACATGCCTCTCTAAGAGGGATAAAGTTTAACTCATTCTAGTATTCATTCTCCTCCCTGTGCTCTCTTGATGGAATCCTGTTACCCAAATTCTCAAAGTCTTCTTTCAGATGTAAGTATCTTTCTCCTCTGCAATGTGTCTCTTATTTTAAATTGGAAATCAATGAAAATATGAAGTTCACTTACCATTATTCACGTTACAGCAAACTTTTCTAAAATATACATATTTTCCCTTGTTTTGTATATTTTCTATTGAGGTAACATTGGTTTACAACAATTGTACATGATTTAGGGGTACAGGCTCATACCTCTTCCACCACACCACTTCACCACCCAAGCAGGTCCTCTACCACAATCCACTGAGCTCTCTCCCACCTTTGCTCTCCCTCCCAACCTCCCCCCGGCCACAGTCAGATTTCTAGGGATTGTTTGGTTTGGTGTTATGTTTCTTTGTTTTGTTTCTCTGTATTCCACATATGAGTGAAATCATACTTTCTCCTTCTGACTTATTTGTCTTAGCACCATCCCTTCCAGTTCTACCCATGTTATTGCAAATGGCAGAATTTCATCTTTTTTACAGCTGAGTAGTATTCCATTGTGTATATATACCACACCTATTTTATTAAGCAAGCTACATTTCTATTAGTTTCCACACTGCTATAGTTTGGGTTTAGCACACCTTTTCACCAATATCTTATACGTTTATCCGGTTTTATTACAATTAACTCCCAATTTTCCCCTGAATTTTTTTTATTACATTACTTTTACAAGTCATGTTGGTTTACAACCCTGTATATGACTTAGGAGAACAGATTATCACCTCTTCGGCTGTGTGTTATCACATGCACCCCATCAAAGCACACAGTCCTCCGCCACCATCCATGGGTCCCGCCCCCTCTGCTCTCACCCCTCCCCTTCTAGTAGTCAAATTTTTAATGCTTGCATCAACTCATGCAGAGGAGCAAAGTGAAAATAGATAATAAGATGGCATATAACCGTGGCTCAGTGAAATCAGTTTTCTTCTACTTTGACCCTAAGAAGGAACAGCCTTGTTCTCAGGTGGTTGACAGAGGCCAGATCAAACTAGTTCATTCTCACGATGCCAGAGGCTCGTTTCCAACATCCAAGATGTCCTTCACTCACAATGATGCCACAGGCCAAGAAGGGAACAGGTCACTCGAGAGGCCACTGTGCCAGGCAGGAGGGCCTGGAGAAGCCACGACTGTCCCGGACAAGAGTCAGGCATCTGCAAACAGCAGCAACCTGATGAGGCAGCCTGAGCCTGGCAACCACCTGCTCTCCAGGGGCATCGTTACACAAAGATGATGCAGATCGGCTCTGCCAGGCCAGCATCCCTGCGACCCCCATGCATCTGCATCCGAAGGATCAGGAAAACATCAAAAAGAAGACAAGGGGTCACCATTCCACCTAGCTTTGTTCCAGTTTAGAGATATGTGTGGGAAAAGGGAAAACTAAAATTAACTAATCAACATCTTCTAATTTTTATTTTCACTTTTCTATTTCTGCACCTACTAAAAGGAGAAAAGGAAGGCAGACGGCTTTAAAAGATTTTCAAGTGAAACAAAGATGCCAACAGAGGACTCAAAATCCAGCGAAGGGGAAAAAAGTCTCAGATTGATATGCAGCGAGGGGTGTGCGGGAGACAGCGAGTCTGCAGAGGGTGGACATTTCATCTTCCCTGCTATTCATCACCTTTAGAAAAGTTTGCTGAAAGAAAAGGCAGCAAAGAGAAGACAAAAACATGCATTTACCAATTCACTAACACGGCAATACAACGTGAAGAATTTCATCTCCTGTGATTAAAGGAAAAAAAAATACAACATACCACCTTCCATTAGGATTTTTTTTGAAGTTGAAATAAATGATGTAACAGAAAAAAGTACAAAACGATAGTCATTTAACACCAAGTTCAGGCTTCCTCATTAATGTCTCAACAGGCAGACCGAGTCAGCCGCATTAACAGGCACTTTGTTCTCAGCCGAAAAGATCGATACCACAATTACACAATGCCAGCAGAAATTAAAACAGGTTTGCTCATGAGAGTTATCTAAACACAGAGAGTAAGGGAAGGATCTGCAAGAACTTGGTCCTTACATGATGGTTACAGAAAAAAAAAAAGATTTAAAACTCTTAACAAGGGGGTGGGGCGTAAACGGTCTTTTGATCCGACATTTTTTACATTTGTTTATATAAATCCCATTAAAATGTTAGAGGCCACTCGTGAATCAATGTCCAGCAATCGTTCCATAGGGGATTATTCCCAAAGCACAAGGAGAAAGGAGAGAAGAGATCGCATGCCCCAATGATGGCTGCAACAATCTCTCCACTCAATGTGACCTTGACCCTCCCCCATCAAAGGTAGAGGCCAATAGTCTTAACAACCACTGTTACTTCAGTTTTTAAAAGGTCCTAAAATAGATAGGTAGGTGGAGGATGGATGGATGGATGACAGGTAGGTAGAAAGACTGATGATTGATGATTGATAGATAGATAGATAGATAGATAGATAGATAGATAGATAGATAGATAGATAGATAGATAGATAGAGAGAGACAGATAGAGATGGATAGATGGATAGACAGATAGACAGATATAGGATTATTTAATATTTATTTATTAATGCATACAAGAACTGGGTACAGGTCAGAGGTGCAGGGGATGAGAAGATTCACCAGAGACAGAGTAGGGAACAGAACAGGCAGATCTACTGAAATACACTGCTGAGGGGAGCAGGGGGAGACAGGCGAGGTCTGCTGCGCCATGTGGGTAGCCCCCTGGCTGGCCAGGGATCGAACTCGAGCTACAGAAGATGCAAATAGTTTCACAGTGCTGTGCTTAACCCCTTGCACCACAAGGGAGGCCCAGATAGATAAATATAGGATTTTAATAAATAAGAGGCAGAGTCCCTATTTCCAGCCCTTGACTCAGGATGACCCCAACCAACGGAATATCACAGAAGTATGTGGTGCTGGGTCCAGGTGCAGCCTTCGCCACTTAGGTACCTTGAGTTTCTGCCTCTGGGAACACTAGTTTTCTAGTCCCCACATTGTGAGACACTCAAGCCATGGAGAAGCCCTGCTATGGGCACTATGGGTGATCCAAAGCAGGTCCCCAGCACCATCTGCCATTCTGGACATCCAGCCCAGCCCAACCTTCATCGTCTGTCCATAACCTCACAACAGGCTGGAGAAGGAACCACCCCGTTGACACCAGTCAACCCACAGCATTGTGAGAAATAATACATCATTGCTAAGTTGCTAGATGCTATGGGAGTTTGTTACCCAGCAATAGACAGGTGACACTGACAGAGAGTTGGGGTGGGGGCTTGAGGACAGATTAAAAATCTGCCCTCCTAAGGGTCTTCTATCAAAGTGGTCCTTATTCACTTAAGAAGACCACTTCAGAACAAGAAAGCACTCCTAATTCCACAGCTTTGCAGAGAGAGAGAGAGAAGGGGAAAATGTGTACTTGAAGCCAACAATGTGAAAAACAAAATAAGCATCCTACCAGACATACCATTTTAAGGGTGCTCAAATCACCGCTCTGAGCCATGCAGTGGGACAATCAAAACAGAATTTTTAAGGTCTGAAATCTAAAAAGCCTTTTAAAAAATGCAAATAACCTTATCCTCTTTAAGTCTCTATTTTAAAGTAATAAGAAATACATTAGCCAAATGCATCGCCTCTGGCACCAATCTCGGATAAAGTCACTTAAATTTCAAGACCAGAGCCCACCATCCCACAGTAATTGGATGGCCATACCTGCAGAGGGGCTGACTAAGGAGGGTCAAGCACCTACTGAGTTTTCCTATTTTCCTTTTTCCTTTCCCTCCTCTGCTGTTTTCCTTACCCTCCAGTACACAATAAAGCAATGGGTAGGAAGCCAGCATCATTATGCAGGAACTGTGGACATGTAAATGATAATATCAGGGGGGTATGGTAAAGGGAGCGGGGTTTATTATGAAGAGAACTGTGGCAAACACTGAAGACTGTGGCCAGATAAACCTCCCACTCAACAAAATGGAATTGGAGCCTAGTCGTCTTGCTGTTTGCTGGGCTGCAATGTGCCCATGCCCTTCAGAACTGGCCAGACATAAAGACATGAAGGTTCAGGAACCTCGGGTGCCCACCAGCCTGGGTGATCTGTTGTGGATCTCACCTCTGAGCTCTTTGCAGTGGGTCCTGACTTCACTCCTTGCCTTTGGTCCCTCAAGATCTGACTTTCACACTCAGGAAACTTTGTGTTTATTTTCAGTCAATATTTATTTACCAACTTCTGTGCCAGGGGCTGAGGATGTGGCAATGACCAGGTTAGTCCTGATCCCTCCCTTCTCCTGAGCACATGTTCAAGTGGAAAAGACAACCCACGAGCAGAAACAAACCAAGATAGTTCAGAAAATGATGAGTCAATACAGAATAATTTAGAGATGTAACAAGAGGAAGTGAGAGGGGTCCATTTATGTTAGGTTGAAGAAGACTCACTAAGCATTGGCATTTAGGCTGAAGTGGGGAAGGGTTTTGGATCTGCCAGACTGAAGGCTTAGCCGTGCAAAGGTTCTGAGGCTGAAAAGAAACTTGGGGGCCTCCTTGGTGGTGCAGGTGGTTGAGCACCACACTGTGAGACTATCCGCAGCCTCTGCAGTGTGGGTTCGATCCCGGCCAGCCAGTGAGAATCCCACATGGTGCGGCAGACCTCTCCTGTCTTGCCTGCTGCTCCCCTCAGCAGTATATTTTGTCAGTCTGCCTGTTCTGTTTCCCGCTGTCTCTGGTGAATCCTCTCACCCTCCCACTCATCTGGCCTGTACCCTGGTCCTTGTACAAATAAATAAATCTTTTTAAAAAATAGGAACTTGGTAAGTTCTGGGGAGTCAAAAGGTGACCTGTGTAGCTGGATAAAGGGAGGTAAGTTGAGAATATAAATAAGAGCTTAATACAGAATAGTAAAAAGTTTGACATTTAGCTCAGGAGCAATGGGAAGGTATTGGAGAGTTTGAAATAGGAAAATGACTAAATCTGACTGATGATTTTAAGAATTACCCCAGAGTTAAGATAGAGGTTACCTTTGAGGGGAATAGTGACTGGGAAGGGACAGAGGGAGCATCCAGAGCACTGCTCAAATGCCACTCCCTCTTCAGCTGTTTATGAGGTTGTCCTCAGTCTGAAAATCCATCACAGTGCACATTTAAGATAGATGTGCTTTTCTACAGATACAGCATATCCCAATAAAAGCACTCCAGGTTCTCCCAGGAAAGAGATTTTAGAGTCGCATGAAAAGATTTGGGGAGGTTAGTGAGGATAGTTTGGGTGAGGTGGCATTCAGAAGTGGGCCTGACTTCAGAAGTGGGCCTCTCTACAGATCTCATTCCTGCTAGCATCCAGGAAGCCTACATTGGCCCCAGGGACCCCACCACTTCAGCAGCCACAGCACCACCCAGATCAAATTCAACATGGACAGAAGGGGAGACATTCAGATAACCTCAGACACAAGCTTATTTATCCAACAAGGAATCCATGAAATAGTTATGAAGCACCTACTATGTCTCAGTTGTTACAAATGACTAGAAAGGAAGAACCGGGAGGCTGGCAGGGCAGGGCAGCATGAGTCACAGTGTGGAGGGGTGAGTCAAGGCTAAGGTTGAGAAATGTCCCAAGGGGCAGCTGGGAAGCAGATGTAGCAGACGCCTGAGACTCTCCACAGAGGCTGAGTGCAGAAGGGCGAGTCCCTACTTCCACTAAGCCTGAGCAGAGCAAAGCCCAGCAGCCGTCCTGTGCTTTGCTAGAAATCTACCACTTCTTTCAGTCCTTTGCTAGACCTCCAGTTCATGGGTTCTATTTTAAAGAACAAAACTGTTTAAACAAGAAAAAGAAACAATCTGGTGAGAAATAAGACCTCAAAAGCAAAGAGCTAGCAAGCCCAAGTACTAATTTGGAAAAGGAAAGGAACACGTTGATCTTGAGGGGAAAAAAAACTGTATAATGGATTACTCTGAGAATTAATCACCTTTGGAGAAACAGGTCATGCTAATTATCCCTGGAGTGGGCAAAGAGCTCTTGAAAGGAGCTCCTAGTTATCAGACTTTCATGCTTAGCAGAGTCAGCCACAGCATCTATTTAAAAAATAAAAACTCATTTGCATGTCATGGTTCAGTGCCGAGGGGGACATCGTCCTATCACCAGGCAGGACATTTAACATTTCCCTGCAAAAAAAATCTTCTCTTCTAACCTCCCTCCCAATCCGGTGGAAAGTCTCCAGTTCTCTTGGACGGTAGCATGTCTTCATATGTAGACGAAGATACAGCAAAGGGAGCCAAACGACACGTGTTGATTTAGCAGAAACCAGACCCACACTCTGCGAAGGACATCAGGGCACTGCAGTATCATGTGACCAGATGACCTCTAACAACTCTTTCAGATCTGAGGGTGGATGACTTTCATTTGGTTGGTTGGAAGGCAAAAATAGTGGGAACACTGGGATGCCACACTTCAGCAACCATGTACCCCTTCTGCAAGACCAATTCAATCTATCCAACACCCAAGGTTGCCAAGAACTACTGATGGGAGACTATTGTAGAAAGAGGGCTCTTCTACGCTTGCAAACAGTGGATCAGAAAATTTCCATATGGGGTAATGAGAACACACTTGCCTTAAAAATCAGAAATTGCTCATTTCTTTCCACTCCATCCTACTCCATGTTATGTAATAGAAAGGCAGCAGAGGGTCAGGAAACTAGATGAAGAAATAATGAAATTTGAAACTGTGCAGGGGAAAAAAGGTAAGGGTGGAAAGGAAGTCAGGAAAAAAGGGGATTTCTTTCAAAGTAGATCTCAGTGCATCTAGAAAGGAAAAGAATGAAAATAAAATCAGGAGGAAATAGAAGTTCCAGTAGTTCAGATGAGTTTGTTCCATTTCAAAAAGAATTTCATAAGTGAAACTCAAAAGTTGATTAGGCAGATTGATGGACAACTTTTATTAACCCCATATGGCCCCAAAAAAGCAAAATAAAGAGAGTTGCTGCTTTTTTACCCCTGTTGCTTGGGATTTGAGACGCAACTTATCCATGATACAAATGTGTCACCTGCTTTAATTAAACTTTCTCTCATCAAGGGAAGGAGAAATAATACCAATCTAACATCTCATCCATGATGAACTTTGCCGTCTCTCCTCTGTTTCTAAATGAATTTGGCTTATTAAAAAAGTAATGAGCTATTAATTAACTCTACACTCATACAAAGCTGTTTAATTCTCAATCTAATTAGCAGCAATCTGTTGAAGGATTCTAACGATTATTTTAAATTTGCTAACAGAAACATCTTTTCACTTTTCATAAGTTATTTATAGAAGAGCTCACATTGGATCCTGCTTGGTTTTTAATTTGATAACATTTTTATTAAATGCTCTACTCTGCTCTCATCTCTGTGTCACCACCAGACATCCCGTCCAGAAAAAGTATCCTGGGTCACTGCTTGACTGAGACAGTACATCCTTCTGTCTTTGAAACGACCTCCAACAGATGCCATGGGGTAGGGGAGCGTTGTCCTTCTGAGGTCATTCTCAAAGCAGCAAAACTCAGGTATGAACCAAGAGTAGACTTGAAGCTTTGGTGGAAAGACTGAAGGCCTAGAGTTACTGGTAGGGCTGGATGGGGTGGTGGGAAACACACCATGACATTATAGGATCCTCTTTTTCATAACTGATGTAACATAGAACATCTCTAAACCTCCTGTTTAAGAAACAACACACATTGGATGACATTTCATCTCTACGTAGAATTACTACTATAATCACTACACTAAAATGTAAAATGATCCAACAGTATTTTACAGGTACGCTCTCTGCATTTCTGCATACACGACAAGTTTATATGTATATATTAATGTAAAGGGATGTGTACTCCAAACTAAGGATCAAATAAATACACATATACATGTACACTAACTCCACATAAAATCAATTTTGTTTACAGACACGTTTACTCTTCCTATAAAATATAAGGATTAGATTATGGCCAGTATGCCACTCACTCTGCTTCTCCAAGATCTAAGGTGAGGTAAGCCAGTAAACTGAGGTAAGCAAAGAGCGGAAAAGTCTCTGGAGAAATGGCTGAGGGAGGAAACTGCAGGTGCATTCATATGCCCCTAACATCTGGGGGGAGAATGGGACACATTGCCCATACCACCCCCAACACTCCTCCTTGGCACATGAAGAAGCAACATGCAGGGCCTCCCTGGTGGTGCAAGGGGTTAAGCATCAGCATTATGAAGCAATCCGCAGCCTCTGCAGTTAAATCCCTGGCCAGGGCGCTACCCACATGGTGCAGCAGACCTCTCCTGGCTCTCCCACTGCTCCCCTCAGCAGTGTATTTCAGTCAGTCTGCCTGTTCTGCTCCCCACTCTGTCTCCAGTGAGTTCTCTCATCTCCCACATCTCTGGCCTGTACCCCAGTTCCTGTATGCATAAATAAATAAATCTTAAAAAAAAAAGAAGAAGAAGAAGCAATATGCATAATATAAGAAAAAAGATTCTAGAGCCAAATTGCCTGGGCATGAATCTCAGCTCTGTACTTCCTAGCTATGTGCCACTGGGCAGGTTACTGAACCTCTCTGTGCCTCAGTTTAAACCTCTAAAAAAGGAGACAATAATAGTACTGACTTCACAGGGTTGTTTGAGGATTAAATAAATTAATATTTCTAAAGCCCTGAAAACAAAGTCACAAGTGCTCAGCTGTTTCTAAGTAAAATCAAGTCTAACTAGGCACTTCTCCTATAAAACATGTAGCGCAGAGAACACTGTAAGGTCATTATCCCACTGATAAGAGCAATTTTAAAAAAGTCAGAAGCTCAAATTACAGAGAATATTTGGTCACAGAGTATAATTTCGTATAGGCATTTTTTCTGCTTCTTTAAAGAAAACATAGGTAGGATATTAAATAAAAAGGCTTACATGTTGAGCTCTTACTAGTGTTATTATTTATTAAATGTCATGATTCATTAAAATGCTAATAATTTACAGGGTTTTTAAAAAATTAAACACAGGGCCTTGAAAATATTAAATTTAAATAAGTAAGTTGAATATTAATGGAGCAGGAACCCTGGGGGAGAGGGTTTCAAAAACTATTTATTTATTTTACCAAAAAAAAGAGTGGTAGTTATAAATAGCATTAATAATAACAGCAATAATAGCCAGCATTTATTAAGCACTACCCACATGCCAGACGCTGCACTCCCCGGGTTCCTGCACCATCTCATCACCTGTGAGCTTGTGAGCAAAGGCTGCAGGCCCGCCTGTTCCTAAGTAGGACAGGTAGACACTTCTTGCACGCAGATACCCTACTCCAATATCCCTACCCTAGACGGCCAAGCAGGATTTGGGAAGGTGCCTAAGAGACAAGGAGAACCAAGCAGATGGACGAAATCTGGCTTAGCCCTTCCAGTAGGGGCCAAGGTCTCCCTAGGGGGCGGTGTGCACAGCTCACCGAGGTCAGAGAATGCCCAGCCGTTGGAATCCAAAGTCCAACATGGAACACGATCTAGAGTCCTCCACCCTGTCCTTGTCCCACAATCAGGGATTCTGATTTCCCTGTTACCCAGTCAACGAAATCAGAGACCATGGTTCTCACCCAGGAGTGATTTTTTTTTCTCCCTGGGAACTCCTGGCAATGTCTGGAGACATTTTTGGTTGTCATAACTGGGGAAGTGAAGCATTGCTACAGCATCTAGAAACACCCTAGGAGGTGTTTCTTTGTCAGAGGGAATCTGAGAAACACCGTACAATGCAAAGAATAGCTGCCCACTGCAGAGGACTACCTGGGCCAAAATTTGAATTCAGTTTCCAACTAAGTCCAGGAACACTGACCTTGAATTGCTTAAACAGCATAGCCTTTGGGTCCTGGCCATAGATCTAGCACAAGTATTCAAATAGCCTTGGGCAAGTAACAATCACAGTGCCTAATTTTTTCTCATCTACAAAATAGGAGGCCAATAAAGGCATTTGAAAATACCCTAGGCCAGCACTGCACACTCAGCAAACTACAGCTATTACCATCATGGATTTGTCCTCAAAGAAATCATGCAATTCATTTTCTACCAGTACCAACTTTAAGTACTGGTTGGAAACTTTACCTTTGAGTAATGAATTCCAAAGAGTAAATGTAATTGATCCTTGCTGGGGACTGAACTCATGAGTTGGCCAAACCGAAATACCAAAGAATTGCTTTTCCATTCGGCAGCTGACTCAAAACCATCAAAGTATTTCAAGCACCAGATAAACCCTTCAGAATCATGAGTCTCAACTTCCATTCAGAACTGGTGACCACCAGGTTTCCCCACTGAGCTAACAGGGCTCAATGGGGATTATACAACAGAGCACACAGAAGGTAGGGGGGTAAATAAGATAAAGCTGACAAGAACTCAAGGCCTTGCTTTAGACAATGTTCATTAACTCATAAATTAAAATCATGAAATTAATGATATAAAGGGACTGCACCAAAGCCCAACAGTTGGTTATAAATCTTACCTCTGTGATAATAAGTAATAGCAGTGTTCACCCACCTGCCTTCCTTACTCAGGTAATGCCTACTCAGGCTTGAAGACAGCTCACCCATGATCTCCTCCAGGAAGCCCTCCTTGTTGGGTTCTCACCCAAGCCCCTCTGTGTCTGGCAATTCACTGGGCATATCACCATCACAACCACTTTCCCCCTTTGCTGAAATTATCCTTTTCTTTTTCTGCCTAGTTTGTGGACTCCTAATGGCAAAGGACACATTTCTGTTCATGTCTATGTTTACAACACGTGGCATGGAGCCATGTGCCACTCCTGAATAGTCAACCATCGTGGATTCCATGTGAGTTGAAACATGACTCTATTGCATGTTCTTGTTACAAAAAATGTGGCCCCAAACTCAGTGGCTTAAAGCAAAATTCATTAGATGAGCTTACACATAGGCAGGTTGCCTCAGGGCAGGTAGAGTCCATGTCTATTGACTGTGATTCTCATCCTCCTTGGACAAGTGGATGTGCCATTCACGTCCTTCTCACAGCAATAACCAAAATCATCAAAGAGCCAAAGAGAAACACCTGGACTTGGGCACAGGCACTTCCACCTATTGGGTTGACCTGAGGCAAGCCATATGGATAACACCAACCTCCCTGCTAGGGAAGTAGGCACCATCTCTACTGGGAGGAAGTTCAAAGGCATGTGGAGGAGGGAAGGATAAAGAACGGGGAACAACAATCCTGTGGCGCATGAGAACTCTCCTGTGCATTGCAGAAGCTGTTTCCACATTCTTCCAGAGTCTGTGTGTGTCATCCCAGACTCCTACCACCAGGAGTTAGCGCCTACTTTATCCTGTAACAGTCTAGTGCTGTGTTCTGCAAGTACAGCTCATTCATGGGTATGAGGCCATACAACCAGAGTAATGGTGCTCATAAACCAAAGGCTGTCCAAAGCCAAAGATCAGCACTGTTGCTCCCCAACAATACCAAGTCAAGATAAAAAATGCGATCTCTGAAGCCTGCCCCAATCATATCTTCCTGCCCCAAACTAAATTTCTTAAGTATTTTGAAAGCAGTGTGACAAAATCCAGAGAAACAGCCAAGGGCCACTCTCATGGGCTAAATCAGCTTCCCAAGCTCAATCTCCATCCACACACCAAAAAGATAGGGTGGCAGACCCTCCCAGACACTCTGTGAGCCCACACAAAGTCACTCTGACCCAGAATCAACTTCAGGAAAATGGGTTCATTTTAATGGCCAGTGCCAGTCCTTTACTCTGATGATAAATGCTTCTAAAACATTCCTGTGAAAGCTTCACATTGGATGAGGCCAGGTTTGGCTCTAAAACACAGACAATAGAGATAAAAAGCACCCTGCTCTCACTGGAGGTCAGTGTTGCTTTTTCCCAGGGAAATTTAAAAGACCTGTGTGTTGATAAAAGTTAGTGTCCAAATCTTCTTGTTCCCTTTGTAACACAGAACAGCCATTCAGAAAGTCAGCTCAGCCACAAATAATTTGGGTTTTGCTCTAGCACAGAAATTTTTGACTTTATAAGTACAATGCACTGATTTATCATGATATCAGAAATATCAAATATGTGGTTGGTCAGGGGCCAGCAAAGTTTTCCTGTATGGGTCAGATAATAAATACTTTCACTTCTTCTATTTTAGTGCAAAGGCAGCTACGGAATATACACACACACCTATAAAAGTATGGCTGTGTAACCATCAGATTGTGTTCACAAAAATAGGGTGAAATGACGTTGACCTACAGGTGATACTTGGTTGACCCCTTATCTAAAAGGATAATATATTTGACTAAAATTTTAGAAATTAGTCAGTATCAACAAGAAGGCAAAAAAAATGTTTAAAATGTATTCATTTGGGGGCAGAGTCTGATTTAAGCAATGCCTCCTGAACACCTACGAACTAATCTAATCCTCCTTAGAGATCAGTGAAATGGAAGATTATATTCTCCTTTTACAGGAGAAAATACTGAGGCTCCATGAACTAATTGACTCACCCCAAGTCACAAAGTTAGGTTGTGGCAAAGCCAGAATTCCAAACAAAGCACCTGTTATTTCTGGTATGGTGATTTCCAGCATCATAATGGGTGCTGCCATTAAGTTACTGAGCCTAAAATGGTTCTACAGAATGATCATAAAATGTCCCTTTTGTCCTATAAAAATCATTAATAATGATCTCAAATTTATGAGTAAGATATTTGTTAAAGTTTTTTAAAATACTGCAAAATTAGAAACAATCTAAGTATCTGATATTAAAGGAAAGGATGAACAAATTATGAGACAATTATTGAAGATACTGTTCATCAGAATGTGCAATGATATTAGAAAATGTTCAAAATAATGTTACCTTAAAAAAACCACAAAGCAACATAATGACGAAAGCATGACCCCATTTAGCAAGTGTATTATACATCTAACAAGCTCTAGAAAGAAACTCTGTGTCTGATCATTTGGCTGTCCCTGTCTGCCGACAGCAGGTAAATTTGTTTCATTCTCCAAACATTCTAGTTTTGCCAAACTTAACTCAATATACATATCTGACTTTTTAAAATCAGATAAACATGGTTGTTGTTTTTTTTTTTTTAAGTAATATATCCTTAATGATTTTCTAATCTCCTCGACTGTTACATTTTCTTTTCTTATGGGTAAGAAGTTCTAAATGAAAATTTAAGCAGCAACCATTTCATCCTCTGGACTCAAGGTAGGATCCTTTCACAATCTGCAAGTATGGACTGAAGCATGAGCTGGGATTCATATCACTCATCTTTAAAGGCTACGCTAACACAGTGGTCCCTGCAGCATTTGGAGCTGCTCTGCAGAAGCACAGTATCCCCAAAGTTGTAGCTGCATCTATGGATGAGTCTGTTGAGTAACTAGAAACCTTGTTTCAATATTCATCCTTTGTATGGTTATTTGCATTAAAAAAAAACTTACCCACTAATATTATGCATAATATTCCAGGGTCAGACCATTTGCAAAGCGTCTAATATGTTCTGTATGGTTTTGCACACTGCCTGAAAGGTAAGCCATGCATGCATCCTGAGCTTCTTCCAAGTAAGTAGAAAGTCAGGGAACCAGGCACCAGACATGGGGGAATCCCCAGCAAGGGCACTTAAGAGTGACCCAGGTAGGGCAAACACTCTCTTTGGCTTATCTTCTTCATTCTTAAACTAGTAGTAACCACACTCTCAATACCCACTAAAGAAAAAGGAGAGTCTAATGAGAAAATAATGAAAATCACTGTGAGAAAATAATGCAAATCACTGACTACATTAAATATCTAAATGGTCTTACAGCTATTACCACCAGTGATAACACAGGGTGCTTCCTTTACCTGTCACGTTCATATGCAGATTTTAAAAAATAGCTCTCTATACTGGAGAAGACATAGGTGTGCGTGTGATGCTGTGTGTATATATGCATATATACTGGTTATTCATGTTTTATTCAGCCATACAGAAATGGGAATCAAGAGCACGTGAAAACAGTTCACATATTCTTCTACCTAGTGCCAGTCCTATTGCTTCCATTTTTCTAGAAATGTTTTGCATATATTTGCATAGATACTTTAAGTAAATGTTTGTATGGACAAAAGCATACATACAGAAAAATGTACTAATCATAGCCTACGTAATAAATTTTCACACACACATTTAGAAAACTGCCTGCCAGAGCTAGAAATAAAGCATCCCCAACATCCTGGAAGCACCCCTAATGGCTCTGGCCAGTCAGCATCTCCTTGGCCTCCCCAGACAACTCTGTCCCCACTTCTGTTGCCATAGATTAGTTTTGCCCAACATTGAAATACTCAGGATTGGGATCGTACATTTATTTTATCATCTGTGTCTGGCTTCTCTTGCCCAAAGCTGACTGGGACTCACCCACTTTGTTCCATGAAGTAGCTCATTATCTTTACTGGAGAGTCAAATTCCTTTGCATAGATATTTCCCAATTTATCTATTCTACTATGGGCATTTGGGCTGTTTCCAGTCTTCATTGGTTCTTACAGACAGTGTTGCCGAAAACACTCATACACATGTCTACGAGCAAATATGTCAGTCCATTTCTGCGAGGGATATATATATATATGGATATATATATATAAAACAAAAAAATGGTGCCTCATAAATTATGCATCTATTTAGCTTCCGGAGATCTACCAAATGTGTACTTTCATAGGAGAAGTCCAATTGTTCCACATCCTCACCAAGGATCCTCACATTCAGCATCATGTCTTTATCATTGAACAAATCTGGTGAGTGTGTAATAAAATTTCATTATAATTCCATTATCATTTTACACACATTTCTTGATAAGATTCAGCACCTCTGCACATGCGTAGTGTCCACTCGAATATCCTTTCCTAAAATGCCTCTTCAAGTCTCTGGACCACACTGGCTTCATTTTTTAGAAGCAATTCACAGCATCCATACCAAGGCAGTAAAGAGTGCCAGGGAAAATAAAAGATTATAAATGTTTTGGCAAAATCATTTAAATTTGTTTTTCAAATTCAGTTTTTATGCTGGTACTTGAATAAGAATTTGAATAAGAATTTCCTTGAACTTTTTGAATTCATGGTAATATAATCCATAGAGAAACTAGAAAAACAATGAGAGCTGTCATTTACCTACTATTTACTATGTGCCAAGCACTTTGTCATCCTACAAAAGTCTTTACATGCATTTTCTGGGGACAAGTGCTACAATCCCCTTTTACAGATGAAGAAAGTGAGGTTCAGAAAGGTTGAATAACTTGCTCAACACATCACAGCCAGTAAGAGAACCAGAATTCTAATCCAGTCTCAGAAGCCCAAGGTTCTAATGCTTTTTGGTCCCCTGGAGGGCTTATTAAAGCAGCAAAAGAGACAATAACCAAAACAAAGAGAAACCCCACCGACTGGGAGAACATTTTTGCACACAACACTAATGATAAAGGACTGATCACAAAAATCTACAAAGAACTGATGAGACTCAACAAAAACAAAGAAAATAATCCAGTCAAAAATGGGCAGAAGAGCTAAAAAGACACTTCTCCAAAGAGGAAATGCAAATGGCCAACAGGCATATGAAAAAATGTTCAACATCACTTGTAATCAGGGAAATGCAAATCAAAACTACCATGAGATGCCATCTTACACCAGTGAGAATGGCACATATTAAAAAAACTAGCAACAACAAATGTTGGCGAGGTTGTGGAGAAAAAGGAACTCTTCTGCACTGCTGGTGGGAGTGCAAAATGGTCCAGCCAATATGGAGAGCTGTGTGGAAGTTCCTCAACCTACTAAAGATAGAACTTCCATATGATCCAGCAATTCCACTCCTAGGTATTTACCCAAAGGACACAGAAACATTAATTCAAAAGGATACCTGCACCCCTATGTTTATAGCAGCACTGTTTACAATAGCTAAGCTATGGAAACAACCCAAATGCCCAAAAATAGATGACTGGATCAAGAAGATGTGGTACATATACACCATGGAATATTACTCAGCAATCAAAGAAGATAAACTCATGCAATTTGCAGCAACATGGATGGAGCTGGAAGGGATCATGCTCAGCGAAATAAGCCAGAAAGAAAAAGAAAAATACCGGATGGTCTCACTCACAGCAGGAATTTAGAAAACCTAAATAAGGCACCAGGAAAAAGACTAACTATAGTAAAGAAAAAAATCAAAATCAACAAACCACTATAAAACAGAGACACACTATTGGGGGGGGCAGGGAGAGTAAGGATTAGGGTCAAAATAAGGGGGGGGTGCAATTGTATGGGCAATATAACCAAAATGAAAATGCATACATTGCGCAAAAATGAAAAATGGTGTAAGAATTATATAAAATATTAAAAAATAAATAAATAAAGCAGATTGCTGGATCCCAACACAAGAGAACTTAATTCAGTAGGCTGGGGGCAGGGCAGGGCCTGAGAATCTGAATTTCTAATGAGCTCCCAGGTAGTGTCAGTAATGCACACCCAGGGGTTACACTTCAAGGACCATTGTTCTAGATGATGGCAAGTACGTCTTACTTTCCTCCTTGCAGGTCCTCAGCCCAGTGCCTGGCAGACAGTGACTAGTGAAAGAAGTCTATTCCCATCTGCCCTCCACACTGCCACTGAAAGCCATACCTGTGGGGCAGCTGCAGGCTAAGGTGAGAGACCCATGCCCCCTCCCCCCCCCCCGATATGGTGAGGGCCCAGGGAAGAGCACAAATGCTCTGTTCTAGAAATGCCTGTCCACACATGAGGGGGATAGCAAGGGATGGCACCAGCAATC
This sequence comes from Talpa occidentalis, assembly GCF_014898055.3. NCBI lineage: Eukaryota > Metazoa > Chordata > Mammalia > Eulipotyphla > Talpidae > Talpa > Talpa occidentalis. The sequence continues at coordinate 94,995,177 of NW_023600993.1, forward strand.
CCCACCTTCCTTGAAGGAAGTTATAAATGAGTTAACACATGGGGAGCAGTAAAGCTATTTCCTGAATTGCATGTTGGTCCCAGGCAGTGAAACCACTGCCTATGCTCTGTCCTCAGGTTCCAGGATGGAGCTGGAAAACATACTAACAAGCCCATGTCCTCCTGTAACAATTTCCACACTGGGTCTTCCAGAATGCATGCTGTGGCAGACTGTTCACTGTCCCTCAGGTCTACTTCTCATTAGGTAACAGGACCCGAATTTTTAACCAACTCCTATGTTTTCCAGATCAAAGACTACTTTCTACCTTCCTCTGAATTGTTATATATCCATATATATGTTCTGAATAAGATACAAGCAGAGGCAGACCTTCCAGGGTGTCTTTTTTTTTTAAACTGAAGTAACTGGTTTACAACATTATCTAGGTTTCAGGTATGTTGCATTAGAAATCAACACCTGTACATGCCACATTATGTTTGCCACCAAAATTCGAGTTTGCATCTTCACTATACAACTGACCCCTTTTGCCTTATGAACCCATTCCCCTTCCCATCAGGATGTCTTCTGAAAAGGAAGGAAATATGCTCTTCTCTATTTATTCCTCTAGCCTGCTATTCCAGGCAATGGCTGGAACTCCAGCAGCCACTTTGGATAATGGGCTCAGGGCCACAAACAATGTGAATTATAAAGGGGTAAATTGGAAGGAGCTCAGGACCATGTCAACTTGTAGAACCACTGCAGATTGCCTCCTCTATGACAGTTTTCACTAGAGGTAGAAGTCAAGGTTTGCATTTTTTAAGCTACTATTATTTGGAAGCTTCCCTTTTATGCAACTAAATGTAATCATGGATGTTCATAGGCAGATGAAAGTCCCCTGGGCCCGGGTTAACCTCCCTTTCTCAGTTTCTTAGTGTCCTCAGTTTCCCCCTCTGTAAACCAGGAAGAAAAATCTATGTGTTGTAATTTGTTTCCAAGGGTTTTTGTAAGATACAAATACTACCTAGTTCAGATATACTTTATTAAATATAAAGCCTTACAAATACATAAAGGACTTTTATTTCCTGCAGACCAGGGAATTTTTTTAAGAGAAAAGGAAGCAGCAGACAGCCCTGTGTGAGAAGTCTCTTCTCATTAGGGGGCATGCACTGAATCAGCCCTACAGTTTCTCTGCTCATCGCTGCCAAGTCACCTCTCCGGATCCCATTCAGGTCATTCTTTATTTTCCAAATGAGAATTTAATTTTGCGCTAACACCATTATTACATCTAAATTAAATATTTATTGGGCTGAATATCAATTGACTTTTAGAAGTAAATATTTGAAATTTATGAGCTAACACAGAGTAATTCAATAATTGTAAATTTCACAACCGAGCTTTGTAATCAATTACTGTTTGGTAATGATATAAATGCACGTTCTTCTCAGGAGACCCTGGACAACTATAAATTAGATTGTGCACACACAACAATCTGGCAGCATCTCCACGCAGGCTTTGTCTCTCCTGAGGAGTTAACAGGGGCCAGGGATTAATCCCAGTCCGGCATCCCCTGGCTGTGCATTTGGACCCAGGTTTATTTATCAGTCAGGCTGAGACCATACTTAATGAGCATGCACAGGAAACAATGCAGGAGACAAATCACCTGGAAGAAAAACCTCACCACCAAACTGAAAGAAGCAGTCACTCGTGCCTTCACCTGCCCAACAAACTATTATTGAGCCCTACTAAGCACAGGCCACGGTTCTGTATCAGTATGGAAAACAAAAGCACCTGCCCTCCTGGGGGGTGAGAAGAAGGTACAAGGAACGACAAACAGGGGGCAACATAAATATGCAAGTTAAACCGGGATGAACATCAATAGACTTTTAGAAATAAAGATCTGAAATTTATGAGCTAATATAGAGTGTCAGAAGGTTCTAAATGCTACTCAAAGAAATTTATAAGCTAAGTGTTACAAAATTAGTTTTTAAATAAAGAAAAATAAGCAAGGATGCAAGAGGAGCAGCAACTTGCTCAGATCAGAAACTAAATTAGATTTGGGATTTGAATTCAGACCTACCTGAGGACGGAAACCCGCCCTTCTCTCTCCCACCCACACTGAATGGTCCTGGTAGTGTTCTGTAGTTAGTCTCTTTTTGTGTGTGATTGCCATTATTTTGTGATGAATAACCAGACTTGCACAAGCAACTCTAACCTCATTTCTCACCGACTGCAAAATGGAAATCCTCTTTGAGGAGCCCTCCCCACTCCCCCCACCCCCCGCCAGTTAACAGTCTCTAACTAGAGAAATGATGATTAAAGGAACGCCTGTAGGTAGAGCTGGATACCAAAGTCTATCAGCAGCCACCATGTTTGAACCTAGACTTGAGCAAAATTTCCATTTTAATTTCGATGTGATAAACGTTGACATTATTTTCAGTCTGAAAGAACCTTAAAGCAATTGTATAGATCACTGTTCATTTGAAACCCATTTTTTGTCTTCTTAGGACTGGCCAACTACAAGAGAATGCATTATAAATTTGACTTCTATTGGAACTAAGCTTGGTAAAGGGCGACTCTGAAACCCTCAGGGAGACCTCTGCCACAAACCCACAGATTCTGGTAATTGATTAGAGAGCTTTTAAGTGAGCTCAGTGATTACATTTTGAATTCTTTTATATTAATTATTAAAGGCAAATTATGTTGTTGAAAAGGAAAGCCATAGAAAGATGGTAATTTAATGAAATGGATTAGGGAGGCATTCTGAATAAGGTAATTGATTTTAAAAATGAAAAGGCCTTTGGGAGAAGGTATGTTAAAAATGGACTTAAATAACTGAAAACTGTGTACCTAGTCACTGGGTCTATGTTACTTAAAGATAAAAAGAAAGTAACAGACTATTTGGTAGGATCTGACCTTGGATGAAGAAAAGGCAGTTTTGTTACACTAGTAAAACAGCCAGCCCACCGGCACCGCCACACTTGAGTGCTTCCCTACAATGGTCAATCCCTGCTTCCCTACAATAGTCAAAGGAAGAGCATCCAAGACAGGGAGAAAAAGAAAAAGATTTCACCTGAAGATGTAGTTTCCTTGGTGGCGTGCAGCCATCCCAGACCAGGCATGTTTATTGTTGATTTGGGCAGAGAATTTTGGCAGCTTCATCTCTAACAAGTCTGTAATGCTGACTCAGAGGACACAGCTCAGAGGCAGACCAGCAGGCAGGGAGGCAGGCAGGCAGCAACTGAGCCCTCTAGGCCCCACAAAACTCCTCTTATCCACACGCCCGTGCTCTCTGGCCAGGTTTCCATTATCATAGGTGCACGTGCCCCATTCCACACTCATGTTCCCAAGCATTTTTGGCATCAACACGATATCAAATGTGGGTGATGCAGCCTGGGAGGAAAGCAAGGCTGCAGGTAGTGGCTGTAGAGATTGGCGGCAGAAGACGAAAAAGAACCTGAGTAAGAACCTGTGTTCCCTACTGTAGGGTAAGTAAAGCATCCGGCTTTTCTGCCCTCCCACCATTAGGATTGATGATGGATCCTTCCGGTCCTGAATGCTTGCCTGATGGCGGGCACCTGGAGTAGGGTGTGGGCATGCGTAAGTGGGTACACGTGGGCTAAGGCTGGGCTTATAAGGGTGGCGTCACCGGGACGCCATAAGAACCACGAGAGCTAAAGAGAGATGGTCGAGGAAGCAAAGAACCATGAGAGAAGCAGAGAGAACACGAGAAAACTCGGGAGAGCCCAGATAGAGTGAAGACTTGCTGGGGGCTGGGAAGCCTGCCAGCCTCCCGGCCCTCCAGCACCCTCGCCTACTGTATACCTGATAAATCCCCAAAAAAGCCTGCAAAAGCCACTGAGGGTTCCAGGACTCTCTAGGAATCTCTCCTTCTTCACCCATCTGCTCGGATCATAGAGAACCTGCTCCGTGTCATTCTGCCGCTACACCTACACTTGGGCTATCCCTTTCCAACAGAGATGCCCATGCGCCTCTACAATCTGTAAAGACATAAGGAACATGAGTCCAAGTTTCAGAATCACTGTGTGATTAAAACACTGAAAACTACATTTTTGTCCTGCAAATGAGACCAACTCCTACAGTCAATCTCAGTCTCCCTTGCCCCCTCCACAGGAGGAGAAGCCACCGTATAATGACAGTGGTACAGGGAAAAGTGGGAACAATATGTGCACAGAGGCGGTGACCAGCAGCCATAAGCATGCATGCTGTGCTGTTCTGAGCTGCTGCCAGCATCACCACTTGCAGGACAGCTACAACTAGCAGCATCTGCGCTGGATTTTGCATGCACAAGAAATTCACCTAGGAGGATGATTTTTGTCCCTTCATCTCAATGCAACAGGGAATGAAATATGGCAAGGGTGAAACGTTTGTGGAGCAGAATTACTTATGGTTGTGAGTTATTTCTCCCTTCTTTGAATTCCGCTCTAGCCCTAGATGAGAAAACAATTGCAATCACAAAAAAAAAAAAAAAGGTTAATCATAGAACACAGCCAAGACACATCAACCCCCTAATTCACCCGTCTGACATGATTCATTTTGGCATTAGTAAAAGCCAAAGAAGCCTGAAGGGCCCGTCCCCTCAGCAAGCTCCTAGGACATCCTGAGCCACAATGTTGCAGCCACAAGCTTCAGGGGAGGAAGCAGCAGAGAAAGTCTCTGCTGGATAGTGAGGGCAAGTCAGTGAAATGTAGCTTTGTGTGGCCAGCAGAGGCCCAGGGAGAAGTTCAAGCAAGAGCATAGGATGATGATGTTGGTGCCAAGTAACATGTATGAAGAGGACAAAGCTGTCAACTGTTCAAACAAGGAGGGCACAGAAGTGTGTGTCAGGTACTCATGGCAGACGTAGGTGAAGATAACCCCAGACCTCCCCATGCGTTGATATGAGGTGTTCAATGGGGTGCTCTCATGGCAGCCAAAAAGAAGGACCCAGAGAGAATTTTTAACAGGGGAAGATGAAGAAATGAGTGCATTGTCCACAGATTTGCATTCAGTTTTGTCTTAGCCCAATTACCAAGACTATCATATCTCAGGGACAACTGCAGAGCTCGGAAAAGTTCAGACTTCCACGAGGCTGTCGCTGTGCTGCATAATCTTGTACTCACCAACCCACTCTTTGTAGCCTATCCCAGCACAGCCCCTGGGGGAGCCCCAAAACAGTCAAGTAGGAAGGATGGAAGGCAGAAAAGCACCTCTACACCACCAGAGGAGAAAGTTCGAGCAATCAAAGACTCCTCTAATATGAAAAAGTGGAAGAAGGCATTAGGTCTTCACCAGCTTCCCCATTTTTACCACTGCACCTGAATAAAAGGATCTGGACTCTCAGATCCCAGGATGGCGATGTCCTTGGCTTCACTGGCCTGTAGCACATTTGAAAGAAAACCAAAAATCAGATTGCAGAGTACTATAAAGCCCACTCTGCCTGCAATTCAGACCTGATGGGGCTGTGGGTCTCAAAGTTAGGGGGTCATCTGCCTCTTTTTTCCATGGTTCCCATGCTGTAAGCCTTAAACTGTTCTCACAATACACAGATCATAACAATGTATCAGGGTATGCCTCCCTTTCATCACAATTTTCAATGTGTTTAATATATAATGTTATATATAATTTAATTGCATAGTAAATGGCAATAATTATAAATACACATACAATACATATATGTGTGTGTATACAGTTATGTTTTCTGTCTTACAAAGCGTAAACTCCTGGGCCTCCCTGGTGGCGCAAGGGGTTAAGCACCACACTATGAAGCAATCCACAGCCTCTGCAGCACAAGTTCGATCTCCGGCCAGCCAGGGAGCAACCCACACGGCGAGGCAGACCTCTCCTGTCTCACCCGCTGCTCCCCTCAGCAGTGTATTTCAGTCCGTCTGCCTGTTCTGTTCCCCACTCTGTCTCTGGCCTGTGCCCCAGCTCCCGTATGCATAAATAAATAAATCTTAAAAAAAAACAAAACTGTAAACTCCTTCCAGGTCCTCCATGAGGATTCTGTTTTATTCACTCCATCTACCCATCTACCCCTGAACCCAGCAAGGCCATTCATCAATTAGTTCAATGAATAAATGGATTTTGTTTTAGATCCTGACTTTGGCCAAGGGAGGAGGGTACAGAGGTTAAAGGTGGACAAGGCTTCCCCAGCCTTTCTAGGGAGCTTTAAATTAATTTAATCATGTTGGAGAGAAGGCAAAATTCTGAGTCCTATGCCAGGACCTCTCCTTATGGCTGTCTGAATCCAGTCTGCTCCCCATGCACTTAGTACAAGGGGCTGCATCCGCCCAGAGAAAGCACCTTTTTTCTAAATTGCGCAAGCGCAGAGCCAGCTGAGTCCTGCCTCAAATGCCCTTTATGACCCCAAAATCTTTCCACTGTGATGGGGAAAGGGACTGACTCTTTGCCAACTTCCTCCCTCGTCCTCTTACCAAACAGAACACTCTTTTAGCTGCTTAGTTCCTTCTCCACCTCCACTTCCATTTCCACACTCCAAAGAGTTCTTTTTTTAGGGAATTTGGTATAGAATTGAGAGAACAAAGAGAAAGAGATAGAAATAGAGAAGCAGGAGACAAAAGGAAAGAATTGAGGCCAAAAAAAAAAAAAAAAAAACAACTAAGCAGATCTATGCTACGAAGACTTTACAAGTAGGGGAAGGGTTGGGGGAAGGAGAAAAGACAATTGTAAAACAGGTATTTGGATTTCCATTAATATTTCTTAACAGATGTGAGTAATAATTAAATGCTCCTTTAGTTATCTTTGTGTTTCCAGAACATAATGTCATTCAGAGGCTGAAACGCATAAGGGTTACATTTCATTGAGCCAGAGAGTGTGTGAATTCCAGAAAACTAGACAGAAACTAGGAAAAAATGGAAAAAAAATGGAACATATTGTTTTCTCCCTATCCCACCCCACCTCCAGATTAACAAACATCAGGTAGGAGCAGAAGTTTTTTTAAAGGCTGGTACCAACGCAAGAGAAATTGTTTAAAAACCAAACCTGTGTTCCTGCTTCCCATAGGGCTAAGAAAAATGTTCAACTACCACACACAAGAATAATGCACTCACCCCTTCCTATTTCTCAATAAACATGGCTTCAGAACTGAGAGCATCTTGGGCATGGAAGAATAAAGATAAGGAAGACTAGAGAACTTACTTTTTACATACTGCATAATAAAAAGAGAGAAGCACATTGAGAGAGATCTTGGAGGTATACACCTCTGAAAGTAATCTACTACAGGATCCAGAAGACAATTTCTGAAATCTGTGCATCATGCCTTTACTTTTTTCATTCCAAAATTGGAAAAATTACTCTTAACCTCACCTCCAGTGTCTTACACTTATTCAGAGCAACACTATTTTTCTCCAGTATGCTGTGATATTAGTAAAATAACTTTTATAATCTTCTGGCTTTGGGGAATTTTCAAATTATTCTATAATGATTATGCCTTATTTCTAAAGTAACTTTAAAGGTTAATAAACAATTTCCCTTAATTAAATTTGTTTTACTAATTGCTTATTTTTATTTAACATAAAAATATCCTCTCTTGACAAAGAAATGTCCCTCAAAAAAATACGTAGACCTAGATGGATTCATGACTTATTTAGATTAGCTGTTATTTTTTTTTAAACAAAGCCAACATAATGGATCACCGAATTTGACAAAGGATAGAAAAAAAGGACTCAAAATCAATCTAACTTATGAACATAAACAAAAATCCTAATTAAGCACTTAGCAAACAGAAACTAGAAAAACATTAAAATAACATACCATGTCTTAAAAGAGTTTATCCCAAGAACAGAGTCTAAACATAATCACCATGTTAACACATTAAAAAGAAAATATTTTGTGGTGAATTCAATAAATAATGAAAAGCATTTCATTAAATTCTTCACTTATGCCTGAGTTAGTAAGGAACAAAAAAGAACTCTGATAAATTAAAACAGAAGTCTTGCTTATAACTCAATGAAAAATTAACTCCCTCTCCCCCTCACACACAGACACTACCATCATCACACTACAAAATAATCAGCAAAATACTCCAGGACACCCTAGGGTATTCCCAGTACAGAAAGGAAAATCTGAGGATGCTCATTATCACCAACGATACTTACTACAGCACTCTAAGTGCTGTTCGATGCAATTTTAGATAAGAACAAAATAAGTAGTATATATTGGGAAGTAGTAAAATAATCTTTATTTGTAGCAGATTGTATACCTGAAAAAACCTAGAAGAAACAACTGAAAAGCTAATAGAAAAATAAGAGATTTCAGTAAGAGAGCTGGATTAAAAAACAAACACTGAAAAATCAATAGCTTTTTACACCAAGAACAACTATATAGAAAAAATGGAAAAGTACTGCTCAAAAGAATAAAAATAAACAAAGCAAAATATCTGGGAATAAATTTTACAAAAACATATAAAACCCTGGAGACTTTTACTAGAGGACAAACAGGAACTACTGAATCTACCAGATATGTTATTCGTGGGTACTTTATAATATCCAATTTTGTGATATTATAAAGGCAATTCCAATCAAAAATCCCAATTTATAACCTTGACAACATGATTCTCAAATTCATCTGGAAGAATGAACTCAGCAAGCATAGTCCAAAATCTCTGAAAATGTGATTACTTTAAGGATTTCAGGTGACTTGCCTTGTGAGATAGTAAAACATATTATAATTCTGTAGTGCGGGAAGAGACAAAGAAATATTGCAGAACAGAATATCCAGACATGGACACAGTTTATATGGAAATTTAATATAAGACAAAAAAGACATTTCAAATCAATAAGGGGGACAGGGAAGATTCGATAAATAATGTTATAACAACTAGCTTGCCATCTAGAAAACTTGGCTCAAATATTAACAGTTAAATTTGTAATTAAATATATACATATATCTTTATATATAAATTTATATGTACAAATATACACATATAAATTATATACAATGTATATATAATATATAAAGTACATAAATATGTAATGTTTATAATAGTTAAAGGTTAGCATAAAAGGGGAAAGGTATTCTATCTTCTTGAGATAGGACAATGCAGTCCTTAACATGAAACCAAGTGCTAAAACAACTGTTTAGATTACATAAGAATAAACTGTGCAGAAGAGACAGCATAAATAGAATTTAAATACAATTGTTTACCCTGGTGTGGGGAAGGAGCAGGCACTGACTGAAATGGAGCACAGGGGGATTCTGGAAATGTTTTCTATCTTGGTCTGGGTGATGGTGCATGGGTGTATGCATATGTAAAATTCATTGAGCTGTACAGTGAAGATTTGTGCATGTTGTCATGTACAAGTTATGCCTCCATAAAAGAAGAAATAATAATCAAGGGAAAGAATCAAGTATTTATCTTGCCTTTCCTGTAAAAACTATATTCCGGGTAAGCAAAGATGTAGTAAGGGAAAATTCTTCATATTAAAGTTATAGCTATTAAATGCAAAAGAGATGAAAGAATTTGGAACTCACCATTTTGAAAATTTTAAAGAAGTATCTGATCCAACAATGTCCACCAATGGTTGTTAAAATCAGAGGGGCAGCACTTCCCAGATTCTAGCAGGTATCAGAAACACTTGGTGTTCTGGTAAAGTTTACCTGTCAATTTGAGTGGCCATGGGGTGGTCAGATGCTTGGTCAAACATTATTCTGGGTGTTTCTGTAAGGATGTTTTTGGTGAAGACAGACATTTAAATCAGTGGAGTAAGCAAAGCAGATTACCTCCATAATGTGGTGGGCCACGTCCAATCAGTTGAAGGCCTGACTAGAACAAAAAAGGTGACCTTCCTCCAAGCTAGGGGAAATCTATAGTGTTGGCTCCTCCCGTTCTACGGCAGACTGCCTTTGGGCTTCACTAGCAACATTAGCTCTTGGACTGGAACTATGGCATCAGTTCTCTGGGTCTCTAGTCTGCCAGCCTCCCTTCCTGCACGATTCAATTTCTTATTATAAATCAATCTTGAGAGATGATTGATAGACAGGCAGACAGATAAAATATTGGTTCTGATTCTCTGGAAAACCCTAATACACCTAGAGAGCTTGGTAAAACAGATCCTGCAGGAACTTTCCCCAGCGAGTCTAATTTAGTAGCCCTGGGAGAGGAGGGAGGGGGGAGGGAGGGGTAGTTCCTGAGTGACAATGGTGCCACTGGTGCCTCTGGTTAAATGAAGAAGCCACACTTTGAATTTCAATACATTACATTAGACATAAGGTTAATAAGGAAATTTATAACAGGAAAATCAGATTGCCAACACCTAAAACTACTGATCATCCTGAGCTTTCATTTCTAGGAAACAGAGGACTAGACAGACATCACACACACCACCATAAAGCTGCAATCAGCCAATCCAGAATGTGGGGAATTGTACAGAAAAATATGACCCAGAGTCTTCAACAAATAAATGCAAGAAAAGCAAAGGGGAAACTGTTGGAGATTAAAAGAAATCAAATGCCCTTTTAGGGGACTGATTTGAATTAGCCACAATTTATTTAATTGATCAGTTAAGGAAAATTTGGTAAGATCACAGAACTGTCACCAGTTTCATTGGCTGTGGGAACAGAAGGATGCTTACACTTTTTGAAGCCCTGATCTTAGAGACCAGGATTTCTCTGCCTCACCACTGTTGACATTTTGACCCAGATAAGCCTTGGTTTTAGATGGCTGTCCTGTGCATTGTAGGATGGACAGGAACATCCCCAGCCTCCATCTGCTACATGTCAGCAGCAGCCACCAACACTGCCAGTCGTGATGGCCAAACTATGTGCAGACTCAGCTACGGTGCCCGACATCAAAACTGTCCCTGGTTGAGGCCATTGTGTGAGATGCATCACCTGAAGAATGTGCAAGTCAAGCAATATGTCTGGGTTCCTTGTTTAAAAAAAGACTCCAGAAAATACTGGGGGAGTGGGGTGAGATGTCACCAGAGTGCCAGAATGTTGACAACTGAAGCCAGGAGTGGGTACATGGGTGCCGTTATTCTTTTTTGCCACTTTGAACATTCCCGATGAAAAGATTTTATAAAAACACTGCAACACACATCAAGTAACACTGCAGAAACACATTTTTGACAAATGTTCATTCTATTAAGTGGGGGGAAATAAAAACAGATCACCAGGCAATACGTACACCATGACCTCATTTGATATAAAGAGACACAAAGAAATATTCAGAGAGGACAGGAGTCAAAATATTTACATCAATGGTCTCCAGGTGGTGGAATTGTAGGTGGCAATTCTCTCCTTCCAATCTGTAGCTTTCAAAGCTTTCCACATGTGCATGTACATATTAGTCAATGTAAACAAATAAAGGCTGGTAAAGAAGAAAGGGATTCCTATGCAGAGACACACTGTGAGCAAGGAAAGAAATAAAAAGACTATACAAAGCCAACACAAAATCTCTAAAAGTCTAACAGTCAGGGAGTCATTGAATACAGGGGCAGACTTTTCAGAGGCCCTAAGGAAACGCTGCATTAAAGCACTCAGTTTATTGACGTGTGTGTGTGTGTGTGTGTGTATGTGTGTGTGTGTGTGTGTGTGTGTGTATCTTGACACTGACCTTGGGCATGTGAATTTAATTTGATCCCCAGTGTTTCAGAAGTCCTAGTCATTTGGGATACATTTTAAGAAGCTTTTTCTCTAAACAGAGAATGCTATTTTCCCCACCAGACAAATGTTTTGTTTACAAAATAATCACGTTGGAACCTAATCCATAACCACATGGAAAACTCAGCTACCAAAAAAAAAACAAAAATCAGGCTCATGCCCCAAAGGTTCTGGGTAGCTAGGATTTTGTTCTTCTACTTTTCAGCGCCAACTATAAATGATTTGCTATTTAATCACCTGTTGCTTTTGCTCACCTGGGTAGCTACAGACTGACTTTGGCACAAATAATTGACAGTGAGCCAGAGTTAGCAAAGTTATGTCCCTTCTGCACTACCTGACCTAAATTTCCGTCCTCAACCCTCTCATGATCTGCTATAGCATCATCTCCACCTTCACGGCCATTGCCTTCCACTGGAAGGTGGGGCCATAAAGACACAGACTTTGCCACAGCATCCCGAATGCCTATACTGGGCCTATAGTGTCCCTATAGTGCCTACAGTGTCCCAGTAGTGCCTATACACCTCAATGCAGTGTCCCTATAGTGCCTATACTGGGCCTGGCACATAGTGGGAGCTCAACAAATAACTGATGGAAAAGTGGTATCTGCTGATGCAGTCATGTTTCCCTTTCTTTTTCTGATTTCTGGGTTTCCCTTCTCAGACACTATTATCTCTGAGACTATCATATACCCCAAATTATCAGCAGTCTGAGATTCCATTAACATGCTGCTGATCCCCACTTTCAGTGAACGATGCACCTCTATACCCCCCAACACATACTACACATACAATGCATAGATGTACAACACAAACATGGTACTACAAACACACTACACACACTGGTGTGACACAAGCATGCATGTACATACCACATATGCTGTATGCACATGCAACATACATGCATACTGTGCAATTATAGTGCATGCTATGCACTGCATGCGTGTAGTATTGTGCATTCAATGCCTATACTATACGCACGGCTGCAGCATATACACACATGCTACAAATATCCACGGTATGCACACAAACATAACACGTACATTGCATTACACTCATGTACTGTGCACTTCAATCCACATACTATCATGCAGGTATGAAACACACATACACACACAGGTAATGCAAACACACATGCCACACACCCACCACGCTAGCACCGTCAGCCCTGTGACACTTTCCATTCACCCCTAGTGCCTCAGCCAGTCTCTGCTCAATCTCATTGTCTTCTTAATAAAACTAATTAATTTCCAGAGTTAAAATTCATGAGGCAGTATATGTAGTGTCTAGATCTATAGCCGCTGCTGAATTCCCTCTGGCTGCAGACTTTTTTATTCTGACCACAAAGGCTCCTGAGTTTATTTGAAGACATGTCCCCGTGGCCCTCTCCAGATCTTCTGCAGCCCACAGCAGATTTTGCTGCTATTCCCAGACATTTTCTGCTCAATTCACTCCAGTGTTTGGCAAGAAAAGTGACATCAGATTCTGGAGTCAAGGCCAACTTCCAGCTGACAATCCTTTTCCGTTCCTGTCTTCTGGCCTTCTGCCAGTACCCACTCAGGGCCCTCATGTCACCCCAGACCACCCCCAGCCACGCCCAGGAGATCTAGTCCAAGCTTCTGAGGTGAGGAGACTGGGGCCCAGGAGGTTGAAGCAGCAGGTCAGGGGTGCCATGGTGGGGCAGGGGCAGTGTCAGGGCAGAAGATGTAATTCCTGAGAGCCTTGGAGTGGATCAGGCCGGGGCCCTCCACAGACCAGTCATTGCTGCTGCCACTCAAAAGGATGAGAGCCCTCCTCCCAGCCCGACCAATCCGGGGTCTCTAGCCACCTGGCCCGTGAGGGGAACATCACGTCCTCCTGTCCCCCGCCCCAGCTCAGCCCAGATGGGCCCTCCTACCACTCCCTCCCCAGCCCAATCTCTGGCCCTGCGGGTCCCCAGCCCAGGCCCCACACATCACCTTGCCATCAGCCCTGCTCCCACATGTCAGTTTTCTCAACACAGACTGAGCAGGCCACAGCCAGTGAACACAGAGCCACAGGCAACACAGCCAGAGCAGAGGCTGGACCCAGTCCTGGCTCCTCGGGGTCCTTCCTATGTGGCCGCAGGGGAGTCACTCACCCTCTCTGGGCACAAACTCAGTCATGTGTGAAACACAGGATTCCATCCAGCTGTTTCCCAGTCCCTTTCACCTCCAGAATCACTGCAGAGTCCTAAGGAAGCATAACCAGGTCGCCCCATGCACTTTGCCATATGCACTGCCCAACTCCAACCCAGTAAACCCACGTAACCCAGCCAGAGACGCGGTGGCACCAGCAAGCAGCCCTGCTCTGCAGCCATGCTGCTGCGGAACTCAGCTGGACACTGCAAACTCATGCACGGTCCTGGCCCCTCTTTATCTCACGCTCCGCCTCTTTTCCTCGTGTCTGTCTCCCCATGCAATTATTTTTAAATCCTGACTTTCTCTCCCATTGTTCACTAACACAAACCACCGAGCTGTCCAGCGCTCTCCACACTCGCAGCTGCTCCCCACCTGGACCCGGGATCACTCCATGGATTTAGGACTGAGCCCCCTAGAGACCCCACTGAGACACATGCCCTTGCTCAATCTCCCACAGGCCCATCTTGGTGGACACCCCTCCCCAGGGCCCCCAGAGGGACAGTGGCCCTGGGGACAGCCACTCCACCTCTGCAGGGGCCAGAGCTCAGCCAGACAGGGAGCCACGTGCTTTCTTCACTGCTCCCCAGAAGAGAGGTAGATGTTTCTCCTCCCCGTGTCTCACTGATGAGAAGCAACCTCAGAGCATCTGAGCTGGGCCAAGTCAGACAATGGCCACAGCAGCCTAGAATGCAGAGGGACCCCAAAGCCCCTGCCACATGGGTGCATCCCTGTCTTCTCCTGAGATCAAAGCATCGTCAGAGGGGACAGACATCTTCAAAGGTCTTAACATGGGACAGAGCAAGATTTTAAGTATGTTTTCGAACATTTTCATAAAGATAACTCAGAAATACAGGGGAAAGAAAACGCAAAATATTGTCTCCCTGCTGCTTCTGACCACACCCACCCACCCAGATCTCTCTGCCAAGTGATAACCTTCCTGTACTTGCTTCTGCAGTGATCAGTGTAGGTACGTATATGTGTACATGTGTATACACATATACATACTCTCCTTTTGTCATAAAACCACTACCCCACTAGATAAAGGTCTAGGCTTTTATCAACTGAGAGACCTGGATATTATTCTATATTAATAAAATATTATCTCTTTCTTTCTCTTTAATAGTACTCCATAGTACATTATGCTCAGTTTATTGGGGGTTTGAGGAAAGCTAAAATCAATATCATTTCCTACACATAAACATGCGCATATACACATACATACATACACACACACACACACACACACACACACACACTGCACCAGAGTTCCTAATAGTGGGGCTACTTTTAAATAGTCAAGGTCAAGAGTCAGCAAATCTGAGAGAGAGAGAGAGAGGTATGTAGTGTAAAGGTTTTGTTAATTATTTTATTAATACAATGGGACAAGACCTGGTTATAGAAAATTAGAGCTAAATTGAAACTCATCCTATTTCACTTCATCTGCTTTTCTTTAAGTCCGTTGTTTCTCAATTTCATCCACACTTTTGGTTATTAATGCCCTCATTCAGGGTTTCATACTCACTAGGCCTTCTTAATCCAGTTTACTTTTTTGAGGCTTAATACCCTTATAGAGCTACCGTGTGTGAAATTATCTTTTACAAAGCTGAATCCAAGCAGTTTATAGTTTTCAGTCAATTACTCCCAACTGCCAGAGCTGCGCTCAGGATAACATTTCTGGCTAAATTTCTTACTTCTTGGATCATGAATTCTCAAACACAACTAATCCTGGTGTCTGGTAAGGCCATATATTCGAACTCACACTCAGGCCAAAGACTCTTTTCAAACTTGGAAACCCACACTCATAAGCCACATGTGTTCTAGAAAATTTTAGGATAAGTGCCAAGGTGATAAGCTAGATATTTCACAGCCTCTGATCAACAGTTAACTTTGAAGAAATCAAGTAACAATAAATTTCCGCTGGCCATTAATTTTAAATGTATGAAGTAACTTTCACTGTGTATCAAACTATCCCCCAAAGCTAACAGCATCAAACAACTTCTTTTTAATGCCCAACAACTCTATAGATCAGTGCTTTGATCTAGGCTCAGCAGGGTGGTTCTTCCGTTATATTGGCTCGACTCCATCCTGTATCTATAATCAGTTGCTGCTCAACTAGGGTGCTCTGCTTCTAGGGTTACTGGTTATCACCTGAGGTGAAGAGGGAAGCTGGGTTGTATCTGTGTTATCTTCCAGAGATTAGCCTGGGTTTCCTCACATACAGACACAGCAGCAAAAGAACATACCCCAGTGCACAAATTCTTTCCAACTTCAGCCTGTGTCGCCTTTACTACTGTCCCATTGGTCAAAATGAATCACATGACCCAGGCCAGAGTCAAAGGGTGCAGAAATAGACCCTTCCTCTTCTTGGGAGGAGCTGGAATGCCATGCTTCAAGGGCATGAATGCAGGGAGAATTAAACCCATTTTCACAATTTACATCAACTGTTTATAAACTCATCAAAATTAAGTGGTATTTTATAAGAAGTGCAAAATAGAGTTCCTTTCAGCCACACTGATTTTATTCCTAGAACAGTTTTCTTAAAATAAAGTTGTGGGTTTGTACACAGCAACCACTGGAGCCACCTCCAGGGCCAATAGTCAGGCATCCATAGAACCACTCCAAGTCATCCATCAGTGGCACTCAGGTTTTGATCCAGATATGGCAGGGCCCCTGAAGAGCTTTCATCAAGGCAACAGTGGCACAAAAGAAAAAGCAGGGTTCAGAAGACCAAAGCGTAACCTCAGCTTCCAAAGCAAAGTTATTTCAATTCCATGTGCCACCTCTTCCCTCATTTGTGTAAGAACTTCAGGGAGGGTTCAAATGAAACAACCTGTGCCTGTGCCCAGTGTGGCGTGAAGATCTTGAAACAGTGAACCAGGTCCTAAGTTCTCAAAGGACTTGATTGCTCAAAACTGATAGATGCAGGCAGAAGCTGGAAGAAAGGTCAAGGGTATGAGCCAGCATTCAAGGGGAACAGAACAAAGGGGGCCATGGGGCACAGAACATAGGACATGAGATTTTAAAGCAGGTGGAACTGAGCATTCTCTGTACCCTCCATGGAAATAGCTGTGTCTTGGTCTGCACACTAAACAGCCCCACTCCCCAAAGGTCAGTGAGTCCCCCCAGGCATGTCCTTGCTAGGGAAAGAGTTCTACTCAATGAAAGAAAGGCAGGTGAATACATGTGGTCCCATTAAAATCCTGCAGGAATTGTGTTGCTTGTTCACTATAAAAGGAAATAAATCCCCATCACAATCTCTATTTATATTTCCAGGTAAATAACAAGAGTCAGAGCTACAATTTGTTGAATATCACCCATATAGCCAATATCACCAGTATGCCCACCCACATCAAATAATTACCATTAAGACCAAAAATAGCCATTCAGTGACTTTCACCAAGACCTATGATGCACCAGATTCCACACCAGGAGTTTTTATGTGCCAGGTACAGTGCCTGCCCAACAGAGCCCAGAGTGTGATCTCATTTGCTGACGCTGCCATTGCTGATCCCACCACATCCCTGCCAAAAAGGTGCACCTAACTTTTAGGAGTGATCGCTGTATGTCAGATTTCATGTGCACTTTCTCAGTGACTCCCATAATCCATTACCCCTGGCGGTAGATGTCATGAGCTCCCCTTTACAAACAACTGAACTGAGGCACAACATTTCCAGGAGCACAGGGCCAGCCTGAGGCAGAGTCACAGCATCACTGTGCCTTCCTGGAGACCCTGCTCCAGGAACAGCTTCCCTTCCCCCCGTCCCGAGGAGGGGTCTTATGGATCTGCGAAGGGTCCAGGGTGGCCAGAAGGCTTCTCTGACCAACGATTCTACTCGCTCTTCCTATGACTCAGACAAAGGTAAGGGGTGCCTGTGTCTGCTCTCCCCCACCCTCCTCCTTCTAACTTTCCACAGTCTTCAGCAAATTGCTCTAATATAAATTCAACAGCTCGCTGGCTCTAAATCTCAGCTCTGGCTCTTTATCTGCCTAAAGGGCTTGCAGGGTTGCTAACTCGGCACTTGAATAAAATCTAACACTTACACATTCATGCATTCACTCATTCATTCAAAAACTCACCAAGCACTCTCCTAATGCCAGGTCCGTTGTGAGAGCACCCAGGAGATGCTCAAGAGCTATACACAGGAGAGGTGACATGATTACCCTTCTGTAGAAAGGTCACTATGTGGGGGCGGGGGAGGTGTCCATGAGACACTAGCCTGGCCAAAGGGGGTGGCAATGGCAGGGACAGAGGAAAGCAGGATCTATCTAGTCCAGTTTGAGTTTGAATCTCAGAAGAGTCTTGGTTGGAGGTGCAGATCTGGAGAGGAGGGGATTGTCATGTAGATGTACTAGGTGTGGGCAAAGTCACCGGGGGCGATAACTCTCAAACAAGGGGAAAAATATGGCCCCTGTCCCCAGAGATTCTGGTCTGCCTCCTGACACAGGAACTGGCACTTCAGCTTGCAAGCCTTCATGCAATCTCCCATCTCATCAGCGTATGCAAAGCAGAGAAGACAGTAGCCTAGGACAGACACCCAATCAACTCCAACCCGGCAGGGAGCCCGCGAATCCCCAGAGGCCATGGCCCCTCATGTCAAAGAGGCCAGAGGAGAGGGGACAAATGCACCAAGGCATTGAAAGCTGTGGGGGGAGGGAGTGACCAGCTCAATGACCCAGAGACACAGACTGAAGCGTGAACAGATTAGAGGGTTACTGGGAATGGAAGCCAGATGGGCACAGGCTAAAGAATGAGTAGGAGAAATAGGAGTATGGACAATTCTTAGAGAAGTTTGGCTGAAAATTGGAATAGAGAAGAGAGAGTGGCGGCCGGGGTAAGACCTGGGATTAGGGTTCATGTTTGTGCTTGCTAAGATGACTTAGTTGAGCTGATGGAAGGTGTCTCCAGAGTCTCAAAGAGCAGGCCCAGGCTCAGTGGCTTGCTGGAAGACTCGCAGAATTCACCATGGTCCTACTCACAACAATGACTGATACAGCAAAAAGATACAAGGTCCATCAGCGAAGGGAAAAGGCACCAGGGGTGGGGACTGGAGAAAACCAGGTACAAGCGCGAGTCCTCTCCCAGGGGAGTCACACAGGACACACTTAATTCCTTCAGCAATGAGCTATGACACAGGTGTGAAGTATTATCCACTGGGAAGCTCACCAGAGACTCAGTGCCCAGAGCTTTTATTGGGGGCTGGTCATGGAAGCACCCCATGCCTAGCATCTTCCTAGATTCCAGACTCCTGGAAAGAATCAGGCGCTCAGCACACTGTGCTGACAGTGACTTTGAGCCCGTCTCACATATGCTGGGCATGGTGGGAACTCTCCTGAAATCCAAGTTTCCAGGTAGGGAAGCCTCAGAGAGCAGGTAGCTGACTGTGAAACCTGAAGGGTCCTCGGTGCCAATAGCCCAAAAGAGATGGCAATACATGGAGAGTGCTCTCATCAGATGACTGATGTTTTCTCTGTGAAGGAGAGAGACCCCTGCCAGGTACGTAGCATGGAGCAGCTGCAAAGAAGACTAGGGGAAAGTTGACCAGGCACAGGGAAAAGTTATAGAGCCAACTCTGAAGGCACGTGTACCTGAACTTGTGATCCTGTCCCTACATACCCGAACACCTAGACTAGAGGACAGATCCTCCCCTGTTCCCAGCTGGACACCAACCTGACTATCTCCTGATACACACTCATAATCACCTGTCTGTGAGTCTTCTTTCCGGCCAATTCTTAGGTCCATCCACCTAATCCTGTCCACCTTGTTGCCAGGAATTCAGATAAAGCCACCATTATGTCTCAGGAACCATTATCTTTCTCAAAAATATCAGCTAACTCCTCTCCTTCTGCTATCTTGCCACCGCCATCCCTTTTACTAGCGTAGAATTGAAAGTGATGCTTTTAAAAAGACAAAGTTGGGTAAAACTACTTGCAACTCATTAATGGCTTCCATTATCTTGGGTATGCAATCATAACTCACCCCTATGGTCTGGATTTCTCTGCAGGATCTGCCTGTTTATCTCTTGGCCTCTATAGCACACCTCCACCTCTATGCTCCAGCCACACTGAACATCTTGTTTCTCCCAAAGTGCCATGAGGGCTCACCTTTGAACCAACGCAGACTATCTCTCTACCTCATCCCCACCCACTACTTCTACATGCAATGTAGACTTATCTCATGGTTTCTCTTGCTGTTTCATAATTATCTGTTTACTTATCTCCCTCCCTCCAAAGTCTCTGATGTCCAAATAAACATGTCTATAATATTCACTGATGTCTTCCTAATTCTAACACATAAGAAAGCCCTCTATAAATACGTGTTGAAAGCACACAAGAATTTTCCATCTACCAATCACCTCCAATGGCCTTTTTTCTATACTTCTAATAATGCAGCCCCAAATGACAGAATTTTTAAGTTGTCACAGTTCACTGTAGTAAAAGAGCATACAGTTTTTCCTTGACTGAGCATCTCAAAATCTTTTTCTATTAACAGCTGTTAAACTAGGTCTCCTCCATCTCATGCCCAAGCAATTCCCAATTTAAATACCTGCCCCAGGAGTTTCTTATCAAGACAGAAGGAAGGAAACCCCATTTCCAGGATGAAAAGGGAACATGAACAGTTTCACCTTCCTTTTGCCTCTGGTTCACAGATTCATTTCTGGCACCGAGATCTGTGGCTAGATAACAGAATCATACAGAAGAGCCTTCCCCAACGCACCAGAGCCAGCAAGAATCACTCTCTTCACAATCGTCCATTTTACAATGTGTCTAATTATAACTGAATAAATTACTTCTGCCATTCCTCAGAAATACTTAAAATAAATAGCTCTCTTTCCTTGAATTAAAATCATAGTCTTTTGTTCACTGTTTTCTGTTCCATAAAGCAAGAGAGTCTGTTGATTAAAGATCATTTATAGGACTTCATTTTCAATCTATTTTATGATATCACTTTAAAATACCCCCAAATATTCAGCTGCAAGGAGGGATAAGAACTACTGGAAATTGGCTCTTTGAGACTTTCTGATGAGAAATGAAGTTGTGGATGTAACTCTCAGCGAATGAACATATATTAGAAAAGTCTATTTTAATAACTGCTTGGTTCTGCTCCCTGGATTTTTTTTCTCTACCCAACTTCCTATATTTTTCTTGAGATTACAACATAATCCCCACTGACACACTAAATATTACCTCTCTGTATTGAATGGATGACACTGAGACAATAAATCACTTTGAGCTAACACAATATGCCAACCAGCCCCAGCTAAGCCAAATATTTGACGAAAGACATACAAACTGAAATTTAGCAAGGCAAGAACACTCTGGGAATTATGTCCTGAATATCAACCATCTCTAGACCCTTTGCAGTAAGAAGAAAAACAGATGTGCAGGAAGGCCATGCATGAATGCATAAGGTGATTCCGTGTCCAGAGTAGCCACAGTCGGCCAATCCCAGAGACATCTTGGAAAGGGTTAGACCCCCTCCAAACTCAGTGGATGTCATGACAAAATAAAGACTCCTCAGTTCCAGGAAACAGGGGGAGGGGAGCCACAACACACGAACCGTTGTTTCCGGGCACTGGTGCAGAAACAAACAAGAAAAAGACTGTCCAGGGCGGATCCAGCACAACGCTCACAAAGCTGACACTACAGGGGCCCTCGCTTGCACATCCCCTTCAAGGCCCTGATTTTGTATGTAAAATGCTGTCCCCTTTATCTTAAAGAGGGCCCCTACGTTGGGTGCACATGGACAAAGTCGCCTGGAGCTGCCACTTTTGACCCTGCTTCATGGCCACCTTCGTCAGCACTTGGAAGACATCCGCAGCCGTCACAGGGCTAGAGTCATCCAGAATCCTCCAACAGGAAGACGAGCACCCTTTGCTGGCCCCCAAGACCCTGCCAGAGTGGCCTAGCAAACCTCTGGGATCCAACCTCCACTCCATTCCACCAGAAACACTCACCCCAGCTTGGCCCCAGTCAGCCCTCTGGATGCTGCTCCTTCTTCCCCACCCTAAAAAGGCACCAACTCTAAGAAACCTTTCCTGGTGCCACCGAGATGAAATGGAACTACGTCCTCCTCTGTGATCACCAAGTAGGAATGGGTAACTGCTGCGGCTCTGAATTCCAGCTCGTCCACTTACCAGAAATCCCCATGGCTCAGTATCCTCCCGAGCATCATGGGAGACAAGATATAAGGATCACCCTTTTCACAAAGCAGAAATTCAATAAATGCCAGGCACTTCCTCCATCATCACCATCACCATCATATCATCCTCCATATCTTTCAAAAGGAAACCCCCTAACAATTCATCCCCTACTTCTCCCCTGAGAGAGGGATTTCTTATTGGCACAGATGGGAACCAAGGCACAGAGCTTGAGGCTCCCTAAATGTTTGCTGAATACACAAGGGAATTAAGTGATATTTACATTCTGACCAACAGAGGTAGGATTCTATAACGCATCCTAGTCTCTTGTTTGCTAACATTTTAAGTCTACATAGAAGCATTTGATAAAAGTGGAAGAAGACAGAAAGAGTAGGGTACAAAACAACCTTGCTTTGTTTCTCTGCAGATCATGGGCGCATGGAGCCCCAAAACCAGCTGCTGGCTGTCTACAAGATACACGCCAAGAGCAGCACCATCCCTCAAGCGCTGTTTTTGGACAGAACTCCAAGTGGCCTTCAGATGAAAGGAGGATCTGGTCAGTCAAAGCCAGACCGCAGAACTTAGTGCTCCTACACCTGGCAACACACACACCACACACACACACACAACATGCACACACGCATGCACACAAATGCACACCCTTGCAGACCCCTGCTATGGGACTAGACACCACGAATAACTCCGCAACCCAAAAAAGAGTTTCAATCCACGAAAGAGCCCCTGGGGCAAAGCAAGGGTTCTAGCTGTGGCAGCAGCAGAGGAGGTTTGACAACACTACGGGAAGCGACCTCAACTCAGATCCCTGACATTCGCACACCTCCAGGCTGGGAGGGATGTCTGTTCTCAATGTGCCCCAACCATTCACAACTCCCTGCCCTGGCACATCCTCAGCCCTGCCCAGAAAACATTCTCACCAACGCTCCACCCCCACCTGAGGTGCCCATCTCAATAATTCTTTTCTGCTCTTTCCAAAGCCATCATATGGGGAGGCCTTCTGGAACCCTCTTCTTCAGATTCCCTGGGTTCTAGTCATGGGGTCCTTGCACTTTCCATGCCACAGTGCATGTGCTCATTGGGTCAGTAGCCACCACACAGCACATCTATGTGGACCTGGATCCTTTACCTTTGTAACCCCAACGCCCAGTACAGCAACAAGGCACACAGTAGGCACTCTATAATTGTCCACCAAACAAAGGATTCAATAAATAATCTCCCCTGAGAGCAAAGGTAAGTTACATTCCACATAACTGCTGAGTTTCTTAAAGAACCTGTGTTCTCAACCAGCCGATCATGGCTCATTATCCCAAAGCCAGCCCAGCTATTTTTTGCAGAAGCAAAAATATGTGGATTGATTTTTTTCAAGAAGAAATTGTCCATAGCAGAACCGCTCTGGAGGCCCTGGTGCCCTGGTGGCACGGAGTTAGCATGCCTCAAAAATGTACTGTCTGTTACCTTTTTCACAGGCAAAAAAATTAAATAAATAAGGCAGAAGTGGAGAAGTAAGATGAGTTTCACTCACCTCCAAGATACAAAACATCAGTATCGTCTGCTCAAGAAATCTTTAAAGTGCCTGAGGTAGGTCAGGGATGTTTTTTAAAATGCCTGTGTGATATTCTTACTTTTATGAGACAAATGAATGCTGCGAAGTAGCTGGGGAGAAGGGAAAAAAATCTTGATTCACGTTCGCTTGGAATGTAGTTTGCTTTAATTGTTTTCTCATGTAATTACATATATTACTGATGTAATTACAAATAATACACATATTTGATTTGTGCAATTATAGAATAGTATATAATTTTTAAATGTGGTACATTTCTTTCTCCCCAAGATTCCTTTGTGAAGGAAACGATTCATCATTTCTAAAAATACGCCCCTGTGCATTACATTTTAATAAAGTAAAAATTAGTAAATATTTGCCTTTCTTTTCTGTTACGACAAAATAAACTCTGTCATGAAAATTCAGGTTTAAAAGGCTCATTATATGCTTTGAAAAATTGCTTCTACTGGGATAACTTAATCCACTGGAGAAAATCCAGCCAAGCCTTGTCGTTATTAAGAAAGGTAGGGATAGAGGCCCTACTATGTGCAGAGCACATAGTCCAGGGAGGTATTTATGGTGGCCTTGGGGAGAAAGGAGTCACACCTCCATGGCAGGTGAAGCACAGCCCACTACAGAGTGGAGAGCAGACAAGGAAGCTGGGTCCATCACTTACCAACATGCTCGCACAAGGGATAGAAACTCCTGGAGTTTCCCTAAAGTGGAGGCAGTACTACAAATGTGGCTTTAATATGACATTATACGGTGCAGACTAAGTGAGATAATGTGTGTGAACAGCTCTGATACAATCACACCTGGGCAGATAGCAGTCAAGCAGTAGGGGCTTCTTGCTGTGGCTAAGATAAAACCCCCACAACTGCTCCTGAGGTTTGATTTGCAAGATGAGTTCCTGTGAAGGGCTGCACAGCACCTACATCACAGTGGTCTGTGCCACATTGTTAGAAGTTAAATGACAGTGATCTAGACCCATTCAAAGTAAAAGGAGAAATATGTAAAAAGGCCCCGGAGGTGTGAGGGGGGGAGATAAGGAAGGGAATAGAAGGACCAGAGGAAATTTCTAGACTGATTTTCTAATCCAACTAGTGACGCACACTTGGATTCTGTTAGAGGCACACAACAGAATACTTTTTGTTTAAAAAGTGACCAGGACTTAAAATCAGGAGATTTCCCATAAAGGTTGGATTTGAACATTCTGTTGAAACAGGAAGAAACGAAAGACTGAGTCCAAGATGCTTCCTGGCAACAGCTGGCAACAGCTGGCTGAAGCCGAGAAGTATAGTCTTCCAGCTGGCCTCCCCCCAGGCTGCTCCCAACTGTGTTCATGAGTTATACACATTAAGGCATCTCCTGGGACACAAAAACTGGGAGCCTCTGAAATGGATCTCCAGACAACACAAAAGTGGTCAGTAGGGACTGTTAAGTAAGTCCTGGCACCAATTCCCAAGCTGGAAAGCAGGTTCCCCATGTACCCAACAGTGTTGGGAACTCAGATGCGTGCCCTGTGATTCAACCTGATTCTGTCTAATGACCTGGAGACAGGATCAGATTCCACAGGTTAAAGTGCACTCAGTCCTACAAAAACAAGTCCAGCCCCTCTGGAGACCCATCTCAGGCACAGGCTGTTAGATTTCCTATAGACTGGAGGTTCAACAGTCTCCTCCTTGGGTGTGATTACTTTGCTAGAGCAAAGCACAAAACACTGAGAAATATTTTACTCATGAGATTACTGGTTTATTTTAAAACAGTAAAATTCAGGAACATCCACACAAAAGAGATGCATGGGGCAAGATACATGGAAAGAGTGAAGAGCTTCCGGGACCTCTCCAGGAGGCTCACTCTCCCAGCACCCCCCAGTGTTCATGAATCCAAAGATCTCCGAACCCCATCCTTAGGGTTCTTATGAAGGCTTCTCTGCAAAGGCTTGCTAATTGATGGAATGGCCTTTGGTGATTAAACTCAACCTCCAGCCCCTTTCCCTGCTCTTAGGTCAGGAGGCAGAACTGAAAGTTCCAGCAGGCTCAGGACAGATTTGTCTCCACAGGAAACCAATCCCTATCCTTAGGAGCTTTTCAAATGACATGTCATTAACATAACAAAGATACCTTCATATCTCTCTCTCTCTCTCTCTCTCTCTCTCTCTCTCTCTCTCTCTCTCTCTCTCTCCACTTAGGAAATCCAAGGATTTTAGGAGCTATGAGTCAGGAACTAAGGACTAAGATGACCAAATATAGGCGAGAAATATATTTTGGTTATCTAACGACCAAATATGTATTTTTCTTATTAACTCACAATATTGCAATGATGGTCCACAACCCCAGCTAATATTCTGTCATATCAGCTAGAGCCTCCTATTTGTGGGGCCAGCCTTTCCAGAAGCCATAATCACAACCTCTGTCTTAAGCCCTGAAGGGTCTGGATCTTCAAAGGCCTAATTTTAACTCAGCCCCAAGGAGAAAAGAAACACTAGAAGAAAATTATTATAGCACACATAATGGCATGTCCCATCTTCCCGGAGATAACGTCAGGCATGATGCTTGACAAGGGACTAGAGGAGCCAAAGTTGGTCTTGGATGTCCTGGAGATTTTTCACCTACATATTCAAAAATATGCCTCTAATCTTAGCACCCCAGTGGAGCAAAAGATGGCATTGCTCCATGTCAAAGGAACAGAAAGTGTCTAACAAGGAAAACTAATAAAAAATGGCAAGAAAACAAACTTTACTGGTGAAAAAACTGAGTCTCAGAAATTTTTTTCCCCTTAGATTCTCTTTATTTTTTTTCTTCTGCAATCTGTGACGATGCTTTGTTTTCTTAATTGAGGAAACATTGGTTTGCAACACTGTATATGATTCAGAGGTACAGGATCACACCCCTCACATGGATATTACCATGCTACACCTACCACCAAGGTACTCACAGTCCACTGCACTCCCTACCCTCTTTGCCCTCCTTCCTTCCCCTTAAACTCTGGTAGCCTCAATTCTACAGTCAGATTTCTAGGGTTTGTTATTGATTTGATTTTGTTTGACCCTCCCCTCTTATTTCTCTATATTCCACATACATGTGAAACCATTCAGTATGTCCTCCTCCTTGTGACTTACTTTACTTAGAACTGTCCCTTCCTGAGCCTCCCTGGTGGTGCAAGGGGTTGACACACAGCCTATGAAGCTGTCCACAGCCACTGCAGCACAAGTTCAATCCCCAGCCAGGGAGCTACCCACATGGTGCAGCAGACCTCTCCTGCCTCGCCCGCTGCTCCCCTCAGCAGTGTTTTTCAGCCAGTCTGCCTGTTCTATTCCCCACTCTGTCTCTGGTGAATCCTCCCACCCCCTGCATCTCTGACCTGTACCCCAGTTCTGTATGCATAAATAAATAAATCTTTTAAAAAAGAGAACTATCCCCTCCAGTTCTATCTATACGGTTGCAAATGGCACTAGTTCATCATTTTTTATAGCTGAGTGGTATTCCATTGTAGATATATCAGATCTTCTTAATCCATTCATCTGTCTTTGGGCACTTAGGTTGATTTCATAACATGACTACTGTAAATAGTGCTACAATGAACACAGGAGTGCATATATATATATTTTCAAATTGGGGTTACATCCTTTTTTTAAAAGATTTATTTATTTATACAAGAACCAGAGCACAGGCCACATATTCAGGAGGGTGAGAGGACTCACCAGAGACAGAGCGGGTAACAGAACAGGCAGACTGAGGAAGGACACTGCTGAGGGGAGCAGCGGGCGAGACAGGAGAGGTATGCCGCACCATGTGGATTTCTCCCCGGTTGGCCGGGATCGAATCCATGCTGCAGAGGCTGCCGACAGCTTCACAGCGCTGCTCTCAACCACCTGCTCCACCGGGGAGGCCCTAGGGTTGCATTCTTCAGGTACATACCTGGGAGAGGAATGGCTGATCATATGGTAAAACTATTTTTAACATTCAGAGAAACAGTTTTCCATAGAAAATTGGATCAGCCTACATTCACATTGTGTATTTTTATTTCCAATTATTTAGAGACACACTTCATTCAATCCAGAAATGCATCGAAATTGAGAAATCAGGAATGAGAAGAGCAGTGAGACCAAGAGATACAAACTTCTGACTCACCTGAAGATGAAGGAGAAGGAAACCCATCTGGGAAGCAGTCACATTTTAGAGCCAAAAATAGTTGAAAGGACTTGACACTTTTTACAGTGACATCTGGATGAAGCTTTAAACATTTCATTCTGAATTATTTCCTCTTCACAGAAACAATGGTTTCATCAAATTCCAAAACTACTCGGGAAATATTTCTGCCTCATGTTTGAGTTTAACCACAGACTCAAAGACTAAGTAAGTAAGTTTACAACTACATTTTAGGAGTAAGTTAAGAATAAAAATAGATTGAAAGGAAATGTGTCAGATGATAAGAGTGGCCTGCTCTGTGTAGTAGGATCACTTTACAGATAATACACGCCATGTTCTTCTCTAGTTATCCTTATTGTCTTCAGTGTACTTGTCTTGCTACTTTAACTAGACAAGAAAAATTAAAAGGATCTTGAATCAAGCCCACTTCATTGAGGGAGTCAAGTCAGGAATCTAGTCCTGATCTGAAACCCACATCAGAACTATTCTTTTGTCACCTCTATCACCTGCTAGACTATACAAGGTGTCCTGCCTCATAACCCACCACCTCCACCGCAACCCCTCCAAGCAGCAAGGTCCATAGCACATAGTAGGTATCTAATAAACACTTGTTAAGTGAATAAATTCACTGTGTGGTACATTTTCCTTCCCCCACTCATTCTCTGAGGGTGTCAATTTAGAGGATGTTCCTCAGGTGAATGATATTTCCTGGAAGAGACCCTACAATTAATTACCCTTGTAACCTCAAAAATCATATTTGAAATCAAATCTGCACAAGTGACAAGTAAGGGATATAAAAAATGGTGCTCTCCTCAGACTCTTAATTACATGCTATATATCAAACTTCTCCTAAGCTCTGAAAATGTCCCATTTAACATTCAGCACTTGGCATTCAATTCCAAAACTTGAAATGGAGATTGTATTACTTAAACATTCCCCTGAATTTTTCCTTAACTAGGTTTTTTGCCCTTTAACCAGATTTAACCTGCTCCCTACTTCCCTCTCGTGCTCTTGGGTATTGGTCAAGGAGATTTAGGGACAGACTCAGCTAGCACTGTCCTAAGATAAAGCGGCATTTATCCAGCACCAAACATATGACACCCTCAAAGCATATAGAGAATCCGTTACCATCAGGCATGTAAAGACAAAAGAAACACTGGGCAGAGGCATGTTGCAGACACACAGAGAGAATCGTCCCTCTGTCCATCTCTCTATCTTGAGACTGGAGACCGGTGGGTACTAACATGACTGAAATTGTTTAAGAAGTATGTGGTATCAAGAAGATGTGGTCCATATACACCATGGAATATTACTCAGCAATCAAAAAAGATAAACTCATGCAATGTGCAGCAACATGGATGGCGCTGGAAGGGATCATGCTCAGCGAAATAAGCCAGAAAGAAAAAGAAAAATACCAGATGGTCTCACTCATAGCAGGAATTTAGAAAACCCAAATAAGGGACCAGGAAAAAAACTAATTATAATAAAGAAAAAAATCAAAATCAACAAGTAACTATAAACCAGAGACAAACTACAGGGGGGATTAGAGGAGGGATTAGGGTCAAAATAAGAGGGGTGCAATTGTATGGGGACTATAACCAAGATGAAAATGTATACATTGTGCAAAAATGAACAATGATGTAAGGATTACATAAAATAAAATATATTAAACATAAAAAAGTATGTGGTGTATACGGAATACTACTGTGTAGTAGGATCTCTTTAAGATGATACACAGAATTTTTGTTTCAGTTCTTTCTTCTCTAGTCTCTTTATTTTCTTAAATGTACTTGTCTTGCTAATTTAACTAGACAAGAAAAATTAAAATGGAATGGAATACTACTCCATTATTAAAAAATGAAATTTTGCCTCCTGTGACAGCATGGATAAACTCGAGGTGATGATGCTGAGCAGAAAGTGAAAGACAATTACAAGATAGTTTCTCTCATGTGTAAATATAAATAACAAGAGCCAACAAATTAACAAATCACAACAAAAACAACTCTTAAATTCTAAAAAATACAGGGCCTCCCTGGTGGCGCAAGGGGTTAAGCACCGCACTATGAAGAAATCCGCAGCCTCTGCAGCACAAGTTTGATCCCCGGCCGGCCAGGGAGCTACCCACATGGCGAGGCAGACCTCTCCTGTCTCTGATGAATCCTCTCACCCCCCTGCATCTCTGGCCTGTACCCTAGCTCTTGTATGCATAGATAGATAAAGCTTTAAAAAAAATTCTAAAAAGTACAGCGGTTGCCAGAGAGGGAAGGGCAGAGGGGGTCGACTTATCAGCGAAACAGGTGCTGGCCAGAACTGGGGGTGGCGGGTGAGGTGAGGCAATACACATGAAGAGGTGAGGCTGCACCCTTGAAATTTACATAGTTTGGTAAATCAATAAAATGTTATTAAGTAAGATAAATGTATTATAAATTTTATGAATATAATATATAAAATTATAAATAAAATCCATTCCCTGGGTTCAGGTCAAAAAACAAATATAGAAAAAGTACTGGGAAATAATGGTGAAATCAATGGTGTGACATTTGCCCTGGGGGGCCTCAAAATGAAAGCCTTCAGCTGTCTGAGTCCCTAGCCTCGGATCTACATGGAGCATCACAAGCAGAGACAGACCCTGGCTGCCCTTGAGTCTCCTCATTAGCCAAGAGAGGGTTCCAGGTTCACTGAGTCACCAGTGGCACCCCAGAAAAACTCAGGAGCCAACTGGTTCAAGAATCCAGGATGCAGCCGATCACTGTGACCCAGGGAGCCAGATTAACCCTGATTGGCCAGGACCAGATTGGGGGGAGGGGGGCTGGCTGTCAGGAGCGTGATCTCTTCCCAGGGGGGAAATAAAAATCCAGAAACTGGGGCCTCCCCTGGTGGCGCAGCGGTTGAGCGCTGGGCTGCAAGGAGTCTGCTGGCAGCCTCTGCAGCGCCGGTTCGTTCCCCGGATGCCAGCGAGGGTCCCACACACAAAAAAAAAAAAAAAAAAAAATCCAGAAACTAGGAAGACGGGGGACGGGAGAATTCATGATGCTGGGGAGGCAACCACAGTAAAGGGCTCCCACTGACATGGATAACCTGAAATAAGGGTTCCTGGAAGGCACCCCAGACTTCTCGTACCCCTCAGCATCTCTCAGCCACAAAGTCAAGTCCAATACATCTCCGCAGCAATTTACCACTATGTTAAATTCACACAGAGAGACAGGCAGGAACACACATACACACACAGACAGACACACAGAGCTCCTCCTAGCTCAGATTTACAACCTTAATCTGCACTTCCCCAGGCTCTTCTCACTCATACCCCTGATTCTGGACTTGTGCTTTCTGATACCTCTTCTTTCCAACCATGAGAGTAATTATATTAAGAAGCAAATTGAATTACGTTGCTCTCCTACCCAGAAACTGTCAGGGCTTCTCGCTGTCCTCAGAACACCTTGGTGTCACCCAGTAACATGGCTCTGGGTGAGAGGGCCCTCCCAGATCTCCACCACACCCTCCTCATGTCCGCTCCAGGTCAGGGCAGTCCAATTCTGCCCTGCCCACTCAGAATTCTGCACTTGGTTCGGTTCATGGGTCTCTAATTCCCTCCCCTGGTCAGTAGCCAATTCCAATTCCTACTTCAGGACCCAGAACCCCCAACCACCTCCAGCAGAAACAAGAGAGCCAAGGTAGCCTTTCAGAATTAGATGACTTGTGGAGAAACTTCTGGAAATAGCTCTATCCCTCCCACTAAAAAGAGAACTGCAAGTTCCTTCCAGGTGAGAAAACATCTCCCTTCTACATCCTCTGATCTTCAGGGGAAATAAACACCAAACTGTTAAAAGTCATTAATCTCTCCTACCGGAGAGATATTCCTCAAAACTGCTTAACTCTCCTTAAAAATGTAAATTGATTTCTCACTCTTCAGAAATTAGCAGCCTGAGCCCTCAGGACAGGACTGTGAAGTGGGCCAAGTCACTTATCAAGCTCCTCAATTCACCAAAACTAACCTTTCTCGGCATTCCTCAGCTGAGAACTTTCCTCCACCACACAAATCCTGTTCAACATTTTATCTGGACTCTGAACACACTATCCAGGCCACTCCAAAGTGACAAGAGCTTCACTTTAAAAAGCCCAGGGAGCTCCACTGACCTCAAGTACGAAGACTCACACATAACAGCAGCTCAGAATCAGGCGCTACAGACCCAGAAGGTCCTTAGCAACACCCATTTTACAGATAAGGAAACTGAGACCCAAAGCGAAGGTATTTCCTGTGGTTCCTAAGAACGAAATTGCAGAACAGGACTGGAATCCAGGCTCTGTGGCCAAGGAGTTCAAATGATAGGTGGGCGGGGAGATGGACAGATGGTGGGATAGAAGGGAGGAACCAAGAAAAAGGACAACTAGCTGGCATTCTGCTATAACAAGTGGAATCAGAACCTGGCTGTGCTAGTCTATGGTTTCAAAACATGTCACTCAGCAGAGACCCCATCCAGCCAACTTAAAATTTCCTGCCATGGTTTACAATGGCAAAGGAGTGCGAATGACTAGCTTACACCCAATGTCTATTTGGGTCTGGGAGAGAGAGTTAACACATATAAACTCTCTGCACACCCAAAATCCCTATCAGTTCCTCTCCAGTGCCTGATCATCCAATGGAAAAAAAGTTGCTACAACAATGCTGGGGTGTGTAGGAAGTTCACGGGCTTCCTAGAACTTCAAGGAAGGGCTTACCTTCTCAGTTACAGGGGGGATGCACCAATCAGCTCCATGGCCAGGATTCATGCAGGGGTGGTGGGCAGGGTAGGATGAGTCAGTTATCAGAAATGTCTTGCCCCTTCATTCATGCATTCAGTATCTGTTTATGGAATACCTATTGAATGCTAGCACTGCCCTAAGTCACTGGGACATGGAAATAAAAAGACACGCTCCCCTGTCCTTTGGGGTTTACATCTTCCTGGGGTTGGAGGATGAAAAAAGGTGATAAACAAGAAATGTAAAAAAGTACATTGTACAGGTAGAAAATTCTAAGAGAAAAAGAAACAAGTGGAGACCTATCTCCACCCTAGCTTACCCAGAACTGTGCTAGGGGTGGGAGGGGGGAGGTACTTTGTAAGACTAAATGCAGCAGTCAGGGGAGGTCTCACTAATGGGCCCAGGAGAGTTGTCCTGGCTTATTCTAATTAGTTGATTTTTAGTGCTACCTTTCCTCTCCAAAGTGCCCAGGTTTGGATGATAAATTATATGGCCATCTTATTAAGGAGTATGCTTATGAAGGAGGCAAGGGAATTAGCCCAGCAGGTATCTGGATGAAAAACAAGTAGAGCAAAGATCCTAAGGCAGGAGAGTCCCAATGCTGGAGGATCAGGGCTGGAGCACCAGGGGGGTGTTCCAGGCAGTGAGGTCGAAATGGCCTTCACAGATGAACTGTGGTTTTATTGAGTGAAATGGAGGGCCCTGAAGGGGCTCTGACCCAATTCTTACTCCAAATAAACCACTCCGGCTGCCATCTTAAGAGTAGATTCTAGCAAGGCAAAGGCAGAAGAATGAAGACCAATTAGGAAATTCTCAAAATAACCCCAGAGAGAGTAGAGGGAGTCTTGGCAGGTGGTAGTTGGGGAGGTGGGGAGCATGAGGAATTCTGAGTATACCTGAAAATGGTGCATGTCACTTGCTGATGGATGAGACATCGGGTACGAGAAGAGGAAAGTCAAGAAAGACTCACGTGATATGGTCTGAGGAATGGAAGCGATGTTTCCATCACCCGATGTAGGGAAAGCTGAGGATGGTTTGGAAAATCAGGAGCTCAATTTTGGCCAAGTTGAGGATGAGGTGTTTGTAAGTCATGCAAGTGGAAATGTCCCGTAGTTGGATATCAGAATAGGCACACTGGAGAGTTCGGTACAAGAGATACAAATTTGGGAGTTGTCATCTTGGAGAAGGTCTTTAAAACCACGTTTGCCATGATGTTTAGCCCTATCTGGCTTTTAGTTCCATTCAAAAGAGAACAAATTATATGAAGTTGCTTAATATTTCATCTCCCCCACCCTGTCTGTGCTGCCATTAAAGTTTCTATGATCCATACCATACAGCCAGGGCCCAAGTAGTTACAGAGGGAAGGCATCCCCAAGGGAATGGGTGCCTCCCAAACAATTCAATTCTGTGACATTCCAAGTGTTACTGAGGACAACTTTCACAAAAACAGGCAAATGATTACAAAGAACACTGGACATGAAATTAGAAAACCCAGAAGAGGAATCTGGGCTCTGTTAAGGGTATGACTCTTTAGCTGTGTGACCTTAGACAAGTCACTCAACCTCTCTGAGCCTCACGTGGAACACAGTAATGATGACACCTACCTCATAGATTTGTTAGTGAGTAGTGAGTGACAAAATCCATCTAAGCAGCTTAGCACAGCTGGGACTTAATATCCGGTGAGTAATGGGAATAATTATTGTGCTCTTTTTGTTATGATTATCAGCACTTGACTTAGCTTCCCCCAGAGGTCATTCTCGAGACCAGAATTAGAAGACAGTTTATTGGGAAAGTGAACCTAGGAAACACCAGTTAAGGCAAGGGCAGGGGGAAAGAAATGGAAGGAAAGTGGTCAACAGGGAATGGGGTATCAAGGAAGTGACCACAGTGAGCATCTGGATGTTAACGCCACCAGGGGTCCTGGGACTGAGTAGGATCATGCGACTACAAGTCACCCCCCACCTGGCTACTTGCAGGATGTGGGTGAGGGCATTTGCCTCTGACTTCAAGAAAGAGAAGCCACTGAAACTGGCTGAAACACACAGCAGAGAGTGCGGGAGGCACGAGGCTCTTTTGTGGGTCACACTTTGGCATCTGCTATAGCAGCAGCATTGATATGGCTTTGCCACCTAATCCAGGAGCAATCCAGCCAAAGTCTCCTGGTCTCGGTTTTTCATCTATAGAACGGGGAATAAAGCTGCCTCTCAGATTTTACAAAAATGCCTCTAAAAGTCCCTGGTGTGAAGCCTGACATGTAGAATTTCCGTTTCCTTTCTCTCTTCCTTCTCTCACATGAGGGGAATAGACTGCTTCCTCCCAACTCAGTACCCCACTTTGAGAAGGGCAGGTTTTACTGCCCTGACCTCTCCTCTGTAACACCTGCTCCAACATCTATACTGACTGCTCTAAATAGCCCATTTGGGGTGGCACAGGTAGAGGTGCCGAGAGCGTGGATGGAGTTTCGTGTTTGATTTCTGTGGCTGCTGCTGCTCACACCCACACTACCGCCTCCTGTCTCCAGGCAAACAGTATAGACAGAGTCATTTGTAACCTGATTATATTCAGCAACATCGTGTGTACGTTGCAGGGCTGCTGACAAAGTCACAGTCCAGTTGACCCAAAAAAGAGCCCCCCCCCAAGACCAATCTGGAAAGAGAGGGCCCCTGCAGGAAGCAGGCCTGCCTGGTGCAACCCCAGCTCCCGCCTCGGAGCCGGACTTGGGCCTGGAGACAAGTGCTCATGTGTGCGCAAGAAGCTACCAGAATACAAATGAGTGGAGAGGCCCCGGTGCCAGGAACCCCCACAACGGCTGTTTGTTTGGAGTTCTGGGAAAACCCAACGCCAACAGAGGCCTCACGGAGGCATCCAACGGCCAGAATAAATCTGAAAGAAGTGGACCACGCTTGAGGCGGACGGGGCTTGGTTACCGACACACAAATAAGTCTGGCTGATTGATAACGCTCACGATTTAGAGTCTGCAACAGTCGCAACAGGGGCCAGCTTGCTGCATCCAGCCCAGCGCTCCCCAGGCTCACTGCACAGATAAGGCAGCTCAGTTGAGGAAAAAATACCATGTGGTGGTTTCTGTACACAGGCTTGCATTAAGGACCTGATGTATAGCATCTGATTGACTTTTCCTACAGCTCGAGACACAGACGTTAATATCCCCATTGTGCAGGTAAGAGAGCTAGAGCTCAAAGGGGCTTATCAACAATTTGACCATGGTGAAGTCAGCCAGCTGGAGAGCTGGGGGAAGCCAGGCTTGTCCATGCTTCCAGGCTGCCTCGCAAGAATGAGATTTGTAAAAATCTGTGGTGTGTTCATATGCAGGATTTAATGGAATACAAAATGTGTTTACTACTCAGAGAAGCCTCTGGATACCTGCAGGGTGGGAGGCGAGGGGAGACCTATTTCCTGACCTCCGTGGTGGCTATTATATGAGTGTCACCTTGTGATGACCATCTGTTAAGACGGACCCTGAGTGACTCGAAGTTTTCTATATTCCTGTTTTACTAACGCAAGGATAAGAAAGTCATGACCTGCAGAAGAGCAGCCTATTTTGTTAATAAAGTTTTATTGGAACACCTCCATGCCCATTCATTTACATACTGTCTCTGCTTCTCTGACCCTCTGTAGAAACAGTTTGTAAGTCCTTTGTACACTGTACACACAACACTGAACGGGACTTGGGCATAAAGCAGTCTGCTCTGTTTATCTTAGCTAATCATGTAAATGAATTTGCAGACTTTAAGAACATAACAAATGATGAGAAGAAAAAACTTAATGTTACCCTGACATGTTCATTAAAGGCTGTACAAGTTAGCTTATAAATACACATACAATCCAATGAGAAAATCAGTACAGAAGGCAGAATAAAGAAAATGAAGACCAACTTCGGGAAAGACAGGTATGAGAGAAATCATCCAGTGAGGCATCTTACATGATGATTAGGATGGGCTAGAAATCTAACTCAGAGTTTCCTGGACACCCAGGCAAAAATGGTAACTCTTGAAACACACGGTGCACCAAATGTTAAGAAACCGAGCTGGGATTTAAAATTCCCCCTGCAAGTACAGAGAGCATTTAAGCCCATGCACACTGCAGAAAACTGGCTGTTCTTGATAAAAAGCACCTTTAGCCCATTTTTCCTGCAAAAAGACAACTCATTTTTTGCTCTGATGGGCAAAAAATACCCTCAGGAGCCCAATTTTCACCAACTGCCATGTGGCACTGCCCGTTCCCATCTGGGCTGGCTGGCACAGACCATGGCGAACAGAGCAGAGGGCCCCAGGAGGGTCTCCCTATCCTGGTTTTATCAAAATGACCTACTTGGGATTAGAACAACATTGTAGGATATAACTGTGTTTTATGGGCCATAAATATGGCACAGATGTTCCTTATTTACATAGACTCGGCAGATTATTAGTGGGACATTACCATGCTAATACGGTGATTCCTGCCTTTGAAACTGGAAGGCAGGAAGCAGGAAGATGTAATTAAACAAGCATGGGAGACATGGAGGGGGAGGGGGAGCTGTAGAATAAACCAAAAGGAAAGACAGACTGCAATTGTTACTTGTTAATTTTATTCCACAACTGACACTTGGTGGCAAGAGTAAAACTTTTCACAGCATGTCATTTGATGGATTGAGAAGGAGATAAATTAAATACTAACAGAAGTAGCAAAGGGTCGCTGACCATGTGCTTCATATAGGTGTTACTGGCCTTAAATCTAAGTACCATCTATGAGGTGTGTTTTATAATTATGCCTGTTTTACAGAGGCAGAGACAGAATAAGCAACTTCCCAGGATCAAAAATGTTGCAGCAGCAAAGCCATTGTCTGACTCCAAAACCCTTGTTCTGTTATCAACAGCACAAAAGGCAAGAATGGGACAGCTTTCTGCAGAAGCAAAAGCTTTTCTGTGCTGCCCCACCCGGAGTCACTGAAGCACATGACTAGCAAGGCCCAAAACGATCTCAGTGATCCCTGGTAAATAGAACATCATCTCCCTGCAGACAGAGGACAGAAGGTCTCCATGGGCCTTGACTACAAAGTCAGCGAAGAGTCAAGTCTTCAAATGGGATCTGTGGCTGCTTATCACCCCCTCTCTTTCCTCCCACCACACCAGCTCAGTGGCCCCGCAGTGGCTCCAATCACCCCAAAGGGCTTGACTTTTCACAGTGACCAGCCAGGCATTGGCTCAGCCCAGCCAGCTCCCCCACCCCTCTATATCCTCCCACACTACTGCTCTACAGTCAAGCATCGCTTTCTGCCAGGAACCATCCCTGGCACCAGCCAAGTAAGCTGTCTCCCAGGCTGCCCTTTGCAGCAGTGTCCTCTGTCTACCTTCTCTGTTTGGGGACTGCCAACATGCCCATGCCAGTCTGTGTCCCAAACCAGAGAGTGAGCAACTTGAAGACAAGGATGGCCCTTTGTGTTTCCCCCACCACAACCTCCCTCTGCAGTTCCAATGGCCAAACCAGAGAGGGAACTCAGCCTCTCTGAGTGAGGGCAAGAAGGAAGACCTTATCTCTAACAGCAGCCAGGCTGCCCTGCCAGCCATGCCCACTAAGATTGGCCATGAAATAGCAGCCTCTTAGCTGCTCAGCAGCTTTTGAGTATCCACAACAAATATCTGTGATCAACACTCCAATGGACAGAGTGCTTGCTTTTTGACATTGCACTCAACAGTACAAATCACACTTGCCCTTGACGGCATCCAAGTTGGTTATGATCCGTGCAGTGCCACCATGAGGTCAAGAAGGGCAGTAGCTTGCGTGATGTGATGATCTGTGGCTTCTGCTCGTCTGGTGTCCAGGGGAAAGTCACTCCAGGCTGGCCAGCGCTGTGCACCTAACTCACGAGTGAGTCCTTGGCAGGGGCATGGGGGAAGATGAGAAATAAATATCCATGTCTCTGCTTCACTTTGAGAAAATGTGTTCCTAAAAATTAGTCACAAATGGAAATGTTGAAATTTGTAATACACAGATTCTGACAAGCTCTATGGCTATAGGAGAAAGTTTTTTAAAAAGATGAAATCTTCATTATAGTATGTGTTTCATTCATACCATGATTTTACTGTCACACACTGTACTCTCAATGACTCAGGATTGTATAAAATATTTTTAAAAATTAAATCACAACAAAGTAAATTTAATTTTCTGGTATCTTATCTTAAATTTCAGTTATCTCAATTTAGGGAACATCACATTTGCATAATGGAGAATATGAGCTTGTTACTGGGGGGAAGGATGTGCTGGCATAGATATAACAGAAGGCAGAGCTGGAAAATCAGCATGGATTTCTATTCTTTCATACAGTTGATCAACAAACATGTATAAAGCACCTTGACCATGCCTGGTTCTTTCTGAATAGTGAGACAGGACTGATTCTTCCAAAAATTTATGTTCAAATGGGAGATATAAACTAGTAAGTAAAAAAATACTTTGAAATAGCTGATGCAATTTACATGTCAACATATTCAAGCAAAAGTGGACAGAAAGTGAAGGAGTAAAATTTGAATGTTTAAAATGTAAAATTTAAAATGTTTTCAGGGGCTGAAAACATGGAGCATCTCGAGAAGAGACCGTAGCAGGTGCAAAGGCCCTGGGGTAGACACAGGCTTTGACTATCAGAGAAGGAAAGGAAGCCCAATGTAGCTAGAGCCAGAGTGAGTGAATCCTGCCTTTAAAGGCTGAATTGTAATGATGTTAGCCTTCAGGGCATTCAGTTTCCACTGCAATTATTCCACCCCACTCTTGTAGCATGAAAGTAATCATAAGCCATATGGGAATGAATATGGGCAGAGCTGTGCTGTAATTCAACTTTTCCTAAGGACATCAAAATGTGAATTTCATATAATCTTCATGTGTGACAAAGTACTCTTCTTCTGTTGATTTTTAAAGCCATTCTTAGGTCACAGTTCAAAGAAGAAACAGGCAACAGAGCAGACTTGACCCGTGGGATGAAGTGTGCAGGTCCCTAAGCAAGACTCAGTGGAGTAACGGTAAGAAACAGGATGAAAGACACAGCGAGGAACCAGATCTCACAGCAAGAAGCAGCAATTTGGGTTCGGAGCCTTATTTATTCTAAGTGCAAATGGAGTGATTTGAAAGAGAGGAGAAACACAGTCTGATTTATGATTTTAAAGAATTGCTCTGGCAGTTGTGTGGCGATTCTGATGGTGTCATCAACTTCCTTGAAAAATGTGTCAATAGGACTGAACACGGCGCTCTTGATTAAGGAGTCTGGAGCAAAACGTCTTCCCATCGAAAACTCTATGGATCTGTTGATTTCTCTCTGTATTTGAAACACTGAAGGTTTTTCTTCCTTTAGTGTTGATTCTCAATCCATAACTTTAAAGATTTCCTCATTTCCAGCAGTTCATATGTGTTCTTTCACTTTATTCCCTTTTCACAATAGAAGTCATCTGACCAGTGACAAATTGAAGCTAAACAGTCAACACTGTATGCACATCTCACAGGCTCCATCTCTGCCTCAGGCCTGTTACCTCAGGCACTGGCGCTTTCACATCTCCATTTTCCACTTATTTTGATAATAGTAGAGAAAACTGAGGAGGGAAAAAGCCCATCACGGCTGTTCAGACAAAAGTGGCACTAGAGAAAAAACTGGCTCCGTGGTTGGCAGACATCAGGGTATGATGGCTTCGACTGCTTTCGTAAAATCTGAATTCAGTACTGGGTAGGGAGGTTGGGGAGGTTGGGGAGGGCAGGAACAAATGCTGGGTTAATGCAGATTTTCCCCAATCCTAACTCAGAGGAGAGGGAAGGTTCTCTGGGACTTGGCACCTTCAGGCTTTGCTGAGTTTCTCTGACAGCCCTTTCTGAATCTTGACTTCTAGTATCGCTCAAGAGCCTCGCCTAACCTTCCATGTCTCATGGACAGTACCTGACACCATGACCTTCAATTTGGCCCAGTGGCCCAGCTCCACTGACCCTGAACTGCAGGGAGGGAGTGCCTCCATGTGAGTCAACTCAGTAAAGTTTACCATGTAGGGCCTCCCCTGGTGGCGCAGCGGTTAAGCGCTGGCTGGGCTGCACCAGTTTGATCCCCAGCCGGCAAGGGTCCCACATGGCATGCAGACCTCTCCTGCCATGCCCGCTGCTCCCCTCAGCAGTGAATTTCATCAGTCTGCCTGTTCTTTTCCCCACTCTGGCTCTGGTGAATCCTCTCACCCTCCCGGCTTCTGACTGTACCCAGTGCCTGTATAAATAAATAAATCTTAAAAAATAAATAAAGCTTACCCTGTAGATACCTTCTGACCTCTTACAAAACCATGGGCCTCAACCCTTGTGAACTTGGACAAGATTCAAGGTTGTTTCTAAATTTTGGTTCCCACCTCTGCCCACTTAAGGGTTTACAGTGAAAAGAGATGATGTAATTCAAGTGCTCTCAAAGAGTCCAGACAAGTCAATCAAGGTAAATAAGTAACCAGATTAAATCCAGTCAGAATTTTTCACCCCTCTATTTCAGTCTCAGTTAATTTCAACACCTCCAATACCCATGAAAGCAATGCTCTTTGTGTCTTGACTGAATGCAAAGGGGGGAGGGGGAGGCAGGCAGACATTGAGATGTGG
Organism: Talpa occidentalis; assembly: GCF_014898055.3. Classification (NCBI taxonomy): domain Eukaryota; kingdom Metazoa; phylum Chordata; class Mammalia; order Eulipotyphla; family Talpidae; genus Talpa; species Talpa occidentalis. The sequence continues at coordinate 95,036,112 of NW_023600993.1, forward strand.
GTCTATAGCAGACAGACTCTAAGATGCCCCAAAAGTCCTCATCTCCTGGTTCTCCTGCCCACATGTAATCCTCTCCCCCTTGAATGTGGACTAGACTAGTGACTGGCTTCTAACCAACAGATACTGTGATGGTGAAAGGATATAATTTGTGTGATTAGATGGTCATATCTACCATGCTCACAGGCCCTCTCCCTTGCTAGGGAGATAAAACAGACCACTATGTTGGAAAGGCACTAAGAGTGGCTTGAGGCAAACAGCCTCCTCTGTCCAGCAGCCTGCAAGAAAATCGGTGCTGCCAAAATGATGCAAGCTTGAAAGCAGATCCATCCCCACCAGAGCCTTCAAATGAGACCACAGCTCTGGCATCTGAACGGCAGTCTGGCGAGAGACAGTCACAGCTCAGCTGTGCCCAGAATCCTGTCCCACAAAGCTACGAGATAATAAATGTAGTTTTAAGTGGCTTATGCAGTCTAGTAAATGTTGTTTTAAGCGATTAACTTTATTAGGCAGTAAGAGTTAACTAACAACATAGGGTCCATTTCCACTTGAATTTCTCAAGTCATCCAAATCCAGAAGTCTTGTCAACTCTCTGCATACCTCCAATTGCATTATGCTAAGTTTTCACAAATTTAAAAGAACAGATTAGACATTGATTTTTTTTTCAAAGAACCATGCCATTATACCAATCTCGATCTCTTTCCTCCCACAAAGGGGAATCATTTGCCAAATCTTCCCCTTTGATGAGAGTGACAAAGAGGAAAATCAAACCATGGCACGCCACCTCTGGGTCTTGGAGAAAGGGATGATAGCACTCAGCCTGGCCTGCCTGTCAGCTGGAACGCAGTCAGGTGTTTCTGAGCCGGGACCTTCCCTAGATCATTTGGATAAGATGGACATCTGAGAAAGAAAGTGGTGGGGCCTTCGGTAGCACCGTCTCATTATTTAATATCACAATCTCTATTCCACAGTCGTTTTCCCCATGCTAGTATGAAATTCTCAAAGTAAATAAAAGTTATTTTTAACTATAAGCCTTAGGCTATAAACTTGCTCCCCTGAAGAGTCAGGTCAAACAAAATCAAAGGAACCAGAGGAAGGAGAGAAGCAGCAAACTCCCCCAAGGAAGCACATGCAGAAGAGCTCAGCCACGCTGCAGACCATGGGCCAGTCGCACGCAGCCCTGGCTGCTGCTCAACCCTCTGCCCGCTCCCCTATGCTCCTGCTTATGCATTTCCTCCTACCTGCTTGTCCCCTTCATTCGAGCTATGCCTAAGGTAATTTGCTTTTATGCTAACAGAGCATTCCAGAAAGCTGAGACTTGCTCTTTAATTCAATTTACTACTCCAGGTACTTGAATCCAGAGTTCGTGGTTGACGGCATCATGCTAAACACTGTGCACTGAAGAGCTGTATCTGCAAAGACTTTAAAAATGTTGCACAACACTGTTGGTGGGAGTGCAAACTGGTCCAACCACTATGGAGAGCTGTGTGGAGATTTCTGGACCTACTAAACATAGAGCTTCCATATGATCCAGCAATTCCACTCCTAGGTATTTACCCAAAGGACACAGAAACATCAATTCCAAAGAGCACCTGCACTCCTATGTTTATAGCAGCACTGTTTACAATAGCTAAGCTTTGGAAACAACCCAAATGCCCAAAAATAGATGACTGGATCAAGAAGATGTGGTACATATATACCATGGAATATTACTCAGCATTCAAAAAAGATAAACACATGCAATTTGCAGCAACATGGATGGCGCTGGAAGGGATCATGCTCAGCGAAATAAGCCAAAAAGAAAAAGAAAAATACCGGATGGTCTCACTCATAGCAGGAATCTAGAAAACTTAAATAAGGGACCAGGAAAATGAATATAAGAAAGTGAAAATCAAAATCAACAAAAAACTATGAACCAGAGACACTTTTTGGGGGGTGGGGGGCGGGAGGGGAAGGATTGGGGTCAGAATGGGGCGTTTGCAATTGTATGGGGGAATATAAAAATAAAATTTAATAAAAAAAAAAAAATTGTTAAACACCTAAAAAAAAAAAAAAAAAAAATGTTGCACAAACTTCCCTTTCCTCTACATGAGTGTGCACCCCAGTTTCAAAATCTAAAAACGGGACTCAGGCTTTGCCCCAATCTTCAATCCCTGTGTACCCTTTGGTAGGTTCTTCAGTGCATCTAACATTTAGCCTGCTGTCTACAGAAGGGTTGTGGCACTGATAAAGAGCAAGGATTCAAATGGAATGATATAAAGCATTATAAACAAAATCATCGAGAGCAAAGAAACTAATTTAACCTTTTCTTATAACTCAAGGTTATCCATAAAAAGATCAGTGATTGTATTTGAAAGCCATACCTATTTTTGTCTCCTGACATCACGTCATAACTGCCACTGCATCTTCAGCAATAAGGTGGGAGCCTTGGGGCCCTCTGAGGATAGTAGCCTCTCCTCCTACGTGCCTGGCAGCTCCAGCTACTCAGTTTATGGAATCCCAGTGCTGCTTCTTATAGTTTTCCGCCTCTTCTCTGGCAATCAGGCCACCACTCCTTTTATTTATCACGACAGCACACAGGCCTCCTGGAAGCAGCCTGTCTTCTTCCTTGGAAACCCTTTGCATTTGATTGGAAATCAAATACACACTTGTTAGAATTGTATGTAAAGTAAGAGCCACAGCCACTGGATGAGAGTCTGGGACTCTCCCCATGAGAAAGGACAAGAGCTTCACATGAGTTTAATGTCTGTTTGTAACTCAGAGATGCCAGCTTCTTCCCAGCACACTGGAAGCTCAGTCTTTAAATAGTTGGAGAGGGCCTCCCCGGTGGCGCAACGGTTGAGCGCTGGGTTGCGAAGCTGCCCGCAGCCTCTGCGATGCCGGTTCGATCCCCGGCTGCTCCCCGGCCACCAGAGGAGGGTCCCACATGGTGCGCAGACCTCTCCTGCCGCCCGCTGCTCCCCTCAGCAGTGTACTTCGGTCCTTCTGCCTGCTCTGCTCCCCGCTCTGGCTCTGGTGAATTCTCTCACCCTCCCGCGCTTCTGACTGTACCCAGTGCTTGTATAAATAAATAAAATAAAATAAAAATAAATCTTTAAAAAAATAAATAAATAAATAAATAGTTGGAGAATCTGGAGCAGAAAGGCACTTCCACGTGGCATCTAGGGCACATCTACCATTTACTGTTCCCATATAGACCTCACCTGCCCGCCCATCAACTTATGTAAACATGTATCTGCATGTCTAATATGCATCTGATATACAGCGGAAGTTACCACTTAACAATGAAATTAAGTGCCCTATTGAATTGAGACTTATCAAGATTCATACATGAATTACCGATTTGCAAAAAATTTTAGAAATTGCTACTGCTATTTTCACTCATCACGTATGTCATCTATATCAACCTCAAATGCTCACAACTTCTCTGCTGGGCTGATGGAATTATTTCCCCATCAATAGATGGGGAATCTAGGCTCAGAAAGGTAAAATAACTTGCCCAAGGACACAACCAGTAAGTGGCAAAGACCAGGATTGTGACTCAGGTCTTTTTGCACTTGATCTTAGCCAAAAGGCCGAGAAGCAATAAGGTCTTTTCGACTTCAATGCCTATACTCTTTCCAACAGGTTGAGTGACTCGTAATAAAACCTATTTCAAGACAAAATTATTCTCTTATGATGTAATCAATCTTTGCAATTCAGTAGATTCTTCTGAATTTTGTACAGCTTTGAAACTGAAACAAAACTGAAAGTGACCTCGGCTCCACTGAAATCTAGGTTTGGCCAGTTAGTTAATAGCTGTGTGACTTTGAATGTTACCTAACCTCCCTAAGATTGCGTTTCTTTATAATGATCCAATTTCACAGAGACTTTATGAAGATTAAATGGGATAATGTATGACATATTGCTTGTGCCGTGCAGAAGTTGCTTTAAGTATTCTTTCCTTAATTCATAAATTTGTTATTTTCCTTTAAAAATGAAATTACAGGTTGAGATTTCAGATTGACAGCATTAAGATAAACCAGTCATTATTGTATAAGACAGAATAGAGAATCATCAAATCAAGTCTAAAACCGCTGACAATGATCTGAGAAGTCATTTGATAGCCACTCCTCCAACAATCAGCACCCACTGTGTATAGGAATGATGGCAGGCCAGGGGGCCCCCGCAGTGAACAGAACAAAGTCCCAACCCTCATGGAGCTTAAATTCTAACAGAAAAGAGTTTGAAAGTAAGAACATATGAAAATCTTTTAAAGACTAAGAGAATCAAGCATTACAAATAGAGGAAGCAAAGCTCCCTCTCACTGGGTTGATGTGGAAACTGACCTCCATACGAGTGAACATGATTGGCCAAAGGCCCTACATGGTGATCACGGTGTGTCTTTGCTCTCTAGACCACTGGTTCTCGGATTGTCACATGCAATCAGCATCACATTGTCAGAACAGAGATTTCGACAACCCCTGAGTTTATGATTCGCTAGGTCTGGATGGATCCCAACAATATGCATTTTCAAGATGGTCACTAGGGATGCCGACCCAGGGACCTCACTGAAGAGTACAGTGATAGCAGGAGAGAGTGAGGCAGGAAGAAGGATAAGTACCCAACACCTCTCCTACTGCCATATGATCCATATGATCTCCTGCCAGGGATCCCCATGGGCTACACTCAATCACAAAGATGTGCAGCTCAAGCAGCCACCTGGAACTCAGAGCAGGACAAAGAACCCCAAAAGCAAGATTCTCACCTCCTGCCTTCTTCCAAACTAATGGTGTAAATCGCCTCCCACACTGTTCCTAATCTCTGGACCTCAACGGCCCTTGGGGGTTCTCTTAACCCCAAGCACACCCTTTGTTAAAGTCTCCTGAAATGGAATTGAATTCTGTCTCTTCTCAAAATCAAGAGACCCCAGGCCCCAAACCACTCCTCCAGGGGGGCCTTTTCAGAAACTGACAAATGTTACTCTATTTCTTCCTCCAGTAACATCAGCAAAATTCAGGTCATACATCAGATCTTCTTTTGCACTACACAGATAGGAACTGTGTAAGTAACTTGTGGGAACCTGCAGTGCACATGTCATGTGGTTGCTCAAAACTGAGCTTTGTGGCCTGAGATGAGCAAGAGAGTGACTGATGGGTCCTGGTTTGCCTCCAGGTTTATCACTGAAGGTCCCACAGCCTGGGGAACACCCTCATCCTAGACTCCCCAGAACCACTGGTGAGCCGTGCCAGGTTCTCCTGCACTCCACTGAGCTCCAGCCACAGCCACGCACCAAGCACAGCTAGCACTTTCTGAGCATCTTCCAAAAACCTGCACCCACACTAAACACTTTACATATATCAACTCGCTGATTTCTCTCAACCACCCTACAGGCAAGATACTCTTGTTAGCCTCACTTCACAGATAACATTGAGGCACAGAAGGTTCAAGTAACTCATTCAAGGTCACATGGTATATAAATAGCACAGCATTGACTGGAGCCCAACACCTGAGATCAAAGCCTGCACTGTTAGCCAGGACGTGGTTTCGCATGACAGAGTAGGTGGGTCCCATCTGCACCAGACATGTTTCCACAACAAAGATGCCCAAGAACTCCAAAAGGTTCTATTAGGGATCAGCCTTCAAAATGGTTGTCACTGAGCAGAAACATATTTACACACTCCCAAAGATCATGCATGCAGTGAAAAGCCTACTGGGGAGGTATTTGGTAGCTTTGGAAAGTCAGAGATAAAATGACACAGACCCTCCTCCCTCAGAATCAGAGATTCTTAAAGGAAATTCTGACCTTTGCCACTTGTTGCATCCTAACCTCCACAGACAGTTCAACCTAGGCTACTGCCTCTCATTTGCAAAACTGGACTACTAATCACCTCTCTCAAATCCACAGGGTGGCTACCCTGTGGGTTAAATGAAATCAGTGAACTATGTCCAGCCAAAAGTTGTTTTCCTAAAATGCTGTGCTTGCTGGAGACCCAACGGTCCAAAGACCACAGTCTAGGCTGACCCCCAGCCCATATGCATTCCGGGGAGGGGGGGAGGGTTAGGGAATCTTCATCTGCTGAGCCTCCAATGTGGAATCAGTAGGTAGCAGCCACATCGAAGGGCTCAACCTCTTTCCAAAACAAGTGAGGGTCTTCCCCAGTGAATGGTCTTCTGGGAAGACTAGGATACTTGAGACTTGCGAGGGGAGGAGATGTGTTTCTTTCTTAGGGCAACTGTCCCTCTCTCCCACACCTCTTCCTGCCATAGAAATCTGACATTCGACATCACATGGTGTTAAGAATCTGGCCTCTGCACCACAAGTGTGGCAGTGGCCCAGGCTTTGTATCGCCATGAAGTCAGGTCTCTTTTCACAGTCTTCGGATCATCATACCTGCTTCATGGGTCCTTATGGGAATTAAATGAAGCCTTAGAACTCCCCCAAAGGAATTCTCATTGAAAATTCTGAAAGAAGGCTTTTCACTCAGAAATTTCAAATAGGGCTAATTTTTCCCCTAAGTGTGAATTCAGCACAGCACCTAGCACAAAGTGAATCAGAAGCAGAGCAGAAAACAGGGGTAAAAACACAGATTCCAGCCTCAATTTGCTTGGGGGTAAGCCCTGGCACTACCACACACCAGCTGTGTGACCTTGGACTTGATACTTGGCCACTCTGGTCCAAATTTTGTATGGCAATTGAACCCTCACCATAGAACTGTTTTTGAAGACTCTAAGTGACAGCTAGTTAAACCTTTGAAATGTGTCTGACTCATGATAAGTATTTAAAGAATACACCAGGGCTCCTGTTCCCTCTTTGGTTGTCATTTCCTCTCCTGTGTTTATTCCCCTCGCATTCAGTTTGGATCCTTCTTACTCTGCAGACATACCTGACGCACCTGTGATTTTCATAACTTCTGAATCTGGTTCCCTATTATTATTCCTCTATCATCCATCACTTCACCAAATGACTTGTCATCGCCTTGTATTTTCTGCTTTCCAGTCTGATGTGAGCCAAATGTTCCTCTTCTGTGTAAACTCTTTGGGGTTTAGAAATCTTCATCCCAGGAGAATGAAAATTCCTTCTGTCATATTCTAATCTGCACTGTTCAGATGGAGTCACTGTTTGAAATGAACAATCCTGGAAACATTCTGCTGGTTTCATCTCTGAGACTTGAGGATTTCGCGGCATATTCCATGAGTGCAAACTACGGATTGACAAAACTGATCCATTGGGAAAGGATGGATTTTTAATGTGCTTACCCTCTACAAAACATGTCAAGTGATTTTATTTTCAGGAAATCAAAATTCTGAAGTCAGAGACCTAGGACTTCATTCCTTAAGAATCAAAGATGTCATTACCTGATCATGTCACAGATGGGAAGATGGTGTCCAGGATAACAACACCCCCAAACATCGAAAAGATCGTGAAACATGATTCCAATAAACTTGCTGGAACCTCAGGTAAGTCCAGAGCCACAGGGAGAATCTCCGCTCTTCCTCCATAGAGGCCCAGCGAGACAGAAGCGGGTGTAAGAAGGGAACAAACTCTGGTGCCTATTCAGGCCCATTCATCAAGGCCCCAATTTCCTTATACTCAGACACCTCTCTGTCTGTGGCACAGCTCTCTATTTCTCTCCTTCTAACCAGATGCAAAATCTTAGAATTCCCCCAAGTAATCTTCATTACAGACATTCAAAGAAGACATTCTATATAGAAAATAAGACCTAAATTTGTTTTTGAAAGAATGATTGAAGAAAACTGTACATATGTTCAAAATCCCTCTCATTTGCACTTCACTAACAAATCCTAAACTCCAAGGGTATCACTTTTTAAGGAAATAATTTAAATGCAAAAATATTACAAAGAGAAGTGTAATTAACACCTATGTTCTTCTCTATCAGGAATTATCAACTACTCTTAACAAATTTTCTTAAAGCATGTCCCCCTTTCACATGAAATAGGATATTACCAGAAAAAACCAAAATGTCCTTTATCTACCAACCCAAGCTGATGAAATGAACTCTATACCTTGTCCTTTTTCTACCATGTTCTTTCTCTACCATTCAGTTCCATTTCTGTCCGTACCTTGTCTAAGAGGCGAGGCCTCCCATTCTCCTTTTTATACCAAGATAAATATACACAGTTCGACTTTAAGTATATATGCTCTTGTTATAGGCACTAAAATGGTTCTCATTTCTTCCCACAGAAAAGGATGTGATCTTGCAGATGCTGCATTTGGTTCATGAACCACAGAGCTTAATGTTTGCAAATATTCCTGAATGGATACTCATGCTTTTAGTACAAGGCCTTATAAGAGCAGTGGCAAAGCAAAAATTGGGCTGCTTCTATGTTTGAGCAGGATTCTGCCAATATCGAAAATGTCACTAGTGACTGTTCACCCCACTAGGGCACCAAGGGGTCAGAAAAGGCCAGGCCAAGATCCACCACTTGTGCTTCTGCTTCGGTGGTTACCTCACCAGCATTACATCCTATTCCTCTGGATCAAAGTTTGGGTGCAAGCACACGATCTCTGCTAGATGAACTGTAACCCATCTGAAACTATGCCACTGGTGTCAGAAGTGGGACAGACATGAAGAGCTCATTGTCACAGTCAGACTTTAGTCAGAGATCTGAATGCCAATGTGGGGAACCATGAGCAAAACAACACAAGAATTTTACTGAGAACAGCTGCGTCAAGTGGACTGATCCTCTCTGCCCCTCTGCCTTTAACCAGTTGGACTTGACACAAAGTAAAAGATGGTTGAGCTGATGAGATGAACTCAAGGTATAATCACTAGAGTGTTCCACATGAGTCAAAATAGTGATTAGGACTAAAGATTTCAAAAGGGAATTGAACATACACCTCCCTCCAAAGAAAAAAAAAATAAATGCCTGAGGTTTGAACACAAAATACTATGGGTCACAAACGGATGCCCCCAAATTAGACATCTGGGATGCTGGCGATTGGGTTCCAGGTGGAATGGGGAGACAGCAACTTTCCAGGGGTAAATGACAGTTGCTGAAGTAAGAGAAAATGAGAATGAAGCTGAGAAAAGCTTCAATGCTTGCTAAGCCAACTCTCAAGTAAAAGCAATAACAATACGCTTTTGCAAATAGTGAATTTAGATGCATGCATCATGTTTTACATGTGGGAAGAGGTAAAGACAATACAATAAGAAAGTTCTGCTTCATCAGCCTTTACTAAAAAGTGCCAGCAAGGAGAGCGATCCCAAGTTAAACTAAGAAATTCTGTTTTTAAATATGTGTACATCTTTAACAGACAATGGTGACCTTGGAACTCCGAGATTTGTTCAGGTTAATTGCACTCTTCCATCAAAAATGATGTTCAAAGGGCCATGTCCCAGAAATAATTTTCTACTTGGAACACAAATCCTCTGAGCAGAAAATTTAAAAGGCTTAATTGGGATGGAAAATTTGCATTGATAAGTATACAAAAAAAAAAAAAGTTTTTTTGACTGTTTGAAGCAAGAGTACATTCAGTTAAGGTGTTTGCATGTTAGAGCTGAGCATCTCAGTAGTTGAAAAGTTTCCTCTTCTAGGAGCTTCCACAGTTCTTCTGCAAACCTAATTTGAATGGCCGCAAGGCAGAACAACTTAGAGACTTGGCCTTGCTTTATATAGAGAATTTTACTTAGAGAAAGATAACCAGCTGAACTGGAGCCAGCTGAGATACGGTGAAGGACTGATAATGACCCCCCCCACCTTCAAAAACAACTGATCATTTCTCCCACTCCATACCCAGTTTGAGACAAGTTAGAATCTTGGCTTAAAGTCTTGCTTTCTGAAGTTTCTGGGCCAAAAAACCTGCTCCTCCCACTCCAATACATGCATTTGCTATAACAAAAGGTGAAAAAATAATATGAAAGGTGAAGAGATAGTTAATGGAAAATATTTGGCAGAAGACTCACTGAATAAAAGGAAAAAATAGTTAAAGCTTCAGGAGCTTTGGCTCTGGAAACAGGAGAGGGACTAGACACGAATAGCTTGGAACACCCACAAAGGTGGGTGCCCCTGGGCAGGTTCACAGAACCACAAGCAGCCACCCTCAGTAGGTGCCCAAGAAAAATACAACCCTCCTCCCTCACACCAGGAGGGGCCCCTGGCACCCAACCTTGCACAGCCTGACTCAGCAAGACTGAGGGTGACAACTAGTGATGGGAAACTGCTCAACTAGCAGCGACCCCGAAGGTAGAGGCCAGACAGACACTCCTCCAGGGCAAGTGAGGGCAGGCTCATGGTATCTTGACTTCCCCCTTCTCCAGAGTAGAAGTGATGAGTCAAAAAGGGCCTGGGTAGAGACCAGCATAAACCTGTGACCCTCCTCCCTAACACAGATACTGCCAAGACAAGCACAATGTGATACCTGCAACCTTCCCCATGAAAACAAGTAAATTCCTGGTGAGTGTCCCCAGGGAGTACAATGTCCAGTCGGTCATGGATGCAGAAAAAAACCATCCTTTGCTGGAGAAGCTCGTGTGCCCCAACCACAGTTTCCTGCAGCTGCATTTCTTCTGTGATGACTGTACTATTGCCACCGCAACTGAAACTGAGCATGCAGGAGGGACAGGCTTTAATCCAGATAATAACTTACGCACTTATATTAAATATGTCCATAGCTATAACTTAAGTCTCTATTAGTTTTATGGGACAATTTTTAAAAAGCTCTAGAAATGGATCAAAAGGTCTAAAATAAGTAATGAATTTAAAATTGCGATATGGAAATGTAATCAAAAAAAGATTAAATTTTGGCTAAGTCATGTGATAGTCTTCCTCTGTTGATGTTGCTTATAAATTGGTTCTTGTGGAACATAGAAACCCATGTGAGGGTTTTATAGTCATGGAAACATTAGCGCACTTTCAACATTTAGGGTAACATTAGAAAAGTTTGCTGATGGATCTTCATATTAACTCATTTTCACTGTCTGACATTCCTGATTATCTTTTTAAAGAATTGGATTGCATCAATTCTGAGACAATAAATCTCCCTATTCAAATACCTTTACAGAATAAAAGCTTGACACTGGCGTCCACAATAATAAAAAGATTGAAAGATTTGAACACACTGTAGAAGTCACATCTGCATTCTTCTCCAAGATACAGGGTTTCCTAGATGGATATATTGCTGTGCTTCCTGCAGGAGGCAGCTCCAGAAATGATCCCCAATGCCTCTCTCCATTCGCTGGTATCCACATGCCCATGTGACTCCATCCCTCTTGGACTAGACAGAGTGACTCCTTCTGACAAATGGCAAAAGTGACAAGAGGTCACCTCCAAAATTAGCTTACAAAAGACAGACTTCTGTCCTCCTCAATGCATTCCCCTAGGAAGCCAGCTGCCATGCAGTGATAGAGGGGCACCAGCGGGCAGGGGCCCCTGAAGTAGAGCCCACAGCTCCTGAGGTCCTCAAGCCCACGCTGGTCAGCAACTCCATTCTCCCAACAACCACGAAGCAAGTTTGGGAGTTGATTCTTCCTCCTTCAAGGTAAGTTCACTGTGGCCCCAGCCAACACCTTGGTTGCACCTGAGAGAGATCCAAAACAAGAGAACCCCAGCGGGCCACCCGGGCATCCTGACCCGAAGAAATGGTGCAATAAAGCCAGCAAAGTTGGGGAGATCACTCATTCCATACAAAAAAAAATGACTAACTTAGCTCCCTAGTGAGAAAGCTGGTGCCCAAGAAACATTGGCAGGAGACAGTCAACTGACCCAGGCCCTTACGGACCAAGTGCAAGATGCTTAGGGGGAAAGAAAGGTGATACAGACTTATAAGTTATCCTCTAATAAGACAATGTGACCAAATCGTTTTTAATGACATTAATAAAGTTGCATGCTCAAATCAACTTTTAAAAAATTGAAGAGAAACGCCTGCTGTCTACATCAGCTTCCTCTCCCATCCCTATCATGGCCAGCAGACCCCGTGTGATTCTGTTCCCCTAACGCATTCAAATCAAACACCATGGTATGCATCATGGACTCTGATGCCTCCCTGCAAAGGGATCAGGGCTCTTTAAAAAAATAACTGACAACAGGTTTTGAACAGCAAGGCCTGAGGTGAGCTGAAGATCCTGTTGGCACAGAATAATGAGGATGCTCGCAAAGTGTCTGAGAGCGGAGGCTCTGAGATATCTGGTCTGAAGAGCTCCCACTACCCAATCTGTGATCATTTCAGCAGCCAAAAATAAGCCCTAATGATAGTTGATTAGAGCAAGTCCAGATCATCCAAGGCCACTCATTCATGATAATCAAACATTAAAAGCTCTAGAATGTTCTCCTTGTTGACATGAATCCATTCATTCATGCTTGGTTCCTAAGAGACAAATGCAGCACCATCCTTACGGGGCGAATATGTCGCCAGCCATGAGTCCCAGCAAGGCCAAGGAAGTGAGTTGTGATCCAGTTCTGGAACCACTGGAGCAAAAGGAGAGCACTGCAAAGTCAGGGAGCCTTGAGAGGAAACAGTCTCCAGGGTGCTAGGACACAAGAGACCCAGGTCCTGGAGGAGGACAAAGCCTCAGAATGCTACGAAAGTCTGAGGTTCACAGACCCCTTTATGATCAGCACATGGACTGGCAGGGCAAAGCTCTTGGGGTGCAGGTTTGGAGCTGTTTTCTCCCCTCTGTTTAAGCTGCTGAAAACTAAGGGGCCGAAATACCTGGCATCTGCTCCTGAGCTGAGAGCATTTTCTCTTCTGTTACATTTTTACCCTTGGCTTAAAGAGAAAAAGAGTGAATGAATGGGCTCTCCTCTGCCCCCACCAAGCCATGCCTTACCAAAACACTGCAGGTATGAGATAGTCACACCTGCAGCTTTCACAGACGAGGCCAAATTAGCACTCGGAAAGGCTGTTCGCTACTCAGCAATGAATGAAGCCCCCTAACTCAGATCCTTGTCAAAATGTTAAAGTCTTATACTTTGTGATTTTTGCCAAACTTAGGAGGGTAGAAGGAATGTTAGATCCCTGGTTTCACTTATGGACTAAAGAACCTAAAAAAGCGGAGGGGATAGGAACAAGCAAAATTAACACCCTGCAAATAGCCAATGCCACAAAGCATTTTGGAAAGTGTCAAGAGATAAGGGGTAATGATGCATTTACCGGCTTTAGAAGCCAGCTTAGCAACTTACAGAAGTTACCGCTGGCTCCTGCAGCAGGAGGTGACCATGAACCCACTTTACAGATGCAGAAACAAAGTGAGCAGTGAATTTATCAAGGTCACTTCACGAGTACACTGAGAACCCAGCACTTACACACACATCCAGATACACCATGGCCCATATTCAAATAAAAATTTTAACTGTTGTATTCAATATCATTTCACCCACTGCAAGTGCATGATAGTATAATTTGTAATAAGTTCTTAGTTACACAACCACCATCACCTTCCAGTTCTCAAATCTTTTTATCACTCTAACATTTTCTCTTGTGCCCACTCACTATAAATTCCTGCTCCCACACCCAGCCCCAAGCAACCACTGATCAGTTTTCAATCTCTACAGATGTTCCTCTTCTGGATAGTTCGCATAATATATAATCTTGGCATCTGGCTTCCTTTGCTTAGCAAAATGTTTTTGGAGATGCGTCCATGTGGCAGCATATATCATAGTTCATTGCTTTTTATTGCAGGTAGCCCCCCACTGCATGGACTCACCAGCTGATGGACATCTGGGTCGTTTCCAGGTTGGGGTTACTATGAATAACGCTGCTGTGAACATTCACACGTGTGTCTTAGTGTGGACATATGTTTTCATTTCTGCTGGGAAGTTTCCTAGAAGTGAGATGACTGGCTCCTAGGGCACATGTATGTTTAACTTTTTCCAGAAACTGCCAAGCTGCTTACCAAGAAGACATTGCCATTTTTCCTCCCTACAGCATCGAACAAAAATTTTGAGCTGAATAGTGTAGAAATTGGAAAGACCCATGTAGGGCCTGATTCCGGTGTGAAAAAAAATTGTCTGTAACAATGTGGATCCCCTGCCCTCCGCCCCCACCCAAGTGTGAGGGTGGACCTGGCAGGGTCTCCAAGCAGCCCTGGCTGTATAAAAACCTAGGAGGAGGTGACTGAAAGATTGCTGATATTTCAGGATAAAACAGGCCTATCGGCTACTGTTCCCCACTGACTCTGTACGCTTTCACCGCTCTGCCTTCTTGACACATTAATTCCCATTGCTCACAGCTGACTTCCGGTGGGAGGTCCCTCAGGATCCTGGTCCTCTTTTGTACCTGCAACTCTCATCAATAGCTAATCAATAGATGTCATCATCATGCTCATTTCCTCTCTTCCATGTAATAAAAGCAAATGCCACAGCCCATGACCCCCAACTGGCCACCCTGGTCCATCTGTCCCCTTACTCACATCCCTAAAAAATTCCTTGGCATTTTTCCTCCCCAAACCAATTTGCATCCATTTTCTAGGATTTCAGGAAATGCTCTAGCTGTTTCTTACTGTCTACATGGTGCTGCCTCCTGGCCCCAATTCTGTAATGTGCTTGCAAATGCTAGTCCATTGTCGGCCACGGTTTGTTTTCATTAATCTCATAGCTTCCTTGTTTATTGGAATGCCATGGCCCTCTATGTGTTTACATATTATTTGCTTGTTTACCAACTTGCACACAGCATCTTCCCCTCACTGCCCCACAGGAGCCTGGACTTGATTTCTAGGTTAGGTGAGCAATGCTCACAGAGCAGGATCTGAGTCCTGGGGCAAGGAAGACAGTACCGGGCAGGGAGGTAGGAAGGAAGGGAGAGAAGGTGCATCTAAACACTAGCCTGTGGTCGGGCAACCACCAGCTTTCTCTTTAGACAGTTCTCGTGCGGAAGGTAAAATGGGCTCAACCTGAACATTCTCTTCCTAACACTGAACAGTCAAAAGCTTTGGTGTCACCTGTTATCGATTTTCATTTTAAACCTCTTTTGAAAAGCAAATGCAGGGAATCAACCTCCCAAAAGGAAAAAGAGAAAAAAACAATAATAACCAAAAAAATGTTTAACCCAGCCATCCAATTGTCAATTCATAGCTTAACATAAGGCCCATGTTCCCCTGGGCCAATATGGAGGCAAGGAACAGACGGCCCTCCTTTAGGAGAAGGCACTGCACCCACTCTGCGTGTCATCTCACTTCGTCTTCATAAAATCCAGCCAGGCAGCTGCAAGTATCCTCAGTTTGCAGATGAGAAGCTGGAGACCTGAGGAGGCAAATGACTTGCCCAAGATGGTACAGCAGGATTCAAAGGGTGTACTTTGGACTCCAGAACTCCTAGGCTTTCCCCTACAACAGGCTGCCTTCAGACGACAACACTCTCAGGCCCCATCAGGGCTGCCAGGAGACTCTACCATCTCTTCATCATCATCAATATTTATCAAGGGCCCACCGCCTACATGGCATTGCTCTTGTTTCCACAGCAACACGCTGTCAGAGTCACGGGAGCATCCCGTGCTTAGAAGAACGAAGCTGTAATGTCCTGTGATCATGGCTCTGAAAGGTGACAGTTATGCTACTACAGCGGACGGCGTCTCAGCTGGCAGCCTGGAGGCTGCAGGAGCTGTGCTGGGGATGAGCCTGAAGCAATGAAGTCGAGGGGAAAGGTAGTGGATTGTAAGCAAGAAGGTCTGCTTTCCCTATGAACGTGTCTGTGACTGTGTTGCTGAAACAGAATCCAAGCCAGGTTTGCACATTAATTGTTCCTTTATTAGAGAACAAATCAAGCAATCCAGGACAGAGAGTAAAATTTGTTACTGTACCGCTAATAGTTCCCCAGAGGTCCTGGCAATGATTATCAGTAAAATGGCTACATCACTAACAATTGGGATTTCAAAACAGTCCCCTCGAAGATCCATTTTTGCTCTCAGGGTAGGATGCTGAAAGCCAGAAGGACCTGGAGGAAGGGTCCCCCAAACCACTAATTTAACTATTTCTCTCTCGTCCCCTCCCCTCCCCAATTGTTTTGTCACACTCTTAACAGGCTGATTTTAAATGAGTTTTTATTATCTTTCCTGAGAAAAATCATTCTGGCTGATAAAACACATCCCAGAGTAAGGAAGAAGGAAATTGCCTTTTGATAACAAGCTTTCACCATTGACTTGTGGGCACAGTGACCCCCATGTTCCAGCAAAAATATCACCCCAACTGTATCTTGGATATCAGCTTAACCAGTTGAGTTGAAATTGTTTTCAAGAATGAGGATTTTCAGATTAAAAGGAGATGGAGAACATACCACTAAGTTTTAAAATGTATCAGTTCCGCAAACTTGCCAAAAGTTTTAAATAAGATACTTTAAAGGAAATCAAGCTACTGTCATAATTACACTAGATCTGGAATCCAACAATGTCTGCCTCCAGAAATTAAATAAGATCAGCCCTTTCAAAAAGTCAACATTTGCAGCCTTCCTGCATCTACAAATGGAGATATGCACAAGGAAACCTGGAAAAGTTCACCTCATTTAAATAAATGGTCCAGTAACCATGAAACCAAAAAGAACAGGGTAGATACAGTACACAGAAAATGCCCTTTTTTTTTTTACAACGGAGCGAGGCTTACAATGCACCAAATCTCCAAAACAAGTGAATCCCCTCGTTTTAAGGCGTCCTTGGAACAAATGCAGTCACTTGCCAAGTACAAGCTGCAGCAGATTTGCAGAAGCGTTTGGCTCAGGTAGAACCAAAAGAATTTCTTCCCAGACTGTACTCCAGGACTGCTTCTCCTTCCCAAGTGTTCCGAAGAGCAAACAAAGAAAAGGTGCTTGCTCCTCACACTTCTCTAAATGTTTTAACAAAAGGCTGCTGAATAAACACATTACTCATTTTAAAATTGAAAAGAAGTTCTAGTCCTGAGATGAAAGCAACCAGATTTGCATTTTAACAGTTGTGGGCGGGCGCCACCTGGCGGGAGCATCCGGAACCGGCGGGCTGTCATCACAGCATCCCAAGCCCGTGCGGTTTCCTAAAAGGGTTCGAGAGCCCTGGTGTCATCTTTTCAGAATGTCTTTGCCGGAGGAACGTGAGTACTATTAATGTGCACAGGGCGGCCAGAGGAGTGAACACTAAACAAGAATGCACGCCAACAGAACCACGCCCGGGGCCGCAGGACTGTCCCAAGCATCCTACCCTCCTCATTCTGCACAACCAGCGCGCACCCTCCAGAAAGTGCACCCTCTTTCGAATGGCCCAGCGGCCGATCTCTTCTCTCCAGCCGTCTAATCCAACCTTCCAGCGCCACACCCCTCAAGAGTGTCCTAGTGCCTAACTTGCCAGCCGCGCAAACAAGCTGCCCCTTTCACAGGATCCTATATTCGGGTCCCACGTCAGTGCGGAGCAAGGGAGAGCCCAGTGCATCTCCAAGAGAATGTCCCTCCGGAGTTCTCAACCGCAGAAGCAGCTTGATTAAGGAGGTGACACTCCCGCACCCCAGGTTTACGGGTCTCCCTCCCTCTCTCTCTCTCTCTCTCTCTCTCTCAATATCTGGGCACTCCTGTTACTCAGCAATTCAAACGAGCTTCTTCCTCACTCCACTTGCTCAGCTCAGTGTGTCCCTGTGATCCGCTCAGCGTGGTTGCACCAAAGCAGCTGCTGCTAAGAAACTTCAAGGTGATGTTGAACTTGGGCGCCTACCTGCACGCGCCTCCCGCCCCTCTGTCCTGCCCCCACCGCCTGGTCTTTCGGGGCCTGCGGTGGGGGTGGGCGACGCGTAAAAACCAGCTCGTGGCGGCCTCCCGAGCAGGCCCACGTCCCACGAGGGGCCTAGCAGGGCCGCGCGTCCCCACCCGGGGGAACTGCCTCCGCTCACCTCCTGGCCGGGGTCAACCCCGCAGAGGAGTCCCCCAAACTTTTCAGCAGCAGACACTCTCCGGGACAAAGTCACTCCACTAAAAGGGCCTTACCAGGGGTGCCTATTTTACTCCGGATGAGGCCACGGGGTGGGGAGTAGGTATTGCTGCGTTGTCGGCAACACAGACACCCCCGGTGCCCTCGGCGGCTCGCCCAGGGCGCAGCGTGGGGCCGCCGCGCGTTCAGCGCGAGTCTGGGGCTCCCCGCACCCCCCGGGTGCAGAGACTCGCCGCCCCCCGGGCGGCCCCGGGCCTGCGGCGCCCGGTGCTCCCCACGAAAAGCGCGCGCTCCCCACGAAGCGGCCGGGGAGCGATCGCCCCACCCCGGCGTCGCCGCCGCTCCTCGTCTCGCCGCCCCAAACACTCAAGTGACAGATTCCGACAAGTGGGAGGCAGCGAGTGGAGACGCTCGCAGCCGCCGCGGAAAGTTACTCCAGCCCGGGGCCGGCAGCAAAGTGAAGTGGCCAACTTCGCCAAACGCGGGCTGCGGGCGGGCGCCGGGGCCGGGCGCGCGGGCCGGGGCGCGCGGGGACGCGGCTCCCCAAGCCTGAGGCCGGACCCGCGCTCCGGCCGCCGGGCCCCGCGCCCCCGCCGGGCCGCGCAACTTTCTGTCCGCGGGCCCCGCGGCGGGCGCGGGGCGCCCCGGGAGGGAGCGGGGGGCCGGCGGGCGCACTCACCTGCGGCGCTCTGCGCGCGGGCGCCGGGCAGCGGCGGCAGCTGCAGCCGCAGGAGCAGGCAGAGGGCGAGCGCGGCGAGGCTCTCCATCCGGGCGGCGGCGGGCGGCTCAGCCCCTTCCCGCGGGGCCCGGGGCCGGGACTCGGGCGGGCGCGGGGCGGCCCCGCATCGCCGGCGCGGCCGCAGGCTGTGCGCGCCGCTGGGCGCCCGGGCTGGCTCGGCTGGGCTCCCGGAGCCGGCGCCGCTGCGCTCGGAGCCGAGGCGCGGCGCGAACTGAGGCGGGAGGCTGGGCGGGGGCGGGACGCGGGGGGCGGGGGGCGGGGGGTGTCCCCCGAGTCCTAACGCCGCCGCCGCCGTCGCCCGCGCCCGCCCGGGCGCTCCGCCTCGGCCGCGCACACACCCCCGCACGCACGCCCGCGCCCCGCGCCCGCACCCGCCCGCGCCCGGCCCCGCGGGCTCCCCCGCGCCCCCTCTCCGGGGCCGGCCGGCTCGGGGCCGCTCGCGCCCTCGCGCGCCGGCACCCCGCACCCCTGCGCCCGCGCCCGCGCGCCCCGCGGGGTCCCCGGCTCCTCGCCCCGCGCCGCGCCACGCAGCCAGACATCGTCTGCCCGGCTGGGGCGCAGGTACCGGGGGCGGCGGGGGGCGGACAACGGGAGCAGCCGCTGGAACTCGGGACTGGAGAACAGGTGAACGGCGAGGGCCGGGAGGGGGCAGCGGGGGAGGGCGCAGCCTTCGCAACTCGGGACCGGGGTCCCGGGGAATTGGGTGGGGAGGGGCAGCTGTCAGGCTGGGGCAGGCCTCGGAGGGCGATGGTCACTGCAAGCCCCAGGATGGGAATTTCATTTAGAAGTAGACACCCCCGCGTAGCGCGCGCGCGCGCGCGCACACACACACACACACACACACTCACACACACACACTTCTGGGCGCGATGCTGCCTGCAGTGCGATCTCCCTCACCCCACCCCACCCCCAGCCGCTCAGGGCCCCTCTTACTCAGCCACATCCCTCCCTGGCGCCACCCCACGTGCCCACTGGGCAGGAGGCGTCCCCCTTCTCTGCCGAGGCCTCCCACACCTTCCCTTTCTTGGGAGGCAGAAACACCACTTAGCGTTTTCCTTTTTCTTCCCGGTTTGAACAAAGACCTGGTTGGGGCTGAAAGCTAAAACAGCAGCTCAGACTCCTGTCTGTCCCCTGAAGACAACTACAGGGACTCTGTCTTCTTGGGAGGGGTGAGCACGCGGAGGAGAATGGGTGCCACTGGGTCCTGGCTGGGGGCCTAGGCTGTATAAGTTGGGGCACAGGGACAGCTGGGCAATGCCAGGGGTTCACTTTGTGAACCTGGGCAAAGCACTCCTGTTTCAGCACAGCCTCCTCATCCTTGTGGGGGTCCCCAGGATTGGCCTCGACAGACTATGGGGGAGTCCCATGAAAGTAGGGCATAGCTGAGGTTTCCAAAAGTTGGAGTCTCAGGATCTGGACTGAGTGATTATGGCAGAAAATGTGTGGCCTCGCCCCCATACCCAGGTTCCAGTATGGGACCACCCACCCCCACAGCTGCCCCCACCTTGCATGTGCACTAGGCACATTCTTTCACCCTCCAAAAGGTGAAGGTCTCGAACCAGCCTGTGCCTCCCACACCTGCCCATCCGCCAGGGAAATTTCTAAGTCCTGCTTCCCAAGCCGCTGCCCAGGTCAGGGTCAGGGAACGAAGGCCTGGAAGTGGGACCTTCTACCAGCCACTCTGGAGATTTGTAAATATTCTCCTTACAGAGCCATGTGCCCCGATCTGCTGGCCTCCGGGGACAAAGAGGAATGGCTCTCGGGACACCTAGGACGGGAAGGTCCCTTCTGCTCACAGTCACGCTGCTGGCTGTTGGCCCCTCAAACCCCCACCCAAGGTCTATGCTGAGCAGATGAATTGTTAGGGGGTCTCTAAGGAGAAACCTGATCTCACAGGCCCATGACAGGTGACCCTGAGCATGGCTGATCCCTGGAGCCATGTCACTGGGTCACTGAGGAACTTGGTGTCACACTTGTGACCTGTCCCAGATCCCTTGGGCTCCTATTTAATCCCTCTCAAGCTTTCTGGAAAAAGTATAAAACAGCAGTTCTTACAGCACCTTCAAGAACAGGCCCTCCACACTCGAAACTCCCACGTCTGGATGGGACCCAGAGAAGAGGCTCCATTTCAAAGGCCCCAAGGTGAACCACTACCTTCTATGCTTTTCCAGCGGCCTCCACACCACACTGCCCCCACCACCCCCCCAACTCAGACTCAGATATCCAGTCACATGCTTTTGTACCTGCAGTTCCCTCTGCCTGGAAAGCCCTTCCCTGCATGTCCTCCCTGGCCATCTCACACTGGTCTTTAAGATTTCTCAGAGGTCTTTCCTGCCCAGGGTCCCTTGCCGAGGCCTCCTGGGCTGGCTGCTGTGCCCTGTTGTCCACACGGTGAGGATGTCGTTCATCTCCCACTTGGTCTGTTTCACCAGCTGAATTGTCAGAGGTACCTGGGCACTTGACATGGCTACTGGGTGATGGAAGCTTGAGGAAGAGATTTAGAGCTGGCTCAAGATGCCTCGCATGCCAGGCCTCCTCTGGACTGACCTCTCATGGGAGGGGCTCGAGAAGGGCTACACTCATCTCCCACTCTCCCTGGGGAGCCAGTGCTGATTAGCAAGAAGGGGCTGCCTCCCCCCACCATCCGCCTGGGTTACTGGGACACAGGACTACATGTCTGCCCCCCGGCTCAGGGCTGGGCCCAGGGTTAGAGCTGAAGCAAGGGGATGGGACCAGAGTGGGCCTTGTGAGTGGGCTGCCCTACAGCCCCTTTCAATTCTGCTCAACAAGGCACCCTCTTGTCCTTGGGGTGCCCTGAACACCACAGGGTCTTTGACAAGACCTCTCTGGGCCTCAGTTTCCCCATCCACACAGTGGCTTCCCTTTGAGCACAGACAGGAAGGAATGTTCATTTTTGCTGCAGATTTTTCAATCCAGCACAGTTTATTTTTGTTGTTGTTTAAAGATTTATTTATTTTTTATTTATGCATACAAGAGCTGGAGTGTAGGCCAGGGTGAGAGGATTCACCAGAGACAGAGTGGGGATCAGAACAGGCAGCTCCACTGAAATATACTGCTGAGGGGAGCAGCGGGCTAGACGGGAGAGGTCTGCTGTGCCATTTGGGTCAGCTCCCTGGCTGGAGATCCAACTTGTGCTGCAGTGGCTGCCACAGCTGCAGCCAATAGCTTCATAGTGCTGAGACTTAACCCCTTGCACCACCAGGGAGGCCTCAATCCAGTGCAGTTTTAAGGGAAGCCTGAAACACGGGGCATCCTTGCAACAGGTGAGCTGGCTGCCTGCCACGTGCCAGGAGCATCAAGGCTGTGGGTTCACAATTGGACACTTGACATGGCCTTTGCTCTCAGGGAACTTAAAATTCAGTGGGGAAGACTAGACATAGACAAAGAAGAAAGGTAAAGCATCAGGAGGTGGCCTCCATCTCCCCAGTTCCCCTGCCAAGGATGAGCAGCCCCCTTGAAGGAGCAAAGCACCCTAGGGGCCAAGGTGCCTCACTTAGCTGAGGGGAGAGTCTGATGATAGAGCTTTTGGTTTATCCCCCTCTTACACAGGAGAAACTGAGGCTCACAGAAGGCAAAGAGAGGCACCCACATTGCTGAAAATACCTGCTGTCTCCCTAGCCTGGAAGAAGTCTGGAGCAGACTGACCATCCCGGGTCTAACACAGACCTCGAACTAGCAGCATCAGCATCACCTTGGGAACGTGTTGGCAATGCACATTCTCAGGCCCTGCCCTAGACCTGTGGCATCAGAAACGCTGGAGGTGGGGCCAGGAAGCAGGTGAAGCTGATGTACGCCCAAATGGAAGACGCCCACGGAGAAAATGCCAGCGAGTGAAGGCACAGTGAGGGCGCCCGGGGCTCCGTGGGAACACAGGAGTTCGGGAATGCAGGAGAGTGAGAGCCCCTTGACTGCCTGACCCTCTGCAAAGCTTCTGACAGCCCTTCCAGGGAAGCCAGACCAGCCAGGACAGGACCTCACCCCAGCCACCCCAGCCACCCCAGCGCCCCAGCACCCCAGCCGCCCCAGGCCTAGCCAGTGCCCAGGCCCCACTGCCTGCTGGCCCCACCCTCCCACGGAGTTCTCAGCACATTTGGAGCTGTCTCCACACATAAATTCATGGACCAGCTGTCTCTTTTAATCTGGTTGCAAGATGAGACCATTAATAGATGTCAGACACATTGGCAATGATCTCTTCATTAATAATTTCCTCCTTTCTGAGAAAAAAATTAGTAACAAGCAACCATCAATAATTCAAAAATACAAGTTAACCTTTCTATTAGCAGAGTGGCAATGTGCAGGCCGTGGACTCAGAACGAGCGTTGTGGCTTGAATAATTTTTTTTATGGCAGGAGTATTAATATGCATTCATGCTGTCTGTCCAAATACGCAAATATAAATAATCCCAAATGTAACTTTAAAACCTTAAGTATTTTTCAAGTGTAATCTCACGATCCATCTATTTTGTTCTGTAAAAAATGCACATCATCCAGTAATACTGCTTTGTCCAAAAAGCAGCAGGACTTGACAAAGGAATCTTTTCCAGGATGAGGCCCTTGGGGTTCCAGAAATTTCCTTCTGCTTGAACCAGTGTTGCCACTTTGCAGGCTCTTCTTTCCAGAGTCACGGTTCTCCCTGGGGACACGGGCTTCCCTGCAACTCTGGCTGGGATGATGGTGTGCTCTTGGTAAACATTCTCCATCCCACAAGCCCTTCCTGTTCTTCTTCTGTGATTTTCGGGCCCACAGCATCCGGGTCCTCTTCTGGGACATGCTCTCATTTGGCAACATTCCTGTTCCAGGGAGCCTAGCCTCTGCCTCGGTGCCCCCTACCACCATCTACCCTCCACTCATCTTTGTGTCCCCACCAGTGACATTGGAGTGCTCACTCCCCCACTCCCACCCCAGGCTGTGCTGAGTGGGAATTAAAAGCACCTAGAGCAGGGCCTGGCCTACAGAGATCCTGTTCCTTCCTTTCTTTCCTGCAGCCAAGTCTTAGATTCACCGTGCCACCAGCTTGACTCCAGGCCAAGCGTCACCTGGACGACAACAGAGCATGGAGAGCCAGCTGCTCCTCCTCAGGCCAGACACCAGCACATGGTCCTGACTGCTGGCAAGGAGGACCCCTGTGCCTGGGAAGCCCTGAGTTGAATGCTGAGGCTGCATCTGGCTTTGCAAGTGGGAGCTGCCAAACAGCTGTTTCTTTTAATTGAAATACTACACACACACATACACTCCCCACCCCCAAATTAAGGGCTGACCACAAGGGTCACCACAGGGGTCTGCACCTCTAATCTGCGCCTGGCCTTAGCTGAGCAGTGGCGATGCCCAGATAAAGTGGCCTCCTCCCGCGGAGCCTCGGTCTGCGCAACGCTGCTGTGAGTGTTGGTGTCAGCGTTGGCCTTAAGGACATCAAACGAGACTGCAGGGCGGCCCCACCTTTATGTCTTCCTCCCAGCAAAGCTGTTCTCCTATGAACAGAAGAGCCACTGATCTCACAGGGGCCTGGTGCTTTTTTAGGGTCCCGAGGTCCTACCAGAATCTCAACTCCTCTCCTGGCCCCTGACTCCAGACCGGGATCCAAGAGGTTCCCAGTTAGGGCAGGGTCACCCCTCTGCTCCACAGCCCCTGAGGCGAGGTGGCTCAAACTTCAGACCCTCCCCCAGTCCCACCCCACAAGCTACAGTAGCTCCAGATACAACCCCCACACCTTTGTGTCGCTCCAGCTTGAACCCCTTCACCATGCACCACAGGATAAATTCCAAAATCCTTAGCCTAGCTGCATCCCCCACACAGGCTAGGTGCAGCCTTCCTTCCCACCTGACTCAGTTCCCTTAAACTTACCCCCACAGGGAGTCCTCACAGCTGACTCTCAGAGATGGGCCACACGTTCCAGTAGGGCAGGGCACACCCAGCGGGCTGAGGTCTCAGGTCTGCTGATGCCACAGACACCTGCAGCCTCCAAGCACTTGGACAGCTCTTCAGTGCCTCCCCTGGGCCTTTGCCTGTATACTTCGCCCAAGTCAAAGTCCTCATCCATCCTTGGCCTTGCCTGGACATCCAAACCGTCGGCACTCCGCTTGGGGCTGGACCCAAGGAAGGACTGGCCTCTCTCCACTAGGACCACACAGAGTCACCTGCCCCACGACAGGGCGGCAGCTGAGGGTTTCAGGAGTGTATCTCACCCGGCCTCCTGTCCTCCAAGCCGGGCCCCAGCACGCATAGTATTCACTCGCTCATGTTTATACTTTTCAATAGTGTCTAGATTTGGTCTTTTATTGTCACTGATTTGTTGTTTTGTTATTTTACAGCAGGTCCAAGTAACAACATATCGTTCAATGTTGTTTTGTGATAACATGGATGAAAAAGTACTGGCAGAGGGCGAGCAAAGGGGTGTTACTCCAGGATCTGGTGTAGTTATACACCATCACCTAGTTGTACATCATTGGTTGCACTGAAGTCACAATTTCCAGAAACCCATTCACAATGTAAAGCAAGAACTCACTGTATTATGAAACTCCCGCCAACCATAAAACAGGAAAATTTTGCTACTACAGTCCAGCCCTTGAACGCCACGCAAAGAAAGTGCAGGCATGTGGACCTTTGGGAGGAAATCTCGGAGCCCTTTTGTTCCTGGGCCCCCACCCTGGCAGCCAGGCCTGGGTTGTGCAACTCTGCTGCGTATCACAATCACCTCCCAGCCTCCATAAGAGAAGTGGGCGGCATATTTCTAGTCTGGGTGTGTCCAGAGGACAGACCTGCCCCAGAACCACTCAGGTGTTTGCTAACTTTGCATGGTACTAAATCAGAACCCTTGGAGGTTGAGTTTGTTTTTTTAACTTGCACCCCAGATGATTCTCAGGCACCTGTAAATTTGTGAGTGGTTATGTGCTGTCAGGAGCCCGACAAGTAGAGAACATGTAAGGACAACTCTGAGCCTGCTAAGGCCAGATCAGCATCTTGCCCTTTTTTGTGCCTCTGACAGCTATAAGGGCTCATTTACAACATTGATTTTAGCAAGACCTTTTTTTTTTTTTCCAAACATGACAAACAGTTCAAGCAAGCTAAAGTTAGAAAAGCAATACAGTGACTTATTTAGGTAAGCAATTCACAAGCAACTTCAGGTAAAGCTGGATAAAGGTATTCATATGCCATATGTTCTCTCTCTCTCTCTCTCTCTCTCTCTCTCTCTCTCTCTCTTCCTCTGTGAGTTGTCTGGGGGAGACTGGACAATGGACAATGATAGATCCATCATATAGTCATGCATCACCTAGCAATATTTCAGTCAGTCTATGATGAACTATTTGAATGATAGTGATCCCAACAGGCTA
Source organism: Talpa occidentalis (assembly GCF_014898055.3). Classification (NCBI taxonomy): domain Eukaryota; kingdom Metazoa; phylum Chordata; class Mammalia; order Eulipotyphla; family Talpidae; genus Talpa; species Talpa occidentalis. The sequence continues at coordinate 95,062,011 of NW_023600993.1, forward strand.
TTATACGGCCTATGGGGATATACTATCTAGGTTAGTGTAATTACACCCTATGACATTTTCACAACAAAATCACCTAACAGTGCATTTCTCAGAACATATCCCCATCATTAAACAACACATGACTATAGTTCTTGCGGCTTAGCACCCTCGGTAAGCTATGAGACCTTCTGGAACACCCCTTCCAAATTCTAGTGAAGACACTGATTGACTGATTTGGGTCACATTCCACTTCTTGAACCAACTTGACCAGGGAAGTGATAGAGAGGGCAGCACTGTAATCAGCAGCCTAGATCATTTGTCCACTTCTCCATATTGGGGATGTCACCATAACTGACCATCCCATGAAAATCAAATGGAGCGGGGAAGGAGTATTTCCTCCAAAGGATCTTAGGCAATCAGGTAACAACTGTCCATCTCGCTTGTGAATCAAATGTTCCTCCACCCCTTTAATAGTCTACTGACCTAACGACTCACTTACCCACTCCCCCACCCATCCAACACTCCATTCGACCTCCCCCCCATGCCCAGTAGAGCCGGTGATTTCCACGCACCTATCCCTTCCTCTGACCCTAAGCACCAGTGCTTTCTTCAATATGTTTTCTACCAGCCAGCTACTTGACAGCCAATCCAGTGGCATAATGACTAGTTTCTTCCATTTCAGCAAGTGGCATCTGTTTAAGAATATTTTACTGTATTACACAGAAAGACTTTCACCCAAAATGATAGCAGCAAACTTTAGCCCCCAGAACCTCCTTCACTCCACCTAGAGCAGATTGGGATGGAGGCGGGCTGATCAAGATTGTTCATTGGCTTGACAGACCAGAGAGTACACGTTTATTCAAGCCATTCTCCCATCAAATAAAACTCTGATAAATCATTACTTCTACAAGTTAAAAAATGCTAATAACTCAAGGCAGAATGAGAGTGAGTTTGCTGAAGTGATGTGAAGAATGGAGGGTACAATCTCAGAATATAAAACCCTAGAAAACGCTATCTGGGAACACAGAAATCATCCGTCTTATCTAGAAGCCTGTCTTCAGATTGGCAAGTTTCGGGATTGCTTTGAGGACAGAGTGTGCCCTGTGCTCTGGGGAGGGGGCTGCAGGGTAGGGGGACCAAGGTGTTCTTTTCCCAAAAACACCGTTCATCACTGTCTACCACTGAAGCTTAAAGATTGATAATCTTGGAGATTTTTCTCTTCGCTTCTGCCTCTTGAAAATGTTTGAACTGTGTTTACTGTGAGCCAGGGACATAGCTAAGAGCCTTAGAAGCATGGTCCCCCTACAAATCCATTATTGTTCCCCACTTGCAGGTAGGAAACTAAAACACCCAGAGGTTTGGTGACACTTTTCGGTTTTGTGTTGCCTTATCTCCTGGACCTTTTCATATCACTGTAATTGTGTCTCCAATCATAGACCAAGTTTATTAGAATGAACTGGGAACTTCAAGCCCAACCATCTCAAAATCCTTTCATTTTACAGACATTTCAATAGTAAACAAAAATAAGTTCCATTTACCCAGAAGCCAGATCCCCTTTAATAACTTCTGTGCGAGGAGGCCCCCAAAGCAGCAGAATATACTTCTACAGTTTGGGTTGATTTTGTTTCTTTGATGCTTTGCTTTCTGAATGGCGCAGGCCTTACCTACACCAGTAAGAGCTGAGATGTGATAAGAAAGTCTGAACAGCCCCCGAAGGTCCCCAGATTAGCAAAGGTGGACACTTAGGGTCAGAGCTTCTGCTTGGAGGGAATGGACCTCTGTGTAGTTCTTACTTCCTCTGAGAAACACATGGGGCTCCAGGAATGTTTTCAAATACAAGCGCATGGAATCGTGCAACCTCTCAATAAGCAGGTGTCTCCACTCCGACAGGATTCAAAAGAAACCAGGAATTGACAAATGTTAAATATTTCCTTACTGCTAATAATTCGCCCCCCTCTTTCCTGTCTTTCTCCTCCTCTCTCTCCTAACATGAATTTATTTTCTATTTGAAAGCCAATCTCACTGGTTATTAGATATTCTCCCTGCTGTCACTATCAGTAAATTATTAAACAGCTGACCAAGCTTTGTTTTAAAATGATTCTCTTATGAAGCTCAGTGATATATTTGCCATGAATACTGAATGGTGCCGCGGTCTCTGCGGACACGTGAAGGATTCCTATTGACTACCTTTAGCAAAATGTGTATGCAATTAGCAGCCAGCTCTTGACTTGAATCGCAGTTCCTAGATATGCCTATAGCTCATTTACACGGTGCTCTCTTCACTCATTACACTGGAAGCATGCTCCGCTTCTCGACCACGTCAGGAAGAAGTGCACACACACCCCTTTTTGACACTCTTTACCCCTTCCTTATCCTGCCACCCCTGAGCCTCAACCCACATGTAAGGGTTCTCTTCCTTCTTTCATGAAGCACCTGGTCTTGAGTGAATTCCCTTTTAAAGATATTAGAGCTGATTAGAATAAAATTACTGAAGCTGTTTGTATCTCCAATGCCTTGTCTCTAAAATGGAGATCATGATTCCTACTTGGTGGATTCTGTAAGGAAAACAAAGCACCCAGTCCAGTGTGCCTGAGGTGTGCTAAGTGCTCAGGAGCGCCTAGCTATTTTTTGCTTTTGGCTCCTGCTGGAGTCCACTTTCTAGGTTGTCAGGAACAGAGACCCAATCTCAAGTTCACTTAAGCCAAAGATGAAACGGATTAGCTCATCCAGTCAAACAGTGGTTGATTTGTCAAGATCTAAATCAGGAAAATCAAAACTGCTTCAAGTATTTACAACACAGGGGATCTAATTCAGGAAATTGGCCGAATTTCCTGCAGGAGCTGAGTGCCCAGCAAGGGACAAGACAGTAACTAGGAAATGCACAAAAATAAGTTACTCCCAGCCCTAAGGTGGAGGGATTAGCAAAGGTGGGTGCTCCCCAGTGCTCAGTTGGGGTCAGAGCCTCTGCTTTGAGGGAGCAGACCTCTATGAGAAGACCTTCAAGGGCTCATGAATGCTTTAAAATATAAATGCATGGAATTTTGCAACCTCTCAGTAACCAGGTGTCTCCAATCTGGCAGGATTTTTTTTAATCAAGAATAGACAAATATTAAATATTTCCTTACAAGAGGCACAGGAAGCCCAGGGGGATGGAAATGTGTGGACATTGGGACTACAAGAAGTATGTCTGGGGGGAGCTGAAGCTAAAGAGAACATTTCTTTGCTGCTGGACAAATCTCCCAATTTAGAGACAGAGAAGAAGTACCCTTGCTTCTCCCTCCCCCCTGCCCTGCCTCACCCTATCATGCCTCCCATTGGCCAATCCCAGCCAGAAGCTAGCAGAAACAGGAGTCTGGGAAAACACAACTTCCAGATTGTCTGTATCCATTATACAATAGCATCTCCCTTACACAGTCCATGAATATCACCCCCACCTGAAATCACCCCACTTGATTACATCTGTGTTACCATTCTCTCCCCAGATCCTGTGACCAGCCCTGGCCTCAGTCATAGGGATTCAAGGGGGCCTAGCGGGGAAGTCAGGCCTTCCATTGTACTCCACTTCCTGGGAATGTCCCCAGCTTCACGGAAAGCATCTGAACCCAGCATGAAGATGCCAACCTTGCACCTGGAATCTCGATCTGGAAAACCCACTGGGAGGGTCACCAAAGAGGTGACAGTTTTCCAGGGACAGAAGGCTCCATCCCGGAGCTCAGCACCAGGTACTGGCTGGACCAGGAAAGACCAGGGAGTAAAAAGAACAGCAGGCCCTGCCATTTATTTTGCTCCCACGAGAGTTTTTGAGGAATAGATGCTGAGTTTGGACACCAAGCTCTGCAAAGTCTGAGTGCAAAATCTGGTTTGAATAAGTCAACCCAATATTTAATTAATGATCATATTTTACGGCAGGTTCTGAAAGCAAGACATGAGATCTGCTATTTCTTGTTAAGAAACCTAACTCTAGGAGTGAGAGGAGATGCTATGGAGACTTGGAGGGGAGAGTTATGCTATCCATCTTCAAAGAGGCTGGCTAACATCACAAACGCTCGTTTCTCGACTTCTGAACCCATGAAGCCTCAAGCGAAAATACCTCCAATCAGCTGGAAAGGTCTTTCCCTCCACGGACTCAGGCTCTTGATAAGGCAGTAATTACTGGAACAATTTTAGCAGATACAAAGGCATTTTTAAATTTTTTAATTATTCAAAGGCCTGATTAATTATCTCGCCCATGGATCAGAGGCCAGAGTAGGATAAAACTGTGCAAAGACCGTTGCCGCAAGAAGGCGAGGGACGAATTCAGCTGCCATCCAACAGAAAGCTGCCCTCTGTGACTTTGTAGTTGTAGTTTTGTGCTCTGCGGCACTCACAAGGATGGAAGGAGGACCGCCACATAAATGTGTCACTTGGGAAAAAAATATAACAGATGCATGTGGTGGTGTGTATGGTTTTTAAGATACAGTGGCCAGGGAAGGTCTTTCTGAGATGATGACATTTGAGAGTGATCTGAATCAATGGAGCAAGTGATCTGGAGGCAGAAAGTAGATTGAAGTCATAGGGAAGAGCAGGTGCAAAGGGTCTGAGGCAGGACTGTGCACAGAACATGCAAGGAATATGAGACCACCGTGGCTGAAGAAAGTGCATCCAGAGGCTGTGAGTGGGAGAGCGTGTCTCATAGGCCAGGTCAGGACTTGTTGGTGTCCTTAGCGTGCTCAGAAACCCTCAGAGGCATCTCAGGGAAGAGTGGCCTGACGTGCACACCATAATGCAAGGCAAATATGGTGTGCCGTGGAGAGATGCAGCGTGTTCAAGAAGTTAGTGGAGAGGGCTTGTTTCAGACTCAGGAGAGGGAGAAGAGTATCACATTGCTGAGTAGATGTTAAGTGGGAGGAAACCAATATTTCAAAAGAAGAAAATTCTGCAAATGTGATAGGTACAGGCTACAAGTGTGGCGTAACTGGTCCATTCACTTATTGTGACCTCTTTGTGCTGTGCCCTGTACTAGGTGCTAAGGAGAGGTCAGCAACCATAGTCCAGGCCCAGGATGGTGTCCAGTGGGCTTCCAGTGCAGGCCAGGTGGAGAGAAGAGATGAAACGGTGTGATCCTGGTCATGTCACTAAGATTTGGGCTCATGTGTTCCCGCAACAAAGCAGAAGTTCATTAGAGCTCCAGCCCAGAACGAGGTGTTGCGCATGGGTGGATCCTCAAAGAACAGGCATTTGTCACTTGGGTCACATGACATGGTGTCACACAACCCCCAAATTGTGCCAGCTCTACCCATAAATCCCCTTCACATCAACACAATCATCTCAGGAAAACTTGGCATGCATTTGGCCACTGTTCTAATACCAAGGTCCTGCTCCCAGATCATCACTCCAAAGGAAAAACTAACAAAAATAATATCCATCCTGAGGTAGGAAGTCATCACAAAGAACAGCTAGCCAGCCTTGGCGTTAATCAAGCTCTGTAATTTGTGCCAGGGACTTTGCTAAGTGTTTCATGATAATTAGCTCATTTAATCTTCAAAATAGTCTGTCATCAACTTGACATGCCCCTTCACCCTCATGTCTTCCACCGCGCACCGCCTGACTTCCAAACACCAGCACTCACACCTGCCTGAGCTCCCTCTCTTCCTAACAGGGCCCACTTTACAGCTGCCAGGGCCAGCGGAAGTGCCACACACACCAGAGCAGGGCTCAGTGATGCATAGATGGGAGTCAGTGTGGACACACCTCACGCCCTCCACCCCTCGGATGCATGTGTTGCCCTGAGATGCACATTTCCTGGACCCCAGGGCTCCCCATCGGAACTAAGTTCCATCACCCCCAGTGGGGTCTTGCCCAGTAACTCACTATGCATTGGTCATTCTCTTTACACCTCATCCACCTTCTCCTCCCAATTAACTGCTTGCTCTTAAATCTGTGGCACAGAGTCTACACCTGAGGGGCCCAGATAAGATACAGTCCAAGGTGGAAGGCAGGTTCCCCATTCCCACCCTTTATTTGGCAGCAGAGAAAGCTGGAAATGGAGAGGTTAAATAACTTGCCCAAGATTGTAAGGGCCATTAGCAGCAGATGCTGGCTCAGATCCAGCCCTCACCAGCCTCCAGAACCAGGCTATTCACCCGAGCATTCTGCTGCCTCTGGCTGGGAGAATGACCCAGAGTATGGAGCCCCAGCCTGTCTTAATCAGTGAGATGCACAGATTCGTGAGCTCCATGGACTCATCCGTAGCCTCCTCCTTGGAGATCCAACGTGTATTCAGAAGTGTGTTTGAGAAGGTATTTGACGTGATTTTCAATGCAGTGGCAGCCACACAGTGATCCATCAGCCAGCTTTCTTTGACAGAGAATTGATCTCGCAGGTCAGGAAGCAAACCTCCATTTACGTAAGAATGCACCCTCTTAGCAGCAGCAGGGAGATAAAGCAGAGTCAATGACAGTTCTTGTCAATGAGTTTGTTATGGCAAGAGTGGAGCCGCCAGCTCTCTGGTCTAAGTGCTGTTGTTGACACTCCACATGTATGCTTTATTTTTTTTTTCTGTGTGATAAACACTTTTCTTGCAGCCTCTTTGAACCCTGCTTATCAATTCCTTGATGTTTCCAAGTCTTCTTTTAACCCAAGTATCTTCACCCAATAGCGCAAAAGCAAAATACTTGCTGGCTGCCCAGACAGACCATCAACCATTCTTTTTCTTTCAAACCAGATCTCTCTGATTTTTCAATTTTGTTTCGTGTCTGGATGAGTAATTTCAAAACCAGAAGGTTGGTGAAGTCTGAGCTTCCTCACCAGGATTTCTTGCCTTCGCACAAAAAGAAAAACCCGTTGTAGCAAATTGTCTGTGTGATTCATTGGTTGCAGGCATTGATGAAAAATTTTTTTTTCTTAAAGATATTTCTAAGATACTGGATCATTATGGTAGGAAATCACCCCAGAAAGTAAGACAAGCAAGATGCAAACATTTAACAGATTTACTTTGTCGTTGGAAAAGCTATTCCCTTTTGTGTTCTTTTTTATAAGGGGTGGGGGGAAGTGAAATTTGAGATAGAAAGGATGAGAAATTGAGGTATGGAGGATCTGATCAAAAAGGCCTCTGCTGGCCTAAAACTTAATGTTTGTAAAATAGAAATTATTTTTCTCACAGCAAGGTTTTCTGTTCCTTATTCATACCTTAAAGAAATTAAAAATCATGTAGCTGATGTCTTCCTGCTTCTCATACAAGCATTTCACATCCAACCAACAGACAGAGCTGAGTTAAAAGAGAGAAGGGAGTAGGGAGGAGAAAGGGAGTGAAATGGGAGAGATGGAGGGCAATCAGGGAAGAGAGGGAGGGAAATTGGGGGACGGGGCCTCCCCGATGGCACAGCGGTTGAGTGCTGGGTTGCGAGGCTGCGCCGGTTCGATCCCCAGCTGCTCCCTGGCCACCTGAGGAGGGTCCCGCATGGAGCACAGACCTCTCCTGCCGCCCGCTGCTCCCCTCAGCAGTGTACCTCGGTCCTTCTGCCTGCTCTGCTCCCCGATCTGGCTCTGGTGAATTCTCTCACCCTCCCGCGCTACTGACTGTACCCAGTGCTTGTATAAATAAATAAATAAATCTTTAAAAAATAAAAAGAAAATTTTAAAAATTTTTAAAATAATAAATAAATAAAATTTAAAAATTAAAAAAAAGGAAATAGGGGGATGGAGAAGGATCAAAACAGGGGAGGGAAGAGCACAAGGAACTGTGATGATGGTGCATGGGTGACTTGGTGATGGGAATTTTACAGGGACTACCCCTGAGAGGAGAGAAAGCACACATTGTATAAAAATGAAGAATGATGTAAAACATATAGAAATAAAATTAATTAATTAAAATAGCACATGCCATCTCATTGGCCTCACTGGCCAGATGAATGAAATGCGGTGTGAGAGTCATTCAGCACCTCCCTTGCTGCTGTCCATGTGAATCCCACTGGCCACTGACTGCATTTCAGGGCAGGCTGGCTGCTCACTCCATCCCAGCCTCAGCTGGTGGTGACTTCAGTCAAGAACTAGAGTTTCATTCAACATCTATTTCTTGAGGTTAGTCAACATGAAGACAACTGTTAGATTCTGAAGGTCTAGGTTATGTTTTTAACAATCACCCCCCAAATCTGAGAGACTTGAAACTACAAAAGCTTATCTCTCACGTATGCTTAACCTATTTGTTAGCGAAATACTGGAGCCTCTGCTTTCCACTGTCCTCACTCAGGGACCCAGACTGAGGGAGGCCTCTGTCCTTCCATGATGGCTAATAAGAGGCGAGGGGAGGGACTCCCCTGGTGGCACAGCAGTTGAGTGCTGGGCTGCGAAGCTGCCCGCAGCCTCTGCAGCACGAGTTCAATCCCCGGCCGGCCAGGGAGCATCCCACGTGGTGCAGCAGACCTCTCCTGTCTCCCCCACTGCTCCCCTCAGCAGTATATTTCAGTCAGTCTGCCTGTTCTGCTCCCCACGCTGTCTCTGGTGAGTCCTCTCACCCCCCGCATCTCTGGCCTATACCCCAGCTCTTGTATGCATGGATAAATAAATCTTTAAAAAAAAAATTGGCAGAAGAGCTAAATAGACATTTATCCAAAGAAGGCATACAGATGGCATCAGACACATGAAAAAATGCTTACCATCACTTATCTCTAGGGAAATGTGAATCAAAACCACAATGAGATACCATCTCGCACTTACAAGAACAGTCCATGTCAAACATGGACATGTGTTGGTGAGGATGTGGAGATAAAAGAACCCTCTTACAGTATCAGTGGGAAATGTAGACTGGCTCTGCTCCTTTGGAAAACAGTATGGAGGTTTCTTGAAAGATTAAAAAAAGGACCTGCCATATAACCCAGCAATTCCACTCCTAGGTGTCTACCAGAAAAATGCAAAAACAAAAAGCTAAAGAGAAACATGCACTTCCATGTTCACTGCAGCACTATTTACAATAACCAAGCTACTCAATGCCCAAATATAGATGGGTAGATGAGGAAGCTATATATACACAATGAAATACTACTCAGCTATAAAAAAGATAAACTCTTGCCATTTTTGACAACATGGGTTTCACTTATTCTAAGTGAAATAAGTCAAAAGGAGAAAGATAAATACCAGATGTTGTCACTTATATGTGGGATATATAGAAACAAAACAAAGCATCAGAAAAAAATCAAACTAAGAACTAGCCCTAGGTTACCAGAGTAGGGGGGTGGGCAGAGAAGGTGTGAGAACAAAATGGGGAGAGAACACAATGGACAATGATGCTGGGCTCTGGGTGCTTGGTAGTAGGAGTGTTGTGGTAACAATACCTGAAGGGGGAAATCCTATACTTCTAAAACACAAACAACAATGTGGTAATCCAATGTTATCTCAATTTTTTTTAAGATTTTATTTATTTATGCATTCAAGACCTGGGGGACAAGCCAGAGGTGTGGGGGGTGAGAGGATTCACCAGAGACAAAGTGGGGAGCAGAACAGGCAGATCGACGGAAATACACTGCTGAGGGGAGCACCGGGTAGGTCAGCTGCACCATGTAGGTTATCTCAATTTAAAAAAAAAAGAAAGAAAAAAGTTCTTAGGAGAAAATAAAGCATGTTACATGGTCATGACTTAGTTCAAGGGAGTAGAAAAATAGCCCTACTCTGTGCCCACAAGATGGGACAATCCCAAATACCTGGTGAACAAATATGCCAACCACACATTCAACTCCTGACATGCGAAATTCACTGTCTTTTAAAGATGTGGATGCCAAAAATATTTTAGTGATTCCCTGGGAGTGGAACCAACTAAAAGTCACAGGTTCAAAGAAGACAGGGCTTACCCAGGGAGCTGGGCCTTAGAAAAGAAGCAGAATTTTTCTTGGCAGAGATGAGAAATTGGCCTTTTTAGGTGTGAAGAAGAGCAGAGCAGAGGTGAGAGGACCAGAAGGCTTGAGTTATGTCGCATAAGAAAGTAGTTTCTCTCGCCTTAAGTAGAATGTATATTTGGAGATTATAAGGTCTAAGAAAGAGGGTGGGGTCAGTGCCTAGAAAAAAATGTGTGCCAGGCAAGGGAACTGGATCTTTTTCAGCAGTTTGAGCTGCCACTTATTCATTCATTCATTCATTCATTTATTCAACAAGTATGTCCAAACCCCATACTAGGCTCTGAGAAAGGAGCAGCAAGTTACTGAGAATGGAAGAAAGGAAATAACTTTGAAAAAATTTTGAAAGAATAAGGTAGATTTATGGAGGGTGAACTTATAAGGGCGAGAGCTAAGGCTGCAGGGGAACCTGGAGGCAGAGAATATGTTGGAGTAAAGCATCCAGAAAGCACAGGAAGAAAGGGGGTGACTTATGGGTATTGGGGAGAGTTGGGTTTGAAATATGCTGGGTTAAGATGTCAAAGAGCCACACGGGGTAGGCCTGGTGCTTGCAGCTCAGCCTCAGACAAGTGAGGACCTTCTAGTGACACTCTCAGAGTTTGGCCTGATCCCCTCAAAGCCCGGTTACCATGTCTGTGGGACTCCACCAGCCCCAGAGGTCGCCCCAGGAGCATCCCCTCGCTTTTGCCTCTGATGGCTCACATCTGTGACTCTGTGGCAGACACTTTGCACTCATGTGTGAGCACACACACAATACCACCCACTCCACACATACATACACACCATACCATACACACACACCCTAGACTCACCACACACACACCACACCATACTGTACACACGTACCCAGATGTTTGTCTTCCTGGAGCAGCCCTTGGTCAACGACTGGCTGGTGCAGGAGAAGAAATGCCCAACTCCCAGGAAAGCTGCTGAGATGTGACTTCTGAGCCTGTGTTCCCTTCCCGGCCCCTTACAGACTTCCCCCCAGGGGCAATTCTTACTAACTCACTTGCACACACATCCCCACCTGAGGGTCTGCTTCTGGGAACCAGCCCACAGCCAGCGCCTGCAATGTGCATAGAGGGTCGGGGGAACATGGCCAGGGCTGAAGGAGACACTTCCCACGGGGATGGCTGTAGCACAGTGTGCAATGGGGGGCTGGGGGGCCAGGAAAATAAAGTCAAGTATTCTTCCTCCATCTGAGGGAGGCAGGACCGGCTTCACAGAGGCCGCGGCCCTGGGCCTGGGTCTTTTGGATGATCAGGACTCTGCTAAAGGAAAGGCATGGAAGGGCAATGCAAGGCAGAGGGAACAGTAAGCCAAAGCCAGCAAGGAAGGAGAAATGAGGTGCAGGGAAACCCCATGCCTGCCGGAACACACAGGGCAGGGCTGGGCTATAGGCAGAGGCCATAGATAGCCAGGGGGGCCCCTAAGAGGGAGAATTTAAGCAAGAGGAGGAGATGCAGCTCCTGAGGATGTGACCCTGGAGGAAAGACACCAGACCTTCAGCCTGTCCTCCCAGGGGACACAGGGAACGGGCTCCAGGGGTGGCTCTCCTCCAGCCTGGGCCTCACCCCAGAGGTGCTCAACAGCCCCCAGGAACTTTCTTCTGTCAGCAAGTTCTGCGACCCACAAGGACAGAGGCTCCCGGGACGCGCAAGGGACAAGCAGAAACTACCTGACAACTGGTCTGGAAGATTTTAGCTTGGGTTCTCTTGGAAGCTGGCTCTGAGACGAGGGTTGGAGTGACAGCTGATTTGGGAATGCAAGAAAACGCCAACAGAAGTGAAGCAGTGAGGCAGGGTGGGGCAGGTGCCACCAGGGGGCGCGCTGCCCAGCAAGTCCCACTGTGAGCGGCAGCCGGAGCCAGGGGATCCCTGAGACCCAGCGCTGCAGCCACCACCGGCGCGTTCCCGCCCAGAGACCGATGCTGGGGGGCTGTGCCCCAACTCCCATCTCTCCCTGGCTGATGGCTGCTCCCAGGCGTGTGAATTCCCTGGAAGGCAGCAAAGTGTCAGCAGGGGAGGAATTGCAGGTGCAAACATTTTCAAGTCAGGCCATCTGCCTTGAAGCCTTTGGGGGGAGGGAGTTGGAAGGGGCCGCTGGGAAGAGCTACTGGGAAGAGCTGCAGTGCAAGCCTCTTGCTCAGCTGTGAAGGAGAAGTCCCTCTGGGGCTCTGCTTTCTCCCTTCCTCTCCCAGGTGAAGGCTGGAAGAAGTGTCAGAAAGGGGATCGCCATCTAAGAGGGGAGAGGAGTGTGTGATCAAGAAGCCATTCAAATGCCACTCTTCCCCTAACCTACGGGGGTCCAGGGTGCCTGCAAATAGACATGGGTTCATTGTCTCATTCCATAAAGCAAGTGGTGGAAGGAGACAGCTAGGCCGTAACAACCTTCTTCCTACAGGTTCAAGCATAATTTGACTTTGGGTTTGTGAAGACGCTCCTGGTTCCTTTCAGCTGAAAATGCAAGACTGAAGCTGTTTTCAATGCATCACACATTCCACTACAGCAGAGAACTCTGCACGTTTTTGAATTTCGACCAACCTCAGGAAATATATAAATTTGTGTATGTGTATTTTAATCCAGAGGTTGGCAAACTCCTCTGGGATCTAGAGGCCCTGAGGAGGGGTCTCAGGTGGTAGGGATGTGGTGTTCTTTTCTGAACCCCTGGGACTAGGATTTAAGTGCAAGTTGTGTATTTGGGAGGTGGTCCGAGGAATCGCCAGGATGGGGAGGGAAGGCAGCCAGGGAAGGGCATGTTACTAGGTGGTGACACCGTACCTTACTAGGTGGTGACACCGTACCTGCCCGGCCTGTGCCTGCTGGGGATGTCTGGGACCAGTCCAGGTCACACGCCTCAGGAAGGTGTACCAGAAACACCAGCAATTGGGGGATTAATTAGCCCTGCCCCCATGAACCGGATTTTCTGCCTGCCAGGTAGGTGGCAAGATGGACTCTGGCAGTCTGAGAAAACCCTCTGCAGGGGGAGCAGGAAAAAACATAACAGCATATGCTGGCAGATGGAATTCAGCAGAATGAAATGAAATTTTAAGAGCAAGGGACTAGGAAGACTGCAAAGGGCCCCCTACTTTTACTCCGGCAAGAAAGCAGGATTAAATCGTACCTGTTCTGCATGTCTCGGGGTTGGATTTAAGTGCTCATAATAGGAAGATGACAGTCAAAACAAAGTTGCAAAACCTCTGGTCTGGTCCAGGGCATGGATTTTTATCAACAAGGACGCTGAGGCCCAGGATAGAGAGCGGGAACTCCTTGCAGCAGAGAACTGAGGTCTCCCGAGCCGCAGACCAGCCTCTCACCCTCCACGCTCATTTCAGCCAAAGCCTGTTTCTACTGCTATTTCATTTTTTCCAATTCCATTTCTTCACATTATTCTCGCTGTCCACGTATGCCCCCGCGACCTGGGCTGACTGTTTCTCAGCATCAACCACGCTGAGATCCCCACTAGTCATATATAATGCCTTTCTCTTTCCATCTTTATCCAGCTCCTTTGACAAAACCTTTTATACATTTGCAAACAGTGACCAAAAGTACAAAAACCAGAGGACTGATGTTGGCACAACCACTTTAGAATTAAATGTAAATACTCCGTTTCACTTGGGTGACATGCTGGGCTGATAAAACAGCTTCTGCAAACTCAATATCAAGGGGTCTGTGTCTAATACAGCTGCCTATTGTCTTACATGTTTGAAGATTATTCAAGAGCCTTCGTGCTGCTCTATACATTCACGCGTGGATGTCTTAATTTATAAAACCACTACATGCCCTTATGATCTCTGCCTCCCCGGTACATACCTGGAAACTCTTTCTAGCACACAGTAAGTGCTCAATGTTTATGAAATGAATGAAGAGGAAGAAATCACTGTACTCCCCAGTGGTTTTGATTGGCTCACGCTCAATCAAAATACCAGCTGCAAGAGCACCTATGTGCACACCAAGCTTCCATGGCAGTATACTAAACATCCATCAGGACTTTCTGCACCAAGGGTTTTCTGGAATTATGCTGACCAAGGATAAGCAAATCAGATCATTTGTTTACTAAGCAAATATTTCTTCTGTGCTAAATATGGGTTGGGTGTTGGGTTACAATGGTGAAAAAAAGGGGGGAAAAGAGACCATTCCTTTTTGAATAGTGCCACCCAAATAGATATTAATCAAGTTAGCACACAAATTTAAGGTAAAACCACAGTGGTGATAAGTGACTGACGTGGTTTTAAAGATACAACCACAAATTCTGAAATGCTCCTCCCTTGAGAGGTAGTGTTTAATTCTCCTTCCTTTGAGTGCAAGTTGGACAGATTGCCTCATTTCTGGGGAGTGCAGGTGATGGGAGGTCATTTCCAAGGTTAGCTTATAAAAAGACTGGCCCCCATCTAGGTACATTTGATACATTTCTCTCTCTCTCTCTCTCTCTCTCTCTCTCTCTCTCTCTCTCTCTCTCTCCCCCTAGATGCCATGCTGTGAGAATGTTCAAGCAGCTGACGGAGGTGGGGTTCCGAGTGGTACCAAACTGCAGCCTTCCACCTGCCATGTGAGTGAGCTTGGAAGCAGAGTCTCTATCACTAGTCAGGCCTTGACCTCCTGCCTGATGACAACCCCAGCAGATACCTCAGAACCCAAACCACCCAGCTCAGTCACTTCCATGTGACTGACCCATGGAAACTGAGATAGTGTATGCTTGTTGTTGAAAGTACCAAATTAGGAGTAATTTATTACATAGCTGTGGGTAACTAACATGAAAGAGAAGTCTGGGATGCTGTCTAATGTGAAAATTACATTGATCTAGTCTGGAAGTCAAGCAAAGCTTCTCTAAGGAAGTGATTGAATGATAGAGGAGCAAGAGAGCTGGAGAAACATCCAGCTGAAGGAAGTGATACATGCAAAGGCCATGAGCAGGAAGGAATAGAGTAAGTTGGAAAGACTGGAAGAGACCAGTTTGGCAGCCGCATGGAGATCAAATAGGAGAGTTATTTCTGATGAAGTTGGCACAGTGGGGGCAGGGGTGCCTCCTGGGGGGCCTTGAGACATTGTCAAGGACTCTGCTCTTTATCAGGAGAGTGGTGAGAAGCCTTTGAGTGGTTTTAAACAGGGAGATGACTTGATCAAACTTGTGTTTCTTTCATGTCCTTTCAACTCTTATTTCTTATCATGACATTTATCTGACAACTTCCTCTCACTGGGCATGTTTTGATTTCCACATAGACTTTCTGCAAATAATGGAAACTACATGGGCTAAAAAATACCTGCTTGTAATTTTCAGTGATAACTTCATGCTAATTCTTATCCCATCCTGGCAGCTGCCAGTCATAGGCTCTCAGCTCTGAGAAGGTGAGCAGGACAAGGTCCAGAACACACAGGATGAAGTCGGGGGCACCCTTCAAGGTGAACCCCCAAAATCACACATCAATGTTGGTATACTTTTTTTCAGGGAGAAAAGGCTTTATCATGTTTTCAAGGGGATCTGGGTTCCCTTGGAGAGTATTAAGTGGGGATTGAGGATTCCATGAATTAATGAGCAAGGACACTGAGGGAAACTTGTAAGGAGTTGGGGGGAAACCCAGCAAGAATGTGGTTTAGTTCATGCAAACCCCTTTCTGATCCATGAACAGCAGTTCTGGAGTATAAATTGTACCCCAGGGCTGGCCCATCCACAGCAAGGGCACAGCCTTTTAGACCCCGTATCAGCTGGTGGCTGTAGGTCACTTCCATCAAGCAAGGACACATCTCTGGAGAAAAGGTGGACTTGCCACATAAAATGAAATATCTCTATTTGCTAAATATCGCAACCTAAAAAGTAGGCAGCTGTAAGACATTAGCCATCATCTCTCCCAGTAGCTGGAGAATGGGTAAGAAAGGGGATCTTGGCGGGACACCCAAATATTGCCTGCCACAGTCTGTGACCCCACAGAGGTTCAAACCCTCTGCCTGTAGCATGGAAATGGCTGGGTGGTCAGTAGTCACGTCATGAGAAATTATGATCAATTCATCAACACCCAGAAGCTAGGAAGGGGGCGCAGGGGAAGCAGTGCAGAGCCAGCTGTGCTTACACTTCCAACTAACTCAAGTTTCCCAGGAAATCCAAGCCAAACCCAGAACTCCCCACTTCTCAGAACCCAGGAAGGAGCTGAGGGGCCAATGTCAGCCAAGCATCATTAACTAAAGTTGCACAAGAGTTCCCCAGAGGAACCCCTGGAAGTGCAGGTGGCCAGGTCTCCTGAGTTACCATGAGTGGGGGTGGAGTTTATAGTGATCTTTTAAAGCAAGGACTTTGGATCCAGACTGTCCATATTCAAATCTCAGCACTTGGACTTACCAAGTGTGACTTACCAATGTGTGACTCTAAGCAAGCTCCATGACCTCTCTGAGACCAGTTGCTTATCTGTAAAATGATAGTCATACTTACAGGGTCCATCCCAGTATAGGATCAACTGAGACAATTCGTGTCAACTGCTTAAAACTGTGCATCCATAAATGTTAATGGTTGCTATGATTGGTTGGCTGTCATCAAGAGTGGGCAGGGACTTTCAACTGCAGCATCACAAATCAGCTTCTCCCACAATCTAAAAATATCCTTCAGAGCCACATCCTCCATGGTGCAGCCCTCTGCTGCAGGAGGGGTCCACAAGAAAAGCCGGAGAACTTCTCTGCAGGCAGCCCAACAGCGAGATTGGCCCTGGGCTGACGGCCAGCGAGGAAATAGGGATCACAGTCATATAACTTCCAGGGGTTCAATTCAGCCATGACCCAAGTGATCTTGGACTTGAGCTCATCCCCAGAACTCCCAGGAAGAATCACATCCCTGCTGACACCTTGATTTCAGCCTGTGAACTCTTAGCTGAGAACCCAGCTGAGCCACGTACACCAGATGGATGATCTACAGAAGTGTGAGATATCATATGTGTATTCTTATAAGCTGCTACATTTGTGTTAATTTGTCATAGCAGCAGTGGTAACAAGTGCAGACCATAAGTCATAAGTGCCCAGTCCATCCTAGTTGCACAACGTTTTGGATGGACACATGAATATGAGAGAATATACTTTTGAAATGTAACTAAATGTTCTGATTTCTTGTGTTTTGTTTACTGTGTTAGTCAATATTTGCTGCCTAACAGATAACATGAATACCTGGCAAACAGTAATACATATTTATTCCTCATTCACTTACGGGCAGTGTCAGCCAGGCCAGCTGATTTAGGTTGGATTCAGATGGCTTGGTTCCAAGCTTGAGCTGAGTCCCAACCCACCTTATAGATCTCCCATCCTGTTTGGGCCAGCAGCTGCCTGCAGCCTATTTTGTTCATGGCAAAAGGTGGGAGCACAAGAGGGCAAGTTCAACGGTGCAAGAACATCTCAAGCCTTGGCTCAGATCACACCCAATAGCATCCCCATGGCCAAAGCAAATTACATGATCAAGTCCAACATCAGAGGGCAAAGACCTGGACACCCCCAGGGGAGGCACATGGGAGGGGGATGTTGGCTGAACAACAGTGCAGTATACCTAGTATACCTCACACGTCTGATGGTATGTTGGGGAAGAACAGGGGCGGGGCATAAAGAGAAGCTGTGATGCTTCTCCAGTAACAGATGCTAGAACTGACCAATCACTTGGAAGGCATGATTAGAGCATGAACAGTGGCCTGAATACCTTTTCTAGCACTTGTAATGCTATGACTTCGGTCAACTAGCTTCATCAAGCTCAGCTTCAGTTTTCTCCTCTGTAAAATGGAATAATGATGACACTTGTCCCTTGGGTCCATTGTGGGGACAAAAGGAGGTAATAAGGATAGACTTCTCAGCACTGCGGCTGGCACAAAGCACTCATATATATATATTCACTCCTCACCCCTCTCTAAGTGCCTTCCCTCATGCACACTTATCACAGTAACGGGCACGTTTGGACAGGTGTGTCATGAGATGATGTGTTCATGGTGACAGAGCCAACAAGGCAATGATGGGGGAAGGGATGTCACTTGTGATGTGTGTCATGTGCTGCCCTACCCCACCCCATGGGCTCTCAACAATGATTACAAATGATTCTGAAGAATTCATTGAAACAGTAATAAGCCTCAATTACCAAGAAAAAAATGATTTTCCTAAAAGTGGATTTTCTATCTGCTGGAAGTAGCCAGACCCCCATGACAAGAGATATAAGCCTTCCTGCAGAGATACTTCTGGAATTCCATAAGCTTCAAGTCTTCAACACAAAGAACACTCCCTCCCCTAGCAGCTCTGGTTGACAAGACCCAGCAAAACCCCAAGAAAAGCCCATCCAACCGGTCAAACCCCACCCAGGCCTAGTTCCAACAGCAGAAGCCCACAAAGTGTCTTGGAAATGAACAATAAATGGCACCTTTTTATTTATGAGGGCTTCTCATTATGGACGTAATACCTCCATTTTTAATTTGGCTTGTATATAAATATCTCAAAATAGGATAATTTTAAAAGGACCTTAGGACACAATAATTCTATTAGAGAGTGGCTCACTCTTGCTCATGCTGGGGTAGACGGGGCTGCTGCTTGCTCACCCCGTTTGCATGAACAGTTGGAGATCACTCCAGGCAGAGAAAAGACTCCAGCTTATCCAGGCTGGAAGCCCAGCTGAGCCTTCCAAGTCCCACACCACTTGGGGGTCATGTGTGATTAGGGATTTGGGGACCCATGATTATTTTGCCCATAACAATGACTCACATTTACTGAAAGTCACATTTCCAAAGTCCTGGTCATTGTGTATAAGCTCCCATATTTAGTCCCCACATACGAGTTACTTGTTCAGCTGAGAAAACAGTCCCTACAGCATGAAGTAGCTTAACCACGATCCCAGCAGAACCGGCACGGGGGAAGCGAGAAGCCTGGTTCTCAGACTTCAAGCCCAGCATTGATTCCACTCCTCACCCACCCCTGACCTGTGATCTGCCAATGGGAAGAGATGCTGTGAGCACCAGACTCCTACTCGAGTGTTACCAGCCCAAAGCAGGACTTCCGGAAAGTTCCTTCCTCTCTCTGGACTTTCATTTTCTTTGTGTGTTTTCTTAGTTTGAGCTGTCCTCAGAAACAGACCTTGAGGTAGGGATTTGAGTGCAAGTCACTTCTCAGAGAAGTGAAGGAAATACAAATAGGGAAGTTGGGAAAAGAAATGGTATATCAGCTATCTATTTCAGTATGAGAACTGTCCCCCAAACTCAACAGCTTGAAAAAAGCAACCATTTAGCACAGGTGCATTGGTGAAGGAAATTCTCTGGGGACTACACCTGAAGGGGTTGGGGGGGGAAGCAAATATTGTTTAAAAATGAACAATGATGTAAAAAATAATAAATAAATAAAAAGAGTGGGGAAAACAGAAAAAAGCAACCATTTATTAGCTGCTAGTTTCTGGGGATCAGAAATCCAGGCAGAACATACCTGGGCTGTCTCTGCTTAAGGTGTTTCATTGGGTTACAAACTGTCAACCAGAGCTGAGGTCTCATCAAAAGGCTCAACTGAGGGGGGGACCTTCTTGCAAAATGACACTCCACATTGCTGGAAGGATTCACCTCCTCCCTGACTGGCAGGAGGCTTCCTTCAGTTCCTTGTCATGTGGGCCCCTGCAAAGGGCACCGTGCAACTTGTTAGCTGGCTTCCTTCAGAATGAGCGAGTGAGAAAGCAAGAGAGAGTATTCCCAAGCTGGAGACCACAGTGTTTTTACAATCTCTTTATAACCTACTCTAAGAAATGATGCCCATTATTCCTGCCATCATCTATTCATTAGAATTGAGTCCATATATCCAGGCCCACTGAAGGAGGGAGGCATACACTAGGGTGTGCATTACCAGGAGATGGAGCTTTTTGGGAACGTCCTAGTCAGTGATTAATGCTGGCGTTTACTCCCCAGCATTTGGTCAGACCTTGCAAGAAAAGAAGGCTTCTCTGTGTTCAGAGAAAGCTCTCAGAAAAAGAAATGCAAATACCAAAGAGTACAACTGGGATGCTATTACCATTATTCCCCCAGCTCCCTCCTTCTCAGAGGGCTGCAAATTGGCTGCATCCCTCTGCTAAAGGTCACAACTCCCATCTGACGGCCCTGCCCACAGTGCTTTCCTTGCCAGGGATTTAAGCCTTGCTTTCCCTGTTTGTAGCAGAGACAAATAAGGTGAATTATCAAGCTACCTACTATGTGAATGGAGCACCACTAGGAGCCAATCATCCCATTTGTGTTTCAGCATCATCCCATTTGAATGGAGAAGGAGCCAGGGCGTTGATGATCAATTACCATCAGTCATTGATTCTAGTGGTGGTGTTTGAAGCCACGTCCAACTGAACTCAGGCTACACCATCTTGACCCTCTCCAAGTGACAATAATACTTCCTCCCCTGACCCCTTCAATCTGCAGTGGGACAGGACCCCACAGTTGCTGGTCCATGGATTTTGTACTGTCTCTTTCGGTTTCCTTAAACTCTGCCTCCCATTTTGGAAACAGTACTTTTTATTAAACTCTCCTTAGTTAAACACATCTTATGAAAGACTGAGAGATGGCAATTCCTTAGATCACCAGATCATCTCCAGAATCTCTCTGCTGATAAAGCAAAGATTTTTCTAAGATTTTTTTTCCTGATATTTCTGCCCTTTTACTTCACTTCAGTCCCTCAGAATTTTAAGATCTGCTCCTCTTTGCTCATCCCTCACTCGCCTTAGAAAATTACAGAGAACTAGCTCTATTTTTCATACCGCATTCTCTACACTCCCCAAATCCTAAATCTTGATAATTCATTTTTTTGTTTGGTTTGTATTTTTTCATTTGTAACTTTTAGAAAGGCAACAATATCTTTATTGCTTAAGGAGATAGGCTGGCACCAATTCATCCCAACGTCTCATAGAATTAAACCCAATGTGCATTCATGTCTTAACAAACTACAAAGAAGATCTGGCTACCACCGAGGATCAAAGTTCAGAAGCCAAGTGGTTACCTGGCAACTGATGCTCTGGGAAGGGGATGTGACAAAACAAACAAATTTCACTTCTGGTGTCTCTTGGATTTCAATTAATTATATACCAAAGCATGGAAACAGCCTCATAACCAAGTAACCATGATCCCAAACAGAAATGATATTAAAAATACTAAATAGCAAATACAGCATGGGCAGGAGCAATCAGAACAGACCCCAGGAGGTTTGTTGTACCAGGGAAAACCAGCTGAATTTCAAGCTTGGGCCTAGATCACGTGTGCCCCACAGTCCCCAGAGCTCCCCATGAACTTTCTTGCTGCTGGGCAATCTTTCTACACCACAGGAAAGCAATCTGTTAGCATCTTTGTGAAACACTTCATGATCGATGGGGAATTGTTTTTCTACAACTGAAGAGTGGTCTCTTGCTTTCTTCTTAGTTATAAGTAAATGTGGGTTATTAGCCCACCATGGCTTATGCTGCAGATACACTGTCACAAGTGTTAAGGTTAATGATTCATTAACAAATCTGTCTGAAATCACTTCCTTGGATTTGCTACAATTCCAATGTGAGTGCAGAGCCCTCCACCTTTCTCCCATCAGTTCCTCCACCACAGCCCAATGCTTTGTTTGGAAATCTTCCTTGTGAAAAAAAGCTTGGATCTCTAGGCACAGGGCAAAAGGCAGCGGCTGATTCTGAGGAGCTGGTCAGACCTTAACAGAGCTAAAAATGATAGCACCTTTCCCAAGCAATACAGAGAATAAAGTGATTTTTGTTCTCATGATCTATTTTGAAAAGCCAGGTATAATTTGTATTCTATTTAGCAAATCTTTATATGGCATTTATTAAGTGACTCCTATTTATTAAGTGTCTTCATTTATTAAGCATCCATGATCCAGACACAAGAGATTATTCTACATGCATGTCAAATCTTAACTTGTTTAATCTTCATAGTACCCTTTTGAGGTATAGCCTTTTATTATCCCTGCCGGAGACACCGGGGAACTGAGTCACACAGCCAGTAAGTAGAAGCAGCAGAATTTGAAAGTAGCCTGATTTGAGAGTCTGTGCTTTCTTAACCATGACCTAACACTCTAAAATGTTATTTTTTATAATTCAGGGGATTGTGTGTAGTCACTTACAATTGAAGCAGGGCCTAATCTTTGGACACAAAAGCACCTATGGATGCTTGAATCTATGGATGAATAAGCAGCTACAATGTACCAATATACTTTGTTCCAAGACCTTCAATATGTCATTTTGCTACCTCTCAAGAGTCCTGGGAGGCAGCCACTGTCATATCTAGTTCACAGTGAATGAACTCAGATGAAAAGTACAAACAGAATAGGAAACTGAACACCATGACTGCCACATGATGGTCACTCAACAAATGCTAAATTAATTAATGAATTTTAAACATGGAATCAGAGTTGCAGCTAGTTTGCAGTGGAATCTAAATTTGAATCCTGACTTTCACCTAAAAACTGACCAGGGTATTTCCTAATAGAATATTTAGAAGAGTATGGACAATAAGCCATTTTCATGAAAATATAGATATTAAGATAAATATAAAGATATTAAACTATAAAGTTAGATATAATAGTACCATAAATATTAGCTGATTTCTTATTACGGGGTATAAGTGAGATATATATTTTCTAACCACTTTAACATTAATTTCTCTTATTTTGCTTTAGAGAGCATATATAACTTTCTGTCTTAGGGATATTTAATCTACATGGAATTTATTTTGGTATCTGGTAGGAATTATATTTTTATAAATTATATATATATACATGTATTAAAATTATCTATTTCTCCAAATGGTTATTAACTAATTGTCCCACCATCATAGACCAAATGAGCCATTATATACCCCATCTTGCTATTATAGTAAACTGATTTTTAGCCTTTGATTTTAAACAATCTTAGATTTACAGAACATTCCCTATACCTTTCACCCAGCTTCCCCTAACGTTGAGAACTTATATATAACCTATAACCATAGTGTAACTGTCGAACCCAGAAACTTAACATTGATAAGATACTACCATTGGTTACTATTACTATTATCAATACAATACTATCACTGATACAATATTATAATTAATATTATTCACATTTTATTAATTAATACAATACAATTAAATCAACTGTGGCCTTTACTTGATTTTCACCTGTTTTCTCATTCACTGTCTGTATTTATTTGTTACGTCTTCTCAGTTTCTTCTGACAGTTCCTCAGTCTTTCCTAATCTTTCATGACCTTGACATTTTTGAAAGGCACTGACTAGGGATTTTGGAGAGACTTTGTTTTTCTTGATGTTTTACATGATTAGATTGAGGTCATGCATTTTGGGGCAAGGATATCACAGAAGTGAGGTTATACTATCTGGTGGTACATGATGTCCATATGTCTCATTACAGGTAATGCTAATTTGGATCACCTGATTAGGACGGTATTTTCACTGTACTCTTACTAATTTTCTCTAAGTGATTAATCAGCATCTTATGGGAAAATACTTTGGAATAATGCCAATATTCTGTTTTTCATCATACTTTCACCCACTAATTTTAGCATCTATCAATGGCACTTGCCTGCAACAATTATTATTACAATGTTTGCCTAATGGCAATTTTCTGTTTCTAATATTCCTCCTACATTTATTAATTGAAACTTCTCTGCAAGAAAGAGCTGCCCCTCCTTCCCCCAATAAATACAATTATGTGTATCTGTACGGACTCATGAATATTTTATTCCATGGGTTATAATTCAATTCTTGGAGTAAAATCTAAAATACCATTTTTCTCTTTCTAGATTTACTATTCTTTTTCATTGATATTTTGCTATATTCCTGTCCAGTAATACAATATCTTCATCATTACATCTTTATAATGCATATTAGCATCTGGACATCAGATTGAAATCTCCTCACTTTTGTTATTTTTCTAAGATTTTCTTGACTATATTCCCCTATTTATCTTTCCAGATGAGTTTTTGAATAATTTTGTCAAGTTTCACAATAAATTCCTAAGGGCATTGGGTTGAAATTGCATTCAATTTATGAGCTAATTCAGGGAAAATTGTTTTCTTCACAATATTAGGCCTTCCCATGCAAAAACACAACATACCTCTTCATTTATTTAAATTGGCTTTCACACATCTCTATAAAGTTTATTTCATGTAGGTACTATGCCTTGTGGTTATGGAACTCTCCGGGGTTTTTATTTTCCAGAGTTTTTTTGACCTAATGCCTTATTAAACATTCTTATGAGTTCTAAATTTTTAGTTTATTTTATCAACCGTTTTATTGAGCACTTACTACATGCAGGTGCTATTGTTAAAAACTGGGGAATTAATTCTGGCCCTCACTGAGCTTAAATATAATGTCAGTCAAATAACAGAAAAACAAATAAAATTTACAAATGGTATTGTTGTTTATAATAAGGCACTAAAGCCACATCAGGAAACATAAAATGAAAGGGTAGGGTCATTATTTTATATATGGCAGTTGGGGCAACCTCTCTGAAGAGGGGTGATATTTTGCCAATTTATCTGAATACAATAAAAGAGTGAGCCAAGAAATCAACTGGGAAAAGAGCATGCCCCATGGAGAAGGTGGCCTGTATAAAGGTCCTGTGGCAGAATGAGGTTGGCAGATCTGAGACATAACAAGATCAGGGTGACTAGCATAGAATGAGCATAGAGTGGTTGGCTACAGCGTCAGAGAGGTAGTCAGGAGTTTTAGGACCTTGGTAAAAATTTGTACTGCATTCTATGTGTGATGATGAGCATGGTAGCAGGGATTCTAGTAAGGAAAGTGTGGAAGTTATCCAGAGGAGCAAAAACAGCAGCTGGGACCAGAGCAGGAGCTATGGAATGGATCATTCAGATACTGGATGGTTTTTAAAAGTAGCAATAGTCACACTGCAAGAGTAATGAAAGTGTACCAAATTACTCAACTGGAAATTAATTTAACACCGCTCACATTTATCTTCAAGGATCCAGACTCAGTCAGTTCTTTCTAACATACAGGCAATATGCACAATTTTACCTAATTATCTTCTTTACAAGAAAAGACAAGACCTTGGCAAGAGAAACAAAAAGAATATAAACAAATAGGATTACATCACAATAAAAAGCTTCAGTACAGTGAAATAGACTATTGTTAAAACAAAGATACCCTACTAAATGGAAGAAAATAGGGCCTCCCTGGTGGCGCAGCTATTGAGCGCTGGGTTGCGGGGCTGCCTGCAGCCTCTGCAGTGCCAGTTCAATCCCTGGCGGCCGGCGAGGGTCCCACCGGCGGGCAGACCTCTCCTGCCGCACCCACTGCTCCCCTCAGCAGTGTACTTCATCGGTCTGCCTGTTCTGCTCCCTGCTCTGGTTCTGGTGAGTTCTCTCACCCTTCCTGCTTCTGACTGTGCCCAGCACTTGCATAAATAAATAAAATAAATCTTAAAAAAAAAAAAGAAAATATTTGCATACCATACATCTCACAGGGGACTGCTATCCAAGATTTACAAAGAACTCATACAACTCAACACAAAGAAAAGAAATAACCCAATTTTTTAAAAAATGGGGATAACAGCTGACTAGACCTTTCTCCAAAGAAGACACATAGAAATCCAATAGGCACATGAAATATGTTCATCATCACTTATCATCAGGGAAATGCAAATCAAAATCACAATGAGATACCTCTGACACCTGTGGGAGTGGCCCATATCAAAAAGTTCAGAAACAGCAAGTGTTGGTGAGGATGTGGAAGGAAAGAAACCCTCATACACTGCTGGTGAGACTGTAGACTGGTCCAGCACTGATGGAAAAGAGTGTGGCACTTTCTCAAATTATTAAAAATAGATCTACCATACAACCCAGAAATTCCACTTCTAGATAACTATTTAAAGAATGAAAACCACTAATTAGAAGAGAAATCTGCACTCCTATGTTCATTGCAGTACTATTTACAATAGTCAAGTTATAGAAACAACGTAAGTGCCCAAGGACAGATGAATGGATTAAGATGTGGTATATGTACATAATGGAATACTACTCAGCAATAAAAAATGAAGAACTCTTGCTATTTGCAACTACATGGATGAAACTGGAGAGCAGAATGCTAAGTGAAATAAGTCAGAAGGAGAAAAACAAACATCTCATGGTTCACTGATAAGTGGAATATAAAGAAACAAAACAAAGAGTCAATCAAAAACAATCCAATAAAACTAGAAATCTCCATGGAATTAAGGTTACCAGAGAGGAAAAAGAAGGGTAGAGGGCAAAGTGTGGAAGGGATCAAAGGACGATGGTGGAGGATTGTGGGTACCTTAGTGGTGAGTGTGGTGTGAAGACATGCATCTGAGAAGGTGTGATCCTAGACTTCTGGATTGCATATAGTGTTGTAAACAAATGTCACCCCAATACAAGAAAAAAAGACAAGATCTGCCTTCTGGAACCTGCCATTGGCCATAAAATAAATGCACACACTTAGAATACAGCTACTGAATTATGTGGAATATACGGGTATCATTGAGGGATACATCTAGGAAGCAGAGGCTCTGGGCAAAATTGAATGTATCACTCTACTCCCTAAGTTGAGTCTTCTTACATAAAATGTAAGCCTTTAACAGGATCCTTGTGGACCCTATTCCAGCTCAGACACTCCCGACTCTGTGAACTACACTGTCTCAAGGACTTGAGTCAGGCACAAGAACCTGATTGGGCAAATGGAACAGTAATTTCCTCCTTCCTCTTTGCCCAAGCTCACAGTGAGAGCCCCAAAGCTACAATCTCCACTGAGTAGAATGGGGTTGGGAGGATTGAAGGAGTTAAAACCTGTAATGTTCCTGGCATTGCCCCAGCACATAGAAAGAGCTGCAGGCACCCTGTCACCATCTTTAGTGAGCAAAGAGTTAACAGGTACATATAGATCACCGATTTTCAACTCTATTATGCTTGTCAACTGAAACTCCACAGAACACATTATATTTTATTGATGACTCAAGTACCCTTCAGGCTCTGGAAGGAGCCTGAAGGTCATGATTATAATCTCTAATTAGCTTTGTTCTGGAGCTGTGTGGGAGGACTGGTTAACCAGAAGTTTCAGGTACATGAGTTCTGGATAAAGAATTGCTGCCTCAATGGATTAAGAACAGATTTTGTTCATTTACTGAAGTGCTTGTTAATTGTGAATAATTACTGGAGGGTGTACTTTAGCCATCACCTACACATATAAATAACCATTTGTACCATGGCTCCAGGCTATTAATACACTCCCGGGGCCATTCTGATATAATGCTGGGAGAAGTGTAGGACTCACATCCTTTCTCTGAATTTTTGTTTGGCCTGACAACAGAGGATGCCAGGAGAAACACTCCACTGGAATCTAAGTGGACCTAAATTGGTCAAGGTTTGAGTAATTAACATCAATAATGATAATCACTGAAGGATGAAGTATTTTTGGAAGCCCCAAGTAAGGACTGTCAAAGAATTAAACTTTGCAATGTCTCAGACTCAAAGCAGATCCACACTGTTTCAAAGACTTCTGCATCATCAGTAAGGAGAAAAAAGAAGAGGTTGGTCTGGGGCCACCATCAGCCCTGCCATCCGCCTATCGAATGTTGGGTCTCAGAGGTTTGGAAGGAGTAAATGGTACCGAGGAACACGCACAGAGAGGGCAGCTCAGACCCAACTGACTCCTTAAATAGCAGGTTATATGTGCCCCCCAAAAATGGAAGGCACCCCAGTTTATCTCTTAGGCCCTATTCCGTCACCCCTGACCTCTATGATGACACTCAGCTTCCCTCCAACATCTTCAGGTTCCGCCTGAAAATCCCCTAGCAGCTCAAACACTAATTCATGCTTAACTCTTGCTTAACGATGCCATGTGTTGCTGTTTGAACTGTGTCCCCCAAAAGGTAGGTTGAGTTAATAAACCCAGGTACCTGTGAATGTAACCTTTTTTGGAAATAGGTTTTTTGCAGATGTAATTAGTTAAGATGAGGTCATACTGGATTAAGGTGGTGCTTTTATCAAAAGAAGAGAAGATACACACACACACACGTGAGTGCAGATGGATGGTCCTATGTGACGCCGGACCTTTGCGAACAGGATTGTGTACTTACAAGCCAAGGAATGCTGACAACCTCCAGAAGCTGGAAAAGGCAAGGAAAGCTCCTCCCCGAGAGGCATTCAGAGGCAGTGTGGCCCTGCCAACACCTTGATTTCATACCGCTGCCTCCAAAACTCTGCATGAATAAATTTCTATATTTTAAGCCACCCAGTTTGTGGTAGTTTGCACAGCAATACTAGGAAAATAATTTACTATGTAATACAGACATGTTCAAATATTCTTCACCTTTCCTTCAAATAAAAATGTACAAGGTTATCCTGCTACGATGTTGGGAGAACTCTAAGTAATGTGGTGGATAGAGGAGGGGGCAGGAAATCAGGCCTCTACCCTCTCCCCACTACAGCTTGAGGATGGGGAGAGAGAAGGAATTCTGACTTCCCCACAGACTGCATAAAGCATAGCCTGGTATGAGAAATTAGCAGGCTTTGCCCTCTCCGGCATTTGAAATTCAGCTCTTACCCTACTAGCTATGTGATCTTTGACAGATAACCTCTTGGAGTTTTGGTTTTCTAATGAGTAACATGTAGATAAAGCTGCCCACCCAGCATGATCACTGCACAGCTGAAAGGAACTCCTGTTCACAACGCTCCCACGTTAGGTCTGTGTTAGGGACTGAGGTGCATCTCTCCCCAGTATCCCTAAGTTGAAGTCCTAAGTCCCCATTCCTCAGAATGTGACTGGATGTAGGGTTTTAAAGAGGTGATTAGGTTAAAACGAAGGCTCAAAAGAGCCTCAGAAGGCACCAACCCTACTGACACCTTGACCTCAGACTTCCAGTCTCCAGGACTCTGATAAAATAAGTTTCTGTTGTTTAAATTACCCAGTCTGTGACATTTTGTTATAGTAGCATGAGCTAACTAATACAGCCTGATACAAAGAGGACAAACAGAAAATGTTCGTTTCTTCTCCATTCATGTGTGCCAGACTCACTGCCAAATGTTTTATATCTACCATATTTGATTAATTCCAGACATACCTTCCAGACATGCAAATGTGGATGTGTCTGGCCATGTCTATCACTATGCCAGGCAAGCACCAGGACACAGTTGTGGCTATACAGCTCAAGTTGGCTGGGATCGTGGTGCACAAAACCAAGTGCCACATTTCAATCAACAAACTACTTACAGACTTCACCATCTGTAGTAATTTTGACTAGGCTGAGGGATGCCCCACTAGCAGGTATAACATTATTTCTGGATGTGTCTGCTAGGGTGTCTCTGGAAGACATCAGCACTTGAATGAGTAGAGCAAATCACCCTCTTCAAAGTGGATGGGGATCATCCAATCAGCTGGATGGAACAAAAAGGTGGAAGATGAATTTACTCTCTCTGCCTTAGCAGGGACATCGTCTTCCCCTGCCCTTGGACATGGTGCTCCTGGTTCTTGGGTCTTTGGACTCAGACCTGGACTTGG
Source organism: Talpa occidentalis (assembly GCF_014898055.3). Taxonomy (NCBI): domain Eukaryota; kingdom Metazoa; phylum Chordata; class Mammalia; order Eulipotyphla; family Talpidae; genus Talpa; species Talpa occidentalis. The sequence continues at coordinate 95,091,336 of NW_023600993.1, forward strand.
ACCATAAACCCCTTCCCCGATTCTCAGGCCTTCAGACTTAGACTGAATTTCTAGTGCAAAGAAGTTGTCGGACTTCTTGGCCTCCATAATCATGAGTCAAATACAAACATACACACGTTACATACACACACACACACACACACACACATATTTCTGTTCCTCTGGAGAAACATAGTCATTTGAGAAAGGCTGCTGCAGTTGTCTGCAAATCTTCCCTTGACACCTCCTGGTAAATACTAAAAATTCCAGTGTCAAAATTTGCAGAATGGGCTGCTTAGGGGAAGTACTGGAAGCAAAAGTGGAGAGCACTGTTTCCAGAACCACTACATCATGAACCCTCTTGGTAGCACACAGGACAAGATCATGAGGGAAAATACATTGATGCCTGAGTCAAAATATGATCCAGAGAAATTGAATTCTGAATGTGGAGAAGTTTTGGCGAATACCTTCACCAATATATTTCACTGATATTTTCCCTTTAATGTATGCAAACAGGATACATGATAGAATCCATGACTAAATGAATTTAAAAGAGCTCTTTCAATAAGCATATGATAAACATTCTAAATCATTCTTAAAAGCACAGAATCTAGATCAATTGCCAACTTTTTTTCTTTGTGGTACATAAAAGTGCATCTTACAGGGCCTCCCTGGTGGCGCAACGGGTTAAGACGTAACCTATGAAGCTGTCTGCAGCCACTGCAGCACAAGTTCGATTCCCAGCCAGGGACACCAGGGAGCTACCCACATGGCACAGCAGACCTCTCCTGACTCACCCGCTGCTCCCCTCAGCAGTGTATTTCAGTCAGTCTGCCTGTTCTGTTCCCCACTCTGTCTCTGGTGAATCTTCTCACCCTCTGCACCTCTGGCCTGTACCCCAGTTCTTATATGCATAAATAAATAAATCTTTTTAAAAAGGTGCATCTTGCAGTTAGTGGTCAGTGACTTTGGTTTGATAAAATATTGTATTGTTTTAATTGCCACAATAATGGTAGGCAATAGGGATGACTGTTCCCACTTTACAAGTAAAAAACTGAGACTGAAAGAGTCTAGGCTGACCCAGAACACACCACTGGCTACACCAGGCCAGAATTGGAACCCACCTTGTCTTTCCAGAACATTCACACTTTGTTGCACATCCGACACTCTCAGGCTCACCTGAGCTGCTCCCACCTATCCTGAAGCCAGCCTCAAGCAGGAAGTGACTGCCAGGGAGTTAAATGAGTTGGTTTTCATGCATATATAATGAACTCTTAGCAATAAATAAGACTTTATGGGTGGCAGATTTATCCATTTTTATGGTGCAAAAGTAAAACCCGCCTGGTATATATTTCTAACAGGTGCTGGCCCTCACACCTGCATATGTAAATCACAGTGGTGTGGATGGCAGCCCGGAGGCCCGGAAGCCTGCTTCATAAGACTGACTGATGAGACTTACAGCCTAGAGAAGCCTGCGGGACGCGTGGGCAGAATCTGCTAGGAGCACTGGGGTGCAGGCAATTTACCGGACGCAGGGCAGCTATTGTGTGGTCATAAAGATGGTGTTTCAGAGGATTAGTGTCATCCACAGGGTCTAAACAAACATGGAGCATGCTGCTAAGAGAGGGAGGAGGGGTAGAGAAGCCATTCCCAGGATAACACGCAGAGCAGGCATCCACAGAGCACTCTGGAAGTAAGCAAAGCCTTTAGAGACCAGTGCTTCCCTGCAGCATCAGCTGCAGGGCTGGTAGAAACACAACCTTCAAGGCTTCTCCCCCAGAGATTCTGACTCAGGAGGTCCAGGCTGGACCTGAGATTCTGCATTTGTGGCAAGCAATGCAGAAATTGCCAGATCATACTTCGACTATCAATGTCTAGATTATCCTTTGAGCAAGACACACACGTATCACATATTACCAAGCATCCTGGAATAATCAGCATCCTTCCCAGGCACATAAGTGGCACAATATGCCCAGTTCTAAAGAGCCAATTTCAGGCAGCCAGGCAGTGAGAATGTGGATACTAGTGTTCAGTCCCCTGGATAATTCGCAATAAGTTGGTTAACTTCCCCAGGCCTCAGTTTCCTCATCTGCAAAATGGGGGTATAATAGTAGCCATGGGATAAGGTTGGTATGATGGCTGAGTTATTATAAACAGGGTTTTCTCTGCTCATAATTGCAAAGCTAAGCAGCGGGTTAATGGGAGTTTATTGTACTGTTATGTTCATGTTGTGTATACATTTTTCCCTAATACGTTTTTTAAAAAAGGAAATGATGATACATGCATTCAACTTAGAGAATGCTCGATTCTATTCTTTGTCTCCCCACCCTGGCACCCCCCCCCAAAAAAAGTGGTTTAGGAACAACATCTCTAGAAATGAATGTATGTCTGAGAAGCTGGAACAGACCAACATAACAGAGCCCCGAGTAACCACTTGTTTTACTTGCAGTTAACTTTATTTGCCTAAAAAGAGAGAGTAGGAGTGGTGAGAAGAGGTTTGCAAATGGACTCGATCTCTCACTGCCTCCTCCTTCTTCTCTCATAATCTCTGGGTCTCTATGACTCTCTCCCTGCAAGACTGGAAGCCCGGACCCTCAGCTCCTTCGGCCCTCAATCCCATTAGCACCCTCCCCCACCCGAGAGCTCAGGGGAGCTACTTGGCTAATTTTTTCTCCCTACAGTGTTGAATGTTGCTGAAAAAGGTCTTCTCTCCTAAGGAGACCTGCAACCATTCACTTGTTCATTCTTTCCTAGATGCCAGTTTCGCTCTGGGGTAATAAACTTTCACTCTGTTAAACTACTAATATATTGGGCTTGTTTGTTAAAGCAGTGAGCATAACCCAAACTAATCTTCTCTGCTCATGGACAACTCCCTGACTAGTAAGAGAGGAGACATGCGCAGAGCACCTAACAGAGGATGGCTTACAGGAACTTCACACAGGAGGACAATTCCTCACCGCCATTCCAGGCTGTTCTGCCAGCACTCCCTGGATTTGTGCAAACTATCACTCAGGTACAGGGGCAGGATTCTCAGAGGAGTGGACACTGTTGCCGAAACTCAGAGGAGTGAGCAGGAACCACAGCCATAGAGATAGCGAAAAGACAGTGTGGCTCATGAAAGAAAAGGAGCCACGATACAGCGGGTGACAAATCAGAGATGCGATGGGTGGAAGCAAAGAGCACCAAAGGTCATTTGACTGTTGAGCAGGAACTTGGGGCCACACGGTGCTGGCTCTCTACATACCATAGCTCAGCTGACCCACAACACCTTCACAAGCTGTCTCATTTTACAAAGCAGGACCTGAGATGCAGAGATGTACAGTCACTTGCCCAAATCAGATTTGCACAGTAGCAACACTGGGATGCAAATTCAGACAACCTGGACGCTGCCCATGATCACTACTATAGGCACGGCACTTTACAGTTTATGGCATTCTTGGACTCTTTGTCTTCCTTTGTCATGACAACAGTAGCTGCTCCCATTTTACAGATGAAGGAAATAAAGGCCTGGTGACCTGCCAAAGCCACACAGAGTTAAGAGAAGAAGCCAAGGTTTGAACCCCATCCTCCGACCCTCAACCAAGGATGCCACAGCCAGGAGTCAGCAAGGCCACCTCCCTCCATGCTCCCTCCAGAGGTGAGGTGCTATATTTAGATCATTTCAAGGAGCTGCTGAGAGGATGTCCTCGGGCTATGAATTCAGCCTTACACACACATTCACTGCGGATCCAGAAGGCCAGGAATAAACGGATGGGAGAAGGTCCTTAATTCCAAATAGAAATCGAGCTGATCAAACACAGCACAAACAGAGGCTGCAGGAGGGAAACCAGATTTATCTCCAACTCTGTGTACTCAGGAGCTTTTCCCAGAACCCAGGTCTCCCTGTCAGGATATTGTCATTTCATGCATTCGTTTATTTTTCCTGTGTACTTTGCAAGGTTTCATCTTTCACTGAGTCCTTATCGCCTCTGTTCAATTCCACAGACTGTTGGGTTGGAAACAGCTCAAATCCATTCAGACCATTTCAGGGGCTGTATGGTATTGGGGACACCTGCTGGTGGGCAGGGCAAAAACATGATCCCATTCCCTGGCTGAGCTCACTGAGGCCTCTTCTGAAGAGTGTCTGCTGGGTCCCTGTGATAGGGCAGACCTACTGCTCATCAACATGCAAGCTCCCCTTCTGTGGAATAATCCCCTGAGGAGTCCAGCACAGCCAGGAACTACATTTCCCAGCTGCCCTTGCAGCTAAGTGAGGTCATGTGATCAGTTCTCAGGAGTGTGAGAGAAAGTGATTTGTGTTTCCTGGGCAAAGCAGTTAAAAAGCACCTGTGCTTTTTCTGTAGTCTGTCTTTTCTTCTGCCTGGATATAGATCCTGGGGATGGTGAAGCCATAAGATAGAAGGAACCTTGTAAAGAGAAAAAACTTGTACCGGGTTATTCAAATGATGCAGGTTCTTTGTTCTAGTGGTAAGAATAACCTGAATGAATACATCTCCCTTCCTGACCCCAGCACCTTTAGCTCCCCATGGAGGTAGGAATTGGAGTCCCACCTGTTCTGGGAGGAGACCTGCAATCTGCAGTCACTCCCTGTCTTGTGCTTGTCTGACCCTCAGGGCTCCTGCCTCAATTTCCCTAAATAGAACAATAGATTTCCCTCAAGACAGGGCTGACACTAACCCCAATCCATTTGAGACTGGCTGCTCAGTCTTGGCAAACATAGCCCCCACCCCAGCTGTGGGCTGAATCCTGTTTAAAATGTCCTGTGACCTCAAATGTCACAGGTGATGCCCACCTGTCCCTCCACCATTCACGTGACCACTGTCCAGCAGGCCTGGTATTGAATTCTGCCCCCAGAATGGGCTCCATCAATATCGGCACTGGTTGGGCTTGGGCCCACCATCTCTAGCCTTATGTGGTTTGAGACCCATAGAGGGAAGAATGATGCAAAAGAGTGCGAGTGTAGACTCCGAAGAACCTCAAACCAACCACAACTTTCAGGATGAAATCTGCACTCTTTTCTTGGCTCATGAGATCCTCCATAGACTGCATTTGCTGTTCTTAGTCCTCCCCATCTGCTCCCTCCCAACTTGCCTCTTCCCATCAGCCTAGCCCACATCTGTCCCCTAAATGTACGTGCTACCTAGCACCCTATAACTGTGCACCTGCTCTTCCCACAATCCAAAATGCCTCCCTGACTTAAAATAGTTCAGAGTCCGGCAGGGGATCACTGCTGGGTTTTGTCTACTTAGCATCCCTCCCTCCTATAGAAACTAAAACCCACTGTGGGAATCTTTATCCATGAGATTCGATTAAACCAACCCTGCCAGGGAGCTGAGTGTGAAACTATGTAAGGCTAATCAGAAAATGTAGTATTTGGACACAAGGAGTGATTAGGCCTCCCTTTCACAAACTACACAGAGGATATAACCTCAGGACCTTGGATGGTCACGTTTTCCCCACTCTGTTTGGGAATGGAGCCAAAAAGCAGATATCAGAAATGGGGTGAGTGAAGCCCTGAGTCACTGGTTGAGCCCCTTAATGGAGACAATGCTGGTGCCACCCCTAGATACCTTCTCTAGACCAATGCACCCATCTGTAACTGTTGACTATACTTGTAGGCTGCTAAGAGCTTACAGTTGAATTCTTCTACAGAGAATTGCCCTCAGCCAAACAGAGTAAGCTGTGTAGAAATTCCCAGGCAGTTCTGCCTCCATTCCAGAGGCAGCCCCGAGTCAATGAGTGACTGAAAGAGGAGACAAAAAGCCAGCCTTAGACTGGACAGCTCTGTGGTGTTTTCCATACCCCAGAGCTCCCTGTGGCCTGTGGGATCAACTTAAAGCTATACCTTGGCTGTAAAAAATATTTTATCAGCTCCTTCTTCTCTGCTGTTTGTTTAGATTCATTACCTTGCAGTTCCTCCTGAGAGCAGTCCTTTAATTACTTACATAAGAATCTCCACTGCAAGCTTTACTGGAGAAACCATCCTAAAACACCCCTAGATCAAGCCATGCCTGCAACCGCTCATGGGCTTCCTAATCCCAAGAGTCCACAAATTCTCTTTTTTATTTTAGCTGGTTGGAATTGAGTTTCTGACAGTTGTACCCGACCTAGGAAACCTTGTAATTCAGTAAAAAATAAATATCCAATCTCACCTCCATGATCAATTCAGAGTGAGGTAAACTGTGGCCTGCTGGCTCCCTGGAGCCATGTGCCTAGTCCACACTGGCAGACACCCCCACAACCAACACCCCCATGCTACAAACAGAAACTCACACCTCCCCACACATCTTGGGAACTTTATTCAGTGAGTGATTCTAAAAAGGGCTGCCAGATCGGGCCAGATTTCAAATGCAATAAAAAGGACCAACTGCTTAGTCTCTCTTCAGTCTGCACTGAATACAAATAATGCCTGTATTTGTAATAAATGTTTAGAGAAAAACTGCTTTGGTTCTCAGCTTTAGAGTTGCATGCCTTTCAAGGATTCTTGCAACTGACTGTTATAATGCAGAGATTGCTGGCTATTAGGATCTGTCCTGAAATCCTCCAAGATGTTGGCACTGTATAGTATTAGAAAATTATGGTGTTTTGCTGTGTCGCCACAAAAAGAAAGATTAAACACAAAGCAGGGTTTAATAAATAAAGTTGAAGGTTGCTGAGCAAAATGAAGGAGCCCACTCTTCATTCTTATGGCCAATGCCTTGAAAAGTCTGGAATGAATTACACTGTGCTCCCCCCACAAACTCCAGAGCTACCCATGCCCAGAATTTTCAGTCCTGTCTCTTCAAGATGGACTGTTACAACTGACTTAGGTTTGAATGTGTGCTGTGGATATCAGCTGACATTGGGTATAAACCTCTGATTTCTCGTTCAATCAGCATATGTGCCTTAAGGCAACAGTTTATTGAGACTCTCACCAATGTCCTGTAAGTACTTAAATCACTATTATCATCCCCATTTTACAAAGGTGCAATATCAAGCACAGAGAGGTTGGACAACCTGACCAAGGCCACGCTGAAGACCTGAGATTTGAACAGAGGCCTCTCTCAATCCAAAAATCTGTGCTCATGGAACTCTACTGCCTCCTGTGTCAAAGAACAGAAAGTGGATTTAGCCTTTCTGTTCTTTAAAAGAGTGATGACTTTGGGACACTGAATAAAGCTGATTTTTTTTTATAATAAGGATTTCCAGGCCTCCCCTGGTGGCACAGGTGGTTGAATGCAGCACTATGAAGCTGTCCGCAGCCTCTGTAGCGCCAGTTCAGCTGGCGAGGGTCCCACATGGTGCAGCAGACCTCTCCTGTCGTGCCCGCTGTTCCCCTCAGAGTGTATTTCGTCAGTCTGCCTATTCTGTTCCCCACTCCGTCTCTGGTGAATCCTCCCACGAATCTGGCCTGTACCCTGGCTCTCGTGTAAATAAATAAAGAAAAAAATCTTTAAAAAAAAAAAAAGATTTTCTTCTAAGATGAACCCTTTTAAAGTTACAGTGGCCATCAATTTCTAAGGCCTGAATCTGCTTTTCTCTTTGGCTCTCAGGCAGGATGAACGTTGAGAAGCCCCTTCAGGGTGCATCCTGGGAGACCCAGGAGTAAGAGCTGCCTCATGAGCTCAGAAAGGGAAACAGGATATGAAATGAAACCTTGGTCCATGCCTGAACCCCTGGAGGTACATGATGCTGGTGCCTCACCCGGGGTCCCTCTCCAGGCCAATGCACCCACCTGTAAGTGCTGGCTATAACTGCTGATTGCTAACAGCTCACAGTTGAATTCTTCCTTAGTAAACTGCCCTCAGAGAGAGGCAACTCGCCCAAAAATTCCAGGAGAAACTCCTTGCATTCCAAAGGCAGCCCATTTTTCTGCCGCTAGAGAGCCCACATTTTTTGTCACTTGACACCCTCCTCTAATCCCCTACTTTCTCATCTATAAAATGGGGATCATAATGCCTCCCTCAGGGGACTGTTTTGAGAGACATCGTGACTGTGCAAGCTCTCAGACAGCCTAATAGCTGATAGCTGCTCTCTTTTGCTTCTGTGTCTGAGTGGGTCCAGCACATTCATTTAACAGATCGGGACACTGGGGTCCAGAAAAGGGCAGAGACATGCAAGATCACACAGGGAGTCTGCCTTGAAGCTTTGCTGTCTCTAAGTCCAAGGCTTCTTCCACTTCATCTTATTAGCTCCATCCAGAATCCGGGGCAGAGAGGCGCTGTCTCCTCTGAACGCGACAGAGTGGGTGTATCAATACCTCCCCAGGAAGGAGGTGCATGCCACCTGACCTGAGGCTGACCATGAGGCTGACTTGCACCTGAGGAAGATAGGCCAGCACCATGGAGCAGGAGGGCAGGGAACAGGAACCTCCACTAGCAAGAAGCTCCCTGCCTTCTTTCTTCTGGAGTAGGGGCTCCAAATGACCCTACCAGTTTTACCACCCTTACCTGCCTCTGCAGCCTGAGCCCAGGGCAGGCACTGAGATGGGGAAGGGGAGACCAGAGCAGGCTGCCCCCCACTGGGACACCACAGGGGAGATAAATGGCAGGGGGGCATCTCCCTGCAGCAAGGCCAAGAGAAAGTAAACAAGCCACTTTGCCTGGAAGCCCCAGATGTCCCATGAGCGACACAGTCCACAGCAACTCACATACAACCTGTATTCAAAGCGGTTTGTCTGGGAGTCTGAGCCTCAGGGGAGCCCCACCCTCAGCCTGGCTCACTAGTGCTACTAAGTGGGGTTCACCAAATACGTGCCTTTCTGCTCCATCTCTACCACCCTCCCTGCTTAGACATAATCTCATTCCTGATTAAACTCTCTCTCCCTTCCATTTGTAATCGTGCGCAGGGATGTGCATTTTGAAGCCCCATATAAATATGTGCTTTAGAATTAAACTGGTTCAGCAATTCTTGACAATGATTTCTCAGAAATTAAGCCCTGGCAATTTGTTTGGCTGGAGCAAAACATCTGAAACTCGCTTGATGGAAGGCGATAAACCTGCCCGGGAGCCAAGGAGCCAAGCAGCTGTAAACATGGGCTCCTCTTGGGAGGACACTCAGGCTCCACGGTAACGTGCTGCCCCCTGGCAGCGCTCGGGGTTAGCGCCAGCCCCGGCCAGGAGCCTGGAACTGCACACACCATCCAGGGGAAGCCAGACGGCACAGCTCCAGGGCGGAGACCATGTCCAGCCCGCCCAGGCCGCTTGGCTTCGCAGGGACAACCCTGGCGCTCTGGCAGGGGGACCTAAACTTGGGAAAAGTGAGGGTACTGGGACTGATTTTACCCACACGCCTGGAGTGGCAGACTCTGAGGCACGTGAGATTCAAAAGGAACGAGGCACTGGTACATGCTCCCACACGGATGAACCTCGAACACGTGCTGTGTGAACACAACCAGGCACCAAGGCCACCAATGTGATGGCTCCATTTATGTGAACATCAGGACAGGCAAACCCTTGACACAGAGCAGCCTCGTGCTTACTAGGGACTGGAGGAGGGCAAATGGGGTTCCCTTTGAGATGATGAAAAATAGTTTGGAACTAGATAGTAGTGATGTACTCAGTGCCACAGAATTGCACCCTTTAAAATGCTTGACATGACACATTTTTGTGTTATGTGCGTTTTACTACAATTAAAAATAGATCACAAAAAAACCCTTCAAGACTCCTGCCTTGTCCTGGTTCCCACCCACGCCCCTCAGGAGTCCTGCCAACCTCCAAGTCCTCCTGAACTTTCTGAAGGTCCCCTGGGTGTTCTTTGCTGCCTGTATGCCTATAAATCCCTCTTCTGGGGCCAGGCTGACTGCACTGGTGCCTGCTGCACCGGCCAAGAGCTTCCACGTCTCCACCTGGCTCTTTGGGGCATCAGACTTGGGAGGGGGATGCAGGGAGAACAGCTTCTTCTCTCCTCCCAGGAGCTGTTGGCATGAAGCCCCTGCCGATACCATGGCCTGGTGGTCTTAGCACAGCTAACTTTCCAGAGAGCTTAGGAACGGCACTACGTGGGGTCTACAGGGTGACAGACACTGCATTGGGCTCAGAAGCTCCAATCCGGTTCAGCCCACCGTCTCTGACCCACATTTGTGGATCTGGAAAACATCTCCCTGGCACCCTTAGAACTCTTAAGCCCTACAGGCCTATCACCACTGCCCGCCGTGATCCTCCAGGCACATTGAATCCCAGGTGCTCACTAGTCTCATACAAGTAACTCAAATACATCATTTAATCCTCATATTTTAATCATTTAATCCTTATACGAAACACAGTTTATTTCCATTTGACTGTGGATAAAACTGATGCCCAAAGAACAAGAGCCCATAGAAAGTAGACAGTCCTAGCCTGTCCACTTGCCCCTGGACCCTGGCTGCCGCTAGGAACTGGGTTCCCATAACATAACACAACAGGGACTGGAGTTGGGGGAGAGCCAAGAGAGGGTCATCAGTACCTCTCCCTCAGCCTAGAGAGGGCCAGCAGGGAGTTCATCTTTGGTGCCCAAGGCCAAGCACAGAACCCCGAGGGAGAAGTAGCAGTGAGTGCTGGCTCGAATAAACTAGGCACAGGGCCCACTATGGCTGAGATGACAGAACTGGCCTGGAAAATAACAAGTGACCTGAATTTTTGCTCACAACTTGAGATAAACAATGAATTAAAGCTGATTGGGGGTTGGGCATCTTACCTGCTTCATCTCGCGCTCTCTCTCTCTCTCTTTTAAGGCTTTGGTTTTCTGTTTCACACACACACACACACACACACACACACACATACACACACATAAATCCAGTCTCAGCTTTTCACAAAATCATCACAGAACAAGGCATTTACCTCCATGGTCCCCATATGCTCCCCACCCACCCCAGCCCTGAGCAATCAAACCATTCTAAAAGGGGCTGAAGTGTTACTCAAAATCCTGGGATTCAGCCTTAAACTGTTAGGATTAATTTTCTCCCACACTCGTTGAATGACAGAATCAGGTTTCAGGAAGATCTTGCCAGGTTGGGATGGTGGGCCAAATCTAACAATGGATTTCAGGGAGGAAAAATGTGAATCCCACACTCGGTTCAAAAATGTTCATGTATCAAATGAAGGAGATGTGACATAAAGTGGACCCAGAGTATGACTCAAACACCCAAATGCCTCACTGTACATTGGGCCACATAAACACAAGTGCAGCGTTAGGACAAGGGAGGCAAGAGAACCCATCTCCTACAAATTGTTCAGAGGTCAGTCCCTTATATTCTCCCTCAAATGGACCTGGGTCTCCTGTGCTCCTCAACTTATGGCATCTCTGTGACCTGAGACATCCAAGAAAGAAACACCCAAGGGACTCCAGCCCTGCCCTCTTCCTCATCTCCCACAACTCAGTGCTGTCGATCTACCTCCTGAACGAAGACCTCCAGAGCCCTCCCGCTCTTGCCAGTCTGTCTAGATCTACCTCCACATGTTCAGTAGTGCCCTACCTGGTTCCCGCACAAACCCTCAATTTCTCATTGTTCATTCTTCATGTGATGTTTAACACCCTGACCCCATTCCCATGAAGGTCACCTCTGGCCCCAACCCTGCTGTAGGGTAAAGAAAATATCAGGCTTTTCTGCCCTCCCGCCATCAGGATAGATGATGGATCCTTGCGGTCCTGAATGCATGCCTGATGGCAGGCACCTGGAGTAGGGTGTGGGCATAGGTAGGTGGGATTCACCTGGGCTAAGACTGGGCTTTTAAGGGCGGCGTCACGGGGACGCCAGCAGCAGCAGCAGAAGCCGAAAGAGAAGCCGAGAAAGAAGTAGCAGAAGCCGAGAGAGAAGGAGAGAAGGCCGGAGAGCCCAGATAGAGTGAAGACTTGCTGGGGGCTGGGAGGCCTGCCAGCCTCCCGGCCTCCCAGCACCCCTGCCAGCCATATGCCTGGTGAACCCCAAATAAAAGACCTGCAAAACCCCTGAGGGCTCTGACTCCTCCTTTACCCGGTCTGCATGGGATCAGAAAACCTGCACTGTGGCCTGTCCTGCCTTTATACCTGCTCAGTAGAAAGTCCAAACAGAGAGCCTGACCCCCTGCCTCCCACCCTCCAGCCTCCCATCTCTCCCCCTGTGGTATTAATGGGATGGCTATGGGAGGTGTGGATGGGAGGCTTTAGTGGGCCTGGCCCAGAAGGGGTCTATTGCTCTATTCACCTTCCATTGGCTAGAATAAGTTAAGTGAACTTGGGAAATACAAGCTATGTGTCCAGAAAGAAGAACTGGACTTGGCCAACAGGGAGCAGCTATCTGTAGCATTCAAGAAGCTGCACCTCTTCACTCTGGTGTGAAGTTAGAGTAACACTGGGTAGATCACTCTGACCTCAACACAGCCAATGATGCAAAAGCCCTGCAAAGTCAGTGACATCATTCCAAAACTCTTGGTCTTAAATCTGGGCTTCCCTCTTCCACTCTGGGCCCTCCAGAGCTCCCAATCTTCTGTAACTCTCCCAAGAAAGCCTCCTTTACTCAGCCCACTGCATCCCAAGCAGCACCAGCTACAAATAAATAGCACATGTGGGATTTAGCACCAACAGCTGAGGAGGAAGACATGAAATTTTGGCTCACAACCCAAGCAGCACCCTTATCTCCAGAAGGAAACCACAATAGCTTATTTCTTTACTTCTTCAGTCTCTTACAGTAGCTATGACAGTTTCTTACAATTTTTTTTTCCTGATTCAAACACTCCAAGGATCAGCACTGGACAAGTTAATGAGAAATACAATTGTTGCTGTTAGAAGTAAAGAGCTTATCATGGTGAAATGTGAAGAAATTATTGCATTTATCTAGGGTTTGTCAGTTTAAGTGCAGGAAGTTAATGTTGGGGAAACACAAATGGTCTTTGAACCAAGTGAATAATGCAGCTGCTTCTTCCTGCTATTTTTTATAACTGCTATTAAATTAAATACACATAAGTTCAAATGCCCCCAACATAATGTGTTAAGAATACCTTTGGGGAATAAGTCACACTTGCATTTTAAGATGCCAGTTTGAGTCTACTTATGTAAATCCCCCACCTTCCATCTACCAGTCAAAATGGTAGAAAGATATCTAGAAATTCGAAAAAAGGAAAGACAGCCTCTCCATGTTAGAAAACAGACCCAAATCCTCCTGGAATGTCCGTGGGCCATCGTGTAGGTGACAGTGACGGAGAACACACATCCCTCCCAGTTCAAAATAAACAAAGGAAAAACCCCACCCCAAAAAGGAGGCAGGAGAGAGGCCTGGTACAACCAGAGTTCCTGCGTTCTGCCCCCAACAAAAAAACAAAAGTTTAGAGTGTCAGGGGTTGGGGATGAAGGTGAAATATGAGGAACTTGGACAAGGCAAATCTGGACCCATAGAAGTGTAGGGACAGCAAGAAGTGTCCAGGAAGCACCGGTCCAGGGGTACTGGACCCCTGACCTCACCATCTCGGTATTAGCTCATTCCCTCCAGGACAGACTGACCTCCCAGCACCAGCACATGCCACATTTGCCTAAGGACTCACCACCAGAGCCAGCTCCATCTCTGTGAGATAAACCGGAAGTCCAGAGCCCAGGAAGCAGGCACATGCTATCTGCTGGTTCCAGAGTTCCCTGGTGGGACTGAGCCCTGGGGCTCATCTGCTGGCTGTGGCCTTCTATGGCTGCCTTCCATTCCCAGCTCAGGTCCTCACTCCCTGGGTCAAGGGTGTCCTGAAATCACTTCTCAAATAAACTACTTGCTCTTAAATTTTATCTCAGGACCTGGAGAAACCATACTAAGCAAGAGGTTAAGCCCAAACCTTCTGAAGTTGTGAATCCAATAAAGATGTGAGCATTATCACACCAGGGTCCCAGAGGGGCAGCAGGACCAGTTGGGGGGGGGTTGTCTTGGCTAATGTCAGACTAATGTGAACACAGGAAATGGTCCACCCCACCAGGGGCACCCCTTTAAAGCCTCCACCCCACCACATGTGCACACACACACACACACACACACACAATGATGACAATAATCTCTCCTCTCTTCTCTTCTCTCTCTCTCTCTCTCTCTCTCTCTCTCTCTCTCTGTCTCTCTCTCGGAGAGCTGAATATAGACCTTACAATATCTGATCAAAACCATTTAATTCTTAGGTAAAATCACCTACCATAAGAAAAGATCTGGGAATATCACAGCCTAATTCAGCAGAGTCTCAGCAAATGTTTTCTTGCATCTATATTTGAGAAACCTTTAGGAAATCTTCCCGAAACACATGCATTAAGATCCAAAAGCACACTGCAAGATGTCAGAATTAGGCACACTGGGTGAAGGGTGAATGTGAACTCTCTGTAGTATCTTTGTAAAAAGAAATCATCCCAAAATAAAATAAGACCAACTAAACATTACATCTATGAAAGAAAAACCCTAAAACCAGAAAATACTTGACATAGAAAAAGCAAACATGATCATTAAAACATCTAAATGTAGTGGAGGCCAAATAATGGCTTGAAAACCACCCAAATTCAAGGTTGGCATTTGGAAAATCAGTGTGAACAATTTCCCCAAACTCAGAGAAAAGGGATTAAAAGATGAATACGCTGAGACAAGAGAGAGAGCTGGAAAATGAATCCTGGAGGCTCAGTGAGCTCCCATTTGGAATTCTAAGAAGGAGTGAATAGGACAGATGGAGGAGAAGCAATAATGAAGGAAATAACAGAAGGAAAATTCCCTCAACTGTAAGCAGTGGACCAGCTTCCAAGGATGTTAAGTAAGTAAGTGCTGGTGGGAAAACCTTCAGTGAGTGGTGCCATGGACAGGTGCCAAAGCTGAGCTCCCTGGCCATGCCTGAGCCCCTTGGCCTCTGCCCAGGTGGACAAAGCAGAAAAGAAATGCAAAAATCACTAGCTTGTCTGCAGGTGCAAAGCGACACTCAAAGCTATGGAAAAGTGCAAGATTCCTGGCATCACTGCTAGTGACCTGAGTATCTGCTTAAGTCCAGGACCTCTGCGGAGAATGTAAAGAAACCCTGTCGAGCCAGTCTGCAGATTCTGAGAAATGGACAAAGCTAAGGCCACCTCGAGGGAGGAATCCTTCATGAGGGATGAGGTGTAGGGGTTCAGGATTAGGTCCCGATGCCACGTTTTCTCACACCCAGTTCCCCTGCTCTTCGAAGCCTGCCCTTCCCCTCCACCACCCTCATCCTGTTATCCCTCAGGTCTATTTGGTTTCCAGATGATGATTGTTTTATGATTGGTGTTTGCTTCACAACTATCCTTTCCTCTCTATCCCCACAGCCTCAACTCAAATCCAGACTATTTTAACTATATACCACAGTCTTCATGTTTCCAGCTTCCAAAACTCAATAGTCTGCTATTTGGTCCAAAACCAGGTGTCACAAACTCAGATGTCTGCAGGTGATGTAAATAAGTGAAGTAAGTAGGGTTAACAACAGGGATAGTGACAACTGTGGCAAAGTGGAGAGAAAGTACTCTGACTAAGGGAAACAGTCACTTCTATTCAGCCACAGTCCACTATTTCCCATGTGAACACTGACTCAGAGAGGTCAGATCTTTCATTTTTCCAAGAAAAAAACAAAACTATGCTGTTCGCGTCAAAGCTCCTAGCTTCTCAAAGTTGGCCAATTAATTCAATTTTTGAACACTCTGAGATTTTTTTATCTGTTTTGGTCTCTGATGTATTCATAACACCTAAAACAGTGCTCAAAAATATTCTTGAAAGTTAAGTGTTACAGATACTGACAGACAAGCAGGCCTCCAATTGGCAGATTCTGCACTGAAGGATCTTGTTTAATCTTCATACCATGGAGCGGATATTATCATTCTTGCATTAGAGATGAGTAAACTGAGCTCACACCGCAGACTGCCTGAAGTTGCACTGCCAGCACCAGGGCTAGGATCTAGATGCAGGGGTCTCTGACCCCGCTACCTACACCATGCAGGACAGCAGAGCGTCTGCGTTTTGGTCTGACCTCTTTGCCTTCAACCTGTGGCTCTTGCAGAAGTCATTCTCAACACCTCCCTTTCCTACCTCCTTCTGTTTGGTTTCCTAAGTGTTGCCACCACTAGTCCATTTTCATTCTCTCCCCCAGTGTGAAGTGGCCAATTTGGCCTCCCTGCCTACGGTGCTTCTTCCTTTATTATTTTCCCCAGAGTTCTGCCACAGTCTTACAAGACTTTCAAAAGAGGCAAAAGCCATATTCCAGAGCCTAATACTAGATTTCTTTCATATCTAGACTGACCACCTTTCGAACTCACCAAGTTTTCCACACCTCTCCCCACTTCTGAAAAGCACTGTGTTGTCATGCCTCTCTGTCTCTGAGCACTCCCTTCTCTCACCGTGCCTGTGCTTCTTTCTCCTTAGAAAACACTCATCCTTAAAGACTGGCTTGAATAACCATCCAAGTGAAAATGTCCCTAAGACCCCAACTTCATTGACACTGCACTTGGTAGCCTCCTAGGCTCTTAGTGCTTCCAACAAAGCAGCACTTCTCACCTTTTGTCACGGTCACTTACTTATCGATCTGCCTCCTCAAATCAATGGCTTCTTCTTTATCTTCTTCCATATGGCTGATCCACGCCTAGCAAAAAGCCTGTCTCTCAACAGGGATTGAACACAGACCGTGTAAAGAGCCAATTACAGGTTGCCCTCTGGAGGCACAGAGAAAGGAGGAATAAAATAAATTTTACAAGTTATTTCATTTAATTATATCGGTAACCCTACAAAATTGTCTTCTTTTGACCAAGGAGGAATCTGACCCCTAGAAAGGGTAACATGCCCACGATGCCGTCATCTAGTAAGCGGCAGAGCCAGAATTTAAATACACATCTTGTTATAGGACAGGGAGAGGGTCAGCCCAAACCCTGCAAACCTGCCTATTCTAAATGGGTTCTGCCATCCGCCGCATCAGCACAAAACATATAAGACTTTAATGGGAAGGAACTTTAATAAAACTAGGAAACAATACAGGTAAGGCAAAGAGTCTAGTTTCTAAATGAAGCACCCAAAGTTACCCGTCCCCTCGTGGGTAAAAGTCCATCCAAATGGGATTGGCCCAGAGCAAAGCCCCAAAGCCTGCCACAAGTCTAAAGCATCTTCCAGTGGGGACCCACAGCAAAGGGTCAGAAATAACCAGACAAGCCCGGAAGGAAAAGAGCAAAATCAACATCAAGATAAAAGCTGCCATTGTCACCTCCCCACGGGTCTCACCCACATCTGTGTCACCCAGTCCATGACCAAAAGACAAGCACAGTTTCTTCACGCGTCTCTAGGCTCCATGCGCCTCCTCCAGGTCTCCTGGTTCCATCCTGCTTCCTTCCTTAGTCTCTTCTGCAGCTTCTCCTCTTCCTGCTCAGCTCCACCCTCCCTTGAGTGGGGCAGGGAACCTCCCCCTTTCCTGGGGACCACCCTGTTACAATCCCCCCTTTTAATTTTTATTCCACCATATCTATATTGTAACAGGGTGGTCCCCAGGAAAGGGGGAGGTTCCAGTTTCCCTGCCCCACCCAAGGAAGGGTGGAGCTGAGCAGGGAGAGAAGAAGCTGCAGAAGAGACTGAGGAAGGAAGCAGGATGGAGCCAGGAGACCTGGAGGAGGCGCGTGGAGCCTAGAGACACGTGAAGAAACTGCGCTTGTCTTTTGGTCATGGACTGGGTGACACAGATGTGGGTGAGACCCATGGGGAGGTGACAATGGCAGCTTTTATCTTGATGTTGATTTTGCTCTTTTCCTTCCGGGCTTGTCTGGTTATTTCTGACCCTTTGCTGTGGGTCCCCACTGGAAGATGCTTTAGACTTGTGGCAGGCTTTGGGGCTTTGCTCTGGGCCAATCCCATTTGGATGGACTTTTACCCACGAGGGGATGGGTAACTTTGGGTGCTTCATTTAGAAACTAGACTCTTTGCCTTACCTGTATTGTTTCCTAGTTTTATTAAAGTTCCTTCCCATTAAAGTCTTATATGTTTTGTGCTGATGCGGCGGATGGCAGAACCCATTTAGAATAGGCAGGTTTGCAGGGTTTGGGCTGAACCTCTCCCTGTCCTATAACAATCTGACAGCTTCCAAAATTCCACTAAGTTCACCACACCATATTTCCCTTCCATGACAGCTTTGTGACGACCCCCCCGAGTCTTATTTTCATCTGGCTCAGGAATCTCACTTCTTTCTGCCATTGCTGATGTTACAGGGTCATAATTCATCACCATCGTGAAAGTGGTGAGAAAGCTTACCCGGATTCATACTGTTGATTTGATTCCTACACATGGCCTTCTCCTCAGTTTCACCCAAAACCCAGAAGACATGGCATTCCAGGGAAATATTGCTGATTATAACGGCGATTTAAAGAATGAATGTGAGGGCCTCCCCGTTGGTGCAGCGGTTGAGCGCTGGGTTGCGAAGCTGCCTGCAGCCTGTGCGGCGCCAGTTCGATCCCCGGCTGCTCCCGGCCACCGGAGGAGGGTCCCACATGGCGCACAGACCTCTCCTGCCGCCCGCTGCTCCCCTCAGCAGTGTACCTCGGTCCTTCTGCCTGCTCTGCTCCCGCTCTGGCTCTGGTGAATTCTCTCACCCTCCCGCGCTTCTGACTGTACCCAGTGCATGTATAAAAAACAAAACAAGCAAACAAACAAACAAACAAACAAATAAATAAATAAAACATGCCTCTATTTTAAAAAATAAAGAAAGAAAGAATGAATGTGGATAGCCCCACGCACTCCCATCTTGCTCATCGAGAAAAAACATATGAAAATGAATATCTCCATGACTGTCTTCTTTAAAAATAGATGATAGGATTTGCCATCTGTACATTTCATAACATGGAATCATACAATATGTGGCCTTTTGTGTCTTTCCTGGGAGTTGGGAGAGAGCGGAATGGGAGCGGCTACCAACAGGTACAGAGGTCCTTCAGGGCTGATATAAATGTTCTAGAATTAGATAGTGTTGATGATTGCACAATCTTGTGGCTATACTGAAAGCCACTGGATTGTATGTCTTTTTTATTGTGGTAAGTATATACAACATAAAATTTACAACTTTAACCATTTTTAAGTACACAGTTCAGTGACATTAAGAATATTGGTGTGCAACTGGGAGAACATTTTTGCACACAACTCTAATGATAAAGGACTGATCACAAAAATCTGCAAAGAGCTGATGAGACTCAACAACAACAACAAAGAAAATAATCCAGTCAAAAAATGGGCAGAAGAGCTAAAAAGAAACTTCTCTGAAGAGGAAATGCAAATGGCCAACAGACATATGAAAAAATGTTCAACATCACTTGTCATCAGGGAAATGCAAATCAAAACTACCATGAGATACCATCTCACACCAGTGAGAATGGCACATATTAAAAAAACTAGCAACAACAAATGTTGGCGAGGGTGTGGAGAAAAAGGAACTCTCCTGCACTGCTGGTGGGAGTGCAAACTGGTCCAACCACTATGGAGAGCTGTACTAAACATAGAGCTTCCATATGATCCAGCAATTCCACTCCTAGGTATTTACCCAAAGGACACAGAAACATCAATTCCAAAGAGCACCTGCACCCCTATGTTTAGAGCAGCACTGTTTACAATAGCTAAGCTTTGGAAACAGCCCAAATGCCCAAAAATAGATGACTGGATCAAGATGTGGTACATATACACCATGGAATATTACTCAGCATTCAAAAAAGATAAACACATGCAATTTGCAGCAACATGGATGGCGCTGGAAGGGATCATGCTCAGCGAAATAAGCCAGAAAGAAAAAGGAAAATACCGGATGGTCTCACTCATAGCAGGAATCTAGAAAACTTAAATAAGGGACCAGGAAAATGAATAACTATAAGAAAGTGAAAATCAAAATCAACAAAAAACTATGAACCAGAGACACTTTTTGGGGGTGGGGGGGGGGGGGGGAGGGATTGGGGTCAGAATGGGGGGGTTGCAATTGTATGGGGAATATAAAAATAAAATTTATTATTTAAAAAAAAAAGGAATATTGGGGTGTAACCATCACC
Source organism: Talpa occidentalis (assembly GCF_014898055.3). Taxonomy (NCBI): domain Eukaryota; kingdom Metazoa; phylum Chordata; class Mammalia; order Eulipotyphla; family Talpidae; genus Talpa; species Talpa occidentalis. Next base: position 95,111,262 of record NW_023600993.1, read on the forward strand.
ACCACTCATCTCCAGAAATTTTTCATCTTCCCCAACTGAAACTGTACCCAATAAACAAAAAGTCCCCACTCCTCCCTTCTCCCCACCCCCCAGCAAACACCATTTTACTTTCTACCTCTGAGAGTTTGGCTACTATGGGTACCTCATAAAAGTAGAATCAAGCAATGTTACTAATTTAGTCCATCTTGCAATTATAAGTAACAAGTTCAACACAAAAGTACCAACATACTAAGAATAGAGAGATGGAAATGTAAATCTTTGATCTGCCATACCAGACCTGGATTTCCACCTATGGACTTATTGTTATGTAAGATTATGTGAGGAGGAGGACCCTTTAAGCTAATGACAGATTGCATGTTACATGCAGCCAAGTGCATTCCCAAGTATTACAGGAAGACTTCCAGAGAGATGGCAAGTTGCTTAACCTCTCTATACCTCAATTTCCTCACCTATAAGAGTGATCATGGGAATTTGATGGAAAAAATCACAGGTTTGATGTGAGGACTAAAGCAGTTACTACTTAGAATACACTTAGAATAGAACTCACATTTAGGAACCCAATACATCTTAGCTGCTATTACTGTTACCATCATTTTTTTTAAGATTTATTTATTTATACATGAACTGGGGTACAGGTCAGAGGCGTGGGAGGGTGAGAAAATCCACTAGAGACAGAGCGGGGAGCAGAACAGGCAGACAGACCAAAGATACTGCTGAGGGGAGCAGCGGGTGAGGCAGGAGAGGTCTGCCCGCCATGTGGGTTTCTCCCTGGCTGGTCGGGAATCAAACTCACGCTGCAGAGGCTACGGACAGCTTCACAGTATGGCACTCAACCTGCTGCACCACTGGGGAGGCCCATCATTATTAATGGTATTATTGCTAATGTTATTATTGCAAAAATGAGAGAATATTCACAAAACTCCATGCTGAATCCCATCAAGTTGATCAAAGTACAGAGACTCCAGTATGACATCTAGGCAACACTTCTGAACATATACCACAAATGTGGACTCAGGAAATGTGAGCCAAACACTAAGAAGCAGTAGAGCCTGTTGAGGAGAGACTCTGGAACTTAACTTCATTGAATTCAGCTCCTGGAACTGCCACTTATTAAATTGAAATGTGAGGGAAGCCACTTATCCCCCATGAACCTCTATAACGTCGGCTGTAAAAGAGGGTGATAACAATAGTTGTTGTGAACATTAAATGAGCAATGTGAAATGTCTGACCCAGGGTCTGGCCCCCAGTAAGTATACCAGGTTATCACCTCTCATCATTAGCTATTTAAGTTGCTATTATTGTTATTGTTATCTCCAGAATCATAAGAAAGTTATTTGTTGAATACTTGTTGGAATCATGGATGAATGAATTGGATGGATGGATGCGTGGATGGTTGGATGGTGGATGGATGGATGGATGGATGGATGGATGGATCAATGGATGAATGGATCAGTGGTTCACTATCAATGGTTGAAGAAAATGTCTTGGAGGCCAGGGAGTTGGTATTTAGAATACACTGTCAGTCTTAGAAACATTAACTCCAGTGCACCCACAGTCCCATTACTTATAGGACATCTCTGGGTTCCCCTCCCTTTCCCACAAAATAAAAAAGATACCCTTAATTCCGAGCCTCAGTGTACACAACCTCCCCCCTCCCGGAAAGCACTCTTAACAAACTCTAAAAGAAAAATACATCTTGCCACTGTTGTGAGAATTATAGGTTGTCAGTAACCCAGCATTAGTGCATATCCCCAGACTTTATTTATTTTTAATAATAAAGCTGCTGGGTCCATTGATGGTGGGGGGCCATGCCATCTTTGAATCTCCTTACTACTGCCTGACAGAGAAGGGGAGCCACCTGTACCGCCCTACTGCAATCAAATAGCACCATAAATCATAATTAGCTGCTACCTTCAGATGTGGGTGTGGAGGGTGAGGGGCAGCAAAGCCCACACCAACCTCAGGCACAAAGACAACTCTCAGCTTGATTCACTGAAAGGTAATTACAGGGACTGTCAGAGCTGGAGCTGGCTTTACTTTCTAGTTGAGGAAGCTGTAGAAATCTAAAAATGCCACATATTCAAAAATAATCACTGAATTCCCACAATGAATTTGTGGGTCGATCATTTATGGTTCCCAAATAAAGACATCTGTAAAATACTTTGCTTCTTTCAAATGGAACCCAAAATGAGTCATTACCTTTTCTGTGACCCTTCTGAGGGAGGGGGCAGAAAGCAAGTTCACTGAGCATCTACTATGCACTGCACTAGACATCTCAGGTATATTTCTTCATGTCAATTGCACATTTGGGGCAAAGCTGCCCTTACATTTCCCCTTGTACAGATGAAGAGACTGAGACTGAGGAGCTAAATCACTGCCCAGGGCACAAAGGTGAGAACGGGATCCGTGCCCACATCTGTATGACTCTAGAGTTGGTGTGACTTCCCAGACGCCAGGGGTGGTCACCGAGGCAGTTGGCGTATCCTGTGGGTGATGCTGTCCCGGCCTATCAAAGATGTCCCAGGTGCCCACAGGGAAGCCCTGTGATGTTTAGGGTATGCTGGCCTGGGTCCGCTGCTCACACCCCCAGCTCAGTGGCAGGTGTAAGAAAACAGCCCAAGATGACCTGTCTGCACAGAGTCCATGACTGACCCACTGAATTCTGTTCCAAGGTTTTGCTGTTAGCGCTGACAGTGACACTGTGACAGGACACCTCTACCTAACTCCTACCATGCCAAACCCTAGGGCTTCTCCAGTCCCCTAAGGTCCTAGGTGACATCCAGGTCTTCTTCCTTCTCTTGTCTCTGAAACAGAGAGTGCCCTCTCTGAGCCAGGCTCAATGCCAAGGTGTGAGAGTCCAGCAGTAAACAAGACAACTACAGCCAAGCCCTAATTAGCTATCAGTCTAGACACTAAACCATCAGCGCAAACGCCCCCAGCAGGAACACTGTAACAGCATCCACCACGGAGCCGGACTCCATCCCATGGATTGACTCAGTCAGTCCTCCACAAGGGCCTATTAAATAGTCATCTCATCCCCAGTTTACAGACAGAGAAACTGAGTCCCAGAGAGGTAGAAGAGCTCCCAGTGAACAAGTGGAAGAGCCATGTGTGAACCCAGGCAATGACTCCAGAGCCAGCCCTTACGGTTGCCCCGGGATGTGTGACAGCCACTGGCAGCCAAGAGCCTCCTTTACTTTGACAAATAAGTTTAAAAAACAATTCAGATAGTGGCGAGCCCACTCTCATAGCCAGACATCATCTTCTAAATCAGCCTGATTTTCCCACTTGACAGGGGTCCAGGAGGCTGTGGACTCACTTCTTTGTCGGGAGGGAGAGCTGGGGATGACAAGTCCTCCAGGCAGCCCTTGGCAGGCCCCTCCATCAGACTGCCTGGTGTCTCCCCAGAGAGGCTGATGCCCCCTCTGCCCCCAAGTACCCCCCCCAAGGGCTGTCCTCAGCCTGCAGACCACCCCTAGAGAGGCACCATTGATCCCAATCTCTCTCCCTGCCCCATCCTGGGAACCCATCAATTCTGATGCGCATGCTAGAGGATGGCTAGAGGATGGCTATTACCTTCTGTGCCACAGCAGAGCCACGCTTCTTGATCCAAGCACAGATGGAAAACAAGGGCGTGGGGTTAACTGACCAAGCAGCACTGGCTCCTATGCAAGAGTTGGCATAAAACGGCTCATTTCACAGATGCACGGCCCCTTGCTTGCCAGTCTCCTGTGCTGAAAGGTTACCAGCGGAATCCCAACACACCCAAGCTTGCACATTTGTGTTCATCCTGTCTCCCCCAGTGTTCACCCCGGAGTACCCCCCTCCCCTTTCAAACACTTGTTGAATGCCAACCAGACACAAAGCACGGTGCTGGAGCTGGGGCCCCGCTGGGTTACAATTCAGCGCAACTTAGATCACTTCCACTAAGATGTTTTATGCACCGACTGAGCACAAGGCACCGTGGTAGACAATTAGAATATCAAGGTGATATTACTCAGCATTCAAAAAAGATAAACACATGCAATTTGCAGCAACATGGATGGCGCTGGAAGGGATCCTGCTCAGCGAAATAAGCCAGAAAGAAAAAGAAAAATACTGGATGGTCTCACTCATAGCAGGAATCTAGAAAACCTAAATAAGGGACCAGGAAAATGAATAACTATAAGAAAGAAAAATTCAAAATCAACAGACAACTATGAACCAGAGACACACTATGGGGGGGAGGGGGGAAAAGGAGGGATTGGGGTCAAATAAGGGGGTTGCAATTGTATGGGGAATATAAAAATAAAATTTGGGGGAAAAAGAGTTGAAAATAAATTATTAAAATTTTGTGGGAAAAAAGAATATCAAGGTGGGTCCTACTGGCAGGAATGGGATAGACAGACAAACAAAAGGGCGTGCTGGGGTGGGGGCAGGTGCTAGGAGGTGAGAGGTAAACACTGGAAGAAATGGCAATGGGAGTTAACCCAGAAGGCACGAAATGTGACAATCATTTCTAATTTCATTTTCTCTAAATTTATCCCAGTTCTCAGCTTACTAAAGCAGCCAGGGAATTCAAACCTGGGGTTCCCTACTTAAGCCAGCGTTCTCACAGAGAACTAACTCTGGGCATGTCCAGTGTTGGAGGTCTACGCGGATTGCTTTTTTTTTTAAAAAAAACATTTATTATTTATTTATTTATTTATTTATTTATTTATTTATACAAGCACTGGGCACAGTCAGAAGCGCGGGAGGGTGAGAGAATTCACCAGAGCCAGAGCGGGGAGCAGAACAGGCAGAAGGACCGAAGTACACTGCTGAGGGGAGCAGCGGGCGGCAGGAGAGGTCTGCGCACCATGCGGGACCCTCCTCCGGTGGCCGGGGAGCAGCCGGGGATCGAACCGGTGCTGCAGAGGCTGCGGGCAGCTTCGCAACCCAGTGCTCAACCGCTGTGCCACCGGGGAGGCCCGCAGATTGCTTTTTTAGGGTTGTTGTCCCAGCCCCCAGGGCTCCAGGGCTCCAGGGCTCCTAACTGGCAAGTGGCAATGCTACCTCTGTGCCAAGTCAGGCACGGGAAACCAACAAGACCGGAACCCCCAAGTGCAGGGGTCATTCTGCCATCCTCAGGAATTCTCTTCTCATGGAACCCAAAACAGTGTGTACTTCCTAGTTTGGGGACTTGAGATAGATAGATAGATGATAGATAGATAGATAGATAGATAGATAGATAGATAGATAGATAGATAGATAGATAGATAGATAATCTCTCCTCTCCTCCCTGTCTCTCCCCTCTTTTCTCTCCTCCTTCTCTACCTCTTCTCTCCCCACCCCCTCCCGTCCCCATTCTTTCCCTGGGATCCACTTTATCCCTCCAGAGCCCTCTCTCCCTCCCCATGTACATCACCACCCCTCACCCCGTGAGCCTAGATATTCAGAAAACCCAAACCAGGAAAGGGCCCTTTTCCGGCAGCTTCTCCTTTTCATCCTACAGCACAAGCCCCCCTCAGCAAGGAGAGACAAAGGCTCCTCCACCTCAGAATACGGAATGCAAGAACACAACACGAATTAATGTATTAAGTTATCCCATCTGTCAAAGGGAGACTCTGAAACAGAAGTATTTAAAAAAGAAAAGAAAATTCTCCTTGCAAAGAGTGCAAGGGAGTCAGGCTTCCAAAGGACAGACTTGCCAAATACAAAACACAGCAATTATTGAAAGAAAAACAATTGCAAGATCACCAAGCTCACTGGGTCCACATCAGTCTGTGTGTGGCATGAAAACAGCAACTTCCTCACATGATTATCATAGTCACAAAGATGTCTTCGGAGAGATTGTCAAAGCGAGAAGCAAGGGTAAAATTGTCTTTGCTAAGGAGTCCAAATTTAAGGGGAGTACTCAAAGACATATTATTCTGGGACCCTGATATTTTGGGTTTGTCTTAGTTTACGAGTCTGTAGCTCTCTTGATTCAATGTCTTCTTCCCTAATGCGGTGTGTGAAGTGCTTAGTCATTTGAAAGCAGGGCATAGTGGTTGGTCTATACACCAGATGGTCTACAGAGGAAACACAACAGGAATTCAACTATTGATAGATGACCAAAGGAGATCATAAATGAATCAGTATAGGACCTTAAAGCAAGGCATTTTGGGTACGCGCTGGGAGGAAGGCACAGACATAGGGGCACATTCACCAAGAAGAGAGGCTCACACTGGAGTGCAAGGGTCCTAGGAGAGGTGGAAGAGCTGGTTGAAGACCAGATCGGGGTGCTTGGGGGCAGAGGGAGGGTGTCTCTGATATCTTGGCTGCCCAGAATCTGCCAAGAATAGCAATAGTGACCCCAGAACCCTAAAACATTAGTCAGACACGGAGGTAATTAAATCCAAGTTCCTCCAACACAAATGGAGAAACCAATGCCAGAGAAAACTGGGATGTAACCCCACCATTTCTTTGGTGATTTATGTTTTATCTTCAGATGGGGGAGTTGAGGGTGGAGTGAATTTCATTAAATGGTAAAAAGACATTCAGAGTCAGCTGTGGTTCACAGGACAATGCCACTTCCTATGAACAGTTTTGGAAAATTATTCTTCAGCATATTGAGAAGAATGAGAGTCAATTTCTCAAGCTGTTAACTGCCACCGAAGAATAGACTGATGGGAAAATAGACATGGCTTCCTGGCAGGGTCCCCTCTCACTCATGGGTCTTTTCTTTCTTCTTATGTAGTGCTCATTTTCATTAAAAATAATAATCCACACTATTCAGAAACATGTAAACAAGAAAGGAGGAAATAGAGGGGAAAATGAGAGCTCCATGTAGCAGCAATCCCCTATCCCACCCTACTCCCTGAAGACCATCTCGGCAATTTAGTGTCCACCTTCCAGATGTACAAGCTTATTGGCCAATTTGTGCGCATGGACACACGCCGGTGAAGGTTTCCTACTCAAAGGGCATTGTATGATCAATCCTTCAGCGCTTGTTTTCCACAGGGCTTAGCATCAAAACTTTTCATGTCCTATATACTTTGACCTCTTTCTTTTAAGCAGCTGCAAATTCTATTGTGTGGTACTCCATAACTGATGTCAATGTTCCTTATTACTGCACATTTAGGTTATTTCCAAGTTTCTGAAAAAATGCCACCGTGAACTGAAGTATTTTTGCCCATCGAGGCATATATTCTATAGAACAGATTCGTGGAAATGAAACACCAATTCAATGACTATTTTTTCTACTCCTGACATCAACACAGTGTGGGAGAGATCGTGTTGTACCCCCTCACTAAACAAAATACTAGTGAGCTTTTTAAAATGTGGGTCAGTGTGATTGTGGAAAACAGTATCACATTTCAATTGCACTTCCTTAGTGATGAGGAGGCTGAATAGCTTTGTACTGGGGTCTGCAGTGCTGTTGGCTCAGGTGGTCTGAGAAGTTGATGCCAGGGCAGGATAAGACAAGCAAGAGCCAGGCAGAGGGAAACACCTCTGGGTGACAAATGTGGGGGTTGGTGGAGCAAGAAGAGACAAAGAACCTTCAGACCAAGATGCAGATGATAGCAGAGGGTCGAGGGAGGCTTGGGGAAGAGCCTCAGACTACAGCACCTTTCTGAGAAAGCCTCAACCACATCAGTAGGGAGTTTCCAAGAGGGCTTGATCTAAGGACCCCACTGTCATTAGCTGGGAACAGCCTAGGAGAAGCATGGCCCAAGGAAGTGGTGAATCAAGTCTTCTCCACATGGGGGTTCTCTTGGCCACTGTCACCCAGTGTTTTTTCTTCTAGAAGTTACCAGGTCATACCCTTTGCCTATTTTCCCACTGTCTTTGTCTTCTTGTTGTGAGTCTACTGAAACTCTTCACATTCTTGGTAGCTTAGCTCTTTGTTGTATCAGCTGTAAATATTTTCTCACTGTCTTTGTTTTCTTTGATCTTTGACTCTGTGTTTCACTGTATAGAATTCTAATTTAAGATTTTTTTCTACAGTAAAATGCTAAGTTTTTTAAGGCTGCCGTGTCTTATTTAAGAATGTTGTCTTCTTTTAATAGAAAGAAAAAATGGGAGGTGGATCCCATTACTTTACTGCAAACCTTCCCTGGACATAAATTCAGTATAAATGATTCTATTATGTACCAACCAAGGGTTGATTCAGTTTGCTTTTTACCACTTCCAGGTTTTTTTTTTTTTTGCCATCTAATTATTACAAAATACATTTCCTTCTGAAATTAGTGGCTGGGCTCTATTTGTTTAAGTCAAGGCCTGTGATTTCCCCTACGATGTCAGCAATGACTCTGCAGAGCAGAAAGAAAGTCCTTGCAAAGAAGGACACAGGCAAGATTCAGCATCTGGGAGGAGAACATGATGTTGCTTCTGCAATGAGCTGGGCCTGGAGGGGTGCCACACCTCAGCTAGGAGCAGGAGGTAGAAGCAAGGAAGAGGAGCCCCTGATCAGAGCACCCCACTTCCATCCACAGAGAACTCAAGAGCCAGCTCTTGTGGGTGGCTATAAAATACTACCCGGGCAGTACACTATTACCTGGCTATTAAAAAAAATTAAATTTTGTCATTGGCAACAAAATAGATGGACCTAGAGGGTGTCATGCTTAGTAAAACATCATATGGAAAATGACAAACACTGGATCCACCCCACACAAGCCACGACCATCTCTACTGCAGGGTCTTTTGGATTTTCTCCACAGCAGCTCTCATAAGCTCTAAGTATCACATGTATGGCTTGGAAACAGGAGTTTCCTGGTAACTTCTGGGATCAGTATTAGGCAGGTGGCTGTGGGAGATCTGCTGACCCCAAGTCCCTTGAAGAAGGACTTGGGAAGGACTTGGCTGGGTCAGCCACCATCAAGCAAGACCTTCCACCGCCCCGCACTTGGTTCACTCCATCTTCTCCTCCAATGTCACTATATCAGCTTTCTCTGGGGACCTCGCAGGGGACAGCCCAGCATGTCCCTGGATGTCCTCTGCCACTCGCCCTCCTTTGGCTTCTCCTAGAACTCACGAGACCACAGCAATTAGCCCCAGTCAATTTCCAGTGATCCGGGACTGTCTTGAGCTCACATTTTCATGTCAGAATGAATTTGGATTCTGAAGTTGATCTCCTTGTTGTGAGGGTTTTATGAGGGGAAGATTAAATCGTCCTCTGATGTGTGCTTCATTAGGCCCCAAATCCTTGAAGAGTCGTTAGAGCATCTTCTCATTGAAATGCTCTCAATCTCAGCTTGATGGATATCGGCAGGAATAATCTCTCCATTATTTGGGAGGTAAACTGGCTGGGAAGCTCTGCCAGATGTGATTTTGCAGTGGTCCTTTGAGCGCTTCTGGGGCTTTTGACCCCCAAAATCCATGAATGCAGTAACAGGAACTGTGCATGCTATTGTGTTTTTCCCAGGAAAGGCCTTCTCTGGCCCTCCCCTAAGAGGAAAGGTTTGCTCTAAATCAGCAACATTGTAACATGAGCCACAGCTCAGGTCTAGCCTGGGAGCCAGCAGTGATCCAGCCAGGTCACAGCCTGGGCCCAGAATCCAGGCTCAGTCTTGAAACAGGGTAATAGCCCATTCTGGGACCAGGAATAGGACTCAGTGAAGAAGCAAGATCAGGGCTCAGTCTGGACCAGGATCAGGGCTCAGTCTGGGATTAGGATCAGGGTCCAATGGGGATGAGGATCATGGCTCAGTTGATCACCAGACTCAAGGCTCAGTGTGCAAGCAAGGTCAGAACCATGTCTGGATCTAATATCTGCATCCAGTCTATAGGTGAGGTCGGGGTTAAGTCTATTGCCAGAGTCAGGGCCTAGTCTATGATCTGGTTGACAGCCCAGTCTGTAACCAACAGTTCACTGACTGGCCTTGGCCTGGCATCAGTCTCGCCTCAACCTGTGGTACCAGGATTTGATACTTTGTCTGAGAACTTCCATTCTCCACCAACAACCAGACCTGTTCCCAGGTTATGCCAACAGCCTTTGAGACACCCAGCTAGTTCAGGTGAGAAAAGTCGCCGGAATCTCTGCATAAGAGGGTCTGCACTAGAGGTGGGCTTGGAAAAACGTGAGGCAGAATTTTGAGGATCTGGAATGACAGTGGGAGAAGCCAGGGCATCCAGAAATCCAAGACAACTGCAAAGGGATCCTGCATTTTCTCCAGTCCTTTCCTGGCAAAAATTATCACTTGCTCACCTTTCTGGTTTTCCAATGTCAGCAGCAAAAGGACAATCGATTTTGTCTGATGTAAGTATGGCTGTCCCTGACTTCCTTTGGGTCCCGCTCGATTGTAGGAGTGTTTTCCAAGCCTTTACCTTCAGCCTGTGTTTGTCTTTGGAGTTCAGCCTGTGTTTGTCCTGGAGACAGCAGAGGTTAAGTTGTTTCCTCATCCAACCTGTGTTTTTTATTTTTTTTTTAATTTAAATAATAAATTTTATTTTTATATTCCCCCATACAATTGCAAACGCCCCATTCTGACCCCAATCCCTCCCCTCCCGCCCCCCACCCCCCAAAAAGTGTCTCTGGTTCATAGATTTTTGTTGATTTTGATTTTCACTTTCTTATATTCATTTTCCTGGTCCCTTATTTAAGTTTTCTAGATTCCTGCTATGAGGGAGACCATCCGGTATTTTTCTTTTTCTTTTTGGCTTATTTCGCTGAGCATGATCCCTTCCAACGCCATCCATGTTGCTGCAAATTGCATGTGTTTATCTTTTTTGAATGCTGAGTAATATTCCATGGTGCATATGTACCACATCTTCTTGATCCAGTCATCTATTTTTGGGCATTTGGGCTGTTTCCAAAGCTTAGCTATTGTAAACAGTGCTGCTATAAACATAGGGGTGCAGGTGTTCTTTGGAATGGATGTTTCTGTGTCCTTTGGGTAAATACCTAGGAGTGGAATTGCTGGATCAGATGGAAGCTCTATGTTTAGTAGGTCCAGAAATCTCCACACAGCTCTCCATAGTGGTTGGACCAGTTTGCACTCCCACCAACAGTGCAGGAGAGTTCCTTTTTCTCCACACCCTCGCCAACATTTGTTGTTGCTAGTTTTTTTAATATGTGCCATTCTCACTCAACCTGTGTTTTTTAATTGGCAAGTTTAGTGGGGGAGAAATCCTATACTGTTAAAAAATTAACAAGGATATAAGCAATGGCATTCCATTAAAATCTTTTAAATAACATAAAAATAAAGAATAGAGATAATTCTTTTAAAAAAAAAAAAAAAGCTATGAAAGACTTGTATCATGGCTGAAGCTGTGCAGGAGGAATGTCCCACAAGGTGCTAATGGTGGGGGCTGAGTTGATGGGACAGCTGGGGGAGAGACTGGAGAGGGAACATGGACAGGAGAGCAGGGGACCAGTTATGCTCAGGGCTGAGACCCAGAGAAGAGAAGGAGCACATGGGGAGAGGGTGGGGCCTTGCATCTTGGACAGGCTGAGCAGGCAGGACTGGTGGACATCCAAGTGGTGGTGTGTAGTCAAGGTGGGGTGAGCACCACAGTTCTCATGGGGCTGCCTGATCAGGGCAGACTGGTGGGAGGGAGGGCCTGGGAGAGCAGCACCTCCCCTGGGGGAGAGAGGCGGTGGACAAAAAAGCGTGTGTGAGCAATGCTCACAGCAGCAGGCATCAGTGAGACAGGAGGAGAGAGTCCCCTCTGAGCTTTGTGGTTATGGAGACAAAAGACAAGACAAATGAGCTTCTCCGTGCGTTTACTCGATAGAATATTTTACAGCCTCCCTGGATAAACAAGCTGTCATCTACCACCCAACCCTCTATCAACTGAAGCAGCTTGGGGAAAAGATAATGTTGCGGGTTTGGATACTTTCAACCGCAGGTTAGCTAATTACTACACAAGCAAAACAAGCCCAGAGCGGTGTAGGCAATGAGGGGCTTGCCAGCTGCCTAGCAAAGAAGGCCATGTCTGCACTCCTGGGAGATGGGGAGAAGATGCGCTCTGACATCTACTGAGGTCCTACTCTGTGCCAAACACGTATTAGCACAGGTCATCTCAGCTAATACAGTAAAAAGAGCATCATCCCCATTTTACAGACAAAGACACAGAGGCTCCGAGAGGTCTAACGAGGAACCCAAATCAAAGATTCACACTGGGGTCTTCCCATTGCACTTCACTGCCACCCTAGAGAAGGTCCAGGTGTGCTCCCCTCCCCCCACCAATCCTGCAGAGTCAAGGTCAAATGCCCTGTTCATGATTTTGCAGCTCTGTTTACTGTTCTCCTCATAAGGAGCCCATTAGTAAGAAATAAAACTGTTGGGGCCGGCAGCAGGGCAATAACTATAAAGAAAACTGCCATTAAGAGCCTGGACTTCAGCTCCCAACATTACTGTATATTCAAAGCAGATTTCCAAAACACCATCTGACATGGATGGTGATTCCAAAGGAACCCATTTGCCTCTTTCCTCCTGTCCTGCCCCAGGCACACCTGGCCACGGAGGAATTGGGACAGGAAAAGGAGCTGAGGGTGTCTGGAGAGGGAGCAGACCACCCAGACACCCTGCAGCTTCACAGGAGGCCAAGAAATCCACTCATGGAAAGGTTATATATCTATTTATATATATATATATATATATATATATGTTTATATGTTTAAATTAATGTAATTTTTATTTTAAAAAATAATACTAATCTTCCAGTACTATGGGCAAAGACCCTATCTATAAAGAGAATGACTATCCAAAGAGCAACTATCGTTAATTTACATGGCTGTATACCACACTCCAGCCACACTGGTCTTTTAATTTGCAGTCCCTGAAAGAGCCCAACCTTGTTTCTACCCCCATGCCCTTTCATTTGCTGTTCCCTCTGTCCAGAACACACATCTCCAGGCTTGCATATTAGATTTCTCCCAGCACTGAGATCTCAACTCAAATGATACCCCCACCAAAAAGTGTTCCCTGACTACACTACATGGAATAACTATACCATCACTCCCTGTAAGAGCAGGTCTCAAAGTTGATCATGCATGAGATTCACCTGGGGGGCTTAAAAAGTAGACCGCTGAACCCCATATCCAGAGTTTCTCATTCCATAGGTCAGGGGTGGATCCTGAGAAGTTATATTCCTCACAGGTTTCTAGTTGTGCTAATGCTATGAGAGTCATCTTTCTCTAACATTGCCGTGTTTTATTGTCGTCCTAGTTTTAGCACAGTCTGATACTACCTTGGTAATCCATCCAAGTCATCCTGATTGTCTTTACTATGATTTGCCTTTCATACCAGTTGGATGCTCCTGAGAAGAGGACATCTGGCTGTCTTATTCCTTGCAGTATCCCCAGGACCCAGAGAAAAGCCAAGTACATGACAAATGATCAAAAAAATATTTCTGAATGAGTGAATAGTAAGTGGCTAGATGATGGACAGATGGATGAATGATGGATGGACAGAGATGGACGGAAACACAGCATGGCTATGTTCCTTCTGGAGATTCAATGTGAGACTTCTAGAAACCTCCTGAATTCCTTGGCTCATGGTCCCTTTGGGTTAAGACATGGACATATTTGGGAGAACATTATTCTACCAGTCACCCATTTTATCCCTTAACTTTATCATCATCTGAAACTATATCATCCCAAATCACCCATCCATGCACCCCATTCTCCCTGAAATCTTCTTTCCGTTCAGCTTGCATGCCCAAGCATCCTGCCACAACCTTCTACAATCTCATCAGGGGCTCCAGTCCATCAACTTCTCCTCCTCCCCCCACTGATTAACCTCTCCTGCCTTCCCTCCCCTCCATTTATCACTTGGACCCTTTGATCTAGCATCACCGTCTCGCCTCACTCCCCACGTCTCTGCCATATCAACCAGCAAAGCAGCCCCAAAGGAATCAACCACCTTCTTCCTCATGCTGTCCCTGGGGAACTGCTGCTGGACAAAATCACATGACAGAATAAAGAAACCCCCAGTGTCCAGCACCAACTTCACCATGGAAGCAACAAGAAACCCAGGAACGGTGTTAAGTGTGGAATTAACCAAATCAGATTTATCATGTAGAAATATCCTTTCCACAGCAGTACAGCAAAGCTACCAGAGGGAGGGAGAGAGAAGAAGCAGCAGACATTCTTCACCCAAATATCAAGCCAGTATTTCCCAGTTAATCACATCTTGTGCATGCATGTGTACACGTCTATCTGTCTCCTTGGCTAAATAGATAAAAAGTGAAGATAGGATCTAAGTTCAGATTTAATGTCTTCACTGATAAGCCGAATGAAGTTGCTTAACCTCTCTGAGCTCCAGTTTCCTCATTCAGGAAAATATACTGCATGAATAATACCCTGGATCAATAACATTACACCGTTCACCAAAAATGCCTTGCAAACTATACAACATCCTATAAATATAACCTATGATCATTCTCTCTCTTTTATAACTCCTTTGAGAGTAGGACCAATACCTTAGGTTTTCATCTATTCCTCCCAATGCTTCACACACTGAAAACACTCCATAAATGCCTGAAGAGATAAATAAACTATTGAATATCACACTAATGAACATTTAAGGCAGGAGTAAAACAATTCTGAAACATTTAAAACCCTCTCCTTCTCCCTCCCATGGTAATCTTCGCTCTGATATTACTTTCTTGGTTCTGAAAGATCCATCCTGACCCCTAGCAGAAATCAGTCTCTTGACAGAGTGCTGCCTGCCGCCTGGTGCCCCAGCCCAGAGGACCAGAGCTGAAGAGTTTGCAAAACCTGGTGAAACCTTAAGACCTTGAGTGTTGGACTTTGATACATTCCAAAGGCTAAGCCAGTGTCTCTTGGTTCAGAGAATTTGGTTTATGCTGTTCTTCTGAGATGACTGTCCTGACTTACTTCGAGATCCCCAAAATGGGGCTTCCTCTCAGAGCCATGGTCCCCCAAAACACCCGCTTTCCCAGCACTGACAGGGCAATCACTGCCCAGACCCCTCTCACCCATTCATATTCAAATACTGCCTTGGGATTACTTTTTCATTTTAGAAGACATCAAGATACCTGGCCGGGCCTCCCCTGGTGGCACCGCAGTTGAGCGCTGGGCTGTGAAGCTGCCCGCGGCCTCTGCAGCACCAATTCAATCCCCGGCCACCTGTGAGGGGCCCACATGACGCGACAGACCTCTTCTGCCGTGCCCACTGCTCCCCTCAGCAGTGTGTTTCGTCAGTCTGCCTGTTCTGTTCCCCACTCTGGTGAATTCTCTCACCCTCCCGTGCTTCTGGCTGTACCCGGTGCTTGTATAAATAAATAAACAAATCTTGAAAAAAAAAAAAAGACACCTGGCCAAGGAGCTGTCACAGTTATTAATGTTAAAGTCATAAAGGATGGGCTGCTTGCTTTGTTGGGGGGAGGAATAAGCCAATAGGTCAAAGCCAACCCCCACCCCAGGAAGAGAGCTCCAGCAGTGATGAGACCTGGCTCTGTGGAGAGATGTTGTCTTGAAAATTCACCTCAGAGTCTCCAGACTCACAGTCATCACCCACGAGGGCACTACACCTGTATTTTGTTGATACATGGCCAGAGTGTGCAGAACAGTCACAGAAGGGGACACACCTGGAAAGTATAGCAACAATGATGAGAATAAGGGCCTCTTGCCCAACATCTTGACCCTTTGCTTGGGGAGATTTGGGGGGTGCTAAGAGCCTGTATGTCTCTTCTGGAGTGCTCTGTGTATGACTAGATCCCTCCATGAACTCTAACTCTTGTAGAGAGTGATGAAGAAACTGAAAAAAGAAGGGGATTCATCCCATCCCACATGGTTCCAGCTTCCTACCTCAGAAGGAGACTGGATTCTCACATCTGCTGTCTAGCCCCAGCCATGTCTGGGGCTCTGACACCTTCTGTTTTGGAAGAGTTAGTCAGAGTTGGTTTCTGAATTTTTTCATCTGACCCTGGGGGAATGCAGACAGTATAAACAGCAAAGTGGCTGACTCCTTGGACACACTTGTCCCAAATGATGTGGAACTAAATTGCTTCCCTTCTCCTTCCACAGCAGACATGCTCTGGATGGAGCCCCGGAGGGAGAACACACATTCTGACGCAGGTCCTGGGGGGCAGGACAGAAGATACGGTGGGGTTTCGAGCTTAGAGGGCTTTGCCTACTTTGTGAAATTCATCTACTATCAAGTGTTCACAGAGAGAGCAAGAAACAGAGACAGAGTGGGGAGCAGAACAGGCAGATCTATTGAAATACACTGCTGAGGGGAGCAGTGGGCAAGACAGGAGATGTCTCTGCGCCATGTGGGTCAGCTCCCTGGCCAGGGACCAAACTCATGCTACATTGGCTGGCAACAGTTTCATAGTGCTGAGACTTAACCCCTTGCGCCATCAGGGAGACCCAAGAAAAGTGATTTTCAGAAGTCGAACCATTTGCGAAAAGTAAGTCATGATGTTTAGGGAATCCTGAAGAAGCGGAGTCGACACATTGCCCTGAGAATTTTTTGAAGGCTGAAAAATGCAACTTCAGGCAAGATGACTCCTGAGCTTCAGAATAACGCCACCTGTAGTTCCTTCTAGACACCTTGAGGGGCATCACAAAATCCACTTGGCCATGCTTCATTAAAATACATGGAAGCAGGGCCTCCCTGGTGGCCTAGGGGTTCAGTCCCAGCGCTATCACTGCTATAGCCTGAGTTTGATGCCCGGCCAGGGATCTAAACCACATGGTGCAGCAGACCTCTCTGTCTCCTGCTGCTCCCCTCAGCAGCGTATTTCAGTAGATCTGCCTGTTCTGCTCCCCACTCTGTCTCTGGTGAATCCTCTCACCCCCACACCTCTGGCCTACACCCGGCTCTTCTACACAAAAAAGTATAAAAAATAGGGCCTCCCCGGTGGCGCAGCGGTTGAGCGCTGGGTTGCGAACCTGCCCGCAGCCTCTGCGGCACCGGTTCAATCCCCGGCTGCTCCCCAGCCACCAGAGGAGGGTCCCACATGGCGCGCAGACCTCTCCTGCCGCCCGCTGCTCCCCTCAGCAGTGTACTTCGGTCCTTCTGCCTGCTCTGCTCCCTGCTCTGGCTCTGGTGAATTCTCTCACCCTCCCGCGCTTCTGACTGTACCCAGTGCATGTATAAACAAAACAAGCAAATAAATAAATAAATAAATAAACATGCCTCTATAAAAAAATAAAAATAAAAAAAGTATAAAAAATAAATAAATAATATCACATGGAAGCAGATCTGCCCAACCTCTGCCACCACTCTTCTCTTGACCTGGCAGAGATCCTACCGCTTCCCTTTTGAGCTCAGGATTGAAGTTCAGCCCTTCCCCAGCAGATAACCCTCCTCTAAGGAGACCCCTGCAGGTTCTCAAGGCATTTCTGTGCAAGTTTCCCTTCAGGCACAGTATCAGTTGGAGTAGGCTCCCCAATGTAACAAACAACCCCCAAGTCTCAATGGCCCCACAGTAGTGTTTGTTTCCCACCTCACAGTGCAACACAGTGGATCTCTCTACTCTGTCCAGTCATTCAGGGAGCCTCCAACTGTGGCTACACGCTTTGCTCAGTGCGTGGAGTTCTCTCCATTCATCCAGTAGGTGGGAAAAAAAGCATAGTTGGGAAATACACAGGAAGAACTTGGAACCACAGTAGGAATGGCCTTTCGACCTGCAGGCTGCTGCCGCCTCTGATCTGGAAGACGCCCATAGAAAAATAAAGGCATAGTCCTCTCTGGAGTAACAGGACAAGATTTGGAGCCAAAGAAACACAGGGGAAATCTTTTCTTTCCCTTTTATTTTGACATCATGAGCAAAAGCTCCAGAAATGTCTGGAGGCTTATTCAAGAATTCATTCTGTTTAAAGAATCTGACAGAGGCTTGTGCTCTAATAGTTTGGACAGAAAGAAAACAAAATGTCTTTGTGTGATCTCACTCTGTGGTCACAGAGACATAGGGCCAAAAATATAGGGGTCCCACCCTCTTGGACAATCCATAAAGGAACAGAGTAGGACCTGAAATTTACTGACACTGGCTCAATCAATGTTTGCTCCCTCCTTCTCACCCCTTCCCAGTTCCAGCAAATTGGAGGGCCCCTGGCTTGATTGTTCATTGCTCCTGCCTGCCTTCCAGGATCCCGTGCTGCCTGCTTCTATCAAGGAGCTAAACCAATATTTCCAACCCATCAACACTTAAACACGAGGCCAATTTGCCCAATACACTGTCTATTTATTTTCCAGGCTGCAATCTTTATGATGCATATTCCTGAGGCAGTTAATTTGCTCTTGAATACATCTCTTTGTGTATTGGTTACCCATTTCATTAGCTGCGATATTGAGACTGACTGGGACATGTGGGGGATTTTTCCCTGAGTGAAAGAAGGTTTTTAATAAGCCCCATCATCGCCGGCTTTATGGTGCCGTTTGATGAGCGACAAATGTATTCATTTGGCAGCTGCATTCCTTAATCAGGTATTCACTGGGTAACAGCATATATAAATATGGAGAAACACAGAATTTAGGGAGCTGAGTGCAGTCATTTTCCACAGGGATTGGAGCATTGTCTGGATTCACCATCAGCTTTCAGGCAAGAGCCTCTCCTTGTTGCGCATAGAATTCTGTATATGAGTGTGCAGTGCCCAGATATGACTCACTGTCACTGCCAAGGGTGCCCCAACCCCAAGGAAGGGTCAGACCCTCCAGAGGATGCTGATCTCTCTTCCACAGCCAACAAGGCCCCAGCATTCTGGCTCTCTTGACCAACGGTACTGAACCTTTCCCGTGGCTCCCCTGCCCTCAAAATGTCCCTAGATTAAAAAAAAAAAAATCACTAAAGTACATAAGCCCCTTTTTAACAGCTTTATTGAGGTATAATTGACAAATTAAAACTGTATTTATTTAAGGGATACAACTTGATGTCTTGAGAGAGATATATATATGCATTTATTGTAAAATGATTGTGTGTGTGTGTGTGTGTGTGTGTGTGTGTGTGTGTTTGGTAAGATCATCTAGGCTCTACCCTCCTGGCGAATTTCAAGTATATATTACAGTATTGTTCCTTATAGTCACCTTGTTATTCATTAGATCTGCAGAACTTACTCACTTTGCACAACTAAAACTTTATACCCTCTGACCAACATCACTCCACTCCACCCCCTACCCGATCCCCAGCCTCTGGTAATCACCATTATTCTCTCTGCTTCTATTAGTTTGACTATTTTAGATTCCACATACAGTGAAGCCATAAGTATTTGTCTATCTCTGCCTGGCTCATTTCATGAAGCATAGTGTCCCCCAGGTTCATCCATGTTGCTGTGAATGGCAGAATTTTCTTATTTTTCAAGGATGCATAGTTTTCCATATACACATACATACATGTGTATGCACATAAGGTTTTATGAGTAATAATGCAAAGAACCTGGAAGTACAGGTATCTCTTTGAGATTCTGATTTTAGTTCCTTTGGAAATGCAACCGGAGGTGGTTTTGCTAGAGCATGTGGTAGTTCTACTTTTCTTAGGAACTTCCAAACTGTTGTCTGTAGCGACTGCACCAATGCACATTCCCACCGACAGCACACAAGGGTTCTCTTTCTCCAAATCCTAGCTCCCACTTGTTATTCCTTGTCTTTTTGGTAACACACCCAGCAGATGTGAAGTGATATCTCATTGTGGTTTTGATTTGCATTTCCATGATGAGTAGTGATGGTGAGTATCTTTCCATGTACCCACTGGCCATATGGATGTCTGGAAAAATGTCTGTTCAGACCCCCTGCCCATTTTTTAATCAGATTGTTTTGGTTTTTCTATTGAGCTGGATGTGGTTTGGTTTTTTTTTTTTTTTCCCAGATATTAACCCCATCAGATATATGACTTGCAAAGATTTTTTTAAAATACCTCGTATTCTGTTAACACGGTATATCATTGATTTGCATACACTGAACCCTCTTTGCACCCCAAGAGTAAATCCCACAGGTCATGGTGTGTGATCCCTTCAACAAGCTATTCAGTTTGCTAATATTTTATATGGGATTTTTGCTTCTATATTGGCCTGTAGTTTTATTTTCTTATGGTGTCTTTGGCTTTGGTATCAGGATAAAGCTGGCCTCATAAAGTGAGTTTGGAAGCATTCCCTCTTCCATTTTTTGGAAGAAGTTAAGAAGGATTGCTATTAATTCTTTGAAAACTTCATAGAATTAATGCATGAAATCATCCACTCCTGGGCTTTTCTATGTGGCAAGATTTTTGACTAATGATTCAATCTTCTATTTTGTTTCAATCTGTTCAGGATTTCAATTCTAGATTCAATCTTGGTAGGTTGTATGTCTCTAAAAATTTATCCATTTCTGCCAGTTTACCCAATTTGTTGGCATATAATTGTTCATAATAATCCCTCATGATCCTTTTTATTTCCAAGACATCTGTTATAATGTCTCCTCTTCCATTTCTGATTATATTTATTTGAATCTTCTCTCTTTTTTCCCCTTAGTTAGTTTAGCTAAAAAAAAAAAAAAAAAAAAAAAAAACCATCTCTTGGTTTCATTGATTTTTTTCCCATGGCTTTTCGATTCTCTATTTCATTTATTTTAAAGTATTTAGCTGCTAAAAGTAAAAGTATCATAATGTTTAGAACAAAAAAATAAACTTAATTTATTCATTTCTCAGTTTACTAAAAATAAAATTCCTCAACTTTTTAAAAGGGCGGACTATGGGCTTCCTTGGCAGTGCAAGGGGTTAAGTCTTAGCATTATGAAGCTATCCACACCCTCTGCAGCACAAGTTCAATCCCCAGCCAGGGAGCTGACCCACATGGCGCAGCAGACCTCTCCTGTCTCACCCGCTGCTCCCCTCAGCAGTGTGTTTCAGTAGATCCACCTATTCTGTTCCCCACTCTGTCTCTGATGAATCCTATCATCCCCTGCACCTGTGGCCTGAACCCCAGCTCTTGCATGCATAAATAAATAAATCTTTAAAAAAAGAAAAAAGGAGGACTATGGTGAAGGATGATGGGTGCTTTGGTGGTGGCTGTGGTATGGTAACACACATCTAAAGAGTTGTGAACCTATACTCCTAAATCATACTGTAAACCAATATTAACTCAATTTTAAAATTCAGTTAAAGAAAAGTTTGCTGTCTCAGTTATAAGACTTGTTCAGTGACACTTAAGAAATAAGATGTTCTTTTAACAAATAGTCAAATTTGTGTCACTACTTGCATGTAAGTGGCTTCTGACCTTACACTGGATGCTTAAAATGTTGAAAAGATTTTATCACAAAATACCTCTGGTTGCAGATGGCACAGGGATTCACTAGCTATGAAAGCGACAGAATTGAGCATGTCAGGAAATCAGTCTTCTATTTGGGTTCAACCATTGCCTTATAACTTACTGTGATTCATAATCCAAGTGAAAGGGAATGAATTAGATACCATATTTTCCAGTTCCAAAGGAGAAAGTAAATCCATTTCTGATCCTTTTTCTCCTTTGAAGTGTACCAGCAACGTTCATCTAGAACGTTCTTCTTGCATTCTATCCCCCTTCATCTGGCTAACTCCTACTCAGGTCACTCTCAGAAAGGTTTCCATAGAAAGGATGATGAGTTTTAAGTATCAAAATTATAATTGAGCCTCTAAGGACTCTGGTCTCGAGGCCCAGCTTTTGTGGTTCCAAAAGGCACCTCTCCTCTGATTCAATTTTGCCCCAAGCAGGGAACCCAGGAGAAAGTCAGCAGCTAAGATGACCTCCTTGGATCAGTCAGGCCTAAGATGTGTCCCTCTTCTACTTCCTGCTGGGCAAACTGATGGGGAGACTGAGGTCTGACAAAAGGCAGGATTGTATTGTTGTCTTGGTGGTAGGCATGGGGAGATTACATATATTTGAAGAAGTCTGAACCTATACCCCTAAAATATACAGTGCTGCAAAGCAACATTATGTCAAAAAAAGGGAAAGGAAAAAATGCCAGAAGTAGCCTTGGTGAGCTGTGCACCCACAGTAAGAAAATGAACACAGCAGGTCACAGAGCTAATCTCAGGCTGAATTCACCATTAGCTTAAAGAGTCACTCGTAAATCGCTACTGAAAATTTAACAGAAATAAAGTCAGTTAAAACAGGATTCCTAACTTTCTTCTCTGCTGAAAGCAGATTCTATTGTTTTCCTAGGGCCTGGGACAGAAATCATTCCCCTGAAGACAATGACGTTGGGTTTCAGAGGAGGTTCAAGACCAGAATGTGTGTGTATGTGTGTGTGTGTGTGTGTGTGTGTGTGTGTGTGTGTCTGATAGGCACCTCCATTGATAAGCAAAGTGTGGTGCACCCAGCCAGACTGTCAGGGCAGGGTACTGCTGCATCCCTGGTACCTAGAGCTGTGTCTGGCACATTCAGACTCTCAGCATATGTTAAAGCCAAGATTAATCAATCAATCAAGGGCCTGCCCTCCACCCAGTTACTCTATGCTTTAAGGACAAATACCCAGCTATGCCAAGAGAAGAAGGCCTAGCAATGAGCAGTAGACCTCCCAGCCTCTACTCAGGCCAACAGCAGCCTTCCTGAGACAATGCTTCCACTCTGTGACCCCCAGGGGAAGAAGAGGAGCAAAGAAAGGGGAATGGCAAAGGAGAAAGTGAGCAGATGGAGGAAGCCTCTCCCAGCTGCTGGCAGCCATGAATAAGGAAAACCAATCTCGATTTGGAAAGAATGTATATAAGGACTTGGCCAGGATTATAATGAAAGGAGGAAATGCATTAAATGTTGTGGAAATAAATTTTTTTCTTATATCTGGATCAGCCTGAACCTCTCATTATAGTCATGGTGTCAAAACAGATCCTGGATAAGGGAGAGGCAGCCTAGGATTTCTGATATGTAGGGGGCTGGGGAGTCGAGTGCCACCGCCAAAGGCTATGGTGGGGTCAGGTGTGAAGAGTCTTGTTCAGAAGGCAGGATACCCAGGCCAGAGTCCAGACAATAGGAGGTAAGACATCAGGAGGTAAGCAGTCCTGGAAGTCTAGGTATGCAGTCCTTGCTTAAAGGAGTAGAGGGGCCGGGAACAGGAGACATGCATGCAAAGTGGTAGACCAACAGCGCATCTTGCATTGTCTGAGGAGACTTTCAACTTCCTCTCCAGGAGCAAGTGCCCCTCACCAGCCTCCCACACCCCCTACAGCTAGCACTACTTACAGCACCACACTCTACAATTGACAGCTTTCCTGTCTGCATCAAGTGCGGAGATCTCCTTATTGGCAGGAACCACATCTTGCAGGATGTGCAAAATGGAATGGAAAGGGAAGAGCCTGGCATTCACATCGACTGGGGAGGGAAAAAATCACTCGGAACCAAAAAAGACAGACCAGGGCTTTGCTACTCAAAGTTTTGTTTTTCCAGGGACCAGCAGCATTGGCACTGCCTGGAGCTCTGTTACGAAGGCAGCACTCAGGGTCCACCTCAGACCTCCTGGATCAGAGTCTGCATGTTAACAAGATCCCAGGTGACAACTGTGTTCATTATAATTTGAGAAGAAATGGGCTAAACAGTTGAACTAGGATCTTTGGAACTCTAAACTCATACCTCTTTGAACTCCCACATATCCTCGGTAATTTGAAAATCATATAGCACTCTGACATATGTCTCTTTATGCTTCCCCAGTCTGAAATGACTTGAGCAAGAAAAGAAGAGAATAATGTAAAAGAAATGAGAATTAATTAATGAAGCGCCTCCTCTAAGCCAATCACAATGTTGGTAGCCGCGACATGCATTCTCTTAATAAGTCACCAAACCAAGTGCTGGCATCAAAAGAATAATGGGCAACATTTTCCAGATGGAAGGAGACCGGGAATGAATGAACTTTACAAAGTTCACACAATTTGGATTTGTTTAGCTGCAAGAAACAGAGACCGCATGCTAACTCAATCAAAAAAAGGTTGTTGTAAAGAAAATAGATTACCCAGAATCCTGGGATATGAACCATAACAAGACCAAATCTTATGGGGCCTGAAAGCAGACAGCAGGTTAAGATCCAAGGTATCTGTCTTTGTGTCTTGGGAATCCAACGAGCCCATGAGAAGGGGATTCTTATGCAAGTGATTTATTGAGGGAGGCTCTCAGGAGAAAGGGGGAGAAGAAAGCAGGACAAAACTGAGAAAGGAGAAATTAGCAAAGCCCGAATGTCATCTCAGAAGGACACCTGAACCCACTGGGAGCCCAAAAATATGAATGGCTCCATAGAGTTGGACCCTCTTGGGACAAGGAGGTCAATCTTTTGCACCCCCTGTGAGTCAGTTATTGGCAGATGGTTACTGGGAGTGGAGCTAATAGAGCAAAGATTTCTGTGAAGAAGGAACGTATAAGGTATCAGCAGCCAACACTCACAGCCACTTGAGGACAGGGGCCCAATGAAGGGGAGTGGTACCAACAGCAAGTGCAAGTGTGTGCCTGTGTGTTCCCCCCCAGAGGTTGTCTCTGGGGCAACCTCTGCTCTAGCGTGAGGCCTCTCTATCTCTCTGTGCCCTGCCCCATCCCCCAACCCCCATCTCTGAAAGCTGTGCTCCATTTGCCCACACTTGTCCTGTACTGGCTTCTAACTTTGGCCTACATGTGACCACAACGACCATTCCAGCCCAACAATGCTTCTTGACCAAAAGGTTACAGCTCCCACCTCCATTACTCAAGCCTCTGAGTCAAATTCCTGACAGAGAAATCTGATTGGTCACCCAAGTCATGGGTCCCAGTCAATGCATAAGGCCCCATAAACACATGATGCCCCAGCCCAATCCACTGAGGCCTAGAATAACGTAATGGAACATGACCAAGAGAAATGGGGGTTGGGCTGGTCTTTAGAGAAGTTACAGGTACAACAGGCCATGAAAGAAATTTCAAGTTCTGTGCATTCACTGAAATCCAAATTCACATTTCTCTGATCCAAGGCTTATATTCCTTCCTTCTGGATCCATGGCAATGTCACAGCAAAGGCTTTGCTGTCCCCCCACCACAGGAAATCGGTGCCATGGTAACTCGAGATGGCCTGCAGCCGCAGGACATGTCAAGACTCACGAGGACCCTGGTGATAATAATGACCCACATTTCTAGGGTTCTGCTAAAGACATTATACATGCTTATTACAAGCTGAATTATGTTCCCACCCAGAACTCATCAGTTGAAGTCCCAACTCCCACTGGCTCAGAGTGTGACCTTATTGGAGATCAAAGGCCAACTTGACAACCAATCCAGCAAAGCCTTGAGGAGTCAGAATTGCTCCCCTCCCCCATTGTAAATTGATACAGTCATTATGAAAACACTACGGAAAATTAAAAATCGAACTACCATCTGTCCCAGTGGTACCACTTCTGGATATATACCCAAGGGAAACAAAGTCACTTTGTGGGCACGATATCTGCACCCTGATATTAACTGCAGCATTAATGACAACAGCTGAGACATGGAAACACTCTAAGTGTCCATCCACAGATGAATGCAAAGATGTGCTGTGTGTACAATGGAATATCTGTCAATAAAAGAAGGAGATGTTGCCATCCATACCGTGGCTGGAACGTGAGGACATTATGCTGAGTGAAGAAAGTCAGGAGAAAGACTTGTACTGTATGTCTCACTTACATGTGGAATCTAAAAGAAGGAAAAAAGCCAAACTCATAGAAAACAGATCAGATTTATGGTGATGAGAGACAGGGTGTGGGGACTGTGACCACTGGATGAAGGTGGTCAACAGATAGGAACTTCCAACTACAAATAAATAAGGTCTAGGGATGAATACACAACATGGAGACCTCCGTGTGGGATAGTTGAGAGTAAACCCTAAAAGTTCTCAAGACAAGAAAAGACATGTTTTCTTTTTTTTTTTAGTCTACATGATATAATAGCTATTATTGTAGTAATCATGCTGCAACATGTGTAAGGCTGTTCAGCTTCAATTTACACTGTGTGTCAGTTACATCTCAATAAAATTAAAAAGGTATAAAAAGCTGCCCACTTCCTGGGGAAGATCAGTGAAGACGCCAACGCCAGGGAGAACAGGTCTTGCCTAAACCCCTCCCTGCTGCAGGCTCCAAGAAGCAGAAGGACCAAAATGAAGCCTCAGTAAGCGCTTCCTGTTTCCTGCTTCCTGCCCCATCCTCCACGGCCATTCTTTGTAGAACAGCTCCCCTCCCCCCACCTCAGGGCAAGAGCCTCTGCTTCCTGAGAGAACAGAGGAACCGATCAGCCCCTTGCAGGAGAGGACCACGTTTGGGGCTGGTTTGAATTCCTGCTAGAAAACTGCCTGCATCACACTGAAAGACTCACGACAACCCCCCTGGGCTTTCCCATCTGAGACGCAGGACAGACAATGCCATCCCTTAGAGGAGAAACAGAGATCCACCAACAAAGGGGCCCCGCAGAGGGACCCAGAAAAGAAAGGAGAGGAAGCTGCTTCTCCGGCACACACTGCTGTCTCTCCTAAATCACTTCTTTGAATGCCTATGTAGTGAGTTTTTCTGATTACAGAAGGGAAAAATAACATGAATTTGTAGAAAATTGGGAAAACACAAAAGCACAAAGAACAAAATTTAAATCATCCACAATTCCGGCTGTCAAAGGACACCACCATTTTATAAAGTGGGGGAAGGAAAAGAATTCTGCGTTTGGGAAAACAGACAGATAACATTGATCTTGCTTTATTTTCTGCTTTATTCCATCTTACATGTTGTAAAAAATGTTCTGCGCTGAATCAAAGAGTGCTATTTGTCTCCAGTATCCACTTTCCCATTGTCCCAGTCCATTTAAATAAACTGGGACAAGCAAAATTAAGCGAGTTTATTAAAGAATCAAGAGTGAGGATTCCAAGCCTGAAGCAGTCACACAGATTCTACTCTGGGGACAGTTTTCCACCCAACACAAGTTTGAATGTACTTTACACAGGTAGGTACAGTGAGTCATTAAAATGTAAAGATATGGTAATGCTGTTCATATGGTAATGGGCAGAGGAAGGCAAAAGGTTTCAAGGGAGTTGAATCACTGTCCTGTCTAAAGAATACACTGTCAGGTGCACAGGCCAGGTACCCACTGTGAAAATCTCACCTGGCTCTTCGGTCATTAGTGCAGGACTAAGGCTGCTCTCCCATCTGGCAGCGATTCCTGCTCAGCCTGCAGAATGGAGCCTGTTCTGACTTTCAGTCCATACAGCTGGTTTTGCCTTCTTTTCTGCGAGACCAGGGAGGGATGGGGATCCCAGAATGCTTGGCAGTGTGTTCATACCCTTCAGTAACAAGATCCAGCAAAATGTTTTTGATTGTACATAATTTTTCAAAACTGCACTTTTTATTTCCCTATTTTCTCTCTGAGTTGTACATTTCCTTAATTCCCTTTCCCTTGTAAATAAAGCTTTTATTAACCTTTTGTGTGTGCCTATAGTGGAGTATTAATAAGCTCCTTTTAAGCGCACAGGTGAGGACCCACAGACAGGCAACCCGTTTTATATCGGGGTTGCCCTATAACAGGTGTAGCAGGTGGAGTTGCATGAAAGACAGGGACTCGGAGCCTCCCTAGTGGTGCAAGGGATTAAGAAGCAACCTATGAAGCTAACTGCAGCCATCGAAGCACGAGTTCGATCCCCAGCTGGCCAGGGAATAACCCACATGGTGCAGCAGATCTCTCCTGACTCGCCCGCTGCTCCCCTCAGCAGTGTGTTTCAGCCAATCTGCCTGTTCTGTTTCCCCACTCTGTCTCTGGTGGATCCTCTCACCACCCACACCTCTGGCCTGTACCCCCCATTCTTATATGCATAAATAAATGAATACTTTTTTTAAAAAAAAGAAAGAAAGAAAGACAGGGACTAGCCCTCCAGTGTCCTCTTCTGTTACTTTCGGCTACTTCTCAGGAAGAGAAATGGAGTGTGGGCTGCCTTGGAGCACACTCTGCAGATGGCAGAGCAACAGCATAGAAGGAGGCTGGTCCTTAAGTGACCTCATGGAGCAGAGCTCTGGCAAGCCCTGGATTGACCATCTCCAGACTATCGCATGGGAGAAAGAAACTTCCATCTTATTTAATTCATTGTTAATTTGGGTCTTAGAAACTGCTGAATCTATAGTCCATGTATATACATCGCTAGATCTTTCTCTACAGTACAGTTTGAATGACTACATGCTTTTCCATCATATGATGCTCAACTCCAAAATGTACTGAACTTGACTAACCATAAGTCATTGGCTATTTGTGGTGCCTTCAAACTTTTCTTTATAATAAATAGCACTAAAATAAATAAACTTGTAAATAAACCTTTAGGTATATTATTGATTATTTCTTAGGACACACAGAACTGTGGGTCAGATAGTGTGCCCTTAAATATGACTTTTAAAATACTTTTTTTTCTCACTGTGCTTATTGTACGAATTATCTGTATCTTACTTGAACTTCCACCTGAACTTCCTCCTATGCAAATTTGTATTTGCATGGGTTACAAGATTCACCCCATGTTTATTAATGTTTTTATGATGCCCTTCTCCCAGAAATCAAAACTTCCTATAATTGGATAGTGTAGTCAGATCCCCCTCCATTTTGCAACAAAAATCTCCCCAAGACTAAAAATTAGGAATAAAACTTTAACTCTGATCACTGAATTGTATTCCCTCCCTAGGGTTACCTGTTAACTCACTGAATTGCACGCCCAATGTCTGCTCCTTGTGATTAACCAACCATTAACTGGCTCCAGCTATATTCCTGGAAACTTGAAAAATTGATCATGTCACATCTCTAATAAAACTCTCTGTGTCCCTCTGAGGCTGACAGCAGCATCAGAAACAAACCTGCTGATTACTTTAGAGAACACCCTGCTGGGAAAGCCAAACACCTTGATGCCTGTTGCCTAGATGCCCATTACCTGTGCTTAGACTGCCAGCCTCCTGGAAAAGGCAAAGGTGGGGATAGGAATGGTTAACATCTTCCTTAAAACTGGCATGGAAATTTTGCAAGATCAGAAGCCAGAGGTAGGGAGACAGAGAGGACTAACAATTTTTAACTAACCAACCTAAGCCCAAAGTGAGAAAATTCCATCAAAGAACAATATATAAGGCAACCCCTGCCCTTTTAAAAATGTAGCCTTTGCCCACTTGTATCTATGCAAGTGTCTTTTTCTTAACAAACTTGTTGTGTGCTGGTAAAGGTGATTTTGTTGAAATCATTCTTGACAGGATCCAAGAACCCCTTCCTCACCCCACATCACAAAGTACAGTTAGTCACGTAAGCTCTGGAGTCAATTTCCTGGCTTGATATGTGCACAAACGTAAGGAAATTTCTTCACCTTTCTATATTCTCCTTCCTCATTTTTAAAAAAGGGTTCTTAAAGTGCCCACCTCAGAAAGACACAAGAATTAATGAGTTAAAATGGAGAAAGCATTTAACACATGCATACAGGAAGTGCTCCCTGACCATTAGTTGTTATTATTTTTATTCTTTCAAGAATTGTTTATGACACCTGCTTTCTACTCAAAAATGTATTTAGATTTATGCTAGATTTAAACTATTTCAAGTTCTACTGCCTGCCATTGATATCCTGAATTTTGCACTCTTGAAGTGTTTGCTTCTTACCTTGAAATGTTGAAATATATTTTCTAGTCATTTCTTCCCATATAGAAGAATACAAGCAATGCTGTCTCTGCATAGCTGAGAATGTTTTTAAAAGTGTCTCCCAATATGAATGACCTTTTTCCTGGGCTTAGAATAATTCAGGTAACTTTTCCTTCAAAGCTTTGACACACACTTTTCTTCTTCTGTTGTTAACGTGGTGGAGAAACTTGCTGTCAAGTCGGTCTGATTTTTCTCCCTTTGTTTCTTTTTAAAATGTTTACCTTCAAGTGTACTTGTAGGATTGTTTCTTTATCCTTGAAATTCAAAATCTTCCTTGGCAGTGATGGTTTCTTTTTCTTCTTTATATAGAAAGACTTTCCATCTGTAGATATAAGTCTTTCTTTAGCTCAGTCGAGTTTGCTGTAACTGCACCTGTAGCTACTGCTACTCCAGGTCCTGCTGCTCTTGATGTCTCTTGTGGAAGAACGTTCTGTGTTTTGATTCTCTCTTGCATCTCCTCCGTAGCTTTCATTATCCCTCTGATCACTAGCAGCACCTTATGGTCTGTGACAACGTCCCAGGCATCAAATATCCCTAAGTATTTCTTAAATCTGTCTGCCTTTCTCTGTCCCAACCTCTCCTGTAGTAATAAGTCTCTGCTTCTACTCTATTTCTCTAATACACATTCTCCACTCAGCATGAAAAAAGGAGTCTCTTGTAAAATGTAAATTAAAACATATAAGACTTGAAATCATAAAATAAACAGAAGAAAATATAATAAACTGTTTGACATGGGTCTTAGTGATATCTTTGTGGACTCATCTCCAACAGCACGAGAAATAAAAGAGAATATAAACAAACCAAAAGCTTCAGCACACTGAAAGAAACTATCGTTAAAACAACAGGCAATCTACTGAGTAGGAGAAGATATTTGCAAACCATGTATCAAACAAGGGGTTAATAACCACAACAACTTGTACAACTCATCCACCTGCACACATAAAAATACCACCTGATGAAAAAGTGGGCAGAGGATGCAAATAAACATTTCACCAAGGAAGATACTCAGATGACTAACAAATACATAAACAGATGCTCTATATCACTTACCATGTGGGCAATGCTAGTCAAAACCACCATGAGATTTCACCTTATACCAGTTAAATGGATATTATCAGAAAGCCAAGAAACAGCTAGGTGTTGACCAAGGATGTGAAAGAAAAGGAACCCTCAAATGTATTCTTGGGAATGTAAATCAGTGCAACCACTGTAGAAAACCATATGGCGGTACCTCAAAAAAATAAATAAATAAAAACAGGATTACCTTATGATCTGGGAACTCCACTCCTAGGTATTTATCTGAAGAACATAAAAACACTAATTCAAAAAGATATATGTGCCCCCTATGTTCACTGCAGCATTATTCACAATAGCCAAGATGTGGAAAGAGCCCAAATGCCCACCAAAGGGCTAAGCAGATAAAGCAGTGCTGTATATACACACATCTGAATACTACTCAGCATTAAAAAAAGATGGAAGTTTGTCATTTACAACAACATGAATAGACCTTAAGGAGATCATGCTAAGTGAATTAAGTCATGAAGTAGAAAGACAAATATTATATGCTTTCACTCATTTGCACAATATAAAGCAAAAAAAGAAAAAAACAAACAAACTACAACAGAATGGTGGTTACCAGAAAGGAAGGCAGGGGAAGGACCAGGTAGAGGGAGCTCATTGGTTGGTGATGGACGGTGACTGGATATTTGGTGGGGGCCTGGTGAAATGCTAAAGCAAGAAAATGTATTCTTGGGACCTATATAGTGTTGTAAACTAATGTTACCTCAATGAAAATAAAAGATATAAATTAAAACATCCTTTTCTTGTGTTGTAACATATTTTGTTGGTTTCTGGTTGCACTTGCAGTGAAATCACGTCACCTGTGGTCACCAATAACAACACAGGATGCTAAGAGATGTCCACCAGCCTGGACACCCTGCTCTGTTAGGGTGATGGACAGCATTCTAGGGTGGGCCCAGGGCTTGGAGTATCTCTTACACCCCAGGCTCAGCCATTAGGCCAAGGATGAATAAGGTGAAGACACAGGCGGTGATAACACAATATGGGGCAAGAAATGGTCATAGTTCTGAGTGATCAGTAGATTCTAGGTTCTACAAATGTTTCTAGACCAGATCAGAAAGGCAATAAAGAGCATATTTATTGAGCACCTACTATGGACACTCTCTTATATAGTTCATTTAATCTTTATTAATTATCCCCCTTTAGGTAAAGAAATAGAGGCTTCAAAAAGGTACATGATTTAACCAATATCCCATCACTGATAAGATGTGGAGACAGGATAAAATTCAAGTCTGCTGATTTCAGTTTCTGAAATCCTCCCTCGAAGGTGAATTCCAACATGGCAGCTGAGAAGGGAATCATGGGGAAGTAGATCCCTCCCAAATGGGGATCACCGTGCTCTGCTCCAGGATCCTTCAGCCTTTATAACAGAGTAGGCTAAGTCTGAGTGAAGTCATAAAAAGACCCTAAAATGTAGTAATCCCAGCAGATACTCATGATCAGAAGACAGCCTTTGCCTTTGTTCCCTTCTATGAAGCCACCATCTTGTCATCCCCTTTGTCCATCTGGTGGAAGGAGACCCTTCATCATGGCTCCTCAAGTCAAGAGATGAAAGGACCCTGGATCCCCAAGTCACCACATGGAAGCTCATCCATCAAACACCCAACTGTTCTGGGTCATAAAAAAAAAAAAAAAACCACAAAACTATTATAGCTGAAAAGTCCCTGAGATTTTGGAGTTGTCTGTGTTTTTGTGTGTATTTTTTGTTTATATTTTGTTTGTCCTGGATGGTGGCACAGGGCAGTATGAAGATAAGACTTACTGCTGCCTGCATCCCAAACGCATCATTTCACAATGACCCCGTGTAGACTCACCACCCACAGTCCTTGGTCACTGACTAGTTCATTGCAAGAGCAGGGTCAAAACTTTCTTTTCCAGAAGAGTGATTCCAGCTGATTATATAATCATCTACATTTAGAATGCTTTCACAGTAACCATGGCAACCATGGCATGTGTGCAGTTCAAACTTTATTCTAAATCTGCTGA
Source organism: Talpa occidentalis (assembly GCF_014898055.3). Taxonomy (NCBI): domain Eukaryota; kingdom Metazoa; phylum Chordata; class Mammalia; order Eulipotyphla; family Talpidae; genus Talpa; species Talpa occidentalis. The sequence goes on from NW_023600993.1 coordinate 95,143,804, forward strand.
TGAAGAGAAAGAAATATGAGGACCTTAGTGGAAACAGCCTGCTTCTTCTCCCTCCTCTATGGACCCATAAAGGGTCCCTGGCTCCTGGTCATGAGAGGCCAAGATCAGGAAGGCATTTCTCAGGTATGGAGGGGAACAGTTGCAGATGAGGAGGCCGGGGAGGCAGCTTCAAAGAAGATCATCAAGGTGTTTGCATGCCAAGTTCAGAAATTGAGTCAATTCTGCAGAGTCAGCAGAAGAGTGGGAGGGGCCTGCTAGGTAATCTTGTGACAGGCAGGTGCTTAGCTCCTCCCACTCATCTCCACTGAGTCAGCATCTCCCAGGATAGGACTCAGGGCTCTTTTTCCAATAGTACAATGATGTTCCCTCAAAAATTGGAAAAAGAAATATCGTAAGACCCAGCAATCCCACTTTTGGATATATACATATCCAAAACCATATATATATCCAAAACCATTAAAAACAGGGTCTCAGAGAGATATTTGCACATCCATGTTCATAGTAGTACTGTTCACATTAGCCAAGATGTGGAAACAACCCAAACATCCATCAAAAGATGAATGAGTAACCAAAGGGTAAGAAAAAAAGGCAAAACTTGCAAGCTGACCATAGATCTGAGGCATTCAGCCAGGGAGGGGTAAGGGATCAAGACAGGGGAGGAAAGAGCACAAGGGACTATGGTGATGGTCACAGATGCTGTGGTGGAGGGTGAGCTACAGGGGAAACATCTAAGGGGAGAATCAAATATTGTCCAAAAATTAACAATGATGTAAGAAAAACAGTACTTCATCTAAAAATAAACTGTACAGGTATTTTTTTTAATCAATTTTTTTGTGTCCTTTGGGTAGATCCCTAGTAGTGGAATTGCCAGGTCGTATGGTAGCTCCACTTTTAGTAGACTGAGGAACCTCCAGACAGCTTTCCATAGTGGCTGGACCAGTTTGCACTCCCACCAGCAATGTAGGAGAGTTCCTTTTTCACCACATCCTCACCAATATTTATTGTTGCTTGTTTTTCTGATATGTACACCTAAGTTTATTGCAGCACTATTTGCAACAGGTAAAACCTGGAAACAACCCAAATGCCCAAAAATGGATGACTGGATCAAGAAGATGTGGCATATATACACAATGGAATATTATTCAGCAATCAAAAAGGTTAAACTCATGCCATTCACAGCAACATGGATGGAACTAGAAGGACTTACGCTCAGTGAAATAAGCCAGAAAGAAAAAGAAAAATATTGGATGATTTCACTTACGGCAGGGCTATAGGGGAGCCAAATAAGGCATCAGTGTAAAAAAATAATAACAGTACAAAGCACAACAAAGCAAAAACGGACAATTATAAATCAGAGACATCCTGCAAAGGAGGAGGAGAAAGAGGGGTCAGAGGGAGAGAGGAAGGAGCACAGGGGACTGAGGTGATGGTGCCTGGATGCATTGGGGAAGGAAACTCCATGGGACTACACCTGAGGGGGTGGGGAGAAGCAAATATTGTTTAAAAATGAACAGTGATATAAAAAATTAATATAAAAAATACATGAAAAAATAAATAAACTTTAAAATTTAAAAAAAAAAACCAGATGGATGAGAAAGAAATGTGGTCTGCAGGTACCATGGAATATCACCTAGACTTGAAAGGGAAAAAATTCTGATACAGGCTACAGCAGGGATGAACCTTAGGATGTTACACTAAGCAAAAGCAGCTAGTGACAAAAAAACAAATGCTCTATGATTCCACTTAGAGAAAGAATCTACAGTAGTAAAACACAGAGAGACAGAAAGCAGAATAGTGGTTGCCAGGTGCTGGGACATGGGGGGACGAGGGGGGAGTCTTGGAGGGTATTTCTTATTTAATGGATAAACAGTTTCAGTTTTGCAAAATGAAAAAGTTCTGGAGATCTGCTGTACAACAATGTGAACATAATTAACATTACTGAACAGTGCACTTAAAAATAGTTAAGATGGTAAATAAATGTTATGTAATTTAGAAAACCTTCCCAGAGGCTTATGATGTCCCACTGCTGGGAGCCTTGGGGAACCACTGATACATTATGAGTAGGGCCATTATGAGGCCAAGTTTACATTTCCAGAAGAGTGGTCTGGCTGCAAACAGAGGAGGGGGGTGTGTGGGATCAAAACTAAAGGTGAAAGATTAAAGAACCAGCTGAGAGACAGCTGCCATAGTCAGACAAGAGGAATCAAGGCTCTGAAGTCCTGAACTAAGGGACTGGGGTGCAGAGGACAAGGTGAGAGGTGCCTCATTTAATCAGGTTTCATATCCCTATTTTACAGGTGAGAAAATGAGTTTCATGGAGGGAACCACCTTGCAGGAGGAAGGAGTCACAGCTAGGGAAGGCTGATTCCTGGGAGTCAGCCCCAAAGCTCACCACCCCTCAGGAATTCGGGAAGCTCCAGGACATGTTGAAAATGCTCACTGACTTGAGGGGAGGGAGACCCTCTAGCTGGGAGGAATGACTGACTGGCCCCCATCCTGTGCAGGCTTGGGCCAGTCGAGGCAGGGAGACCAGCCCAGAAAGTCAAAGATGCCTGTGCCAAAAGGGTCTCTGATTTCTAGAAGGCCATTGAGAGCCCCAGAGACCAGAGCTTCCCCTGACCTTGACCAGGAGAGGCAGCAAACACCAGCAGCAACTCAACTTCCTTCCAGGCCCCAAGTCATGTCCCTCTCCCCTTCTACCTCAGGGCCTTTGCTCTGGCTTTTCCTGTGCAGGGAAATTCACCCACTCTCCCACAAGGCATAACCCTTACTGATGGTTCAGGTCTGAGCTTCAACTACTGAAAAAGCATTCCTTGGGGCCTCCCTGGTGGCGTAAGGAGCTAAGCACCACACTATGCAGCAATCCACAGCCTTTGCAGCACGAGTTCGATCCCCGGCCAGCCAGGGAGCATCCCACATGGCACAGCAGACCTCTCCTGTCTCACCCGCTGCTCCCCTCAGCAGTGTATTTCAGTCAGTCTGCCTGTTCTGCTCCCCACTCTGTCTCTGGTGAATCCTCTTACCCCCCCCCATCTCTAGCCTGTGCCCCAGCTCTTGTATGAATAAATAAATAAATCTTTAAAAAAATAAATAAAAAGCATTCCTTGATACACAACACTTGAATGTGTCCGTGCACACACATGTGTGCATGCTCACACACATGCACTCACACACACATCTCAGATGAAGCCAATGCCCCCTGTTGTCTCTTCTCATAGTCCCCTGTACTCCAACCCGTCAGTCCAACCCAGAGGAAACAAATGGCTCATCCAGGCTGACTAACTGAGGAGAGCTTAAAAGAGGGACTATTTATGAAAACCAGAGCAAGGTGAAGGGAAACAAAGGCGACTGCAGTGCCTGGAGCCAGGAACAGTGGGCGCCCCTAACACTCGAGGGACCGCCGGAGAGGAAGCTGTTCAGAAGCCTGAGCACGGTGGAGGCCCTGGCTGTGGGTGAGCACACAGCCAGACCCTCACAACCAGGAGGCAATAAATACACCGAATGCCGTTCCTCCCCCATCTTGTCTCCTTCCAGGCTTGCATTTTGCTCAGTCCCACCTGAAGGAGAGAAAAGCTGTAGGAGGCAGGACACATGCTTAGACTCCAGGGCACCGGAGGGTGAAGGGAGGTAGAGTATCCAGCACACCAAGTTCCTCCTTTAATTAGGGAATACCTAGATCCAAGCAATTATTTGAAGTCTGTCCCATTCAACCTTGAACTTCATGGTGACCCCAGGGACTGGGTCACCACTTTAATCTCAGCAGCCAGCACAGCACCTGCACTTATAAGAACCCACTAAACATTTACCTAGTGAAGGAGTGAAAAATAAATAGTTGCAAGAACAAACTCCTCAGCATGAAGAGCAGACGCTCATAGAAGGAAGGCCTGGGAAATTTGGGACCAAGCATTCCTCTTCAGACCCAAAAAGCTGGGTTATCATTGAGTTTGAGACATGACCTTCACCCCTTGCCATCCCAGGCCTAGTCCAGCCTGTCTAGGAGCAGGGCCTGGAGCAATCGTGCTGCCCTTAACATAGCCCATTCTCCCCACTGACTTAGATCTGGACACCACTGCCCAGCTCAGGGGAACCCCAGCCCTACTGCCCACCAACTCCTGACAGGCCCTGCCCTACCCCACCTGTCATGCCTGACCCCTGACTATGGACACCAGCCAGATTGTCCAGGCCTCCTCCAACAGAGTGGTTTGGACCATAAACTAACACCCACTACCACCTGTGCGTGACTCATTCTCAGAGTCAGATCATACCCCACCCCAGCAGGCCACACCTAGTCTAGGCCCACTGTTTTCCCTCAGGTTACTGCTTAAGTCCCAGCATTCTAGATGGCAATTTTTACAAAGCATCTCACCAATCAAGGTGGCTGGACAGAGGGGGCATCTAGGATCTATAGACTTTGCTCCTGAGCCCAGGTTCACCGCCATCAGGTCTGGCTCTGCCTTACTATCACCTCCCTCTACCTGGAGAAGGACACCAAGCCTGCTATGTTTAAACGTACCCATTGTTCACAGCACAGAGCTGTCCATCTGGGTGGAATGGTGAAGACTGAAATGAAGCCCCTGCTCTACTTCCCAAACTGTGTGCCCCAGCACAACCCACACAGATGCCTAAGGAAGGAGTACCATTTTCTAAAAATGCCATATGGGTTAGGGGACCACCCTGAGGCAGAATCTACAGGAAATCTGAACAAAGGAGCTTATACCCAACCAACTGGGGCCTAGAATATTTTTATATTTCTGAATTTCAGGAAGTCAGATGGCTTCAAGGCCAGTCCTTCCTGTAGGAAATTCATTATACAGAAAAGACCTTCTGCAGTCACAAAAGATATCATTGCAATTAGATTTATCAAAAAAAGCATGGCAATCAATGTCTTATGCACAAACCAAGTTTCAAATGCCTTTAATCAATGGCTGTGCTAATTACACATTTATTGCAATTAATTTCATTTCAATTATGCCTTAATTACTAACCTTGAGTGAGACTGGGCAGCTCAGAGAATCTGTCTCACCACAGTGCTCGGGCCCAGAGAGAAGTTGCTGTCCTTCCATTGAAAGATGGTTTATTGGATCAAGGCCTTTCTGGGGAAGAGGAGGTCGGTTTCTCCAGGGAGGCAATTCATAACATGGGTCCGAAATTGGATGCAGGAAAGCAGGCAGCTGTACTCACTAATTTACTGGGGCTGGTGTTTAATTTGCTTCTTATTGATGCTGATTCCTCACTGGTTCATTAGCTGTGGTCAGAGAAAAATGCCTTCAGAGTGATGATCCCAACCTCTGGTTCAGTCCCACCTGTTCCTAATCTTCCCTCAAAGGAAGGTTCTTCCTCAGCCCCTCCTTATATCCATAGTGCCCCTGCAGCAAGGCCCACGCAACACAAAAGTAGAACAGTTAAATTTTGATAATAATCCTTTACTATAAAGAGACACTTTACTTTGAGATGGTTCCAGGTTAACACCAGCAGAGGCAGGATGCCCATATGTCCCAGTTTGCCAGACCTCAAACAGAGTTGGTAAGACATTCATAGGGACTCAATAAAAATTTATTAAATAAGTTGATTGATCAAAAAGTTAAAATAGAATGAATATTCCATAAATGCATTTTCCCTCTTTGCTTCTGAAGGTTCACAGGTGAATGGAAGAGATGGGACAGAGTGAGACCAGAGATCAGTGATGAGCCCCCTGCAAGTCTGCGTTGCTAAACCCTTGGAGAAGGAAGATGGCAGCTGGGACAAGAGAGATGGGAGAGGAAATGGAGAGAAATAAATTTTGAATCGATGTAAGGTAAGGTAAAAAGTATCAGGCTTTTCTGCCCTCCCACCATTAGGATAGATGACGGAACCCTGTGGTCCCGAATGCATGCCTGATGGCGGGCACCTGGAGTGGGGGGGGCATATGTAGATGAGATTCGACTGGGCTTATAAGGGCGGCGTCATGGGGACGCCAGCGGAAGCAGAACCACGAGAGAAGCAGAGAGAACGCCGGAGAGCCCAGATAGAGTGAAGACTTGCTGGGGGCTGGGAGGCTGGTCAGCCTCCCGGCCCCCCAGCACCCCTGCCTGTTGTGTACCTGGTAAATCCCAATAAAAGCCTGCAAAAGCCACTGAGGGCTCCAGGACTCGCTCCTCCCTTACCCCGTCCTGCTGGGATCATAGAAAACCTGCCTTGTGCCCATTCCTCCATTTACAATCAACTTCAGAGATAATTAGGAAAAGAAACTACTAGAACATGCTGGAGGATTAGATGTGGAGATGAAGAAAGACCACATCTAAGATCCTGCCTTCACTGTTCCCTGGGAGCTCCATCTTGGACACAATTTTTAGGTGCAACACAACCTTCAAAGGGGAACGTGAGGCCTTCAGATCCCATCCAATGCCACTGATATCTTCCTGCATTTCTGTGTCCCAGAGGGCTCTCAGCTACTGCTCCCTGGGTTTTCAAGATTTCAATGACTCGATGTTGGGGCTGTCACATGGGCTTTGAGGCAGCAGTTGGCCTCAGTGCTCCTTCTTACCTTGCACTGTCAAACCCTGACAAAATAATCCAGGTAAGAATGTTCCTAAAATCCACCACTTAGGCTTTCATCCCAACTGGATCTGGCCTCCAAGGGATCCCTACCTGGAACCTATCTGCCACCTGGGGGACAGGGTAGATGCCAGTGACGCAGAAATATGAAAAGATTACTGAGCCCCAAGTTCTAGGGACGTGCTCTGTTCTGACAGTGTTGGTGTGTGCCCAACAACCAATGTTTGCCTTCCTAGCCCTTAAAAGGGAACAGAGGAAAACCCTGCTGTGAGTGGAAAGATTTACAGTGCCAGTGAAAATTATGCAAAAAGATGAACATAATCAAAATCTTTGTGGGTCATGCCGAAAATGTCTTTTCTTAAAACATTAGTCTTGCTCTTGGATCGTGTTCATTTTTTTTTTTTTCCCCGTCCTGAATAGTGTGGAAATTTTGACTTTATCCAGATGGACTCGCTGACTCTAGGTAGCTGCAAATGGATTTCCCAAAGGCTGTGCACAGTTGGTTTTCTTTCAGCTTTTCTTAATTTTCATTTATTTTTCTTCTATCCTCACCCTGGCATTGGGCCAGTGCTTTGGGGTTGAATAAATTTAAATGTCATTACTGTTCATGGAAAGAGCCAAACCCACCTTTAAGTATGCCATATAATGTAACTTTTGCAAACGGGGGATTATAGGCCATCAGCATCCCCACTAACACTTATCCATAAATCCATCAGGCATTAGTGCATGGAGCCCCAGTTCAAGCCTTGTGCCTCCAATTATCTCAACAACTCTTGCAAACTTCTCAAAAATTTCTCAACACAAATAGACTTTTCATCCAGTATCCAATTAAACATAAGGACATATCAAGCAAGACCTTGAGGCAGAGTCTTCTTAACCTGTGTTCTACAGGTGTATGGATAGAATTCAGTGATCTATGAACTTGGGACCAGAAAATAATTATACCTTTTTTTTTCCTAGACTCTGAAAATCCAGCATTTTCTCCCATTAATTTTTTTTAAAGATTTATTTATTTATGCATGCAAGAACTAGGGCATAGGCCAGAGGGCAGAGGGTAAGAGGAGTCACCAGAGACAGAGTGGGAAACAGAACAGGCAGATCTACTGAAATACACTGCTGAGGGGAGCAGCGGGCGAGCCAGGAGAGGTCTGCTACGCCATGTGGGTAGCTCCCTGGCCAGTTGGGGATCGAACTCGTGCCATAGAGGCTGCAGATAGCTTCATAGTGCTGTGCTTAACCTCTTGCGCCACCAGGGAGGCCCATTTTCTTCCATTGTTAATATAGGAAGATACCACAGAAGTATTAGCAGGACTGGGCCTTTCCCCCAATAAAACCATGGATATTTTCACATTCCCTAACAGTTGTTACATATTTCAGATATTTTTTAATATTTGCATCAATACTACTTTGAAACTACAATATTTATTAAAACCCTCCCCTAAGTTGATAAAGTATAAATAAGGAAGCACATCTATCACAATATTACAAAATAGTTTTCTTAACATTTGGATAACTATATGTTGGTATACTTGGTTTCCTTTGAATCATAAGTATTTATTAGGCATTTAAAAACTCTGCCCTTGAACAGAAGTCCATAGACTATACCAGATTGATGGGGGATCCATGAGGAAGAAAAACTAGGAACTCTGCTTTGGAGGGGGAGTAAAAGGAGGAGGAGGGAAGAAATTTAAATCATGGATGGAAAGTCTATTTATGTGCCATTCTGTTCTGAGATTACCAAGGGGAAATGGTGTCTGAAGATGAAAGCAACAAGATTCTACCCTAAATCAACATTTCCCAAACTAATTTTGTGCAGTAAAGAATTTGGCTCAAAGAAAGGCCTGCCCTTTATTCCTGACTCCAGGAGTTAATCTCTAATGCCTTAAAATTTCCTCAGTGATGGGAGTGAGATTTTCAGGGTGTCTGTCATACAGTTACAGCCGACTGATAGACCTTTAGACACTAGAGGATACCCCACTCTGGTGACTTCCTGCATCCCCATCTTCTCTAGGTCAGCTCCCCCAGAACCTGACCCAAGTCAGGCCAAATTCAGGCCAGTTCTTAATCTTCTCTCTTCAGCTTCTGTTCATATTTTGACTCTCATTATCTCTGTGGTCTTGGGGTGAAATATTTAACTTCTCTGAACTGAACCTCACTTCTCTAGGGTTATAGAGAATGTTGAATATAGGTACTTATAAACTCTCTAGGATAATTCTAGGAATATGAAAGACATCCAGTAAATGGAAATCAATCACCCATTCCAGGTTGATTCCTGAGATACAGAATAGGCATCAACTCATGGAGGTACTAGGGAAAGAAAAAAGACTAAGATGGGTGGGTGGGTGGGTCAGTAGATGGATGGGGGCATGGATGTCAGTAGATGGATGTGTCTGCTCATTTGGAAGGCTAGATAAACAAATGAAATGATGGTTTACGGATAGATGAATGAAGTCTCTCATTCCTGGGAATACCCAACTGCTTCTTTCCTCTTCCCACTAGTCCCACTCATTCTTCTCCTTCATAATCAACTCCTGGGTTTATTTTAAGTGTCCTTTTGAACAAATCATAAAACTCAAATTGGCTGGTGAGAGTTTCTAGCACTCTAATTGTGAAGCATGCTTCTGAATGACTTAGGAACTGAAGGGAGCTTGAAAAAAGCCCAAGATGTTGAGAGAAAATGAGAAACATGACATTTTGAAAAGGAAACCAATTTTCTTTAACTAAAACTGTTGCCTCTGCAAAGCACATTATAAATCCAATAAATCACATAATGCTATGGTAAGTCCCTCACAAAAGAGAGTAGGGAGACAGAAAAAAAGAATAAGGAAAGAACCTTACAAATATATCCAAAGTCATTTCTCCCTTTAAAAATAATTTGAGCCTTATAGTTATTAAGAATTGGGCAACCTGGATTCAAACACAGGCTCCACCACTTCTAAGCGGAGTAACCTTGGGCAAATCACTTAACCTCTCTATGCCTCAATTCCCTTATCTATAAAGTGAGGATGATAAGAATACCTACTTACTTGAGTATTTGTGAGAATTGCTGAGATACTATAGGTAAAACCCTTAGAAATTCCCCAGGTATATGTTAAGAGCATGACAAATGTGAACAAGTATTACTATTTCTCCCATACACACTCACTAGGTGAACACAGCAACAGGACTCAGGTGACCTAGAGAATGTGAAAAGATACAGCATTGCTCGGAAGCACTGTCCTGTCTTTGTCACTGCATATATTGACATTTTCCACCCTGATTACCCCCAATGATCTTGCCACTGATTGCTCACTGATTGACTTGTGAACCCAAGTGTGGATGTGGACCATGTGGTCCAGTCTCAACACAGTGATATATTGAGACAAATACTCCATCAACTAAAAAAATAAAGTATTCCAAATATTTACTCATGCAAGAAATTTCAAAGAGAGAATTGCATTCTTAATCCACAGGAAAGATTTTTTAAACCTCCCCCTCTCACTGCTGCATTCACTATCCCACACATAGCATTTAGGCAGAATTCTCTCCTTCCATTGCTCTCAATCTCCAGACCCTGAGGTTTTTCTATTTTGTACCTGCTCCATACATTCCCATATTAGTTGTTCATCAAGTTAACCTTCAGAATTTTAGTACTTTCTCTCCATTTCATATTTTTTTAGTTTTTATTATTTGTGCATACAAGAGCTGGGGTACAGGCCAGAGGTGCAGGGGGTGAGAGGATTCACCAGAGACAGGGTGGGAAGCAGAACAGGCAGATCTACTGAAATACACTGCTGAGGGGAGCAGCAGGTAAGATAGGAGAGATCTGCTGCACCATGTGGGTTAGCAACCTGGCCAAGGGACTGAACTCATGCCGCAGTGGCTGGCGATAGCTTGATAGCACAGAGACTTGAACCCCTGCGCCACCAGGGAGGGCCTCCATTTCAAATTTTATCTGGATTTTGTATAACAAAGATGAACCCAGAAACAGACCAAGTAGGGGAATTCTTCCCCATAGAATCAGGGAGAAAGCTACAATACTCATTCATAATTGTCCTCCCTCACCAAGTTCTGCCTTTTCTTGACCTATTTCTCCTACTTAGAATGTACTTCCTTTCTTTTGAAAAGTTTTTGGTTGGGCTGGAATCTCTATTGTAAAAGCTGGGAGTGAAGGCTAAGAGGGGGAAAGAGGAATAGATGGCAGGGAATGAGATATCTAGACTAGGCAGTCTGACTGCTTTGGAATTAGGTGCCAAAGAGTCTTGATGGCCACTGACCTACCATGAGGTTCAGGGGGCATGATGGTCAGCAAAGAGTTAACTACCTGACCCCACACACACACAAAAAAAAAATTCAGATTCTGAGACTCAAAAGACCCCGAGTTGCAGAAGTGGACACTGATGCTCAGAGAGAACAGGAGACCCACTTGGAATTCCATAGCCCTCCAAGGAGGAGCTGGATTCCTGATCCAAATCCTAATCACTATATGGCCACCCCCAAGAGCCTCGGGGCAATTCAGGACTAAAGTCATTCTTTCCCATCAAGAAAAGAACCATTTCCTTCTGAAGCAGCTTGTACCCCCCAGCCAGTGATGTGTGCAGACAGTATAGCACTGGCCCATGCTTTGCAGCTAGGACAGCTGGGGAGAGAGAGACCAGGCACGTCGTTTCATCTCTGCTGTGCCATTATTTTACCAGATGACTTTGGACTAGCAATTTCCCATTCTAGTGCTCAGCTGCCCCATCTCTGAAATGAAGGCATTCAACCAAGGTCTCTGAGGTCCCTTCCTGCAACAGGAGGCTTAGGTGTGTTTTCCGGCTAAGTAATGAAAGGGGAAAGGGAGTAGATGCCAAACCAGTCTTTATCTGAAGAACCGCAATTTGCCAAACAAGAAAATCAAGGGGAAATTGCAAATATGATGAGGGATGGACCTTTTTTAGGAACAACAACCTAATCACAAGTCACTGCTGAAGAAGAAAAGTCACAAAAACCTTGATTTGCAGCTTTAGGGAGCGGCACGCCGTGGAAGACAGGCAATTAACATCGCGAGAACATCATGGAGGCATGGATGAATCATGGAGGTGGCATTGATAGGCTGGGAAGGATGTCAGGAAGCACGTGATCAAAATTCTAGTCTGATTCATGAAGTTCTTGTGGAGCTGCCCCAACAAGAAGTCAGCCTGCATCTTCGTGGACCCTCCTCATGATGTGGAGCTTTGGAGCCATCCCCCTTGTACAGAGGCCAGCAATGCACGACTCTCTCATTCATTCAATGCATATTTTTCAATGAATGAATGAACAAAAATAGCTCAATGCTGCCCCAAGAACTCTACTGATTCTTTCACCCAGTGTAGTCCTTGTGCTACCCTCTGGAGCACCTTGGTGTCACCCTGATTTTGGAGGCTCTTTCAGGAAAGGGAAAGAATATGGGGTGGGGAGCATTAATGAGCAGATTACCACTGTGGGCAATTGTAGCTAAATCCCTCTGGGCAACCTTGGGGAGATGACATAGAACCATTTATACTGGACTGTGCTAGTCAATACAGCAATCACTAGCCACACTAGTGAGAATCTGAAATGTGGATAGTTCACATTGCAGGATGTGACTGGCTTGTTTGAGTAATTACACAATCTGGACACAATCTTACAACAAGGACCTGGAATCTGGCACTCAGGGATAAGTAGGAAGTATAACACGGTCCCCCTGGCAAGGAGGGTGTGTGGCAAGGGGACCTTAACCGCAGGAGTGGAGTAGAGAGGGGAACGGGGGCTTGCCCAAGATCTCCTGCTCGCACTAGGCACCAGACCATGCTGTGCTTGATCTCAAGCCTCATTCCCAGGATGCTCCCCAGGGATCATGCCTTCAGGAGACACAAAACCCAGCTGTCAGCAACATCAGCTTGGAGAGCATCAACAGGCACTGGATCTCAGTCCAGGGACTGCAGAACCCCAGAGCCCAACTCATTAGTGTTCGTGGCTGCCCAAGTGGTTTCAGAGAGGGCCTAGGGAGAGACTCTTAGTTTTTTCCTTTCCTCCTTCTGGTGAGAAAATTCCTGACCTCCCTATAAATCACTCTCCCTATAAATCACCCCCCGCTGTTTGAATCCTTCATTTTCCTTCATATCACCTACATTTGGCACAGCAGATATTAATACATCTGCCCTTTGCTCCTGAATAGAAACAGGCTGTTGTAACCAAGACAACTAGGCTTGGCCTAGAGCACTGAGCACAGAAAGAAGTCAGTTGTCAGTGCTAAGGAGCCATGCTGGGACCCTAGCTTCCAGACCCCTGCCTCCTGTTCTTCTGACTTGTTTGCTCCCTGGGACCTGGCTCAGCCAATCAGGAGTGGGCCTCCTTTTTGCATTGGCCTTTCTCAACTTGTATAATCAATTCTTGGCTGGAGGCGCCATCGAGGCTGAACCCACAGCCAGGGATGCACTTGGCATGTAGCCCTGGCGTCCAGTAATAATGAGCTTCAGAACCTGCACCTCACAGAAGCCATTCCTGTGAAGACACGAGACCCCAGGGGGCCACCCTGCTGGGTGGGAACTTTAAGCCACCAGTGCTTGAAAACCCACCTGGGTTGCCCCTCTCTAGCTGGGATCTGGAGGGCAGCCCACCCAGACCCACAGACCACTGTTCAGTGCGGGGGGAGTGATGTCCAAGAGCCGTCCCCTCACCCAGTGGGCTGCCAGCATCTAAAAGCCTTCCTTATGTTTAGCCAAACTCATGTTCTTTATTGAAATGTCCCTGCTGGCAGCCTGATTCAAGCTACTTTCCCTTCTTCAGAACCCAGGAGGTGAGTCGGGGCACCCAGGGCCAAAAAGCCCCAAAGTCCAGAGAGGCTTGGGCTAATCGGTAAACAGACACTAAAATTAGGATTAGTTTCCTGGAAAGGGAGCAGATGCTGCCATTTACCATGGTAAAAGAATGTTATTCATGAGATGAAACTCACACCTATAGAGGTGGAGATGTACCCCCCAAATTTATAAAGTATTCTAAATCAGTGGCAAATCAATACAATTATATTAGATTTTTGAAGTGTACCATTCAGGGGTATGTATTGCCTTCACAAGTTTTACAACTACCACCTCTAATTCCAAAGCCATTTCATCACTCCAAAAGGAAACCCCATTAAACAATCACTTCCTATTCCCTCTCCCTAACCCCTGGCAAATACTAATCTACTTTCTGTCTCTGTGGATTTACCTGTTCTGGACATTTCACACCAACGGAATCACACACTATGTGATCTTTTGAGTCTGGCTTCTTTCACTTAGCAGAATGTCTAAGGTCATCCACATCCTAGCACTGGTCCATACTCGGCTGATGAGATTTCACTGTGTTTAATTTTGAAGCTCTCTTCTCATTTTCACTTTACCCTGGGCTCTGAAATTTTAAAGCTGGGTTTAGCTGGTGCTGATGGGACTATAGAAGCGAGACACATCCATGGGACCATCACCTGCCTCTTCTCCCTCCGTGCACCGTCCACCATGGAGCCATGGGATCCTATTCAGGTAAATCCCCGCCTAATATCCCCCCTGGCCTGCACTCAACCAGCCATGCGCCCTCTGCGTGCAGCTACAAGCTCCCATCTCTGAGGCCCAGGCTCGGGCAACCCTCTCAGCCAGCAGAGCCCTCTCTCCACTCCCTCCACCTCCTCTCTCAAATTGATTCTAACTGGGGAACTCTATGAGCCTAAGGTGCTCATGCTCAAAAATGAGGCGAAGGTGGTGGCAGGGCTGTGAGATCAGTTGTGACAAAGATGCAATTTGCTTCAAGGCTGACCTTCCAGGAAGACAGGCTGAGAAATTGATGAGTCCATTTACACGTTCACACTGACACTTTGGGGGCTCATCGAGCTTACTTACGAGGGAACTTATGTAACCAATGAGATATAAATAAGCACATTAAAGTATTCCTGCCCCAGCCCAGCTTAATGACCAAGAAACTAATTGTCAGACATTGGAAAGGGTCTGAAATAAATATGGCCAGAGCAGCACTTGACATCACCAGGGAACTTGGCCAAGGAAATCAGAATAAACGCAGGCTCACTCAGAGGATGCTTCCCGAGTCCCCAGGGTGGGATTCCATCTTGGTCAATGTGTTCTCCGCTTTCTCACTCGACAGCAGGACAGCACCTCCTTGACTGCCCCGCCTTCCAAGAACAAGGTGAGTTAGTCGGTGGGAGAGACACCAAGAACGCTGGGGCCCAAGTCTCCCCCATCTGACCTGTCCCCCATGTGGTCAGGGGCCATTGCCACCAGAACCTCAACCTCACGTGTATAGAGATGTCACAGGTCAGCCTTTGCGGTGGGATCCAAGCTATAGGCTGGGATCCCAGCTATCAAAGCCACCACCTGCCACCTCATAACTCCCTTTCTCCTTCCCCTGACCTTGGGTCACCATCTCCTAGGCCCAGAATCATCAGAAGACTCTTACCTACCTCCACAGACTTCCTCCAATGTGCTCCCATCTGGACTATAGCCCCTGCTTTGGTGTTGCGTCCCTCCCAAGCCACCATCACTTCCTACTCCCTCCACCCATCACCAACCGGCCACACCTGCTGTCTGTCCTTCCACACCTCCCACCAGCCTCCCAGCTTCCAGGCTCACAGCACAAGTCTCTCCCCTGAAGAAGACCTTCTGAAGCATAATAGAACCAGCACTCCCCAGCCTTCCCGTAACCTGTCACCACCCCTAAGAGGAGGCCAAGTCTCAAACTGGGCGTTCAAGGACTGGTTTGGTTTTTTTTTTTGGTCCCTTCCCCCCAATCTCCCACACCCTCTGCAGCACTTTCTCCTATCCATCCCAGACCCCAGGTCTACTCACCATCCCAAAACATACTCTCTCATTCATACTCTGCTCCCTACTACCTGCTCTCCACCTTGCCCAGCCCAGCCTCAGTTTCCCCACTTTTAAAGGGAGGGACTGGAACCAGTTAACCCAGAGGTTCCTCTCTGCTGGTTTTGGGGAGGGGGAAGGAAGCGGCACTCACATCACTTGGCCTTTGTTCCACTATCTAAGTGTTTTCCATGGAAAACTCAGGAACAGCCAACACAAGGATCCCAGCAAAAGCAGCAGGAGTGTTCTCCCTCGCATTTACTTCTCCCTGCTTTCAGTGTATCTTACCATCTC
This sequence comes from Talpa occidentalis, assembly GCF_014898055.3. Taxonomy (NCBI): domain Eukaryota; kingdom Metazoa; phylum Chordata; class Mammalia; order Eulipotyphla; family Talpidae; genus Talpa; species Talpa occidentalis. The sequence goes on from NW_023600993.1 coordinate 95,159,454, forward strand.
ATGAACAAAAATAGCCTGGTGTGGTTCCCTAAGGAAAAAATAGAAAGGAAGTTCAGAGTTATATTAGTGTCCACTCTCAAAAAAACAAAAAAGAGAGAGAAAAAAAAAATAAGAGCCACGAAAAAAAATAAAAAATAAGAGCCACAAATAGGCCAGATAATTCATCTCTCCCCACATCTGGGATCTAGATGGGGTCAAAGAGACTGGGGAAGGGCCTCCCCTGGTGGCACAGGCGGTTGAGTGCTGCACTGTGAAGCTGTCTGCAGCCTCTGCAGCGTCAGTTTGATCCCGGCTGGCTGGCGAGGGTCCCACATGGCACAGCAAACCTCTCCTCTCGTACCCACTGCTCCCCGCAGGAGTGTATTTTGTCAGTCTGCCTGTTCTGTTCCCTGCTCTGTCTCTGGCGAATCCTCTTACCCTCCCGTGAATCTGGCCTGTACCCTGGTTCTTGTATAAGTAAATGAATAAATCTTTTAAAAAAGAGAGAGAGAGAGAGACTGGGGAAGTCAAGGCAGGAAGAAAGTTTTGTCGGAGGTGCTCTCCTGGGGTCCTGCTCGGAAGTGTGATGACCCACAGATTTGAGACAACATTGGCACACACCAATCCAGACACACAGGCCTTGCCTTTTCAGTTCGAAGCAAGGGTTCAACTGTCTGGGTTCAGCCCCCTGCAAGGTGATGGCTGATCCTCAAAATTCAGAAATAAAAATAAAAAGATTTTAAATTCCAGAAATATAAAGTGTATGATTCTTTCTATTTGGGGAAGCAGTCATCTTGTCATTGTCCCTTGCCAGTCCTCAAAGCAGCAGGCTATGTGCCTGGCCTTCTGGTGCAGAAGAGGGTGAAAGGTGTGTTTCGGGAGCCCTGCGGACCGGGAACCCAGCTGTCACCGCTGAGTAATGTGAGCAGGACATGGGCAATGAGGAGGAGTTTCACCTTTGTACTTTTGTCACATCTCAATTATTTTATTCTTTTTCAATAAACATAGGCTATAGTTGGTTTTGGTATTTTGTTTTGTTTTATTTTGTTTTAACATGGATAGAGATATCAGGAGAGGTTTTATTTCCCAGGTTGTTGAAGGAAACAAATCAAATCTGAGAGATCAAATCACCTTGTTAGTCATCTCCAGTTAGTTAAACTACCCTCCATGGCTCGGGCTGCAAATAATGGCACACAAGCCAAACCCAGTCCACTATTTGAATGTGCAGGGCCTACAAGCTCAGAATGCTTTTTACATTTTTTAATGATTTTTTAATCAAAAGAAAACTACTTGGTGGCATGTGAAAATAATGTGAAATTCAAATTTCAGTGTTTTTAAATGAAGTTTTATTGGAACACAGTCGTATGCATTCATTTACATGTTGCCCAGGCTGCCTTTACACTCCACAGTAAAGACTCTGCAACCCTCAAAGCCAAAAGCACTTCCAATCCAGTTCCTCAGATTGTGTCAATCCCACATCTATGCTACCACACCTCACTGTCTCACCTCTTAAAGAGTCAAGGATATGTTAAAAGCTGAAATTTTCATCTAATGCCTGTTTTTTTCTTGCGGGACACTATTTGAAAAATACTTAAGGACTTCATAGAGTCATGTAGGCTTTTTCCCTTTTTCTTTTAAAAAATTTTCACTAGGGAATATTGTAAACATTTTGAATAGGACGCAGAAAATATAATGAACCCCCGGTGTAAGCCCCCACCCCATTTCAACAATTATTGACGTGCAGCTGAACTGATTTCAACTGTGCTCCACCCACCTCCCCAATTCTGCATTATTTTGAAGCAAATTCCAAACAGTATATAATTTCATCAGTAAATATTTGGTAGCATACACTGTTTTAAAGTAAAATTTTACAAGCAGGGGTGATAATGACAAGCTGAGAGTAATAAGGAGTTAGCTGCCAAAGAGTCATAAGTCTGTGGGGGGTGGAGGTGGGAGGCACACTTTATAGCTGACAGAGAAATGCATGCACTTCCTCACCTTCCACCAAATTCCCACTGAGTAACAGTCACCAGCCCTCAGGATAGGGCAGTCCTACCCTCCCCCAGCTAGAGCCACCAAGGAAAAGAAATTGAATGGAGCAAGGGACAAGAAAAGAGAACTTGTTGATGTAATTCAAGACTGGGAAGGAAGAAAAAAAAATTTAAAATAAAAAAAAGACTGGGAAGGAGAAAGACACACTTGAAAACTTAATGAGTTTTCAAAAGCTGTATGAGTAGGGCCTCCCCAGTGGCGCAGCGGTTGAGCGCTGGGTTGCGAAGCTGCCCGCAGCCTCTGCGGCACCAGTTCGATCCCGGCTGCTCCCCGGCCACCAGAGGAGGGTCCCACATGGCGCGCAGACCTCTCCTGCCGCCCGCTGCTCCCCTCAGCAGTGTACTTCGGTCCTTCTGCCTGCTCTGCTCCCCGCTCTGGCTCTGGTGAATTCTCTCACCCTTCCACGCTTCTGACTGTACCCAGTGCATGCATAAACAAACAAACAAACAAATAAACAAATAAATAAATAAATATTTAAAAAAATTAAGAAAAAAAAAAAGCTGTATGAGTAGTGGCACAAGATTCACCATGTCAGTGAGGTGAGGTCTGGCTTCTCTTTCTTTTTTGTTGGGACCCAGAGGAAATTGTCCCATACCCCTCCGGGTTCTTCTAAATTGGCAAATAAACAGGCATCAGACAGAATGATAAGAGAAAAAGCCACAGAGGAGTTTAACAGCAAGTTCACCTTCTGTATATATGGCAGAGACCCAGCATGACTCACGAGGCTTCAAGTGCCACCTTAAATGACTTAGGTAAGACAAGGGAAGGAGAAGTTGGATTGGGAGCTCACCAAGGAAGGCACATTAGACAAAAGGTATGCAGAGTTAAGGTCTCCCCACCTGTGAAGAAGAGACAAGAAGCAGCTCTTTCTGCCCACTTGTGTCTGTGCAAGCATCCTTAACTTCCTCCCTTTTTACAATAAACCTGCCTTTTTGGATTAAGAGACAGACAGACAGACAGACAGACAAGGAGATTAGGTCTTCCTGGGAGAGGCCCTGACACAGAGTTTACAGAAAGCTGTCAAAAACAACTTCCACACAGCACTCAGAGGCCCCTCCCATGACATAAACCTCTTGTCAAAAGACATTTTGAGATGGGAGGTTTTTATACTACCCCTTACACTTTAACAGACAGATCAACAGGAAGAAAGGAGAAGCAAGCTGCCTTTATGAGTCCAGACCCCTTCTTTGAACCTTCTTCCCACTGTTACCCCAGGAACCCAAAAGGCGCCCTCCCCTAATTCCTGTGCACTAGAGAAATAGGCAAGAAAGAGAATAACCTTGTCAGAGGTGGGAAATGACACCAGTGTAACAGGAGGAAGTAAGTTTCTCCTGAAGCATGATCCGGCTGGCCAGTGCAGCCTGCATGCTTAGGGACCGGTTAGCCAGGATATCATGTTCTCAAGGCCAACGGTCTGTCAGCTTGACCTGGCTGTAGTTCCCAGTGTGTTTAATCAAACACTAATCTAGGTGTTGCAGTGGAGGTGCTCTGTAGGTGTGGTGGCGTCAGTGACAAGGGGTTTTAAGGAGAGGAGCATGCTCTGCATGATGTGAATGGGCCTCATCCAATCAATTGACAGGTATTTATAGCAAAACTGAGGTTTCCTTAAGGAAACAGAATTTCTGCTGAAGACTGCAGCATCAGCTCCTGCCTGAGAGTTTCCAGCCTTCTGGCCTGCCCTGTGGATTTCAGACTTGCCAGCTTCACAATCACGTGAGCCAATTCCTTGAAACAAATTTATGTATATACATATTTAGATAAGAGGATAGAAATAGAGGGAATGAGAGATAGGAGGGAGGCAAGGAAGAAGGCAAAAGAGACAGAGGAAGAGAGAGAGAGATTGAGATTCTCTTGATTCTGTTTCTCTGAAGAAACCTGACTGATAGACCTGTTTGATATTTCTTTCCCCCCAACACTATACAGTGTGACAATAATTATTATCTGACATTTATCAAGTATTCAAGAGCTTGACCTGTGTTCACTCACTTACTCCTCAAAACAGATCCAAGAGGGTAGATGCCATTATTACCCCTGCCTTCCATTTAAGGAAACTGAGGCACAGAGAGGTTGGGTGGCTGTGAGCCTGCAGCAAAAAGCTGGTGGATCCTGGGAATAGAGGTGAGGAAAGTATTTGCTCCTTCACTGTAGGCTTACCTGAGACAGATTCCAGTTCACTGCACTGGAAGCAAGAAGACACACAGAAAGTGGGTGGACAAGAAGAAAATCATCAAAAAACAAATCAGACCACACTGTCCTTCTGATTCTACTGCAGCAGCATCTACAAAGCACAAAGTCATCAATAAATTATTCTATCACCTTCTGTGAAACCACAATGGACATTTTAATACAGTAAATCTTTCCATTTTCTTTCCCTCTGATTTTATCTCATTTATGTCAGGCTTGAGGAGTTACTAATTCAATCAAAGGTGCCTAAAACAAACCCTGCTATGGTGGGGGGAGGGTGATAGCTACTGAAGACACCCAGAGAAGCTGACATGTTCAGGGTGCCAAAGGAATCCTTAGCTAAGGAATCACATCGAGTGGGGCCCTGACAACTGGTGGTCTCTCACCAGCATATCAGGCAGACTGTTCCTCAGCTCCAGCTCTAATATGGAGACCAAGCTGCTCCTGTGGATGTCTCCCACGAAGGCTCTGGTGGGCTGGGGGTGGGCTTTTACCCCCTCTTCTCCCTTGAAAACATATTTGCCTTCTCTGTGATCCAAACCCAAGTAGCCTGACCATGAGCTGGAGTGACCTGAAGTGCAGGGAGACGGGACAGAGTCAGAGAAGGATTCCTTTAACAAGGCTAGATGTCCCTCAGAGCTCGCTAACCTAACTGCTGGAGAACCCCTAGAATGCATTCCAGCTCTCCAGAAATGACAAGGGCTGAATGCCTGGGGAAAGAATGAACTCTAACGTGGAAACCTCATATAGACACACAGTATTTTAGCCCATGAGAAAAGTCCAAGGTTTGGAGAAGCCAGGGGAAAACCCAACACAACACATGCCATGGGGAACTCTGGGAACACAGCCCAGCACGGGTTTCTGCTGCTCATGAGCATATGCAGTGGGAGTGAGCTTTAGGGAGCTTTCTGCTTCCTCCAACTAAATGCGCTCAAGCCAGAGGGACCTACGGAAACCTGAATAAATGCTCCCCAACAGCCTTCTCTTCCACTCCAAAACTGCCCCCAAACACTCCCCCTCCATCCATTTCAAACACCCCTTCTCTACCACTTCACCAGAGAGCCTCCTTTTTTAGCTGGGTAAGTTGCCCATCAGAGTTATATCAGACTGTGCCACATAGCTCTGTTACCAGGAAGCTCTGTCCGATGAGATTCAAACCCATCCTTCTGGTGAACCCCTTATCCAGACTTCCCCTTCATCCTTCCTCTTCCCTCAACACTCAGAGCTTGTTCTGTGCCAGGCTCAGTTCTGGGTGCTAAAGAAAGAGGAAAGGGATGAACAAGACACACCTGGTCCAGGCCCTCCCAGAGGGCACGTTCTGTTCTTCTAGTCACACAACATTAACAGAGCACCTACTACATACCAGGCATAGTAGGTAGACTAGTTAGGGATACAGAAATGAACAAACAACAAAAATCCCTGCCTCCATGTAGCTTACTTTCTAGATAGGCACTAAATAAATCACACAAATTATGAATTATGAAGGTGCAGTTGCTTCAAGAATGTTAAGAAAACATATGAGGAAAAAAATCTGACTTGGTCACTCCCTAGGAATGGTATTAACTAAGATCTAATTGAAGAAGGGGAATTAGCTAGAGGTGTGGAGGAAAGTAAGAGCATCCCTGGCTGAGATTGCTGAAATGAAAGGAAAGTTAATTCAGAAGGGAAATAGACCAATGCAGGGGAATATAGGGAGAGACATGCAATAAATGTAAGGTAAGGCTCAATCACAAGGGGCTGTCCTAACTGTGGATCTGGGTCTTTTTCCTAAAAATCATAGGGAGCCACAGAAGAGTTTAAAGCAGAGGAGAGACATATGATATGATGTATGTTTATACAACATGATGCTGGCAGATGAGCAGAGAAAGCAGAAAGGCAAATAAAGAACACCACAGGAGTCCAGAGAGAGGGCAGAGGTCTGGGTTGTGTGGATGTTGTGAGATAGAGAGATAAGATGAACCTGAAAGAAATTTTGGAGCTAGGCCCCACTGGAGAGGAAGCCAATTGTATTAGTTTGCTGGGTCTGCTGTTATAAAGTACCAGAGATTGGGAGGTTCAAGAAACAGAGATTAATTTTCTCATGGTTCTGAAGACTACAAGTCCAAAATCAAGATGGTGGGAGGGTTGTATCCTTCTGAGACTGTGAGGAAAGAACGTGCCTAGGTCTCTCTCCTTTCCTCCTAGGTGGCAGTCTTCATGTTCGCATAGCTTTCGCTCTGTCTGCCTGTTTTGTCTCCAAATGCCCCTTTTTTTTTTTTTTTAAATTCATTTTTTTTTTTTTATAGAGGCATGTTTTATTTATTTATTTGTTTGTTTGTTGTTTATACATGCACTGGGTACAGTCAGAAGCGCGGGAGGGTGAGAGAATTCACCAGAGCCAGAGCGGGGAGCAGAGCAGGCAGAAGGACCGAAGTACACTGCTGAGGGGAGCAGCGGGCGGCAGGAGAGGTCTGCGCGCCATGTGGGACCCTCCGCCAGTGGCCGGGGAGCAGCCGGGGATCGAACCGGCGCCGCAGAGGCTGTGGGCAGCTTCGCAACCCAGCGCTCAACCGCTGTACCACCGGGGAGGCCCCAAATGCCCCCTTTTTAAAAAGACACCAGTCATGTTGGATGAAAGCCCACCCTAAAGACTTCATTTTAATTGAAGTAACTTTGGAAAGATCTTATCCCAAATAGAGCCATATTTTGAGGTAACAGGAGACAGGAATTTAAGTTTGGGGGGACATCTTTAGTCTACAACACTGAAAAGTTCCACAAGGAGTGAAAGGAAGATGGAATGGCCTTTTGTGTTCTTAGATGGGAGTGAAAGCAAGTCCTCTGTCTCCCTTTCAACTGACTAGAGTCCATTCATTGGGTCACATTTGCTTGTTTGAGTCCATGCCTTACAGAGGATTCACAGGTCTAAGGTTCTTATAATCTCCAGGGGTAATCTCCATCATGCTGAAAACTTTAGCCAGGAGAAGAACAAAGGACTGGGCTAGCCACGAAACACAGCCAGTGAAACCTAAGTTGGTCATGGACATGGCTGAGGAGGGAGCATAGCAGGTTGTACATTTTCCAGAAATGTCTGAAACTGTCTCCTCTCAGAGGCCCCCAAAGCTGCAGTCACTTGCTAAAATACCGATTTCTAAACCCCACACTTGGACCTGATTACATGCCCCCAGCGACTCTGGTCTCCTGTGACCTGGGGAGCAGCTGCTCCGCGGCCCTTTCTTCCACGGGTCTTAAGATAAACATATGCTCAGGGCTCTGCGGAACCCAGCGGTTTTGATCTGTGGGGAACTGGCACAATTCCTAGACCTTGATTATCCCACTAAATTGTCTCAAGGCAGATTCTGATTTCCATTTCTATTCCTGCCTCTCAACTCTGATTACTTCAGCAAGTGCCTTTCAATTGCCCCATTCTTTTTCTTTCTTAAAGAACAGCCTCTAACTTCAATTTTTTTAAAAATATATATCAGCTGCTTCCATGTTCTGGAAGCTTTGTGCTTACTACCTCAGGAAAGGGTTTAGGAAAAGATTTTGTTTCTCTGACTTTTGATTCCTTGAAGTCAATAGAGACAGACCTACCTGCCATTTTGATGAAGGCTTTTAAAGCCTTTGTAGAAAGAGCCTCTGGTGGGGTTCTCAATCACCAGTTTGGATGGGCCTCATGGCTGACACTGTTGGTTCCCTGCTCCCTGGACCTCCATACACTGAAAGCTGCTTAGGGCAAACTTTGCAACTCAGTGTGCAGGGGAGGCCAGGACACAGGAGTTCTAAGGAATTCATGCCTCCTGCAGCAGCCCTCAACCAACTGACAGACAGGAACTGGTGGATACATCACCCCAGCTTCTTTGTTTCTCAATTGGGGTAAGTCCCCACTGGACCCCAGAGTGCCCCACTGAGTCAAGCTCCTGTTGCCCACAGTGGTAACCTGCTTGATATCCTATCTCTTCCCAGATTCCTTTCTTCCCTGTCTCACTGCCTCCATCCCTTAACAGTGTTTGCCGGATTACCTCCCCAGGAAATGGCATGGACTCAAATCCTGTCTCAGCATCTCCTCAAAGGGAACTCAAAGTAGGTCATACTCTTCTGCATTCTTCTTCCTGCCCTCACTCACAGTTCTTACTCAAGAACTCAAATCCAAAACTGTAATAAGCTTTGAATTTTATTAAAGGATCTTTAGGCAGTAATATCACAGACTGCAGAAAGTCTTATCTTTTTGGTCATGCCAAATCCAGTCGCATAATTCAATCTGAGTGTTCCTCTGAGACTTTAGATCAAATTGGGTTTGAAGCTCAAATACACCGTTAACATCTGCAAATGCATTTCAACCAACTTAAACCTACAAGGGTTTCCGGAGATGGGATTGTAAAATGGTGCACCTTGGAAAAGAGTCTGGCAGCTCATTCAAATGCTAAAGTGTTACCATACAATCTGCAATCCCACTCCTAGGTCTATACCGAGAAGAACTGAAAATACAGATCCGCAGAAAATCCTGTACATTGGTGTTCACAGAAACAGCATTCCAAAGATCCAAAAAGTGGAAACAATTCAAATATTCATCAACCCAACTGATAAATGGATTTTTAAAAATGTGGTATAGCCATACAATGGAATATCATTTATCTATAAGAGGAATGAAGTGCTAATACATACTACAACAAGGATGTACCTCATAAATTTTGTTAAATGAAAGCCCATCTCAAAATGTACTATATAATTCCATGGATGTATAATGTCCAGAAAAGGCAGATTCCAGAGACAGAGAGTATATAAGTGGTTGCCAGGGATGCAATGAGAACTTACCACTAACAGGTGTGGGAATTCTTTGGGAGGTGATGAAAATGTTCTAAAATAAGATCGTGCCAATGGCTACACATCAACTTTATAAATAAACTGAAAACCACTGGATTATATTCTTTACAAGATGATTTTTTGTAACTGAATTATATTTCAATAAAGCTGTTATGGGAGAGAGAGACAGAGTTTCTGAAGTCCCCTATGAAAGCATACATTTAAATTTTTTACAGCTTTCTTACTATCCCAAAATATCTTTTTAAAACTATAACCTCAGAAGAAAAGGAAGCTAAGACTCTGGCTGTGAGTCTTGGTGATGGCCAAACTGAATTCCACCAGCAAGCACAGTCACAGCAACACACCTTGTGCACAGCCAAAAGACATGAGCAGATCTGGCTCTGGATCCCAGTGTGGACTCCTGTTCATGTGACCTCAGCATTTAATGAGATATATCTAGATGAAAGCTTGTTTCAGCCAGAGAGAAATGTCTTCTTGAAACAACATCTGAGAGAGGTTGTGCACGCATTTGCTCATGCAAGACACCTGAATCTTCACCGCAATGGACCAACTTGTTCAGGTGGCCCTCTGTCCAGTACCAGCAGGCTCTTTAACCCAGAAATGCTTCAAGGTTACAAAAGATTTCATTAAGAAAGGCCATGGTCATTTCCTGGGGTGAGGGCAGACCACAGTTCAGCATGGAATTAATTTCAACAACACAAAGTTTAACCAACTGCAACAGTCTTACAAAACACCTTTAAAATCATCCCCAGAAAAGGGAGTGTCAGAAAAATCAAATGAGTGATCCAAAGTCATTGAGTAGAAACTGGTATTGCTGAGGCTCAGACCCACAGCTCCAGTCACACACCATGTGCAGGGCCAGGATTTAAACGGGATCAGACTAAGGATGTCCAGAAGCGAGGGTGAGGAGGAAGCCAAGCCCACATCAAGTTGCTTCCCACACCAGGGAGGCAGTGAGCATGATCAGCTGACATGACACTTGGAGGGAAGTCTAGAATGACCAACCATTCAGGTTGGGGACCAATTCTGGATGGTTTCTCCTAGAATCCACACACTAGCCCTGTTAACTGACCTAAAGCACCTATCTGGTGCCCAGCACACAGTAGGTAGCCTAAATGTTGATCCTTTCCCTCAGTAAAAAGTCTGGTGGTCTGAAGTCAATAACCTGCGTCTCAATATAGATTAAAAAAAGACAGAAAGGAACAGTTGGAGCACACAGAAAGACAAGCAAGAGTGGGCAGAGACTCAAAGAACACCCAACTTTATCCAATAGGTAATAGCTTGAGAAGCCAAGTCTCAAAGAGAAGTAGCAACTCCCCCATGGTTGTCCAGCATGACGCCTTGGTCATTTGGTAAAAGAGTTATTCCATACTGCCAGGGTTTTTCCTAAACACTGAGGAGCAAAAATAATTTTCCTCCAATAATCCTTGGCAACTCTTAATAAAGACACTGCTGGCATGAATGCTAAAATTGCCTAAACATGGCTAACTCTTGGATAATGCTGGTTAATCCTGGCTAATGTTTGATTCTCTAAAGCATCTCTTCCCATCAATAAACTTTTTTGTGGGAGACTCTCATTTGCCTTGTGTTTCTTATGGAAATGTGATTTGTACATACATCCTCCCTGCATAAATATTTAGCTCATCATTGTGCAGCACAAATTCCCTGCAAATTAGGTGGAAATCAGCCTCAGCTGACAGAAGCATCTATACTCATCCAGGGGAAAATCATTATTATTTAGAACTTATTAAGCCCTGACAGTAAGTACTGAATGGTCCCCGGAACTTCAATAAATATTGAATGCAAATGTAAGCCAAATGCTTCAGCTAAGATTGTTCTTGTAATATCCACCTGCCAGGAGGCAGCAAAAGGTTGAGGAAAGAAAATGGGTTGAAATTTGGCTCTGCCAGTTGCAAAGTGTTTCAACAAAAGCAAATGGCTAAGTCCCCTTACCTATGAAATGGGTCTAGCCAGGCCTATCTCAAAGGGTGTTATAAAGACTGAATGAGACAATAGGTGTGAAGTTCCCAGCATGAGATCTGGGGCACAGTAGATGTTCCGATAAATGCTCTTTTCGAAAGAACGAATCCCAAGTGGGTGAGATGAGGAACTGTTAGCACACAGGTTGGTTACAGCTGTATCCCACTCCTGGGCTACCCATTTAATTTGCTGTGATCTCAGGAGACTTTATTTGATGACGTAATTAACGCCACCGAGATGACATAAAACTAAAGTCTGTCAATAGCTAGGGGTAAAAATCTACATATTTCACAAACTGCATGTTTAGACTTTGTAGCCCATGATGTCCATGGCTGCCCACACCTCCTGGTCATGTCACTGTGCCCCTGACCCTCCATCTGTCAGCAGCCAGTTCTAGTGGCTGAGGGCTCTTCCTCGGGATCTGTGGAAAGTCACCCTGGCAGCAAGTACAGGTCAGACGTGCAGGGAATGAAGGCTCCCAGGAGTGCCCTCGACCAACATAGGGGTTGGGAGTGTAAATGCCCCGACTCTCTCTCCTCTCTCATGGGGTTTTTCTGCTCCCCCCACCCCGACCTGGACTAAGATCCAGACACCTATCAGGGATCAGTAACACGCTTTGTGGGTTCTTTTCCTTCTGATTCACTTCCCCACGTGTGTGACCTCCCAAATGAAGTCCCTTCCCTTCCCTCTTGTCTTGGAGTCTGGGAGAACTTTGAAGGAGTTCAAGATATACTCCCCCAAAATACGCATCTTCAGCACATTGATTATTTGGAGCGGAAGGCACCTGAGAAAACATAAGTGCAGGAAGGGTTCTGACCTCTCCTTTGCTACCTAGAAACAGGTCATAAAGTTTCCCATGGCAATGGCACCCTCCCTGTACCATGAAGAGTAGAACAACCTTATCAACAGAGCTGGGAATCCACACTGAAATGGATCTGTACAAACAAATTTGCTGAAAGAATCCATTTATCTTCCACTAGTTTGGGTAAGTCCCCCATATATCTCCTCGACATTCCCCCAATTTACTGCTCTTAGGCTAGCCCGAACCCCTTTGTCATGTCATGTCTCCACAATGTATTGCTTCTTTGCGCACTGGTCACTTCTTCAGGTCTTCATTCTCTTGTGAGGGTCTCATGTGCATGAAAACGGTAAGCAGACTTGTATGCTTTTCTCCTGTTAATACACCTTATGTCAGTTTCATTCTCAGACCCAGTCAGTTACCCTAAGAAGGTAAAGAGAATTTTGCCTCCTCTGCAGCCCAAACTAAGTCACAGATGTGCTAGGTTCTCCATGCTATGCTTGAAGCTCAGAGTCAAGCCAAGAACAATATGGGAATGAAAAAAAGCTCCCATTCCCTGAAGCCAGCCCTCCAGCCCCAGACACCCAACAGCGTGCTAGACATCCCCCCTTGCTCTTTAAATCAGTGCGAAAAGAGATCTCCCACCTGTCCCCTATATCCTTGCTCCTACAATTGGGTCCGCTCCATCATCTACTCCTCCCAAGCCAAAAATCTGAACATTATTCTCCCTTTTTTCCTTTCCCTCTCCTGCCCCCCACCATTTTCAGTTATTCACCAAGTTCTATTAATTTGACCCCCTAAATCTTTCCTAGATTCAATCACTGGTCCCCATCGCCCTAATCACTGAGCAAAGCAGGACCATCGACACATCTGGCCTGGACCGAGGCAGCAGCCTCTTAACATGTCCCCAACATAGGTACCTCGACTACCCACAAGCCTCTCTCCATGTCACAGCTCAGGGAATTGTTCTTTTGAATTGTGCATTACTTTAGCAACCATTAACGTTTACTGAAGGCTTACTTTGGGCACAGCACTGCTCTGTTCCTACAACCCAGCTTAGTCTCTTCTACTTCCTGTGGCATTTGGGTAGAATCAAATTCCCTATTCAGGCCCCCTGGTGGCACAGGGGTTACTGTCAGCGCTATCAAGCTATCGCCAGCCACTGCAGCATGAGTTCCATCCCCAGCCAGGGAGTTGACCCACATGGCACAGCAGACCTCTCCTGTCTCGCCTGCTGCTCCCCTCAACAGTGTATTTCAGTAGATCCACCTGTTCTGCTCCCCACTCTGTCTCTGGTGAATCCTTTCACCCCCCTCACCTCTGGCCTACACCCCAGGTTTTGTATACATAAATAAATAAAAATAAAATCTTTTTTAAAAAATTTTTTAAAAAAGCCCCAACTCCCTCCTTGAGCCTACGAGGCCATAGGAATCCAGTTCCCCTTTTTCTCTAAGGCTTTCTCTCTATATTTCCCCTGCTGGATTGACTCCCAAAAGGTCTCTTTAAGAACAATTTCATCAGTCAATTTTCTGTTTTTATTTTTCCATGGAGAATTGATGTCAAAGATAAACACTGTCAGAAATTAATCAAAGTAATGAAATCAGATTTTATTCCGCTACTACTGATCAGCGGCAAAGCACTGGGTTCTGCTCTGATCTGTGCAGACAGGCTGTTTTAAAGGGAAATGAGAGAATTTGGGGAGGTCAAGGGTGAGGGGTGTGGAGCAGAGTCAGGAAAGTGAAAAATAATAAAAAGTAGAAGCAGGGGTCAGTCCATATCAAACCCATCTGGGCTGGCTAACTGATGCCAATCCGGCCAAGGGAGGGGGTCTTGAGCCGTGAGAAACTGTATTAGTATTTTTTCAAGTCTTTATCGGCCAAGGTTGAAGATGAACTGAGAAGAAGCCTCAGAACCTGGCTAGAGCTTGATCAAGGAACAGAGCTGTGTCCCTGACTCTGAATGTCTATCATTGCCAATTCTTCAAGTCCACCTGACCCCACCCATCACTTCCCACGCCCTATTCCAAAGCCTTTCTCTATCTGGAGGAAATGGGGCCCTCACTAGGGCCCTGGGATAAGTATGATTTTAAGGACAATTATGTTTACCCCCTTTCATAGTCCATAGGTTCTTTAGAGCAAGAAGCCTCTCTGACTCTCTACAGGGCCTGGCACAGGGCCCAACACACAGTAGGTGCTCAACAAATGCTTGCGGAGTTTATTAATGAAGCTATCTAGTCTAAATCACAAATGTTTGGGATGCTTCCTTCAAGCCACCTTCCCCCAGGGACTTGCAGTTGATTGGACAATTACTCCAGCACTGGAACAAATCACCCTCAGGCGCTCGATAAAACTATTGAATGAACGCTGCTGACAAAGGAGCTGATTGCAGCTGTTTTGACCCTGAAAGTAATTACAGGCACCAGCCTCCATCTGCCTGTGGGGTAGCCTGGAAGGGGGTCCTCACCTCCATGCAGGTCTATCTTCTAAATAAACTCAAAAGAGCATTCCTTGTCACTTCCCCCAGGATCATTGTCACTTGTTAGAAATCAAATAGGGGGCAAGGCAGAGGTGTAATTTGCAAGGCGACCACCTCCCCAGGCTCCTGCTGTGCTCCCGTAATCTTCTCCAGCTCAGACACCAAACACAGTGAGCCCCCCACTCCCTTAAGTCTGCAGAACAGCTCACGACCAGATGGATGTCAGCTCTGCCTTAGTCCATCACCATCACCGCCACACAACGGCACTGCTTTCTTCCATACTGAAAACCTTGGAATCATCCCTTGATGCTTCTGTCCCTTCATCCACCCATTCTTTCCACAGACACCTACTGAGCACCTACAAGAAGCAAGCAGAAAGGGCTGGGTTATTAGCAATGAACAAGAGGCCTGATCCCTGCCCTCATGAAGCTCCTGGTCTAGAGGGGAAAGTGGAGATTAAACAAGTAGACATACATACATTCATTTTAAATTAAACACACCTATTTGTTGTTGGGTTCTTTGTCAGATCCTGGAGCGAAAGGATGTCCTAGTCATTGACCAAGATGCTTCCATGTTTGACTAAAGCTTTAGACAATGTCTTACTGACCATGGGCCCCTGGTCTTGATGTTTACTTAGAAACACTTTTTTTTTTTTTTGAAGATTTGTTTATACATACAAGAACTGGGGCACAGGCCAGAGGTATGAGGGCGGGGTGAGAGGATTCACCAGCGACATAGTGGGGAGCAGAACAGGCAGATCCACTGAAATACACTGCTGAGGGGAGCAGCAGGTGAGACAGGAGAGGTCTGCTGCACCATGTGGGTAGCTCCCTGGCTGGGGCTCAAACTCGCATTGCACTGGCTGCAGATAGTTTCTCAGTCTGACACTTATCCCCTTGGGCCACCAGGGAGACCCCTAGAAACTCTTCTTAATGTTTACTTTAGAAACTTGCAATTATAAATTCTTTCTCTGCCCCTTTGAGATGTAAATAGTCCCCCAGCCTCTTGCCAGTGTTATAAGCCAAGAATGTCCCTCTCAAGCTAACAGCATTCTTTGGAAATATAATCATCAAGAAAGATACTGCCCCCATCTCCAAGTCTCTGTGGGAGGGTAGGAGCCTAACTTTGAAAAGTACCAATGAGAAAACAGAGCCAGCCTAGTCTTGAGCAATGAACCCATTGCTTTTCCACTAGCTTACCCCCAGAACTTAAAAACCTTCCTTGGGAGGCAACCTACAAAGCAATCTGCAGCCACTGCAGCACGAGTTCGATCCCCGCCCAGGCAGCTACCCACATGGCGCAGCAGACCTCTCCTGACTTGCCTGCTGCTCTCTTCAGCAGTGTATTTCAGTCAGCCTGCCTGTTCTGCTCCCCACTCTGTCTCTGGTGAATCCTCGCCCCCCACAACTCTGGCCTGTACCCCAGTTCTTGTATGCATAAATAAATAAATCTTTAAAAAAAAATCCTTCCTGGCTTTTGGTCCAGTGAGGTGCAGTTCAAGGCCTTTCTCTTTAAAGCCTTAAAGTCTTCCTTCCCTATTTAACTCTGTCCAGGGCAATTTTTCACTGGTATCATACAGAAATGAATAAAAAAAAAGATCCTGCCCCCCCAAAAAATTTAAGGTGTGATTAGAAAGACAAAACATTCAAAACTGTAGTAAATGCTGTGACCAGAGGAAGCCATAAAAGAAGGTTTAACACAGGTAATATTTTTTAATTGAAGAATACTCGATATATAACACTATATTAATTTCAGGCTTACAACATGATTCAACGTATGACTATATTGTGAAATCTATCTCAGTAAGTCCACCTTAACCACATCTTTGGTTGTGATGAGAACTCCAGATTATTATCTTAGCAATTTTTAAATATACAATACAGTATTATTAACTAGAGCCACCATGCTATAATTTACACCCCCATGATTTATTTATGTTTTAACTGGAAGTTTGTACCTTTTGACCCTCTATGTAGAGGGTGTGCTGGCCTGAGAGCACCTCCTCAGGAAGGAAGGAGAGATTTCCATGCACAGCCCACTGTGGCCTTGACCACAAGTTACCAGGACCCTTGACCACAGGACCCAATCGCTGTCCTGGCCCAAGAACGATCAGATGATCAACGCCTCCTCCTCACTGGGGGAGCAAAAGCTCATCCCAGCACCTCTGACCAGTCTTTCCAGGAATCTGTCCCACTAGCCCTAAACACAAGGTTGTCTCTGGCAGGCCCCCTCCCTGCATCCTGCCCTCTATCCCAGGGCCAAAGTCTCAGTCTCTAAGCACCTTCCTTTCTTCTGCCATAGGCCCAGGGACTGCTTATGTCTCTGAGCTCTGGGCAGTGGTCCAAGCACTCAGCTCTTTCTCTCTCTGGGTAGGGAGCTCACTAAAGTCAGGCATGGAGCCCAGTAACCTTCTTGGCCTTGACTCTTGCTTCTGTGATGAGCTCTATCTGCATCCCGTCAAGGGCAATGAGTTACTGTGGAGATAGGCGCAGGACTTTTTTTTCTTTAATTCAATTAAGCCACATGCTGACTGTGATACTTTTCCTACTATCTAAGGCAGCAGGTACCTTTGCAATTACTTCCCCTCTGCTGAGGCTGCACGGCAGTTGGGGGTCTCCAGGAGATAGAGATGAGGTTGTGGAATCACAAGGACAATTTGCTGGGGGAGGGTACAAGCCAGGAAGCCCCAAGGACTGATGATGGAGCACCCAGAGAAAGAGCAGCCTGGCAAGAGGCAGCACAAGGGGGGTCAGGCAAACCAATCTGTGGAGCAGCTGAGATGTGACTTCCCATGGCTGGCAAGGGCCTTTGAAGAGAGAGGACATGTCTTAATCTGGGTCGCCCCAAAGCAGACCCAGAGACCAAGATTTGCACACAGGCAGTCTGTTTGGGAGGTATTCCAAGGAAGCACAGTGAGGGGCTGGGGGCGGGGGCCGCATTCAGGGGAGTGAAGACTGTCAAAATGGCTGCATTGATGAGCAGGCTGGTCACTGGGCAGGAGGAGATCCAATTCACTTGGAATTCTCTGGACACTCTAGAGCACATCTAGAAGTACCCCAAGTGGGGAGGGAGTCAAGTGTTCACTTGTTAGGGTGAGCTAAATGATCGCCCTTAAAAACTTTTGTCCATGTCCCACATCCTAACCCCCTCTCCAAACCTGTGAGTGTGACCTCAGTTGGAAAAGGGTCTTTGTTAATATAATAAAGGGTCTGGAGCTCATTCTGGATTACCCAGGTGGGCCCCAAACCCAATGACAAGGCTCTTCATGAAAGACACACAGAGAGAAAAGATTATGTCAAATGGGAGGCCAAGGTCACAGTGGTGCAGCCTCATAAGTGAAAGACAGAGGCAGAAGCCTGGTTTGGGTCCTCACAGGCTGCGCCCTTGGGCACGTAAACAAAATGTATGAGAAGAACCGGCCAAAGTCAAAGCAGACCTCTCCTGTCTCACCCACTGCTCCCCTCAGCAGTGTATGTCAGTCAGTCTGCCTATTCTGCTCCCTACTCTGCTCTGGTGAATCCTCTCACCCCCCACACCTCTGGCCTGTCCCCCAGCTCTTGTATGTATAAATAAATAAATCTTTAAAAAAAAAAAAAAGAACTGGCCAAAAGTCCTCTCCCCTGCCATGAAGATTGTTTTCCCCAAGGTGGACAAAGAGATCCACTGGGAGGAGGGTCCTGTACCCCAGGGTGGCCTCAGGAGTCTGCGTAGTGAGTCTGGGCAGGGGTGCCCTGTGCCTTGTGACCAGTGTGGTGTTTCGGGTAAAGAACATGGATAAAGAACGTGGACACGCCCAGTACTGCTAGGGTGGCTGTCAGAGCTGGGGCTCCACACCCAACCGCTGTGTACTGAAGGCTTTCCCCTGAAGTTCTCTCCGCCATGATCCCAGGTCAGGACAAAAGGGGGTATGTTGGGCACCCAAAGAACATCCTCAAGGAGGAAATCTTGTTGGCATTCCAAGCCACATGGCTGTTTGGATGCACCCACTGTTGGGAATTGAGCTGCCCCTGTCCTGCCAAGGGCCCCCACAAGCTCCACAGGGTCTCCCAGGTGGCACCTGACTTTGGGGGGCTGCGAAAGCAATAGCTTCTCATGGACACCTCGGCCCCCAGCCCTCAGACAAGGGAGTGAGGGGGAGTGGGCCCCAGAGGCGTCAGCCACTGTGATAACCTGCCCCCAGAGCAGGTTTCTCTTGAGGGTCCCTGACAGCAGTGTGAGAGCACCAGGTCCTGCGACCCCTAGACACACACACACACACACACACACACACACAGAAAGGCCCTCTGAAGTAACTGAGGGGACACTTCAGAGGTCCCAGAAAGAACAGATGCCAAAACAACTTAGATCACCCAGACTAGGTGATCACATTTCACAGCCCTTGGAGCAAAATATAACCCAGGTTACATTTGTAATAAAACGTTTTATAGGGAAGCAACAAAATTTCATGTAAGAATAAGCAATGTTTTAGAGCTTTGTATCATCAGCAGAATTAGATCAATTCGAATAATATACCAGTCGTAATATGCTCCCTTCCCCTTCAGATCACTCTGTGTATTAAATAAGAAATGTGCATGAAAGATAGGGAGCAGCCAGTGAGACAGTGAGTGAAACTATGCAGGAAGGGATGTCTTTAATACCCCCATCCACTATCTGGCAAAATTATTTCCAGTAATACCATGGGATAATCAGTAATAATCATTACTTTCCTGATTCCTTCTGCAGTTTGAAAACCACTAACAATTATCAATAATGAAGGAGAAATTTCCCTGTTACATTTATTATTCAGATTCAATAAAGTATTTACT
Organism: Talpa occidentalis; assembly: GCF_014898055.3. Taxonomy (NCBI): domain Eukaryota; kingdom Metazoa; phylum Chordata; class Mammalia; order Eulipotyphla; family Talpidae; genus Talpa; species Talpa occidentalis. The sequence continues at coordinate 95,178,528 of NW_023600993.1, forward strand.
GTAGAAACTGAAATTTGCACTTACCAAACAAAAATTTTCTATTCACAGCACACACCCCATTTCATCATTCTGAATTTTAAGCATAAATTAAAACTCCAAGTGGTCATATAGGATGATAGAATCAAAATAACTCACATTAGCATTCTCCATCATTTAATTACTAGGCTATTTTTGTTAATATTGAATCAATGGTTTAAATGCAAGGTATAAATAGGATCCCTAACATTAGAGACCTGAACTTCGCTCACGGCAAGTGTGAATGATTTTGAATCATTTCAAAATAAACACAAAAGTAGCTAAGCCCATGTATGTAGAAGGCTGACTATAACCGGAAATTTTTTGCATTAACTTCCTTGCAAAATGCAATGTTGGGTCTCTCTGTTGACCCAGGGGTTAAGTCTCAGCTCTATGATCGCTACAGCCAGAGTTTGATGCCTGGCCAGGGAGCTGACCCACATGGCACATCAGACCTCTCCTGTCTTGCCCACTGCTCCCCTCAGCAGTGTATTTCAGTAGATCCACCTGTTCTGCTCCCCACTCTGTCTCTGGGGAATCCTCTCACCCCCTGTACCTCTGGCCTACACCCCAGTTCTTTGACACTAAAAAAAAAAAAGAAATAAAATGCAATGTTTATGACAGGATAAGTGATTAGAATATGCTAATTTGAAGTTTATATTATTAAAACTCAAGAGTAACCACCACAATTTAGATCATAGATCAACTGAATATTTTAGGATGAGGAATGAGTTACCAGTGGTAAGGTTTAGAATTGCCAGTGTATGGTGATCATAAGTAAACAGACTGACTTTGTTGATTTCATTTTTTCTTTTTAAATTCTCTACAGATAATCCTTCCCATGACAGGGTTCCCCCACTATCAAAAGTAGAACATTCCTATTTGGTATGATTTGGAAGGTTTTGGGGTGTTCTGGAAATGCTTGAAATTTTTTCATATAAATTAATGATAATAGCCTGTCCATACCCAAAAAATAGCCTCCAAATCATACCAACCAATAACATTCTACTTTTGGATAGCGGGGGACACCTGTATTGTCCACACCCGGGGCAGCACTCCATCCTGTACATGGCTCATGATTGTGCTCCCCTCCATTCCTGTCTCAAAAAAGTGAAAATAGTGCACAGTTTTTGAGTGTTTGCCAATGTGTAAGAGCTTGGACATGTATCGACTCCTTTAATTATCAGTTCAAGTCTATATTAGAGGTCACTGTTCCTACTCCCATTTTATAGATGAGAACACTGATGCATTCAGAGACTTTGATATTTTCTATGGACACACTTTGCACACTTCAGGTGCAGTACAAGTGTTAGTAGAGCTGGCAACCATAACCACAGGATTTCATGTGTTTGCTCACAACAATGGACCAGAAATATCAGCGAGAAAAGGGAAAGTAGATGTTTATGAGGCTGTTAACAACCTGGACAAAATAGCACCGCCAAATCCAGCAGCACCAATGCTGTTACCGAAATGAAGCCTGTGAAGACAGCCAAATGTTGTACCCACATTTCCAATGCCAAGCAGTCAACTGCCAGGGAAGAGACGCAGCTCACAATCTGGGCAACCATGCACATGCAGAGGAATGGCCTTGGTGCTCACCAGTCCCCTGAAAACTCAACAGTCCCCAGGCTCCAGACCTCACCCCAGAGCCAGGTCACACAAGGATGGCAGGTTTCGCAGCATTGTCCGAGGAGAAAAATGTGAAACAAGAGATCACAGAGCTGCCCACAGGAATGTCCACTGGAATCCAGGAGCTCTGCACATGGATGGATACTTCTCTGGCCCACGTGTCCTTCATTGTTGAGTGCTTGGTCCCTAAAGCCGCTCTTTTCCGTAGACTGAGTCACGTTAGATAGTTACTTGGCTGGAAGGGTGCAGAAAGAGACTGTCACCAGGGGGACCAGAGCTAGAGGCCCCATCTCAGTTGCAGCTACTTCCTTTCCTCTACTTCACAAAAACTGTGAAGTCAAAGCCAAGAGCAAACAAAGTTAGCCTCAGGAGAAACATTTGGCCAGAGCTGTACCTGGAGCCAGGTCTTGCAGCTAGTCCAGGGCTTAGGAGGTCAGGAGCACGGCCTCCCTCTTGCTCTCAGAGCAGACAGACCGCTGTGCCAGGGCCTGCCAGACCATCCACACAGGGTCATGTGCTACGTAACGTGAGAGTCTACACCAATACCTGCTTCTTCTGATCCCATGCTGCAGCCTCTTCACTAATTCAAGCAGCATTTAGTAAATGTGAGCCCAGGACCTAGGACAGGTGCTAAGTGGTGCTGGAACCTTCTTGGGCAAGTCTCATCATATTAAGACTTCAAACAGCATGGATGAAAAGTGTCCTTCATTTTATGCCCCCCCCCTTGAAGACCACGCAGCCCACCCACCCCACTGAAGACCAGCAAGGGGAAGGGAGAGGCCCAAGCTCAAAGGCAAGTGGACAGCAGAGCTAGAGATTGATCAAACTCCGCCGACCCGCACTCAGACCTCATCACACCCAGCCTGGGTCTCTTCCAACCAAAAGGGAAATACTGGCAAGTAAGAGCCACAGAGGTATACCACTTTTCTTCTAAGGAATCAGCAACAATAAAAAACTCTGCCAATGTCCAGCTTTGTAGAGGAGGTAGGGGAAACTGCACCCGCCTACGCTACTCTTGGGAATGGAAATCCCTAGAGTAACTTTGGAGAGCAATTGGCCGGACCTCGTAAAACCAAGACTGGGCGACATAATGACCCTACTCCTGGCTACAAGCCCCTACATGGGTGCAGGGTTATCCAGGGCAAGAGGGGGAGAGGGTGCTCGTTGCCACCTTGTTTGTCCTGGTGAAAAATGGGGAACAATCTAAATCAGCAGCAAGATGGAAACGAGGAACAAAACATGGCCTAGCTCCGTGACAGAATACCTTGCAGCAGTCAGAACAAATGGATTAGAGCTAAATTTATCAACAAGAATAGAGGTCCAAAGCGTCCTGGTGTGAAAAATCAAGGTGTAAAGGGACCCTGAGCAAATTCATGCAAACAGTGAAATGCATTCCCACAAAGCCACACCGTGTAGCTATTATTTATGACACATTCTGTATGTAGATAAAAATACAGAGGTTCCCAAACTGCTTAAAAAGCTTGCCCAGAAGAAAGCACAGCTTTCGTGGTAGTGGCTGATTCCGGGAGAGGGGTGAAGTTTAAAACTGGAGGGTGTCCGTCCAAGGTATTGCATCTTTATAATGGTTTTTATCTCTTTTATTAAAAAGATACTTGAAGTAAATACAACAAGATGTTCACAGTTATTACCCCAGCAGTGAGCATGCCAATTCATTACTTCTACATTTTTCTTTTGTTCTAACTTCTCAAAGAAAAATAAATTGGGTATTCTGTAGTGCTGTTCTCTACCCCACCCGCCCCACCCTGCCTAAGCCTACGTGACTGATAGAACACACGTTTGCTTGGAGTTCAATACTTCATGGCCTGAGCAGGGGCGGAAAAGGATCCGTCCTTAAGGGAACAGGGAAGAATGCATCCAGGCCAGCCTAAGCTCTCCCTCCCTCCATTCTGACTAGAGATGACCTTGAGTTTGAAAAAGGAGAGGGTTTAATGCACTGGATGCTTCTCCCACTCTACTTTAGAGTTGGCAGGGAAATCTCACCTGGCTCAATAATTTATCAGAACCTAAGCATGGCAAGTTAGAGAATCTTAAATAGGCACAGGCAGGTAAAGGATGGTGAGGGGGACATGATCCCCATGAATAGGAGGGATAAAATGGGCATACAAATCACCTGGGGGCCCTGTTACAATACAGGCGGTGATTCAGTAGGTCTGAAGGGGACAGCAGGCAGGGATTCAGGGGAGTACTAGAATGTTGCATTTCTAGGATCTAGGATCATTTCAAGATCCTAGGTGTTGGTTTGCTGGTCCATGGACCACACCTTGAGTAGCAAGTCTCCACACCGCCCACTGTCAATTGCCACCTGCTCCTTCTGCTTCATCTTCCTGCCCCCACTCACCGAGCCACTGGGCCTCAATCATTGGCTCTTTGAGACCTGGGTCTCCAAAAACTCTCTTGTTATTCCTACCTAAAAGAAGAATTCCTAAACCCTTCTCAGCACCCAGCTCAGGAAGGAAAATGGAGTGATGTAAGGGAAAGAGAACTGCTCCTGGAATGGGGTAGAATATGTGACCAGAGGCCAGTCAGTTTGCCCACAGGGTCTCTGCTTCCTTGTCTGTGAAGTGGGGATGAAAACACACAAGCTCAAGTGTGTGGTGAAGGTTAAAAGATCTGTTAACTAACGAGCCCTCCTGGGAGTCAGCAGTCAAGGCCTCCCGACCCCACTGGCCCATGGAACCCAGTGGCAGAGAGAACACGCATGTGAGAAGACGCTTGGCGAGCAGGACTCCTCCCTCTGCTCCATCTCCACGCTTTCACTGCCCTTCTAGAAGCAGAAGTGTGAAGGTCCAAGTCCTCTCAGCTGTTCTTGTGACTCAGCCCTGGGCAGTGAGCTCGGAAATACCACTCGCAGAGCCTGTGCTGGTGACATTTCAAATCCCTCACACCCTCTCCCAGGCTGTCTGGCCTGCCCATTGCTTGCAGACTGCACGGGGCATTCTGTCTCCTCTTCAAGGGCTTATTACTCTACATGGGACAGCACTTAATCGTTTACAGAGCAGTCCCAAGGGCCTAATCCTAGGTAATGCTCCCAGCAGCCCTGCCAAAGAGGAACTTCATGCTCAAAAGGTCAAGTCCAGTGCCAAAGCTACCCAGCTGCTCTGTAGCCAAGTCAGAATTTGAATCCAGGACCTCCTAGCTCATAAGCCTCCGATTTTATACAAGCTCCTTAATGATACAAACAAGGACAAGCTAAGGTCACTGTCCCTCTCGGCCTTTAGACTCACCCTCAGCGCAGGCAAGTGCTGGACCAGATACAGAACAAGGCCCAGAGCTTTCCTGCACCCATTTGCCGCCCCAAAGACAGGCAGTCCAGGGAGGATCCCGGGACACTCCACCCAGCGCCCTCCAGGGCAAGGCAGCGGGATCTCCCTGGACAGACTCCCCTTGGAGCCTGACATCAGTACCAGGGGACACACAGAACAGTCCCTCTGGACACTGCTCACTCCGACACCTTCATTCCACCAGACTCAGATTTGGGGTCAATGAAAGGACGGACTGGAGGTGTCCCGGCCCAACCCCAACATAAACAATACTACTAAAGGGGCCAAGAGCGCATGGGCCACCCCATTCCTGCCTAATGGTGGCACTGCGCATGGCTGCTGGCTTTCTCAGGCCCGGCCTGTCTTCTGCCATCCCTTCCCTCCCAGACCTGCTGCCCACACCCCCAGGAACCCTCTTTTATGAACAAACTCAACACAAGCTTAACCACTTCACCAAACACTCAGGGACTGCACCTTCTGTCTCAGCTAAAGTTCTCTGAACCCACCTTCCCGAAAGTCCCCCACCCCCAAATGGAGGTTCTTCTCCTCCCCCGCTTCCCCTAGGACACATAACCTTATAGTCCAACTTTGCAAAAAGCATCCTCGCTGCTTCCCAGAGCCACACCCAGGCCCTGGCATTCTCACCTCAGGTAAAGCTGTCTTCAGGCTCCATGCCCTCCTCCTGAAGTCTCTCCCCTCCCTGAGCTCAGTCCCCTTCTCTACTCCAGCCTCTGGCACTTTCCAGAGCAGGATTCCTCAACCTCACTATTAACATTTTGAGCCTCATCTTTGTCCTGGGGAGCAGTCCTGGGCATTAACAGGCACCCAGGCCTCTACCCACTAGACATCAGCAGCACATCCCCCTCACTCACAACAACAGAAACATCTCCAGACATTGTCCAGTGCCCTCCAGGGGGACAAAATCACCCCCAATTAAGATCCACCAGTACAGAGCAGTATCAGCCACGGGAGCCCAGCACCCATGCCCTCACCCACGCCCAACCAGTGACAGTCACCTCCCTGTGCTTCAACCCTCTCCTTCTACCTTCCCACTGCGCAGGACTCCCCAGGAAGCAGGTCAAAGGGTGAGAACAGAAGCTCTCCAGGGCCCAAGCATCATCCCACGCCACTCGGCATCAGCTGCCTCCTCAGAGCCCATGTCTTTCACAGCGCAAGCCCCCGTCTGTGACTGAAATGTTACTTGCTACTCTTTCTCCCTGTCCTGCTGCCTGTTCTGCTGCCTCCACCAGCATCCAAACTCCCCGACGGAAGGATCTCTGTTATTTTCTTGAGTCCTCTACCCCCTACACTAGCAGAGTATCTGGCACAGAATACATCTGCGGAAGGAGAGAAGGAAGCAAGAAAGGAAAAAAGGAAGGGAAGGAGCTCCACAGAAGAGGAGCCAGACTGATGAGAATAAAGAGTTAAATATAACATCTGTGCCATGAAATAAACTGTAGTAATAAAGAGATAACGTATCTCTACATTCACCGACATGGAAATATCCCTAAAAAGCTATTTATATGCCTGTCTGCATATTGATATGCAAAGAAATATCTGAAATATTTAAATATCACTAAAAAGTTAAAAAAAAATTTATTTCTGAATGGTGAATTTTCAGGGATGTGGGGGAGAGTTTTGCTTTCTCTTCCATTTCCTGCAATAAGAACCCACTATCCATTCCAAGCATAAAATTTTTCAAATCATGTTTTCAAAGACTGTATTTTAAGAAGGAAGATCCTCATGATAAAATGTTAGTAGAAAATGAGATATACAAAGAGGTTTGTTATACATTATACACAGCCCAATTCAAATGACTTTGAAAATTTCTTATGGAAAGCCCTAAAAAAAAATCAGGGGAAAATCCACCACATGTCAGGTCTCCCCTGGTGGCCCAGGCAATTGAGTGCAGCACTGGGAAGCTGTCCGCAGCCTCTGCAGGACGAGTTCAATCCCAGCCTGTGGGTGAGAATCCCACATGGCACGGCAGACCTCTCCTGTCTCTCCTGCTGCTCCCCTCAGCAGTGTATTTCTGTCGGTCTGCCTGTTCTGTTCCCCACTCTGTCTTTGGTGAATCCTCTCACCCTCCTGCACATCTGGCCTGTACCCCAGTTCTTGTATGCGTGAATAAATAAATCTTTAAAAAAAAAAAAAAGAAAAGAAAATCCACCACATGTCAACGATTCTGAGGGGTGGGGGTGGTGAGGAGAGCTCTTTATCATTTCTCCTTCATATGTGTCTTTACTTTCCAAATTTTCTAGAGCAGTGCTGTCCAATACAAGCAACTCACTGTTGACACTGAGATGTATCATGGATGACATGCTCCGAGGATCCGGATTTTTTCATTTGATTTTATTAATTGAAATGGAAATACCTGATGAGCCCATTGGCTACTGTATTTGAAAGAAGAGTTCTAGCCTGGACACATATGTTGATACTTAGAAAAAGAGCACTGGACGTAATTTTTAAATTAATAAATAAAAAACTCAGAACAGAAAATCCAAACGCTGCCCCAGAGTCTGGCCCAGTTCCAGTCCGATTCTGCATGCTGCATCTGTTTATTATAAGATCTGAATGCCCCATCCAAACTTTCTTGGCAGATGTATCATTTTTATACTTTTTTCAAAATGAAAGGATGATTTCTTCATTTCTTATTCGGTTTTTGAAAGTGAGGCAGAGTCAATGAACTCACTCATATTCCAGAAACTGACTTCCTTAGACCTTAACAGAAGGTACTTAAGTGCACAGATGTTTGCTGGTTTTAAAAGGAGGCCTTGCTGTGTATGAAAAAAACATTCCCCCTAATTTTTTGCTCAATTTGTTTTAAGTTGGTAATGAAATCTGTGAATCTGTGCTCCCTTTCTTTAGGAAAAATGGAATTTTGATCTCTTTTAAAAATCAGAACGCAACAGGATAATGGAGAAATCAGTCTCAATAGCACATTTCATGTGGGTTTCACGGCTGTGATGTAAACATGATGATGCTATGCTTTTGGGGTTTTTGAGATTTTTGCCACCAGCATAGCAGCTCAGGTGGATTACTGCCTAATGCATACTTCTTTGATAGATTTTTGTCAACAAATTGCATGTCTGCTCTTTTGAAATAAAATCATGAAGTTGTTAGTGCCTTTGCACAAAGACCGCTCCATTCTGTCTGCCCCAGGGAAAGAGATACCCCTAGTCACCCCGTTCTCTCCTGGCATGAGGAGCTGAAGCAGGGACAAACAATTCACTCTGACTGGACTCTCACTACGTGCCAAGCAGTCACATCCATAAGAGATCTGAATAAGCATCTCCTTGGAACCCGAGTGGAGAGCAGAGAGGGTATTGTGTGGCCCCTGGTTCACAAAATAAATTATAAACTAAAACTTTGAACATTTGTGTTTTATTCACCACCTTAATAGATAGTATTGATAGACTCTGGATTCAAAAGTGCAGAAGAAGGTAATGGAAAACATTCCAAATTTCACCACTAGCGGCAGGAAGCTTCCACTTTTGGAAAGCGTTCTTGTAATTCTCTCTATTCCAATGGTGCACAACAGAGGGCAATTTCATCCCCAGGGGCTCTCTCACAATGCCTGGGACATATCTGGTTGTCACCACTGGGGAGGGGGTGCTACCGGCATCCAGTGGGCAGAAGTCAAGATGCTGCTAAACACCCTACAGGGCATACAGGACAACCCCCCACCCACCCAGATGCATCACCCAGATGCCAGCAGTGCTGAGGCTGAAAAGCCTCGCATGGGCATGCAGCTTATGCTGAGACGGAACCCAGGTTGCACATGCCCGCCATCTGCCCCCCTGCAAGAACACATGAGACCAGTCACTTGTCCACTGTGGTCAAGCACCATCCCTTCCTAGAGAAGCCTCATGTGGTTCCTACCAGCACTCTCTAAGCGGAGGAAATAGTACAGATTTTACAGCTGGAGAGACAGAGGCTCAGAGAGGTGAAGCTTCTTTTTTTTTTTTAAATTTTTTTTTTTTTTTTTAAGATTTATTTATTTATTTATACAAGCACTGGGTACAGTCAGAAGCGCGGGAGGGTGAGAGAATTCACCAGAGCCAGAGTGGGGGGCAGAGCAGGCAGAGTGAGGAAGTACACTGCTGAGGGGAGCAGCGGGCGGCAGGAGAGGTCTGCGCGCCAGGTGGGACCCTCCTCCAGTGGCCGGGGAGCAGCCAGGGATCGAACCGTCGCTGCAGTGCCTGCGGGCAGCTTCGCAACCCAGCGCTCAACCGCTGCGCCACCGGGGAGGCCCGAGGTGAAGCTTCTTGCCCAAGGTGGCACAGCCTTGGCCATGACGCTTATCTAGAATCCAGGTCAGAGGGATTCTAAACTCTGCCTTTCCCACCACCTGTCCATCTGCTGCCTTTTATCCCAGTTTGCCTTGAGTTACTCCAAGAGCCTGAGGGAGGCAGGATTGTGGCTTACGTGTGATTCTGTTATTTAAATCCTCTCTAGAGCCTAATTTTTATTTCTGTCAATATGATCTGTCAAGAATTAAAAAGTACTTTCACATTCCTCACTAGTCCTTTTTCTGTCAGTTTTCATGGCATGTCCGACTTTTTTCTATGTATATATTTATCCACTGCATGATCTTTGTAACTGCCATGTCTTGGTTGTGTTTAAGGTGCCTCCTTGGCCTCATCTTATAACATTTACCTTGAACTCCACCTCTCTGGGAGCTGTGTGTGACTCCTGCCTTCTTCCTGTTGGTGACTGGCAGGTGTATCTGTGACATTCTACCTTCATTATATAACTTTAGGGGGTGTGGTCATCTGAGTCATTTGTTTTTAGCTGGGTTTTTTTTTTTATATAAGTGGGCCTCCCTCGTGGCGCAGCAGGTTGAGCACAGCGCCGTGAAGCTGTCTGCAGCCTCTGCAGTGAGGGGTCGGTTCCCGGCCAGCCAGGGAGATTCCCGCATGGTGCGGCAGACCTCTCCTGTCACGCCCATTACTCCCCTCAGCAGTGCTTTCAGTCCATCTGCCTGTCCTGCTCCCCACTCTGTCTCTGGTGGATCCTCTCACCCTCCTGTACTTCTGGCCTGTACCCCAGCTATTGTATAACTAAAAAATAAATCTTTAAAAATAAATAAATAAAATTTATATAAACTTTTCATAACAGATATCTTTGGTCTTCATTCCATTTTCTTCTTTTGCATTTTACATGTTCTTGTTCTCTCTCTTATTTTCTCATTTTTCCTTCCTTCTGATAGTCTGGTAAGCAAAGTGTTTTTAGTTTGCTATAATATGAATGTGTCCCCAGCAAAATGCCTATGTTGAGATCCTAATGTCCAATGAGATGGTATGGGGGGCACAGAGGGCGTGGGACATGTGTAAGTCACTGGGCACAGGCCCCACGAATAGGCTCAGTGCTCTGATAAAAGGGACCCCTGAGAGCTTCCTGGCCCCTTCCACCATGTGAGAGCACAATGAGCAGTTGGCAGTTTGCAACCAGAAGGGGGCCTTCACCAGAACCTAACCATGCTGGACCCTGACCTTGGACTTCCAGCTTCCAAAACTGTATGAAATAAACTTCTAAACCACCCAGTCTGTGGCATTTTATTTTAGCAGCCTGGGGGAAGTAAAACACTTATTTGCTAATTTTTCCTACCTTCTGCTAATTTGGTAAACAGAATGTTTTTAGTTCCACTAGTGGTTATTTTTATATCTTTAAATAACATGCTTTAACTTATATGTCTCAAGTTATCAACTACAAAAATTAAAATATAGCTGTGGACTCCTTCAGGAAAGGTGTAAAAATCGGCTGTTAAAATGGTCCTCACTTTCTCCTCACCCCCATCATCTGGTCTCCAAAGGCACGCACTGGGTATTTTGTCTCCATCTTTTCTAGTTAAAACCATGAGCCCGTTTTGTTATATAAACTTTATTTTTAAGAATAATGATAGCTACATCCTATTTAATAACTTTTTCATGGTTATTTAAATTTAATTTTATAGATAAATCATTTCATAGCACACCACCTGACAAACCACTTTCCTTTCTGAGCATGCTAAACGATTTCCTTGAGAGTTCCTTATTTTGATTCATCTCTTGGTTGACTGGAGCATAAATTTCATGTATTCTCTCTCCACACCTTTTCCCTCAAAAAAGGCTATCTGGATGATGTACTTCCTAAACTCAAGCATATTTGAGTCATACATAAATATCAACTTCAGGCATAAAATTCCGGATTCCATCTTCAATTATCTTCATTGTTTCATTTCCTCTTGGAATCTAACATCAGAGTTAAAAAGCTGAGGTCGCCTGATTTTTTTATTTTCTTTGAAGATCACTCTGCTTCTCCTGCCTGAATTTTCACCAGTCATTCTTCATCTTTGAAATGTAATAGTTTTGTGAGAGCACATGTCTCACTACCTTTTTAATCCCCATTAAATTTACTTGGTAACCCTTTTTGAGCTGAAAAGACCTATCTCCTCTGCGAATGTTTTCTTCTATTTCCTCTTTGAATATTATTTCTGTTACATTTGCTCTATTTCTTACTGACCAAGAACACAGATTATCCCCATGTCGGTTCCAGTTTCCTCTTCTCCATATCTAATCAGGGCATCAGTCAGGATTTGGGCAGTACAGATATTTTAATAGTAATAATTTAATATACATAATTGTTAAGTAAGTACAAGGCAAAAAGAGAACATTAAGATATTATAGAAGTAGCAACGACAGGGAGCAACAACCACTCTGAGTACTGGGGAAACAAAAGGAAGAAATTGATTTTATTAAAACTTAACGGTAAATTTCTATGTTATGTGTATTTTAACACAATAAAGAAAATGGAATTTTAAAACATAGAAGCTCAAAGGCGGGCCCTGCAAAGCTGGAAATCAGAGCACCGAGGAGGGAACGTTACTCAGCTGTTCTGGCATCTCTGAGCTCAGAGGTGGGGGCCCTTGAGGCTGCGTCCAGGTCTTACAGCTCCTGCGTTCTAAGTCAAGCATTTCACATTCCACTGCCAAAGTGTAGAATAGTGGCAGGTCCCATGCAGAGACACTTCTAGGCCAGTAGTTTTCAAACCTTGACTGCATATTGGGATCACCCAGGGGACTATTTTAAATACTGATGCACGGATCCCATCTTTTAAGAGTCTGTGTTAATTGGCTGGGGTATTGCCTGAGCACTGAGAGTTTTTAAAGCTCCCCAGGTGATTCTGAAGTGTAACCAAGGTTGAGGACCACTGGCCTAGAATGATCTCTGCATGGGACCTGTTACCACCTTTGTGAATAAGGAACAGATCAGTGTTCACAGCCCTGGTTTTATAATGTGATCATCACCTACGAAGATTTTCTTAAACTGGTGATGTCCCTCCCTTCCTAAGTTTAATTCCTAATTTAATAAAGGTCCTAAGTTTAATTCATTTGATTTGGGCTGACATTTGGGAGAAGTCCTAATGTATAGCCAAGATTTAGGGAGAGAAAGAGCAATAACGCATATTTCTCCAAGTGTGGAATTTTGGTTAGTAAAAGTCAGTTATCATAAAAAGGCAGAATTTCCTAAAATTATATCAGCATCAATACTAAGTTAGTAGGAGAAGCTCGAAGCTTGACAATTAGATGACTTAATCTGGGGCTTCTTCACCATGAGCTGTCAGAGACAGAGACCAACTCAGGATATACGTGCACACACACACATACTCATTTGTGCCACAGTGGAGAGGACAGCATTAGGAGAAAATTATGTGTGTTGAAAAATAAATTTAAATTTCCTTTAATGTAAACTGCAAGCTACCTCTTTCATTGCCCCAGGGGAGTGGTTCTCAGACCTGCAGCATCCATACCACCAGGTAATGAGCTGGGAATACAAATTCTTGCCCCCCCCCCCCAAGACTTACTGAATCAGAAACTCTGGGATGGGGCCCAGTAGTCTGTATTTTAATAGGTGTTCCACGGAATTCTAATGCACACTCAAAGTTGAGATCCACTTCCCAAAGCAGTGTCATCTGGAAAGACCCAGAAAAAAACAAAACTCTGAAAGGGCTGTGCCCCACAACATCCCAGAAACACACTCAATGGGTAGCCCACCCTCCCTCTAGCAGACCAACTGCATCACCATAACAACATGACACCCCTGGTGAGTCTCAGACATTCAGCACAAAACAACTTTTCTTAATAACCTGAGCAATTTGTACATAAAATCAGATTCTTGCGCCCTTTACCCCCTCACCTGCCTACAACTAGCATCATCCCCTTAACTTTTCCTTTGGCTGCTGAGAACTTATATTTGTCTAATCCCATTTTATCCTCTTGGATCAGAGCAAAGTCCTCCCAGATTTTGACAACATATCATCTGACAGTCCTAGTTGTTGCCTAACTGTTACAATTTAATTCTGTTAGCAATGCTTTCATCGATGCCTGCTACATCCACTGTTTAGGTAGCCCTAACACACTGCCAACCCTGATGAGGTGCAGAATAAATGAAAGCCTCTGATTTCCTTTCCTGACTGATACTGAGCAGCATCTACTCCAGCCTGCATCTCAGCTCTTGGTATGCTGGACCCAGATATACAATCCCATTATATCTCTCCAGATACACATCACTGCTGCTTGATTCAATTATGCCTATAAAGAGCATTTTTCATTCAAAGTATACAAGGTGTTATAATCTAGTGTTACCTCATTTAAAATAAAGAAATTGGGGACCTCCCTGGTGGCGCAAGGGGTTAAGTCTCAGCACTATGAAGCGATCATCAGCCACTGCAGCATGAGTTCGATCCCTGGCCAGGGAGCCAACCCACATAGCTCAGCAGACCCCTCCTTTCTCACCTGCTGCTCCCCTCAGGAGTGTATTTCAGTAGCTCTGCCTGTTCTGCTTCCCACTCTATCTCTGGTGAATCCTCTCACCCCCCAGACCTCTGGCCTGCACCCCAGCTCTTGTATGCATAAATAAATAAATCTTTATAAAAAAAAAAAAATAAAATAATTTTTGAAAAAAATTTTTTAAGTTTTTCCCAAAAGAAGATGTGAGATATATATATTAAAAAGATACAGGCCTCCCTGGTGGCGCAGCAGTTGAGCGCTGGGTTGCGGAGCTGCCTGCAGCCTCTGCAGCGCCGGTTCGATCCCTGGCTGCTCCCCGGCCACTGGAGGAGGGTCCCACATGGCGTGCAGACCTCTCCTGCCGCCTGCTGCTCCCCTCAGCAGTGTACTTCGGTCCTTCTGCCTGCTCTGCTCCCCGCTCTGGCTCTGGTGAATTCTCTCACCCTCCCGCGCTTCTGACTGTACCCAGTGCTTGTATAAATAAATAAATAAATAAATACATCTTTAAAAAAAAAAAAAGATATATAGGGGCCTCCCCTGTGGTGCAGCAGTTGAGCGCTGGGCTGGGAAGCTGCCTGCAGCATCTGCAGAGCCAGTTCGATCCCCGGCCACCAGTGAGGGTCCCACATGGCGCGCAGACCTCTCCTGCCACGCCTACTGCTCCCCTCAGCAGTGTACTTTGTTGGTCTGCCTGCTCTGTTCCCCTCTCTGGCTCTGGTGAATTCTCTCATCCTCCCGCACTTCTGACTGTACCCAGTGCTTGTATAAATAAATAAACAAATCTTTTTTAAAAAATTAAAGATACATAGATATAAATACATAGATATAAAAGAGATATATATAAGATATATACATGTGGAATACTATTCAGCTATAAAAAATTGAATTTTGCCACATACAGCAAAATGGAAGGAATCAACGGGAATAATGCAAAGTAAAATAAGTCAGAAAGAGGTAGATAAATACTGGATAATTTCACTTATATGTGTAATTTAAGGAAACAAAACAGATGAATGAATAACACAAAATAAAAAGCAAATAGTGGACTTCACAACAGAGCAGAAGTTACCAGAGAGGAATTGGGTGGGGGAAGAGTGGAGGGGGGGTTCAGTGGATGGTGGTGGTCTTTTGTTTTAATTTGCTTAATAAAAATATGTTAATTAATTCACTAACACCTCTTTCCTGTCTCATTCTCTACTTTCTCATTGACCCTTTCTGGGGTCATCTCCCAAACTTCTTAAACTCAAATCCCTTTCTCGGGGTCTTCTATAGGAGCCCAACCTAAGAAATCCAGGTTCAGAGCTCAGCACAGAATCCTCAACCCTCCTCATTCCATTATTGCCTCAAGAAACCTCAGGCATCCTCAGTTATACACCTAAAACCCCCAAATTTCAACTTCTAGCCCTGCTCAGACTGAATATCCAGCTCTGGTCCCAACAAGTCCACCAGGAGACCTCCTAAATAGCTCAAATTGAATATGCCAAAGCCAAATCTCTGTTTCCAGCAGTCCATCCAACCTCCTCAGCCAGTGGTGTCCATCTTGCCTCCATCAGCATAACTGGTCACCCCAAAAAACCCTCCATAGCCCATCAGAGCCCCCCAAGACCTAGTGACTATTCTTCCAGGTACTCTTTGAACTTCTCATCACCCCACCCCCATGGCAACCACTGTGGTCCAAGCCACCCTCATCTCTCTCCCTTATGACTACAGTGGCCTCCTAGCTGGTCTCTCTGCTCCCATCATGCTCCCCAGAATTTTACTCTCCATGAGTACATGAGACCATCATTTCTGTACCACAAAAATTGTGTGATTTTGTAGCTCAAATATTTTATGATTGCACATCCCTCCATTTACACCCCTCAGTCTTGTCCACTGACTTTTTACAAAAATCCCAAATCCTACCTTTCCAGCCTTCTCCCCCACCACCCTCCCCTCATTTCTGCAACATGATCAGGCAACACAGACTGTATCTTGACTTTCTTATCTCTCACTGGGGACTTTGCACAATGAATCCCTCTTACTGATATGTCTTTCCCACCCCTTTTCCAGATAATTCTTCTGTGTCCTCTAGGAGAACCAGCCATACAGGTTGGGCCAGGAATCAGGGTTATCTTGGGATGTGGAATTTTCAGCATTTAAGCAGGAAAACTGGGGTGAGCTGGTCATCCTCACAGAGGTGCCATTTTTCCACACCAGCTGCTCAAAAACCAAGGATGGGAGCCAGACATTAGCCAGAGGACTCTTTTCCCTGCTTCCTCATGCGGGCTCCACTGCACTTTCTACCTCACTCCACTGGTCACTGAGAGTACTGCTAATTAACATATCATAAACCAGAACAAAGTACAATAAATATTTTATTAATTTCAAACAAAAGGTTGCCCTCAGTTAACCAAGCATGAAAAGCTTCACTAGGGTGGTTTGTACACATGCCCATTGTTACCACCACCAATTAGCAAGCTCATGCCCCAAAAACCTTCCCTAGTTCCTGCATTCATGATATATAAACAGAAATGAGAAGCTATGGTGCTGTGGGATCATTTTTTCTAAATTCCACTGAGGACAGGGAAGGAAGCATAGTACTATTTATGCAAGATTGTAGAGCAATCTTTACAAATTACAATATACAACCCAACCTCATTCTCAAAGTGTATGCCAAGTGTGCCATCCCATAAAGGAGACAGGCCTGCATCAAATGCTTCCTTGTTTGCATGTAGCTGGTACATAATAAATGTCTGTTCACTGAAGTTGTCTGATGTTGGAGCAACAAAGGTTCTTGGAAATAATTCCACATAACCATGAGGCTCAAAAAAATGAGGTGATGCTGCCAAAGGAGCATAGCTGTGAGCAGCTGGGACCAGAGGCTGACATTAGACAGGGCTTCCCAACCTTGGCGCTGCTGTCATTTTGTAGGGTGGGGCTGTCATGCGCATAGTAGGATTTTTAGCATTCCTGGCATCCACCCACGAAATGTCAGAAGAGGCTCCCTCCAATCATGATGATGAAAAACATCTCCAGTCATTGTCAACTGGCTCCTGGTGGGAGTGAGGGTGGGTTAGAGATGGGGAGCAGAATCTCCCTCAGTGAGAACCACTATACATGCAGACCAGTAACATAGGCATCACTGGGAGCTGGTTAAAATTTGGGGGAGGGACCCACTCTAGACCACTGAATCAGCAACACCAGTGGTGTCAATTGTCTCTCATCCTTGGGTGTTGAAAGCTTCTGCCCCTATTTCATAGATAAAAAAACTGAAACTCAGAGAAGTCACAGTGTTGTCCAAGTTCAGATTTAGTCACAGCAGAGCCAGGACTTGAACCTGCCTCCATGTGACCCAGAGCCCAGCTCTCACTGCTCTACCTTGTCCCTTGAAGACAGGCATCCCCACTGCTGGATCAGGAGGCCGCCTGTCTCTCCCAAACCAGCCACCTCTGGGGTCACTTTGGTCCATCGGGGTAGGAAGTAATGAGTGGTGAGGACCTGGAGAGACTCACTGAACCCAACCAGGCGTCCTGAGATCCCGCTAACACCTTGGGAGCAGAGGCACAGGTATGTGCAGGACACTCCCAAGGGAGCAATCTGAAGAAACCACTATTGAAAAAAAAAGATTGTACTGGGCCTCCCCAGTAGTGCAGAGGTTGAGAGCTGGGCTGCGAAGCTGTCCACAGCCTCTGCAGTGCCGGTTCGATCCCCACAGACATATGGCACGCAGACCTCTCCTGCTGCACCCACTGCTCCCTTCAGCAGTGTACTTCGTCAGTCTGCCTGTTCTGCTCCCCGCTCTGGCTCTGGTGAATTCTCTCACCCTCCTGACTGTACCCAGTGCTTAAATAAAAATAAATAAATCTTGGGTGGGTGGCGGGAGGGGAGGGATTGCAGTCAGAATGGGGGGGTTACAATTGTATGGGGAATATAAAAATAAAATTTATTATTTAAAATAAATAAATAAGTAAATAAGTAAATAAATCTTTAAACATCTCCCCTTTAAAAAAAAAAAGATTGTACTATCCCAGCTACCCTTGTTCCTGGGACGCTTTGCCCTTGTTCCCATGGTTACCACAGAAGTGGCCATTTCATGTACGGTGACCTCACTTGCCTGGCCACAGCTGTTTGGCGTGGAGGACATCTGACCTAAGCTGGACCCTCCCCTGGGACTTAGAACTTTGGCCAAATTGAGAATTAAACTCATCCCCCCTTGGTGGTTGAAACTAGGCTCTTAGGATTCTGGCACTATTGGCCCCCAGGGTGCTCTACTAGCCCCGCCCACTACCAGCATGTAAGTGTCTTTCACTTACTTAAAGGCACCCAAGTGGAATAAGCCAGGCTCAAAGAAGAAAAAGAAAGTTCCTTTTACCACCCTTGCCACAACCCAAGGGTGAGGGCAACATTTTTCATTATATTTGGGGCACGAGGAGAAAGTACCATTGCAGCTTCCCCGCAGATTTGCTCTAGGAAGACACTCCATCACCCCCCCCCATCTTCTCCATTCTTGGGGTCTCTGAAGATGATTCTGATCTTCCCTGAAACACCAGAATCACACCAGCTCCCTTGATCCCAAAAGTCTATCTTTTGTCTCCCCGGCGTGCCCAGCAGCAAGATCTCCACGGACAGCAGCCGAGGAAGGGAAATGTTATGAGCCAAAGGGATTGCATGTGAATAAAGGATAAATGAGGAAATGTGGACATCATACATACTGGAAGAAGTACTGGAAGAAATGTGGAGAAATACTGACTGGAAGAGCTACCACTCCAGGTCTTGCGTACTTCACTATGGAGCTCAAATTCACCCCCATCAAGGAGTATAAACAACAACAAAAAGTGGCTGCAGCAAAGATAATATCAGTGAATTTTTTTGCTGGATGTTTGGATGAATAGGTGGATGGAGGATGGTGGGTGGTTGGATGGATGGTAGGTGGGTGGATGGATGGATGGTGGATGGTGGGTAGTTGGATAAATAGGTAGATGGATGGATGGATGGGTGGATGGATGAGTGGATGGATGGATGGATGGATGGTGGGTGGTTAGATGGATTGATGGATGGTTGGTGGCTGGATGGATGGATGGTGGATGGTGGTTGGATGGATGGATGATGGATGGTGGATGGCAGTTGGATGGATGGATAGATGGTGGGTGGGTGGATGGATGGATGGATGGATGGGTGGTTGGATGGATGGATGGATGGATGGATGGATGGATGGTGGATGGTGGGTGGTTAGATGGATAGATGGATGGTGGATGGTTGGTGGCTGGATGGATGGATGGTGGATGGTGGTTGGATGGATGGATGATGGATGGCAGTTGGATGGATGGATAGATGGTGGGTGGGTGGATGGATGGGTGGATGGAAGATGGTGGGTGGTTGGATGGTGGATGGATGGTAGATGGTGGGTGGTTGGATGGTGGATGGATGGTGGATGGTGCGTGGTTGGATGGATGGATAGATATATGGTGGATGTAGGGATAGATGGTGGATGGTAGATGGATGGAAGGATGGATGAATGGTGAGTGGATGAGTGAATAGATGAGTGAACGGAGAGTGAATGGACGAGGGAGAGAGAGAAAAGGAAGAAGGAAGAAGAAAAGGCAGGAGGGAGAAAGAGAGAAAGGGAGAGAAGGCAGGAGGGACAAATGGTCAATGAGAGCATGGTAGTTCTCTGGCACAGGATTAGGAGCACTAGCCACAGTGAGCAGCAAGGGCTTTCAGCAGCACCTGGCAGACCTCAGATAAGTGGGACAAGTGACCGTGAGGGGTGGAGAGAGAACACCTAGCAGGAAGACAAAAGCATGCCTGTACACTGACCTGCTGTGTGACCCTGAAACACTCCCTTCACCTCTCTGAGCCTCAGTTTCTCCACCTACACCAGTATAGGATCCTAGCTCTCCCTCTCTCTGGTCCCTCTCATCCCCAATGAGAAATCTTCATGGGTTTGTGGTGTCTCCAAAATGTTAAAGCAGAGCCAAATTCCAGGTCCTCTGCAGAGCAGGTCTCAAGGACCATCTGCCAGTCCTGCTTGCAGAGCAACACAAGGATGGGTGGGCAGTTGGGAGGTCTCCAACTTGTCTGTGAACATCCCAGATGCTTCTGAAAAGGGTGAGACGTGGGCCTGGTGGCGAGTGAGAAATCTGGAGTGCTGCCACTCGGTCCTGCTCGTCCCCACGCTCACTAGTTAGGCTCCGAACCCCAAATGCAAAGCACTGACCACTCCCTTGGGGGCCCTCTCAGAGACCCTGCCCTCCCCTGCCCTGCCCAGGTGTCAAAGGATTAGCTCCTGGAACCACTGGGATGATGGTGGTGACGGGAGTGATGTACCTCACCAACCTGGAGGGACACAGAGCCACATTTAGAGCATCCCTTTGCCCAGTTTAGTCCTTTCTGCTGTTCACTGCCTAGGGCGCTGTCAAGTCCCCGTCATGAAGCTGTTCCTCAGCCCCCAGGAAATCTGTTAGACCAATGTATACCAATGAGGGGCTCACAATTCCCCAAACCCGTCCCTTACACCCATCAAGAACACCTTGGAGTAAATCATTAACAAATAAATTCCTTCTGTCAGGACTCACTATCCTGGGAGCTAGGTTTCTTTCACTTCCTCCTCAAGACGATTCTACACAGGCACTAACCCTTCCCCAGTGCAACACTGATGAGGAAGTGAGGCCAGAGAGGCTGGTGAACTTGCCCAAGGCCACACGATGAGCAGGTGGCAGAAGTGAGATGGGAATTCTGGTCTGACCAAGGCAGCCTGTCCCTAACCACTAGGTGACAATGCTTCCCAGCAACATCCAGATGTTAAGCCAAAGACTCTTCCACCCTGGACAGATGAGCCCCACACTTGCTTCACCTCTCACAACCCCATTTGCAGTTCCCAGCCCAGACAGGTCTGCCAAACCTCTGCTCTCCCTGAAATGCTCCAGGCTCCACTCAGGACACATCCTCCATGAAGATATCCCAGTGCTTCCAAGCCCATCTGTCCACAGGCCCCCAAGATTCTGTGGATGCCTCTATCTCAGGAAATATTCCTACCACAGCTCGTGTGTCCATCTCAGCCTTCCTGCTTCCAGGCTTCCAGAAAGCACAGCCCATTCCTCATCCATCTCTGTATGCCCACCATCAGCACAGCACTAGGGCACAAAGAAGCTCTCAGGAAATACTGAAATTTCATCCAAAACCCAATTTCAAGCTACCCAACACACCAAGCTCCAGGG
Organism: Talpa occidentalis; assembly: GCF_014898055.3. Classification (NCBI taxonomy): domain Eukaryota; kingdom Metazoa; phylum Chordata; class Mammalia; order Eulipotyphla; family Talpidae; genus Talpa; species Talpa occidentalis. The sequence goes on from NW_023600993.1 coordinate 95,199,419, forward strand.
TCAAGGATGCTGGCACACAGCATGTGTTTACTCAATAAAAATATATTTCATGAATGAAAGGTCAAATGAATGGTAAGCACAGCTGAGCTTTCACACACCTGTTTCTATTGCCTCTCTCCCCAGGTGACTTGGAGGGTGGGTTCCAGATGGAATCTAAGGATTTGGAAACAGCAACATGAGGTACTTTCTAGTAAACTCACCATCAACTCTAAGGTTCCTGTTATAGACTGAATGTTTGTGTCCCCCCCCAAAATTCCTATGTTGAAACTGATCTCGGTGGGAAGGGATTAGGAGGCAGGGCCTTTGGCAGTGATTAAGGCATGAGGGTGGGGCCCTCACAGACAGAATTAGTGCCCTTAGAAGAGGCCAGATTACTAGCCAGTTCTCTGTTGTGTTAGGAGTTAACAAGAAGTCCACCATCCAGAAGAGGTGGTACCACCACAATCAAGCCTGCCAGTGCCCTGATCTCAACTTCTCAGCCTCAGGAACTCTGACAACTAAATTCCAGTTGTTTATAAGCCACTCTGTCTGTGGTACTTTGTATGGCAGCCTAAATTGACTGAACAGTCTCAAAGTAACTTTTTAAATCTTAAACCCTGCTCTGAGACAACAGACCTTCCGACGGCAATAAGAAAGTAAGCCTGCAATTCAAAACCTTGACCCTCAAGGATATTAGTCATTCCCTACTGCAAACAGGCTTGGCCTAATTCTGCAGAGCTTGTGAGACCCTCTAAATAAAATTTTTATATATAAACTCTTTTTAGAGAGTTGAGATCCCCCAGAAGCAGACCTAAGACAAGTAAGTAGTTATTTGGGAGGTGACCTTGGGAGGCGGCAGCAGGGGAGATGGAAGGAAGAAAAAGAAGGGTTGGAAGTCGGTTACTAGTGTTATGGGTCCAGTCAGCACTGGGGCAGCCAGCTCAGTCCTACAGAGGACTTTACACAGTATAAACTCACCCCCAAATAGACCCCCTGGGGAAGAGAAGGGGGCGGAGCACTACCACTGCCAGGAGTGTTAACACCCCAGTATTTTCAGCCTGCCCAGTACCCAGGGTCCTCAAGTGGAGAGTAGCAGGTGCTTCAGCATATTCAGGAAGGATGAGTGCCAAGGAGGGATGAGCAAGTCACCCACAAGGCCTGCGACAACACCCAAGGGAGAATCTGAATGTGGCGAGAGTGCTTGTCACCAGCTAATGAGTAGTTAACAGAACCTAATGTAAACCAAGCAAGAGAGTGGAGGCCGAGGCCAGCTCTGGCAGAGAAGCTAGAACCTGTCCTCTCTCCCCATTCAGGGGACCCTTTGTAGGGCCTTTATTCTTATCTCCTTCCCTGACCTGGAATCGAATTTCTTCTTAGTCTGAGTCTTCCCTCCTCTTCCCCTCAATATCTTCCATCCATCCCACCTGCCCCCAGTTTCCCCCCTCTCTTAAGAGCCCATAACACAAAAGCTAAATACCTTGCTTAATATTTGTTTACTTAGGAACAGTGAGTTTTATGTACACTTTTCTTAATTAAAATCTCAGCAAGTTTCTATTTGTGGATGGAGGTGCATTCTGCCCAAAAGGGGGGTTTAAAATCTTGGCATCTTCATACCAGTGCAACCCCAGCCCTGGGAAGGCACACTTGGGATTCAGTCTTTCACTGGGGACCCAGAAAGCGACTCATGTTCTCAGCAGCACCAATTATTGGCAATTTCCCTCTGTGGGGGAAGTGGGTTCCTTCCAGACATGCTGAAGTGGCGCTTGGGGAGTGGTGACTGGCTGCTTCCTCTGTGTGGGCGGCCCAGGGGATAAATGCTCATCCAAAGTGTCAGTCTGGGTATCTAGGCAAAGCACCTGGTCTCCCCAGCTCAAACAACCATCTGCAGTAATTGCTCTTCCCTATCACTTTTGGGGTCCCCTCTAAGTGATTGCACCAAGTAAGAAATTTTCTCACTTCCTTCCTGCCTCTCCGTTTCCCTTCTAATTCATTTTCTACATGGTTTTCTTCAAGATCACCCAGCTGTCACCTCTTTCAGGAAGGCTTCCCTGGTTCCCTCAAGCTGGCCGGCACCCTCTGCACGCCTGAGTTTGCACTTGTATGTTCCTATATGACATGCCCCAGGTTGAGCTGTGGACCCACGGAGGACACAGTCCTCAAGCTGGTTAACTTGTCTCACTAGGGATTCAGCACAGAGCACAAGTTTAGTAAATGTTAGAGGAATGAATGAATGAATGCGTGCATGAATGAATGCTGGGACTTACAAAGCATCAGACCAACCTGTGAGCACTCCTGACAGCAAGAAATGTAAGGAAGCCAGCATCAGGAAGCCCAGTGTTTGTCACACCAGGGTGGGCGTGGGGGCCAGAGCCCATGTGACTAAACCCCCTCCATGGAGAAGCAGGACACTCCACTCCTGCTGGACTTCAGGAAATGGGGCTCCACTTCTTTAAAAAGTTAGAAAAACATTGTTTCCCACTCCCAGCAGCTGCATTTCTTAGAGGGGGGTGTCACTTACCCAAGGGAGGCTTGACTGGGACCTATGTTCACTCACTCCAGGCACAGCTGGCTCAGCTCAGGCTGAACATAAAGGTCTGGTCCTCCCCCAAATGAGGGGCTTGTACCTAGAGGCCCAGACAGAGGGGACATCAGGACCTACCCTAAAAGAAGAGTCTGGATGGGGCACAGGCCAGAGGCTACCTTGTGAAGTAGCTAGAGGGCCTGATATCCCTGCCCCGGAGTGGGAATAAAAAGCCCTTGTTCAGGTTTATGGGAAGGGCAGAGGAGATGGAGGTGGAGCTCAGAAGCCTAGGTTTGAGGGCTCAGGGAGATGTGCAAGGCCAAGACAAGGCCTGGCCCCAGTGTAGGCAAGTGGGTCGGGGTGACTACAGTCCCTGAAGCATGGAGGTCAGGCGCAATCTGGAACATGCGATGGAAAGGACAAATACCCGCGGCACCCAGGTCCTCTCCAGGCACCACTCCTTGTAAGAAAGAGCAGAGGCCCCCCGGCAGCCTCCTGGGATACTGGGGAGGTTTGGGGGCTTCCCAGAGTCTCAGAGCCCAACCAAAGGGAGCCAGTGTAGAAGCGGCGCCACCTCCTGGTGTCTTCGGGGAGCGCAGCACAACGAGCAGCCAGCCTCCGGTGTCAGGCGCAGGGACAGAGGATCAGCTGTTGACTTTTCCTTTTTTTGCACATTATCATGGAAAACTTCAAACATATGCAAAAGAGGCGCGAATTGTCGTCACGAACTCCCAGATACCCATCACCTCACTCTGCAAACTATTAGTTCATGGCTAACCTTGAGTCCTCTTTGCCCCTCTCCACTTTCCTCTTTCAAACTATTTCAAAGCAAATCCCAGGCACCCTATCATTTTACCCCCAAGTGTTTCTGTCAGTATCCCTAAAATGAGTATTTTTACAAAGTGACCACAATACCACTATCTCACAAATAAATATATGATATTTCCTGAATATAAATATCCAGCCGAAAATATTTTTCTACAATTTATTCATCAGGAACCTAATAAAGTCTACATGTTGCAACTGGTTCACTGTTTTCTGTGTCTTTTGTAATCAATAGGTGTCCCTGTTAGTGGTTTTTTGTTTTCCTTGCAATTTGTCAAAAGAACCTGCTCATCTGTCGTGACATTTCCCATAGTCTGGATTCTGTTGTTTCATCCCTGAGGTTGCACCTAACACTTTATCCCTGTGCATATGTGGGTGAAGAATCCCAGACATGGCCTCCCTTGTGGCCTAGGGGTTAAGTGCTGTCATCACTAAGGCCTGAGTTCAATCCCTGGCCAGGATGCTAACCCACATGGCACAGCAGCCCTCTCCTATTTTACCTGCTGCTCCCCTTGGCAGTGTGTTTCAGTGAATCCACCTGTTCTGCTCCCCACTCTGTCTCTAGTGGGTCCTCTCATCCTCCACACCTCTGGCCTACACTCCAGAGCTTCCAAGCAAAAAAAAAAATAGATAGAAAAGGAAGACACACAGACAGACCTTGGGGGAAGGGACAGGTCTTGTAAAACCAACATGTGTGGGATTTTTCTGAGTGGCAGATTCTGTCAGTTGGAATTGAATCTGGAGGTTATTCAGATTCTGTTTTGATCTTTTGTCAAGTCTACTTCAAGGAGCTACTGTGTCTATCATGATGCAGATAGACACTCTCCTTGTGATGCCCGCAACCACTGACCATCACCGCCTACACCCACTATTTCATAGGGGAGGGCAAAACGCTGATGTTCTAATGTTCTAATTCCGTTAGCTGTTTCCTTTTAAACCCAAGACTCATGATTAATTCAGAATCACTTCCCACAACACAAATGTCCCCATGGGAGAAAATTCTTTTCTGGGACAAGTCTTCTCCCTTTTCTAGAACCATGCTGTTGTCCAATAAGGTAACTACTAGACACTTGGGACTACTGAACACCTTAAAAATGGCTGGTCCAAACTTGAGAGGTACTGTAAATGCAGGACACATTTCTGATTTCAGAGCTGACTATCAAAGTGTAATGTGAAAATCTCACTGATCATTTTACATCATTTACATGTTGAAATAATATTTTAACATATTGGGTAGGTTACATGAAATATATTAGTAAGTTAATTTCACCTGTTCCCTTTCAGTTTTTGAATGTGGCTTTTAGGAAATTATAAATTATATATGCTGCTTACATTTGAAGCTCACATTCTATTTTTGTTGGTCGGCGCTGCTCTTGAATCTAGCTGTCACAGTGAACTCATTCTCATGACTACTGAACTCTACTGATGTCTCAGGCATGGCTCAGAGAATACGGCAGAGAACAAAACAGACAAAGTCCCTGCCTTCAAGGGCTTGGATTCTAGAAGAAAGAGACATGCAATTAGCAAACCTCAAGTACATGGGGTGGTGATAAAGCACTGAGGAGGAAGAAGGCTAAGGAAGCCCCTCTGAGGAGGAGACCTACGGTGAGGAATCCAGGAGGTAAAGAGTGAGCTCTGTGACTATGTGGGTGAAGAATTTCAGGCAGGACTTGGGGAAGGAGACAGACCTTGTAAAACCAATATAAGGACTTTGGCAGGGATTTTTTCTTTTTTCCAGGTGACAAATAATTTATATATGGTAAAACTGACCTTTTTTAGTTCCACAAGTCTATGAATTTTGACAAATATATATACAATCATGAAACACCCACCCCAATCAAGATATTGAATATTTCCATTTTTCAAAAACATTTCTCTTGCCACTTTCTAAGTCTACCTCCTTCTCCTATCCCCGCTCCCTAACAACTACATATCTGTTTTCTATACCTTTAATTTTGACCTTTCCATAACGTTGTATAAACGGAAGCATGTGGCATGCAGCACTTTATTCTGGGTCCTTTCATTTAATGCAATCCAATGTTATTACGGTTTTTTGAAAGATTTATTTATTAATGCATACAAGAGCCGGGGTGTAGGCCAGAAGTGTGGGGGATGAGAAGATTCACCAGTGACAGAGTGGGGAACAGAACAGGCAGACTGACCAAAATACACTGCTGAGGGCAGCAGCGGGCAAGACAGGAGAGGTCTGTCACGCCATGTGCGTATCTCCGTGGCCAGCAGGGATCGAACCAGCATTGCAGAGGCTGCGGACAGCTTCACAGTGCTGACGCTTAACCCCCTGCGCCACCAGGGAGGCCCCCAATGTTTTTATGTTTATCAGTAGTTTGTTCCTTTTTTGTTATTGAACAGTATGTCATTATAGGATGTGGCATAGCTTATTTATTCACCAGATTGACAAAGGAAAATTTGATAGCCAAAAAGAAGAAAAACAAAGAACAATAAATAGAAAATATTAAATGAGAGCAAAAATGAAGCCTAATATAAAAGTATTCATACAGTTAAAAAGACAAATAGGTTGAAGTCATCAATCAAAAGATAGTGACTCTGTGACCTCCCTGGTAGCCTCGGCATTAAGTATCAGCAATATTACCATCACCCCTATGACCTGAGTTCAATCCCCAATCAGGGAGCTAACCCACATACGGTGCAGCAGACCTCTCCTGTCTTGCACTCTGCTCCCAGTGTATTTCAGTAGATCCCCCTGTTGTGCTCCCCATTCTGTCTCTGGTGAATCCTCTTACCCCCGCACCTCTGGTCTACACCCCAGTACTTCTATACAAAAGGAAAAAAAAAGATAGTGACTCTGACAATGGATGGATAAGGCAAAGACAAAATCCAGTAATACATACTTACAAGCAAACCCTTAAAACAAAAAGAGCGAGTGAAAAAGAATAAAGAGAAAAGAAAATAAAGGAAAACAATGTGAAGGATATAGCAGACAAATATAAACCAGGGCCTCCCTGATGGCGCAGGCAATTGAGCGCAGTGCTGTGAAGCTGTCTGCAGCCTCTGCAGTGCGGGTTCAAATCCCATGCCATATGGAGACCTCTCCTGTCATGCCCACTGCTCCCCTCAGCAGTGTATTTCGGTTGTCTGCCTGTTCTGCTCCCCGCTCTGTCTCTGAATCCGCTCACCCTCCCGCACATCTGGCCTGTACCTCAGTTCTTGTATGCATAAATAAATAAAAATATATCTATACAAACCAAAAGAAAGCTGCAATAATCATCCTAATATCTGGCAAAACATAACCCAATGCAAACAATAGTTCCCCACCTAAAGAAGAACAACAGATTTTCAAATAGCCACACCTGAGCATAGATTTTCACCAAAAAAATAACAGTTTCAAAGCACATAAAATTGTATGGAGAAATAAACAAACACCTGTCTTTGGAGAATTTAATTCATCACTCCTAGAAACTGATCAAGCAGACAAATACCTCAATCAGCAAGCTAATATACATCTATAGAACTCTAAATCCTACAATCAGACAACTTTCTTTTCAAGTACACTTGGGACAGTTATAAAAACTGACCATTAAAATACACCAAACTATATAACCAAAGTGAAAATGCATACATTGTGCAAAAATGAAAAATGATGTAAGAATTATATAAAATAAAATATTAATTAAAAAAATACACCAAACTATGAATCCTCTCACCCCCCGCACCTCTAGCCTGTACCCCAGTTCTTGTATGCATAAATAAATAAATCTTTAAAAAATTAAAAATAAGAAAAGTAAAATACACCAAAATAGCTGGTGCCACTGATCAACACTGCTTTTTAAGAGTTTGCTAATAGTTGTTTTAAGATATCATTTCATCTTCATTTCTCTAACTAAATTTTGTTTACTTTCAAAAATATAAAATAAAACAAAATAAATTTCAAAAGATCAACAATGATTAGGGTCTTTTCTCTGACCATATGCAACAAAAATGACAACATGTAACTGACAAATTTCCTTAGACCTGAAAACTAAATAATATATTACTAAATAACATATGGATTATTAAGGAAATTCTAAGAACTAAGTAACTACCACATGTCAAAATTGGAAAGAATAGGCTAAAGCAATATTTGGAGGAAAATGTATAGTTTGAAAAGTATTTTTCATAAAACCAGAAAGATTTAATACAAATAAGCCGAAATGTTCACAAAAGAAATTGGAAGAAGCAAGAAAAATGAGGAGAGCTTGGACCACTGTACTAGCAATGCAGAAAAATTTGGGATACTTTTTGAAGATTGAATCAATAGGATGGAGACAAGTGCAAAATTCAGTGGAAAGATCACAACTAGAGATATAAGTTGGGAGTCACCAGCATACGGTGGTATTTCAAGTCACAGTCCAAGAGAGAATATAGACAGAGGAGTTCAGGACCTAGATGAGCTCACCAGAACCTTAATTCTGAGCTTAAACTGGTTTGGGGTAGTAGTGGGGTGATGGGGAGGTCCCAGATATCTTAGATGCAGAGATGCTGCCTCAGACCAACAAGGCTCACTGAATGTGGTGTATAAACCAGAACATCCAACAAGAAATGGAACTATCAGGTAGACCAAATGTCATCCTCGTCCCCGTCTGTATCATTGCCATGGTGCCTTCACCACACCATCATGGTCATCATCCGCTCCAGCATGGACTCAGTATCTCACACAGGCAGTATGATTACCCCTTATACAAAAGGGGTAAAAGTTATACAAAAAGGGACATCAAGGTTCAGCAAGTTTTAGGAATTCTGTCTACAACAGCCATAGCATCCTATCCTGGTCCTGGAGCATGGTACCACCACCACGTTGTTCACAGCAGCAAAAACTGGGAACAGCCCAAACTGCCATCACTAAGGAAGTTTTCAAACAACTACAGGTGCAAGGGATAGACTGATACCCTTTAAGATCTAGTCTGAAGTTCGGTGACAGGTGCAGCAGCAGCAGCACCGCACATGGAGCCCACCAATGGGACTCGAGTACTCCCCCACCACTGAGAGCTGCGTAGCCTATGGAAAGTCACATCACCTCTCTGAGCCCCACTTCCTCATCTGTTCAGTGACCCCACAACTCTGCAGTGAGAGCCAAAGAGAAACAGATGTGAAAGCCTGTCATTGCAACAGGAGGCTGTACAAACATGAGAAGGTCGACTGCTGCATGCAGAATTCCAAACAGGCCAGGCTCCACTGAGGTGACTCCTAGAACTCTGGAAGGCCCAGTGAGTGGCAGAATGACAGGGTCAGACTTCCAGATGCCCATGCCTCTCTAGCTACACACACACACACACACACACACACACACACACACAGTCACTTCAGCAACCAGAGCCTCCCTTCCTTGTGCCCCTACTTTAGATGGTTCTTTTCTGGTCTGCTGATGGTCCTAGAGGAGGTACACCTGGTACCCCTGACCCTTTCCCGACCATGCAGCAATTCCCCAGAACCCCATAATTCCCTGCTGAAGTATGCCCCCAGGTCATGCATCACTCCTCTTTGGATCCTTACTCCAAGGGTGCACTATCCTCAGGGTGTATACCCCTAGCCTCAAAGGGCCAAAGGAAGTTCTATGCTGAGGGCTGAAGGAGGTAGAGAGGACTGGGGATGCAAAGCGGAGCATACGCATGTAAGGAGGCCTCTCATGGTGCAGGACAAAGCTGAGAAGGGAAGAGAGGAAGATTGGTCCAGACCAGTCTCCATTTGCACGCTCACCCCAGACCTCTGAAGCACTGAGGATACATGCAAGCATCATATTGCTGATCAAATCCCTCCCCTTCCCCTGTGAGGCTGGTGATAAAACACAGGGAGCAAAAACAATCATTGCTGGAGGCCTAATTATGGCGAGCAGCCTGGTAGTGCTGTATATAGACTCTGCTTTGGGGGAAATGTGCTGATTTATGCAGATCCCAACATTTAAAGGTGGAGACCAGACTGGCTGAATCAGATCAGATTGTTCTCTGGGACAAATTGCAACCCTGAGCTGCTGAGCAAACATCTACAAAGGATTATCAGTCCCCTTCCTTTCTGTCCTTCCCCCAAACTGCTACTAGCTGGACTTTGGGGTGTCTGGTCACTCCTTTATGCCAAAAGGCACATGGGTGCCACGGGTATTGAGGAGAAGTCAGTAATTATGGAGTACCTGCTCTGTGCCAGACTCCTGAGAAATTGAGGTGCCTTGAACTAAGACCTCCAGGAGCTGCCAACCTAGTGGCGCACAGAGACACACACGAAGGTTATCCAGCTATAGAAGCATGAAGAATGGCACCAACATCCCCCCATATCTTCTTGCCATGTTACGTCTCAGACACGGGCTGTCAAGTAACTTATTTGGGCTAACAGGACATTAGCAAACATGAGACAAACAAAAGTTTGAAAAGCTCTCAGGCAGGATGCTCTGCTCTCCGCTCTGACTCTGGTGAATTCTCTCACCCTCCCGCGCTTCTGACTGTACCCAATGCTTGTATGAATAAATAAATAAATCTTTAAAAAAAAAAAAAAAAAACAGCTCTCAGGCAGAAAATGTCCTCTTTGGCAGCTCTTGGAATTGACCAGGTGGAGAAATCCAGGCTAGTCAGCAGGAAGATGAGAGAGTGCATGGAGCCATTGGAAAGAGAGCCCTGCCCATCATCTCAGGCGTCCTACATGAGGTCATCACAAGACAACTAGGCCAGGCCACCCTCTAGCACACTGAGTGGGCTTAGTCCAGAAGAACCTCCCAGCTGAGCCCCGCCCAAATTGCCATAGTAGAGAATTGCGAGTTCAATAGATGGATGGTTTTCAGCCCTCCCCTGCAAAGGACAGGACAGAGACAGATACACAAGGACGAGTAGGATTTACCAGGTAGACAATGAGTTAAGGTAAACCAGGCTGAGGGAACAGCATAAGCAAAGGTATATAGTCATGGGGGATTCTACTTTCAGAGAATTGAGTCCCCCAAGATGACTAGTTCACCAGCTTCTGGGAGAGACGAGGTAAGTTAGGCAGATGCCTTCCCCAGAGGACCACAGTGCCTAGTGTGGAGGTTATCAGAAAGCAGTGAGAGTCACTGGAGGAATCTGGGCCAAGGTAAGATGTTTATTCCCCAAAGGACACTCAAGTGCCCACCATCCACCCCCAGCACTAGCAGCCTCTAGAGAATATCAGGCAGCAGCTTCTACTCCCACCTGCCTGCACACTTGGCCTCAGACAGGAAGTACTTCCAAAACCCCAAGAGAGTATTCAAAGGGAGCCCAGAAAAATCCATTTCCAATGCCATTCTCCAGAACCCAGTTTCCAGGTTTGGGACAACACTAACTACTGTTCAAGGGCAGTGACAGGCATGCTGGATACTCGGTCAGTGATGAGGGAGGACAAGTGTGGACAATAAGAAGAACAGCTTCAGAAAACCATCCCTTTGCAGGGTTGGATGGCACCTCCAGGACCAGCCTTTCTGAAATAGGCCCCACCACACCCTGCCTTACATGTCTGCAGGGATGGGGCGCTCAGCACTTTCTCTGCATGGGCTTACTGTTGGCTCCAGTCTCCTACCTCTGTCCACAGCAGCCATCAGAGGTGATAGGGTACCCACTGAAACCACGCCCCCCACCACCCCACCCCCATCTCTCTCTGCTCCAGCCCAAACAGAATTCTAGACTGACTTCAATTGCCCAGAACAAGTAGGGGCTGCACTTACTTAATTCCAAACCAAATTTCTGCCAGTCACCTAATAAGCCTCACAGCAGCTACCGCGGCCACACCCGACATCACCACCAAGACCCCCTCTTGGGATAAGCAGGTGTTTGCACATTTTTCCATTATAGCTGAATTGCAATTCTTTTCCAGTGTGACAAGATGTTTAAAAAATAGGCCCGAGTTAGCACATTCATCTTTGTCCCTCCCCACCCCGGCTGCAGCACAAGGTCTGCCATCAAAAGTCAGCTGAATGAAGGCTCCTAGGTCTTAGAAGAGTAAAAGCTACTGGACGGGATGCATTAGGCAAAACAACTCGTAGGAAGCAGAGGGGCTCAGGAGCCAGCTTACTTGGGTTCAAGTGCCTGTTTTCACTAGCCGGACCCCTTAGGCATACTGTTCCCAAACTGTGTGCCAAAACACCCCTGGGCACTGCAGCAAACCCCCAGGGTTACCATGGTTATCTTAAATGTTTGAGAGAAATATCTGACTGCGATCACTGTCAGAAACCACAACTAGTTCATAGTTGTCACAGTTTCCACATCTAATCTGAGCTATATTTCTTCTGAGGCGGATCTTTGCAAAACTGTGTTTCTGGTGGTGGCGGGATAAAAAGCAAGAGTACGTGGTGAAAAATCAATGAGGCACATCTGATTCTACTTTTTGGGGGGCTCTACAGTACTCCCCTTCCCCACCCTCCACACACACATCCCATGACGGTATAATTCTGGTTATTTAAGATAGAAGAAACATTTTTTCTTTCAATGTATGCAAGTTCTTTTCTTTCTTTTTTTTTTTTTTTCAAATGACCACTGAGCTGTGAGAACATAAATACATACAAGTTGTTTAGAACTAGCTCCTTAATAAACAAAATTAGTAGGCATTTCTTTTGGTCTCAGAGCATCATGAAAAAATTATCAAAATACTAATGGTACTGGAAGCAGACACTGGAAATATTTCTGTGCATTTCACTTCACCTCTCTAGACCTCCATCTCCCAAAGTATAAATATATCATAATATATCATATATATTAGATATACCTAATAATATATCATAATGTTGCTGACAGGATTAGTTAAATGAGGCTATATATAGTACCTGGGGTAGCACCTGGTACAGAATAACTGACATGCATGTTTGTGGTTACATGAAGAGGACAAATCAGTAGCTGGCAAGATTATAGAGAAAAGGTCTAAAATGCAGCCGAGAACCATTTTCTAACATTCTTGCCCTTTGTTAATAATGTACCTGCCATATATCAAGTGCTTTGACACACATGACCAAGAGCACTAGCCTAGTCGTCAGGTGTTCAAATCAAAGCTCAGCTTGGAAATCTTGCATCTCAGGTTCCACATCTGGGTGTTCTGAGGGCAGTGGGTACCATGGAGTTGGGGAAAGAGTTTCGACTCTTTCCACAGGTGTGCAAGCACCAACAGGGATCAGACCATGGGTGGGAAGAGGGGAGCAGGGACGTGCCTCCTGCACAAACACTGTACAAACAGCAGGAAGTGGGTGATTAATATTGTGCAACTGATGAGCTAATTACAAACCATCTTTTTCAGCTTGTTGCTACAAATTCTCCCAAGCTCAAAAGGCCACAATCTGAAACACTACGTTTCTCCGCTTAGTCTCAGTTGAAGGTAATTAAGCGAAGCAGAAATACAAAACGACATGCTTTCATCTGATTCAGACCTTTCACTAAATTAGACCATCTCAGAATGCGTTGAAATAGTGAGGTTTTGCCAGCTGTATAATCAGCTCTGTATTCAATTCCTTCAATAAAAATTTGTTGATAAGCCAACCTACTGTTTTAAAAATGCACTTTTCTCTTCAAAAAATAATAATAAAGGCTTCCTTTAAAAAAATATTTCAGTTCTCATCAGATCAAATTTCCTTTGCCTTTTGCCTCTAGGGTTGCTAGGGATTCTGATTTTTTTTTTTTTTTAGTACTGAATTATTCTTTTATTGGATAGTCATTGAAATCGACCTCATTCCCATAGAGGGGTGATTATGGGCACAGAAAACACATTCATTCCTTTTACAAGGCTGGTGGCTGACAGACACGATTCTGCTGGTAGCACATCCATGGAAATGTATTTCATAAAAAGGAGCACTAAGATTGTTATAAAGCTGATTTTGGCGTGTTTTCCTAAATTAAAAAATATATATGAAAAAATGGTTTCTCTCAGATAAAGTGCTCTACATGAAGAGATAGGACTTAGAGGTCTAAATTCCCCTAGCACACCATACACCACCCCACCACAGAGTCACTCCCTGACCTCCCCCTAATGTTCCCCAGGCCACTCAGGTCTGTCTCCAGCCTGGATTAAGAAATTGACCTGCTCACGGTCCCGATCCAACGTTTGAGCACATGGCATTCAGACATTGTCACCTAAGAATGTTTAGATTCACTCAACAAAACAATTATCTTTTTAAAAATCACCTTACTTCAGGCTTCCCTGGCGGCGCAAGGGGTTAAGTCTCAGCACAATGAAGCTATCCCCAGACACTACAGCACGAGTTCGATCCCCGGCCAGGTTGCTGACCCACAGGACTCAGCAGACCTCTCCTGTCTCACCTGCTGCTCCCCTCAGCAGTGTAATTCAGTGGATCCACCCGCACCTCAGGCCTACACCCCAGCTCTTGAATGCATAAATAAATAAAATAACTCTTTAAATAAAAAATAAAATAAATAAATAAAGTGACTTTACCTCATCCTTGAGAAGGACGCCACGCTCACGGACACCTCACCTAGGGTAGAAGGCGTGAACATCACGATTCAGAATCCCAGTTGAATGACAGTGAGAGGCAGAGGCCCACGCATGCGTGGATCAGCGAACTACAAGACCCATCATGCCTTGCACCTCCCCCAGCCTCCTTTTCGGGGAGCTGTCCAGGTGGTCCTCCAGGAAGGTGTAAAGGTCACTATGCACCTAGAATTAAGGGCAGGGTACCTGGCTGGCTCCGTGAATCCTCCCCACCTGCCCATTCTTCTGTGATTTTTGTCTCCAAATAAACTATTTATTGTTTAAATAATTGTTTTTGTGGAGGTCCACAAAAGGAAGACCTCCGACTGTGGCACCTGGAGCCTCCTTCCCACAAGGCTGCTCGAGCCAGATGGCGCAGGTTCAAATCCTGTCTCTGCCACTTACTAGCTGTGTGGCTTTAAATAAAATGAGTAAATACAAATGTAGTTTACTTTGGGGGCTCACCTTGCCCTTTTGTAAAACAACACTGCCTTGCTTTGGGGGTATGCACTGCAGATTATTTTGCTATTTACTATTGATTAGGTTACTTTTAGACTCTGGAAGTGTAGATGTTAACTATAGAAAACCAAAACTGTGATCTATTTTATCCTGTAGAGATGTAAATGGAGCGATAATAACCCAAAGCTTATAGATTTCTTTTAAATATACTTTAGCAACCTTAATCCAACAGTCTTTCTTTCAAGTGATTATAAATATTTCTGTCTCTCCTATACTTTTTGGAACTCTTCTTACCATCTTGCTGGTTCCCTCATCAAGGAGTTAATTACATCTTTGACACATGCTCACTTTCCAGAAAGTTATGTTTTCAACATTTTGGAAGTTATACTTCCATGGAGCCTCCACGGATGCTCTTTTCTTCTCATTCCCTTCCAGAATATTCCCTTTTCTGAGCAAGAGCCAGACCCTGAAGAAATCATCATTGTGGTGTTCCCTCCCTCTTGGACAATTAACTAGTGAGCAATGCAGGAGTAACCAAAAGTAGCCCTTCAAGGAAAAGCTGGGTTTTCAAGAGCCACAGACCCTGCATGAGTGGCTGGCCCTTTGTAAACTTTGAAAGATCATGAAATTTCTGACTTGGGCTGAGTTACTCACCTTCAAATATGGGAGAGTTAAGAGAGACCAGAGGGAACAGAGAAGCCTCCATTGGATGTCTTGGCGTGGAGCTGACAGCCACCCAGGAGCCACATTCCTCAGCACAGAGACCCTTTTCCTCTGCCCATCTTGAAGGACACCTCTTTGACATATCTAAACTCCAAGTAGCACACTGTGAAAGACAACAACCCAACAGGGGGACCTCAGAGGAGGATGAGGTAGGACAATCAAACCACAAGTCCACCAAACAAAAAGTGTATCTGGAAGAGATCAATTAACACTTGAATTAAGAAGATTGGGCCTCCCTGGTGGTGCAAGGGGTTAAGATGCAGCGCTATGAAGCTGTCCACAGCCTCTACAGCATGAGTTCAATCCCCAGGCTGGCTAGGGAGCAACCCACATGGCATAGCAGACCTCTCCTGACTCACCCGCTGCTCCCCTCAGCAGTGTATTTCAGTCAATCTGCCTGTTTTATTCCCCACACACCTCTGGCCTGTACCCCAGCTCTTGTATGCATAAATAAATAAATCTTTTTTAAAAGAAGAAGATAATAACATTCTAGAAGAATCAATCCCATCACAAAAAAAAAAAAACTTCAGAAGCTTAAAAACAGGAACTTTAAACCCAAAAAAGAATGGAAGGAAGGAAGGATGGAAGGAAGGAAAGGAAACCCCAGTAGATGAATCAAAAGAAAGGATGTCATCGTTGAGGCTTGGCCATTCCTAACCAACAGGGGGCTCCTTTAATGTGTGATTGTTGCTTCAGCACTCCCCTGTCCCACTGGCAAGAGGCTTATATCATGACATGATGCCCCCCCTCCCTGATCTGCTTCCGCTCATTTCCTTTCACAGGTGTTATTCCACAATAAATTTTTTCTACTGAGATGCAGCTGCATCTTAGCAATTCTAATCCATATATAAATAATTTAAGGTAAAAACTCCAAGGAAAATATGCTTCCAAATAATGCACAAATATGAAATTTCAAAAGATGAATTCTAGACTAGAATTAACAAGTACAATATCTGGTATTTTTTTAAGTTCATTAGTTAAGTTTTACAAGAGATTGGAGGTAATAGAAAAACCAATAAACTTGATATGGTCTCCAGAAGAACAGAATCCAGAAACTGAAGAAAAAAATCTCTTAAAATTTTAACAAAACTTTTTTTGTTTAAAAAAAAATATTTGCGGGGCCTCCCCGGTGGCGCAGCGGTTGAGCGCTGGGTTGCGAAGCTGCCCGCAGCCTCTGCAGCGCCGGTTCGATCCCCGGCTGCTCCCCGGCCACCGGAGGAGGGTCCCACATGGCGCGCAGACCTCTCCTGCCGCCCGCTGCTCCCCTCAGCAGTGTGCTTCGGTCCTTCTGCCTGCTCTGCTCCCCGCTCTGGCTATGGTGAATTCTCTCACCCTCCCGCGCTTCTGACTGTGCCCAGTGCTTGTATAAATAAATAAATAAATCTTAAAATATATATATATGTATTTGCGGAGCAGTATCAAAGCCTTAGCATATGTGTAAGTGGAGTCCCAGAGGGCAAGAAAAGAATGGGATAAAGTTTTTGAAGAAATAGTAGCCGACTTTTCACATGTTAATTTACAAACTCAAGTTAGCCAAACTCCAACCTGAAAAAAAATACAAAGAAAACACTTATCAGTACATCACGCCAAACTGCTAAAAACCAAAGATAAAGAAAATGTCCTGAGGGCCTCCCTGGTGGCACAAGGGGTTAAGATGCAACCTCTGAGGCTGTCCACAGCCACTACAGAGCGAGTTCGATCCCCTGCCAGGGAGCTACCCACATGGTGCAGCAGACCTCTCCTGACTTGCCCGCTGCTCCCCTCAGCAGCGTATTTCAGTCAGTCTACCTGTTCTGTTCCCCACTCTGTCTCTGGTGAATCCTCTCACAGCCCACACCTCTGGCCTGTACCCCAGCTCTTGTATGCATAAATAAATAAATCTTTTAAAGAAAATGTTCTGAGTGCAGCTAGAAAAAATATGACACATTGCAAACTGGGGGACAATGATTTGAATGACTTCTGACTTCACATCAGAAACAATAGAGATAAAAAAATAGAATAACATCTTTAGAACGATAAAGCAGAATGTGTCTATACAGAATTCTAAATCCACTACAATATATTTCAAAATTGAATGCACTTCTCTATAAAAAAACTACTACAAACTAAATGGCATAAGAACAGCACACACTTATCATCACACAGTGGATCAGGAGTCAAAGGATGATGTAGCTGGGTTCTTTGCAAGGCTGCCATCATGGGCTCTGCCTGGGCTCAGGTCTCTAGAAGTTCACAAACAGCAAGGCAGCATCTTCCAGGCTCACTGGGTTAGTAGAAGAATTCATTTCTATGAGTCCCAAAGACCGAGACTATTCTCAACACCAAGGTGCTGCCTGCAACTCTTGCACTAAGAATCCCAATTACTTCATGGCTTTCTACTTGCATAACCAACAAATGAAAGAGAAACCCCAGAGGCAGCTAGCAAGGTAGGGTCTTTTATAATGTAATATAGGTATGGGTACCGGGTGCCCTCATCTTTGCCATAGCCTGTTAGTGAGAAGCAAGTCACAGGTCCTACCCACATTCAAAAAATGCAGGTCACATAAAGGCCAGAAGGTGTGAGACATTGGAATTCATCTCAGAGTGTCCACCACAACGCAGGTGAAATAAGAACATTCTCAAATGAATGGAAACAGAGTTCATTGTTAGCAAGACCTGCACTACAAGGAACCTATATGAAGTTCAAGTGAAGAAGATGGAAAATCAAATCTTCAAGAAGAAATAAAATTTCTGGAAACATTAAATACGTAGGTAAATATAAAATGTTGTATTCTTCATAATTTCTAAGAATGCATTTGATTCAAGTAAAAATTATAACATCATGTTGTGGAGTTTAAAAAGTATGAAGATGTGATATATTTAAGCATAGCATGAAAGTACATTCAAGTCTCAATCAAATTAAATTGAAACCTCTTTATCTTGCAAGATGGTGGGTGAAAAAGCTGAGAAGCCAGCTGCTCAAGAGAAGAAAACTCAAGTCAGGAGTGAAAGAGGAGACAACCTTAAAAATCCTAGAGACAGGGACTTCCCTGGTGGCCTAGGGGTTAAGTCTCAGTGCCATCACTGCTATGGCCTCAGTCCCATCCCTGGCCAGGGAGCTAATCCACATATATCACCTGCTGCTCCGCCTGTTCTGCTCCCCACCCTGTCTCTGGTGAATCCTCTCACCTCCACCCCCACCCCGCACCTCTGATCTACACCCCAGTTCCTCTACAGGGGAAAAAAAAATCCTAAAGACATCAAAAGAACCATAATAGAATATTATAAATAGCTTTGGGCTAAAAATTACTTAGACAACTTAGATTAAAAAGACAAAATTCCTCAGGGGCCTCCCCTGGTGGCACAGTGGTTGAGCGCTGGGTTGCGAGGCTGCCCTCAGCCTCTGCAGCGCCAGTTCGATCCCCGGCCACTGGCGAGGGTCCCACCAAAAAAAAAAAAAAGACAAAATTCCTGGAAAATAACTTATCAAAATTGATTTAAAATAAAACAGAAAATTTAAATATGGATATTTAAATTGTGGATAAGGGGGGCTTCCCTGGTGGCACAAGGGATTAAGACGCAACCTATGGAGCTGTCCGCAGCCACTGCAGCACAAGTTCGATCCCCAGCCGACCAGGGAGCAGCCCACATGGCGAGGCAGACCTCTCCTGTCTCCCCCGCTGCTCCCCTCAGCAGTGTACTTCAGTCAATCTGTCTGTTCTGTTCCCCACTCTGTCTCTGGTGACTCATCTCACCCCCTGCACCTCTGGCCTGTACCCCAGCTCTTGTATGTATAAATAAATAAATCTTAAAATATATATATAAATAAATAAATTGTGGATAAGAGTAAGTTTCCCACATACCTACAAACCACAAAAAAAAACTCATAAAAAACTTCATGTGGTTTCACAAATTAAAATTATGAAGAAGGCATTCAAAACTTAGAAATAGAAGAGAGAATACTTTTCAGACTCATTTATGAGACCAACGTAAGTCTGATAGCAAACTTGAAATTACCAAAAAAAAAATCCAAACTAATATTTTTCATAAAATATTAGCCAATAGACTCCAACAACATATAAGAAGCAAAATGTATCACAACCAAATCTGGTCTATCCTGAAATCTGAGCTTGATATAATTTACATAGAGCCAATCTATGTAACTAACCAAATTTATAGGCTAGAAAAAAAATCAAATGCTCATTTAAGTGATGCAGGAAAACAATATGAAAAATAAATAAATCAAAAGTCATTTGTTTAAAAAAAAATAGCTTCCCAGCAATTCAAAATTCAAAGAAATCTTTAAGTAAGCCCATCTTCAAAAAAACCTACAGTTAACATTTGACTTCCTAGTTAAATGTTGAATAGTTAAATATCCCCTCAGATTAGAAAGAAGAAAGTATATCCAATTTCACTGTTGCTGTTCAACACTGTACCAGAAGGTCTAGCCAGAGAAGTAAGGCAAAAAAAAAGAAGTAAAAGGTGTACAGATTGGAAGGGAAGAAATAAAACTCTCTATATTTCACAGATGACATTCTTATTTACATAGAAAATCTTCAGGAATCTACAAAACATTTACTGGAACTAATAAGTAAATTAGAAGACTTGTAGGTAAAGGGGCAATATGCAAAAATCAATTGTATTTTTATATTCTAGCAGTGAAAAATTGGAAAGTGAAATTAGAAAAACAATTTCATTTATTGTATTGTCAGGAAAACATGAAATCCTCAGGAAGAGATTTAACAAAAGACATTACCTCTATGTTAAAAACCACAAAACATTACTGAGAGAAATTAAAGAAGACCTAGATGAACGGAGAGCTACACTAAACGTATCGACTGAAATACACGTTGTTTTTAAGACATCAGTCATTTTACATTTAATGCATTCCCAACCATAATTCAATCAGTCCAATTTGTAGAACTTGGCAAACTGATTCTAAGAGTTATGTAGAAATACATAGGACTAGAAATATCCAAAGCAATCTTGAAAAATGACAAATTTGGAGTACTAGTGCAATCTGACAAAGCCTGACTTTGAAGCTACAGTAATCAAAGCCTTGGCACACAGGCATAGAATAAACAAATAGAACAATAAAACAGAAGATTGAGCCCACAAATATATTCTGATCTATAGGGTTGTGTGACTTTTGGTGAAGACACAAAAGCAATCCAGTGAAGAAAAGAAATGCTTTTCTCAACTGACTCTGGGACAATTGATCCTCAACACTTGCCTCTTCACAGCATGTACAAAAGTTAGATCAAGGTAGATCTGGATCTAATCATCAAAGTTAAAATGACAGAACTTCTAAAAGAAAATGTAGAAGACTTTCTTCTCAAATTAGGGATTAGTTTTCTTAGGCAGGACTTAGAAAGCAACACTATTTTAAAAATCCAATGGAATAATTGTAAAAGAAAAATACTTTTAAGTTAGATTTACCAAAAATTAAAACCACTCATCAGCAGACACCTTTAAGAAATTAATGTGCAGACAGTGGGCCCAGCAGGCCCATCCACTACCTCTTGCTCCCACCAAGTCTGGAAGGAACAGACCCTGGATCTCCCTTTCTACAGGCCTCTGACCAGCCTCCACCT
Organism: Talpa occidentalis; assembly: GCF_014898055.3. Lineage (NCBI taxonomy): Eukaryota > Metazoa > Chordata > Mammalia > Eulipotyphla > Talpidae > Talpa > Talpa occidentalis. The sequence continues at coordinate 95,219,915 of NW_023600993.1, forward strand.
TTTTTCCAGTTCCTTTTTTCCCTGCCATCCTCTTCCTCTGAGACCAGCCAACACCACTTCTTGAGGCTAATTCCTTTCTTTTTTTAAAATATTTATTTATTTATGCATACAAGAACTTGAGCACAGGCCAGAGATGCGGGGAGTGGGGGTGGTGAGAGGATTCACCAGAGACAGAGTGGGGAACAGAACAGGCAGACTGACTGAAATACACTGCTGAGGGGAGCAGCTGGCAAGTCAGGAGGGGTTTGCTGCGCCATGTGGGTTGCTCCCTGGCTGGCTGGGGATTGAACTTGTGCTGCAGAGGCTTTGGATTGCTTCATAGTGCAGTGCTTAACCCCTTATGCCACCAGGGAGGACTTCGATATTTTTTTTAAACCTATTTTAAATAGTGAAAGATTTTAATAAACACTTGGCAACAGAAAATATATGAGTAGAGCATGAAAGAAAAGGCACTCAAAGTCATTGTCATCAGAGAAAAGCAAATTCAAAGCACAATGAGATGCCTACACATAGTCATTAAAATGGCTATATTTAAAGACTAACAACAGGGGCCTCCCTGGTGGTGCAGGGGTTAAAGTCTCAGCGCTATCAAACTATCATCCCAGCCAGGAAGCAACCCACATGGTGCAGCAGACCTCTCCTGTCTCGCCCACTACTCCCCTCAGCAGTATATTTCAGTCAGTCTGCCTGTTCTGCTCCCCACTCTGTCTCTGGTGAATTCTCTCACCCCTTGCACCTCTGGCCTGCACCCCAGTTCTTGTATGCATAAATAAAATAAAAATAAAAATAAAAAAACCTAACACCACCAGTTGTTGTGAACAGTGTAGTGTAACCAGAATTCAGACTGAGTGGAGGGGAGAATAAAATGGTACAATTATTTCTGAAAAACATCTGTCACTGTCTCATAAAGCAACATATACACCTACCCTATGGCCAGTTTCCCACTCCTAAGCATTCACCCAAGAGAAAAAAAAGGTTCTATGTGTACTAAAAGACTTGTACACAATGTTCATAACAGCCTTGTTCATCATAATCAAAAGTTGTAAGCAGTTCAGAATAATGGATAAATACAGTTATATTCACAAAATGAAATACTGCTGAGCAGAACATGAATAAATGTCAAAAAGATTATGCAGAGTGAGAGAAGTCTTACTAAAAAGTCTTTATACTATGTGATTACAGGAAATTCTAGAACAGACAAAACTAATAGGTCATGAAAAAATCAGAACAGTGCCTCCCCGGTGGAGCAGCAGTTGAGCACTGGGTTGCAAAGCTGCCCGCAGCCTCTGCAGCACCGGTTTGATCTCAGGCTGCTCCCCGGCCACCGGAGGAGGGTCCCACATGGTGCGCAGACCTCTCCTGCCGCCCGCTGCTCCCCTCAGCAGCGTACTTCGGTCCTTCTGCCTGCTCTGCCTCCCGCTCTGGCTCTGGTGAATTCTCTCACCCTCCCGAGCTTCTGACTGTACCCAGTGCTTGAATAAATAAATAAATAAACAAACAAACAAACAAATAAATAAATAAATCTTTTTTTTAAAAAAATCAGAACAGTGGTTGTTTCTGAGACTCACAGTGGTATGCTATAACTCACTTGGGATTTGGGGCACCTAGGTCTATGCATTTGTCAGAATGTAACTGTGTAGTCCCTAGGAAAAGGGGAGGTTCAGGTTCCTTGCCCCATCCTAAGGAAGGGTGGAGCTGGGCAGGGAGGTAAGCTAGAAAGGACTTGGGAAAAGGACTGAAAAGAAGAAACAGCAGAGAGATGAAGGAGACCTGGAGGAGGCACGTGGAGCAGAGACATGTGAAGAAGAAACTTCACTTGCTTGGGCTTGTGCCAGGGACTTGGGGGACATGGAAGAGACACTTGAAAGAAACAGAGACATGGGGAGGCTGACAATAGCAGCCTTTATCTTGGCTTGCGGTTTGATTTTGTTCCTTTTCTTCCAGAGCAGCCTGGCCCCTTGTGTCCCTTTCCTATGGTTCCGTAACAGAAGGTGCCTTAGACTTGTGACAGGCTTTTGGGCCTCAGTGGCCACCTTTGAGCCAACCCTGTATGCATAGGCGTTTACCCACAACGGGATGGGTAACTGTGGGTGCTTAATTGAGCGTTATTTTAAACTATATTCTTTCTCTTCTCTTTGTGGCATATTAACTATATTAAAGATCTTTTCTATTGAAGGTTTTATACACTAGAGTATATTTTGTCTTGATGTGGTACATGGCAGAAACCATTTAAAGCAGGTGTGTTTGGGGGTCCTGGAGTACCCCTTTCCCTGCTTGCTAACATAAAGTTGTTGAAAAGTACACTTAAGATTTATGAAATCACTTTATATAAATTCTATCTGGAAAACTCTGTAAATAAATATTGAACTAAAGTTAAGAATATGCATGCTAAAGTGTTTACAGATGAGGTGCACTGATGTCTACAGCTTACTTTGACATGTACTAAAAATAGATGAATTGATACCTTGAAGATCTGCCTAAAATGTTAGCCACCAATCACACGGGACTATTTAAATTTAAATTAAGTAGGGCTGGGCCTTCTTGGTGGTACAGGGGTTAAAGACAGTGCTATCAAGCTATCGCCAGCCACTGCAACACAAATTCAGTCCCTGTGGCCGCCCAGGGAGCTACCCACATGGCACAGCAGACCTCTCCCGCCTCACCCACTGTTCCCCTCAGCAGTGTATCTCAGTAGATCTGCCTATTCTGCTCTCCACTCACTCTGATGAATCCTCTCACCGCCCCCCACACCTCTGATTTACACCCCAGTTCTTGAATGCATAAAGAAATAAATCTAAAAAAAAAATGAATTAGGGTCTCCCTGGTGGCTGAAGGGGTTAAGTCTCAGCACTATGAAGCTATCCACAGCCACTGCAACAAGAGTTCCATCCCTGGCCAGAGAGCTGACCCACATGGCGCAGCAGACCTCTCCTGTCTCACCCACTGCCCCCCTCAGCAGTGTATTTCACTTAATCTGCCTGTTCTGCTTCCCGTTCTGTCTCTGGTGAATCCTCACATGCCCCCCTCAGCTCTGGCCTACACTCCAGGTTTTATATGCATTAATAAATAAAAATGAAATCTTTAAAAAAAATTTAAATTAACTAAAACAAACAATTCAGTTTTTCAATAGCACTAGCCACACTTAAAGCACTCAGTTGCCACATCGTACTCTGTAATTTCCCTCAAAGTTGAGTTCTACTGCACAGCACTGGTGTCCAAGAGTCAGTGCTCATGAACTCCGTGGCCAGAATGAGAGAGTACAGGCAGAGAGCGTATAGGCAGTATTCCAAATTCTGTTTCCTCCCTATGTTTATAAAACATTCTGTGTTTATGAAACAGCTTTGACCAATGGCATAAGAAAGGGCAACATATGTATGAAAACATATAGAGACAAATAATGGTTACTCTCAGTCAAAGGTACACACTTTACAAATGTAGCTCTAAAAGCATCTTCAGCTCACATTATCACAGACTCTACTGATGTTTATGGCCTCATCATCTCTCTCAATGTGAAAATAAAGATGATTCAAAACACACACAAAAAAAAAAGAAAAAGAAAAAGATGGGCTGATCAATGAAAAGACAAATGGGTAAATGATAAGCAAATACAGGAGAGTTCTTTGTGAATATAGGTGGCAAGTACATCGGTGTTAAATGTGCATCTTTCAACTTATATATTTATTTCATAGTAGCAAAAAAATGCATATACTCTTCAGCCAGCAATTTCATTTCTGGGAATCCATCCCACAAAAGGAAAACACTAATATACAGAAACACACAAGTGAGAACATTTACTGCAATGTGTGTCCCAGGGTCAGGTCCTATCAAGCCACCCCAAGAAATGTCAAGGTGTTAGGGGGAAAAGGATGTCCTGAGCTAATTCCATGCAGGCTTTGTGGACTCCACCCCGACTCCAGACCAAAGCCATCAAGACATTGGGAAAGACAAATCCCATCACCACAAAAGGGAAGGTTGCTGGGACCTGAGGGTGGAGTTAAGCAGCCAGGTTGGGCATAAAAACCAGACACGTGGACCCTGGGGGCTCTCTCGCCTCTTGGCTTCACAGCTCTTGGCTCGCCACCAGCTCTCAGCCTGCCATTGGGATTCCAGGTGGGCGGAACGGGTTGGACGCATTGAAGACTTTATCTCCCACTTTTCTCCAAGTTGTACATTTCCTCCTTTTCCCTTCCTTGTGAATAAATCTTTTATTAACCTTTCGTGTGTGCCTGCAGTGGAGTAGTAAGTCCCTTTAAAGTGCACGGGTGAGGACCCACACTCAGACAACCCGTTTTATATCGGGGCTGCCCTGTGACAAAGGGAGCAAATTGATAGTTTTGATTAAAGAAACAGTTGATGGATGAGCGACACCTCAGCCTTCCTTTCTCCTTAAAGCAGGAATTTTCTCCGACCTTCCTCCTCTCTGTTCCCCTGAAAGGATGAAATACATCTCTCTGGAAAGGTGTCCTCCCAGCGCAGGGATGGAGAGGCCCTGACCCCCTCCGTCTCTGCTGGAAGCTGGCTCGCTGGGCTCGCTAAGTTCACCGCCCGCACCCACACTTTCAAGCATTTCCTTTTCCTGCCTGTTCCTCGCAGACGAATCACTTCTTTGCCCAAAAGCTATAGACGTTTGTTGTTTGGGTCGCCCACTAGGTTCCATAGTTGATGGAGTGTGCCTTTTCTCGTGCCACTGGCTCTTGTGAAAGACTTTTCAATCACCTTCCGTGCTCCCCACACCTGCCTCCCTGGCCATCCCTTCTCATTCAAGGTCATGAAATCATTTTCCTCATCCTGTCCTTCCCATCACCTTTGGATTTTGCCCTCTGGCTGCTCCTTTTCTCCACTCGATCACCATCTATTTGATAGCTTCCCCCACGGGTCTTTCCTGAGCTCCAAGCAGATGCTTCCATTTGGATGTTCCCCAGGTTCACTAGACTCAACATGGCCAGAATTAATCTCATCCTCTTTCTCCCAAAAAACCGCTTCTCCTCCCGCAGCCCAGTCTCAGGAAGCTGCAGACACTGCCCACCCCATCCATCGCTCAAGCCAGAGCGGGCACCATCACTCACGTCTCACCCCACACCTAATCAACCGCCACGCGCTATTGATTCTCTCTGCAGGGTCTCTATCAAGTCCATCCTCTCTGCCCCTCCACTGCCACTCCCTTGGGTGGGCACCATTTCTCTCTTCTAACTGAAGCAGCTGCCAACTCATCTTTCTGTCCACGGCCTCCCACTCACCCCCAGAGAAGCAGAGCCTTCTAAACCACGAATCTGTCCACTTCACTTCCATGCTTAGAACTCTCATATAGGGTTTTCCTTTGCTCTTAAGACAAAGTCTTAATCATAATCATTAAACACACCTCAGGCCCTTGCCTATCTTCTCCTTGTACCTGAGGGGGGTGGTTGCTGTGGACGAGGCTGAAGGTCTAGGCCGCTGAGCTGGTATGTGACACAGACTGAGGAGCTAAGACATTTTGTTACAGGGCAGGGAGAGGGGCGCTCCAGACCTCACAAATCTGCCTACTCTAAATGGGTTCTGCCATCCGCCGCATCAACACAAAACATATGAGACTTTAGTGGGAAGGAACTTTAATACAATCAGTGAACAATACAGAAAAGACAAAAGAATCTAGTTTCTAAATCAAGCACCCAAAGTTACCCGTCCCCTTGTGGGTAAAAGTCCACCCAAATGGGATTGGCCCAGAGCAAGGCCCCAAAGCCTGCCACAAGTCTAAAGCATCTTCCAGTGGGGACCCACAGAAAAGGATCAGAAACAACCAGACAAGTCTGGAAGGAAAAGAGCAAAATCAAAATCAAGGCAAAAACCGCCATGGTCACCTCCCCACGGGTCTCACCCACATCTGTGTCACCCAGTCCACGACCACAAGGCCAGCGCAGTTTCTTCACGTGTCTCTCAGCTCCATGTGCCTCCTCCAGGTCTCCTTCTGGCTCCATCCTGCTTCCTTCCTTCCTCAGTCTCCTCTGCAGCTTCTCCTCTCCCTGCTCAGCTCCACCCTCCCTAGGGTGGGGCAGGAAACCTGGAACCTCCCCCTTTCCTGGGGACCACCCTGTTACAATTTGGCAAAGGGAAACGACTTGCAGGGCAGCTGAAGAAGTAAAGGGCTGAGGCTGCTCCCCTGGGGTAACTTTCTCACAGTTCCCTCGCCTCTGTCACTCTCCAGAGGTTAGGATCCCAGGGAGAAAAGCCTGGAGAGGGCACAGGGCCTGTTCTTTAGCTTTCGGGAGGCTTTGTTCCAGTCTCCTTAGCGTCTTCCATCTTTTTTTAAAGATTTATTTATTTATGCATACAAGAACTGGGGTACAGGCCAGAGGTGAGGGGGTGAGAGGATTCACCAGAGATAGCATCTTCCATTTTGATCGCACAGCTCAGGGTCGTTGCATGAGACCAGCGGGAGGGTCTCCTTGCGAGGACCCATCCTCTGTCAAGCACGGAGCAAGCTGAACACATACCTGTTTCATTAAATTGTGCGGAGCGCACATTACACCTTTCCCCTCAGCTATGAACTCCCAAGCCAGAAGATGAGCCTAAAGAAGCTGAAAAAACCGAAGTGCAGATGATGTTTGAAGAGATGTTGGGTCCACTGAGCAGGGAGCAGGGTGCTTAGGTAACCTTTTTTTCCTGCATTCATTTTTTTTAATGTCTTTTTTTTTTTTTTGCATTAACATTGTTGTTCATTTTTATGATATTTGATGTCTCCCTTCAAGTGTAACCCCAAAACTTCCCCTCACCACATCACCTGTGAACCATCACTATAGTCCCTGGTGCTCTTGTCTCCCCTGTTTTGAGCCCTCCCCCTCCCCTGCTGTGTGTCTCAGATGTATAATTTACTCAGTGAAGTAGGTCAGAAGGAAAAAGAAAAATACTGGATGGTTTTGATGTCGTTTTCGGAGTCAGTGGGGTTTGGAGCGCCGGGTCCTTGGGTTCACCCATCAACTCAAAAACGACATCAGTTTCACTTTATAGGCAGAAAATAGGGAAACCAAGCAAAGGGTCAGAGGGAAAAAAAAAGACAAATCTTGGGTAATCTTCGAGAAAAGTTTTACCAGAGCTCCCCTCTCAGCAGCATTCAGGCAGTTTCCCAAAGAGACAAAGATGTTTGCTTATATCCAGGGTCTTTGGCTTACCAGAAGGCCAGGAGAAACTTGCAAAGACACCGGCAGGCAGAAGGAGCTGTTAGCCAGGAGGGCCTGGCGTGTTCTGATATAACCTTTGTGGGGGGAGAGGGGCCCTCATTCCTTTGTGGAATTGTTATCTATTGTTAGATTAATTATTTCGAGGGTGTGACTAGTTGATTTGTAAGGGCTGATGATTCTCTACTATGACCCTCAGGCTCCATAGCCCGACCTCTGGTCCGCACCTCTGGGTGATTGTAGGGTGAGGAAAAATTGTCAGGCTTTTCTGCCCTCCCGCCATCAGGATAGATGATGGATCCTTGTCCTGAATGCATGCCTGATGGCGGGCACCTGGAGTAGGGTGTGGGCAGAGGTGGATGGGATTCACCTGGGCTGAGACTGGGCTTTTAAGGGCGGCGTCATGGGGACGCCAGTAGAAGCCGAGACAGGAGCAGAGAAGCCAAGAACGAACAGAAGCCGAGAGAAGAAGAGCAGCAGAGAGAACACCAGAGAGCCCAGATAAAGTGAGGATTTGCTGGGGGCTGTGAGGACTGCCAGCCTCCCGGCCCCCCAGCACCCTTGCCTGCCATAAGCCTGGAAAATCCCAATAAAAGCCTGCAAAGCCACTGAGGACGCTGACTCCTCCTTTACCCGGTCTGCTGGATCAGAAAACCTGCTCAGTGCCCTGTTCCTGTCCTTACAGTGATTTCTACAGCAGGCCCTCGTGGTGATTGCCAAGTCCCACATACCCGCTTCTTGACTGCGCTTGAGGCTTTTTCATTTCTGTAGCTGGTTTAATTAAGATGTTAATCATCTCTACCCCCACCTCCAGGTTGCGGTCTTGTGACACCTCCCAAGTTTTCTTACTCTAAGCCTCCATTACAGAGAAGGGAGGGTAAGATCGAAGGGACTCCCCCCCTCCCTGTAGAGGTGCCCCACCTATGAAGTGGCTGGGCAGTGGCTTCAGGCTCACCTATGGCCTTCAGTGCTGGCCCCGCACGTCACTCACAGTGAGACCTTTGACCTCTGTCCCGTAGATGAGGACAAGGAGGGAACCCAGAGGCTGGCAGAGGGATGAAGGGTGCGAGGCGTGGGGGGGTTACAGACCATGTGTGTAGGCCCTGCCCGCTGCGCTGGCGCTAGCTTTCCAGAAGAGACCCAACTTGACGTTTCCTTCAGAAAACTGGCCTACTCTCTTTGGTAACTTCCACATTTACATATAAATTGCTACCTAATGGCTCTGCCCTCCTTTATCTTAGCTCCAGGTTCTAATGAGCTGGAAAAAATGATCCTGTGCAGAGGAATAATGAAGCTTCCAGGCTGAGTGAGGGAGACTAGCGTGGTTCTTCCCGCAGTGGGCGGCGGGGAAAGCAAAGGAGGAGGGGTCAGGATGTCCCCTTCCCACTGCGCCACATGTCCCTAGGAAGAGGAAATTTTTTTTGTTACAGTTGCAACATGATGAAAAATCAAGCAAGAAAGTATATGAAATCCACTACAGTTTGTAGAAAGTAAGTCATAATTCTATTTGTTCTGCCGGGTGTACAGATGGCAATTTTTTTATCCAGACAGAAACTAAAAGTAAAGATGGACTAGGAGCGCCATCTGGAGTGAGATCTGTCACTACCTCTGTGCTCAGATTCAGAGATCTCTGCAAAATTTGGGCAACAGGAAGATAAATTATAAAGTCCCTCTTTCGCTCAACACACCACAGACCCCCCCAAAAAATATACACACTGTTGTTCCCCTGGCTTTCCGTAAGGCACCTTAAATACATTATTTTATTTAATTGCCCCAGATATTTAAGTGCCAGCACTTAAATACTATGTGCCAGCACTACTCTAGATGCTGGAGTTGCATAGTAACCAAAACAAAATTGGCTCTTGCCCTCATGGAGGGCAAATTTTTATGGAGGGAACAGGAAAGTGAATTTTTAATGGGTTAAAATCATTACAGATCGTGACAGATATTAGGAAGGAAATGAAGTATTGTAATAAATCATTTCAGCAGGACTTTCTTTAGATAGGGTGGTCAAGGAAGACTTCCCTGAAGAGGTGCCATGTGAGCTCAGATCTGAAGGCTGAGAAATCAGCCATGGGAAGAGGGAGTGAGAGGGACACCGAGGAGGGAAAGTAGCTGGTGTGTTCTGGCCATTTAAAGGAGGTTATTGCCACCACATTAGAGAGTAGAGAAGGGAAGGGAAATTCAGGACCTAGGAATAAGGGGGTCAGCAGGGAAGTCCACTGCAGACCCTGGAGGACCATGTCCTGCCTACCCTTTGTGCACAGAACTCAGAATAATCATGACACAAAATGAGCCCAGCTGTGAGGACTGGATAAGTGAGTAGATGGGTGGGGGGGGGGGTGTAGATACCTGGTTGGACTTCTGGTCTCTCTTATGCTCCCCATCCAACCCAATCCCTCTGCTGATCCAAGACGTCCACAATGTGTGTGTGTGTGTGTGTGTGTGTGTGTGTGTGTGTGTGTAATACTGGCAGAAGGTTTCACTTACCTCACCCCAGTCCGTACCCTGAGGGGTCGGTCTGGACAAAAGAGGGTGACTAAGAGTCAGATACATGCAGAATTCGGTGATGCTGAGTGCCAGAACCAGGACTTCTGTACATGCTGCAAATAATCTGGGGGCCTGATTCAAATCTCCCCATCTTATTTTAGGGCACACCAGCTGCTAACACCTGCATGTCCTGCCTGCTGCCTCTCTTGCCTCAGGTGAAATGACAGAAAGTGCTAGATAATTAATACCTACTACCCTGGAGCAGCCCCCAATCAATGATCCATGCCAATCAGGACATAGAAATCCCAGCTCCTTCACCCCTCAAACAGAGTCCTTTGGAGATGTGTGCATTCCCACCCCCCAGAGCCCCTAGGTGAGGCTGCACCCCTCCCCACAGTGTCACTGACTTGGAGACACCTCTAAGCTCCCTCCATTCCCTGCCCTTCAACTGCTGTTTCCCACCCCAGAGATAAACTTCATGTACCTGAATTCACATCTCAGGACCTGCTTCCAGACGACCAGACCACTAGATACCTGTGCGCCCTTCCTTCCCGGATTCTCTTCTCTGAGGAAACCCTGAATGTGAGCACAGGGGAGTCTGAGCTGCCCTGGCCCCAGTGCTCCCCAGGAGGGAAATGGATGGGGAGGTAAACACCAATCAGTCAGGAGGCCTACATCTGAAATGGGCTCAGCTGTATTTCTGTAATCCCTGAACTTTGAGTGGAAAAATAATTGTCAGACTCCTTTCATGGCCATTAATTCTTTACAGCCGACACTGAGCCCTGGGGGCAAAAACAGATTGTCTGCAGTTATGGGTGTCCTGGCCCTGAATTCAGAACAGGAAGGTGAGTCTTTCTCTTAAGAACCACTCCTCCCTCCCTAGGCCCCCACCACCACCACGACACCCCTCACCCCAACACACACACACACTCTCAGAGCCCCAATATGAGTGGCCAGGGCAGGCTGCAGACTGGAGGGGGCAGGAAATAGCCCTCAATCCAGAGATACGAGGGTCAGGACCTGGATTAAAAATTATAGGTCTCCCTGGTGGTGCAAGGGGTTAAGTCTCAGCACTATGAAGCTTTCCGCAGCCACTGCAGTATGGGTTCAATCACCAGCTGGCCAGGGAGCTAACCCATATGGCGCAGCAGACCTCTCCTGTCTCACCCGCTGCTCTGCTCAGCAGTGTATTTCAGCATTCGCCTGTTCTGCTCCCAACTCTGTCTCTGGTGAATCTTCTCACCCGCCACACATGTCCCCACAATCTCCATCACACTTGTGACAATCTTATTAGTGAGGTGTCATTACCAGTCCCGTCTCACTAGTGAAGACCGCAGAGAGGGGAAGGGTCTTCACCAGTGAGATTCTCCCTGACCAGCTGCCAGTAAGTTTCCTCTGAACTCTCCTCCCAGCCAAGCCCTAGAGCTACCAAATTCACAGTTCCTTGCTTCTTTGAGAAATCAACCAAAAGGCAGAGGACCAACCATGCATCCAGACAAGGCTTACTGGACTTAGCTCAAGCACGAGGCAGCCCTGGAAAAAAAAAGTTTCTGGGCTGCCTCTCCAAAGATGGCCCAGGAAGGGCATTTAAGGGGATGGGTCTATGAGGGCCGGGGCAGCCAGGAGCAGTGTCATACATTGTTTTGGGCTGGACTATGCCAGGCATGCACAGGTGGGTTCTGTGCTTGCGCAGATCTCAAGTGCCTGCAGCATCTAAGTCTCCAAGCTGACGAGACCCGGGTCACTCTAGGTCACATACTTTTACATCTGTGCATGGGGCCCTCCGACACGCCCCCCTTCCTAACCATTAGTTAGGCTCTCACACCTTCAGTCCAGGTGTAGCTCCTTGGGTCAGTCCCATGGGATAAGTTGTCTAAACATGATGTTAGGCAGTGGCCTGCCAGCTGGCGATTGAGTCAACCTGTTCAGACAGGACACTAGGCAGCCCCCTCCTACAGCCAATAGTTCAGTCCATCTGTTTGGGCCTCAGGCAACAACATCCTGCCAGCTTGCATTGGAATTTGCACTTACTAAATAACAATAACCAACATTTATTTCATGCCCACTATGTACTAGGCACTGTTCTAAATGCTTTACAATAAAGTCACTTTTAGGGCCACCCTGGTGGCTCAAGGGGTTAAGACGCAACCTATGAAGCTAACCGTAGCCATTGCAGCATGGGTTCAATCCCTGGCCAGGGAGCAACCCACATGGAGCAGCAGACCTCGTAAGACAGAGCTGAGGCACAGAAAGGTTAAGAAATTTGTCCAAGGTTACACTGCTAGCAGATGATAGAGCTGGCAACAGAGCCCAGGCTATCTGACTCCAGAGGCACGCTCTTCATCCTTCCTAAGCAATCAACTGAGGCACATTAAAAACTTAAGAGTTTATTTGAACCATGAACAGAGGGTCTGAGAGCTTCCCCCAAATATCTGATAGACCCATTTATGAGAAACAGATACAGTTACCTGAACAGCCTCAGAGCACAACTAGGAACAATAGGTAGACAATCCAAGGTAATGATATTTTACTTTCTATAAAGAATATACTCATAGTGACAGATGTCCAAGAAAGATCTTCCCTGCTCAGTGGTAAATTTTCCATCAGGGTAGATGTTCACATAAGGGTCAGAAAAACTCTGGATGAATAAGTACTTGACAATTAGATTTGGATCAAGGTCTACAAAGGTCTCCTATCCCTATACTTCATCCACACAAGGATGAAGCTGGCCCCCCAATTTACCTATCTCTGTAATAATATTGATAACCACCAGGTGGCGACAGAGCCCATCTTCTGTGCCAGGAGCAATTCTTAGCCTATTGAAAAATAAAATCAAAACCGAAAATACCATAAGTGAGGGACTCAAACAACTGACATCATGGACAAAAGTCAAAGACCATGAGTCAAGTCCTCAGTAGAGCTTTCATCCCCAGCATGACCCAGAGGGCTCCAAGTCCAGAAGTTAGCATTTTTTTTTTTGAGGCAGGTTATCTGCCTTTAAAATTTTCAATTGAGGGCCTCCCTGGTGACTCAAGGGGTTAAGCACTGCACTATGAAGCAATCCACAGCCTCTGCAGCACGAGTTTGATCCCTGGCTGGCCAGGGAGCTACCCACATGGAGAGGCAGACCTCACCTGACTCGCCCGCTGCTCCTGCTGTTATAGAGCAGCCCCGATATTGAACGGGTTGCCTGGCTGTGGGTCCTCACCCGGGCACTTACAAGGGACTTATGAATACTCCACTACAGGCACACACAAAAGGTTCATAAAAGGTTTATTGACAAGGGAAAAGGAAATAAGGAAAATGTACAACTCAGGGAGAAAATAGGGAAATAAAGTCTTTAATGTGTCCTACCCGATCCACCGACCTGGAAACCCAAAAAGCACTCTCCGAGCTGGCTGGACACTGCGAGCTGGCGGGGAGCCAAAATGGGGGACCCTCCAAAGCCCACGTGTCTGGCTTTATACCAACCTGGCTACTTCACCCCACCCTCAGGTCCCAGCCACCTTCCCTGTGGTGGTGATGGGATTTGGAGTTCCCAGTGTCTTTGGCTTTGGCCTGGGGTGGGGGTGGAGTCCACAAAGCCTGTATGGAATTAGCTTTAGGACAGCCTTTTCCCCCTAACACCCTCAGCAGTGTATTTCAGTCAGTCTGCCTGTTCTGTTCCCCTCTCTGTCTCTGGTGGATCCTCTCACCCCTGCATCTCTGGCCTGTACCCCAGCTCTTGTGTGAACTAATAAATCTTTAAAAAAAAAAAAACCAAAGTCAAGATAAAGGCTGCCGTTTTCAGCCTCCCCATGGGTCCCTCACCCACATCTCTGAGTCTTTCAAGTGTCTCCTTCCATGTCCCTCAAGTCCCTGGTTCAAGTCCAAGGCAGAGAAGAAAGTGTGACTTCTTCCCACGTTTCAGCTCCATGTGCCTCCTCCAGCTCCCCTGGATCGCTCCGTCCTTCCTTCTCCCAGTCTAACTTCTTGCTGCTGGGCTCCGCCTTTCCTTGGGCAGGACAGGGAACCTGGAACTTCCCTTTTTGGAGGATTACCCTTTTGCAGTTTGGCTTCTATGACACTACACTCTCTGGGTTTCTTCTTCACCTCTTCTGTCGCTTCTTCTCAGCCTCCTTTGTGTATACCAGTTTCAGAGTCCCAGCACTAGGCAGAATAATGCCCCTCCCTCCATGCCCATGTCCTAATCCCCCAAATCTTGAAGATGTTATATTGTTACAGGGCAGGGAGAGGGGCAGCCCAAACCCCGCAAACCTGCCTATTCTATATAGGGTTCTGCCATCCGCCGCATTAACACAAAACATGAGACTTTAATGGGAAGGAACTTTAATACAATTAGGAAACAATACAGGTAAGGCAAAGAATCTAGTTTCTAAATCAAGCACCCAAAGTTACCTGTCCCCTCATCGGTAAAACTCCATCCAAATGGGATCGGCCCAGAGGAAGGCCCCAAAGCCTGCCACAAGTCTAAAGCATCTTCCAGTGGGGACCCACAGAAAAGGGTCAGAAACTACCAGACAAGCCCGGAAGGAAAAGCAAAATCAAAATCAAGATAAAAGCTGCCACTGTCACCTCCCCACGGGTCTCACCCACATCTGTGTCTCCCCGTCCATGACCAAAAGGCAAGCACAGTTTCTTCACATGTCTCTCCATTCCATGCGCCTCCTCCAGGTCTCCTCCTGGCTCTCCATCCTGCTCCCTTCCTTCCTCAGTCTCCTCTGCAGCCTCTTCTCTCTCTGCTCAGCTTCACCCTCCCTTGGGTGGGGCAGGAAACCTGGAACCTCCCCCCTTTCCTGGGGACCCCCCTGTTACAATACAACAAAAGGGACTTTGTAGGTGTGATCTTGAGATGGGGAGATGACGATCCAGGCAGGCCTGATATAATTACAAGAGGATATCATTTATTTTTTATTATAGGAGGAAGGCAGGAGACCCACTGTCTGAGCAGATGTGACAAGGGAAAGAGGGAGTGGGGAACAGAGTGATTGGATATGGTCTCGACCGTAGTTAATGGCTAAAAATGTCAATTGTCTGCAGAATCTGGAAAAGGCAAGAGAGCAGGTCCAACCCTGGAGCTTTCAGAAGGAACAACCCGGCTCTGCTGACACTTTGATTTAAACGCAATGAACCATTCAGACTTCTGACCTCCAGAACTATAAAATAAATTTGTGTTGCTTTAAGCCACTAAATTGGTTATAATTTGTTGCAGCAGGCCAGGAATTAACACAGTCCCCGGGAGGCCAGTTCTGCCTTTTCTTCTGCTCTCCATTTAAATTGACTCTTTGGGGGGGGGGGGGGGGAAGGTTTCATCTACTTAGTGACAAACTAACAAATTTATATTCTCTGGCCAACTAGTTGCATTTTTCCACTTGACACTAATAGATTTTATTTGTGCATTAGTTCTGTTAAAAAAATTGTGAATTTACACCTCTAATTGACTACTAAACAATTCATGAATCAGGCAGCCAGGCAGCCAGGTACTGATAGTGGAGGGTATTATAGACAGAGAGAGGGTGGGGCAAGGTTTTTGCAAAAGAAAAGCTAATAGGTAAACCCACCTCCCCTCAAGGGCGGGCAGGGGGTTCTTATCATGCAGATGACCTCGCTGATGCTGATGGGAAACTCCAAATTGTTTTAAAATTTCACTTTTGGGGGTCTCTGTGGTGGCATAAGGGTTAAGTCGCCCTGCCTGCTATCATGTTATCACTACTGGGCCCTGAGTTCATCCCTGGCCAGGGAGCTACCCACATGGCACAGCAGACGGCTCCTGTCTCGCCTGCTGCTCCCCTCAGCAGTGTATTTCAGTGGATCCACCTGTTCTGCTTCTGCTCCCCACTCTGTCTCTGGTGAATCCTCTCACCCCCACCCCCGCACCTGTGACCTACACCTCAGTTCTTGGATACCTGAATAAATAATAAATATAAAAGGCCTTATACACTAGAGTGTGTTTTGTCTTGATGCAGTGCATGGCAGAACCTATTTAGAGTGGGCAGGTTTGGGGTTCTGGGGTACCCCTCACCCTGCGTGATAACACCTTCACCTTGCATCTTTTTTTTAAGATTAATTTATGCATACAAGAGCTGGGGTACAGACCAGAGGTATGTGGGGGGTGGGGGGGCTGAGAGGATTCACCAGAGACAGAGTGGGGAGCAGAACAGGCAGATCGACTGAAATACACTGCTGAGGGGAGCAGCGGGCCAGACAGGAGAGGTCTGCTGCGCCATGTGGGTTGCTCCCTGGCCAGCCAGGGAATTGAACTCGCGCTGCAGTGGCTGCGGATTGCTTCATAGGTTGTGTCTTAACCCCTTGCACCACCAGGGAGGCCCACATCCTTTTTTTTTTTTTTTTCTTTTTTTGAAGATTTATTTTTCATGCATACAAGAGCTGGAGTGCAGGCCAGAGGTGGTGAGGCATGAGAGAAAGCACCATAGAGAATGGGGAGCAGACCAGGCAGATGTACTGAAACACTGCTGAGGGGAGCAGCGGGTGAGACAGGAGAGGTCTGCTGCACCTTGCGGGCCAGCTCTCTGGCCAGGGATCAAACCCATAACACAGTGTGGCTGCCAAAAGCTTCATAGCACTGAGACTCAACCCCTTGCACCACCAGGGAGGTCCCCACCTTGCATCTTTATTGGAGAAAACCTCAGTTAGCCAGTAGGGATAACCTGAGCAACATAGGTGAGAGTGAGCACATGTAAAATGACTTGCGCAGGTCATGGTAGAGCTGGCGACCTGTCTCCTGGCAGACCGTCTAATTTCTCTGTAGCCCTAACACATAAATTACAGCCTCTTAATTCAAATGTCTTCCTTAGTTTCAACATCTCCGAGGTGCTTTCAATGATCGGATCCACATTTCTTTCAAACTCTCTCTCTGACCATTGTCATTTCTAGATCGGTTTCTGGAGCAACTCTGGACACATGAACTCCACTTAATACACACACACTTGAGTGACCAGGTTCTCCCAAATCCTTTCCAAATGACAGTTGCTGGAATGTTAATGTTTCCAGATGTAAGGTGAGCAAAAGCCCATCAGAATCTAGTTTACACTCACTCTGAATCGCATGGTGCTTGGGCAATTCTTTTGGTTTCCGGCTAACATATGTCAGGCCAGTGGGCTGAAAACCACAATAATGAGAGCGTGTTCTAGATCCTCCTTTACAACCTGGGTAATGAGGGATTCAAAGTTATTGACTCTCTTCTGAAGCAAATTGAGGGGGCTTTCCCAGTCTGTGACAGACTCCCACCCCCCTCATTCCCTGCTGGGAAGGAACTAAGCTCCCAGGCTGCACACCCATCATTTCTCCTTTGAGTTGTTCTTCCAGAAAATCAACAGAGTAGATAGAGCTAGATCATCAGCAAGAGTCCACAGAATGCTGATGGCCCAGCACTCCCTTCCATATTGCTGGGTGAGACTTCATCCTCTCTATAACCTGTGCTATTCTAGGTTTTGTTGTCACAGGTTGCCCTGAGCTCTGGGGAAATAGAGGAGAGGAAGCAGAGGACGGTGTGACCTACCTCTTTCTCTTTTATGTAAATAAACTGAGAAGGGAAGCGACCTGCGCACCCCACACATATGCTTTAGTAAATACAGTCTCATTACCTGCCCCCGAGAATGTTCCGTCCCACCAACACTATGCGAGTGTCAGTTCCTGGCTCAGCTCTTGCCAATGATGGATTTTAGCAAATTCTGAAATATTGACAGTTTGATGAATGAAAAACGGTACCACGTGGGGCCTCCCCGGTGGCGCAGCGGTTGAGCGCTGGGTTGCGAAGCTGCCCGCAGCCTCTGCAGCGCCGGTTCCCCGGCTGCTCCCCGGCTGCTCCCCGGCCACGGGAGGAGGGTCCCACATGGCGCGCAGACCTCTCCTGCCGCCCGCTGCTCCCCTCAGCAGTGTACTTCGGTCCTGCTGCCTGCTCTGCTCCCCGCTCTGGCTCTGGTGAATTCTCTCACCCTCCCGCGCTTCTGACTGTACCCAGTGCTTGTATAAATAAGTAAATAAATCTTTAAAATATAAATAATAAAGCATTAAAAAAAAGAAAGAAAAAGAAAAACGGTGCCATGTGGTTGAATTCTTTCCCTAATCATTCCTTTCTCTAAAAGTCTGCCTCTGTGTTCTTTATCTCACGTGAAGCCCCGCGCGTGGCCTCCACCACTAGATGCCACCACGAACACGCCTCGGTCCTGCCCAGCGCTCAGCCTGGACCCGGACTTTGCCAGCTGCCTTCCAGCCAGAAGCGAAAAACCACTGAGATCGCCGCGCCCGATCAGAGGCAGAATAAGCGGAAATATCTCGGGGGAAACTCTTCCTCTGCAGACGCCGCGCCCTTCACTAAACTTGCGTCCGAGCTCGTGGCCTTGGTCTTGGGTCTCTTCGCCACTAAAACTTCCCCCTCGGGCACTTCGTTTACTTCTCCAGCTAAAATGGCATCGCTGGAGACGAACTCAAACTGTTTCTTCCCGCCTCGGGGGAAGCGCCTTCCACACCACCGCAGACGGGGGGGGCGAGGGGGGCAAGGGGCGCACAGACGCGCCTCCGGGGTGGGGGGCTGCGGGTGCCTTCCCCAGCCCCGGGCCGTGCGCCCCCCGTGAACACCCGCACGGAGCCTGGCGCCGCCCGCGCACCCCAAGTCAGGCGGCCCAGCTGCCAGCGCTTCGGGAAGGACCCCTGGGAGGGGGCGCGCGGGGGGCCACCCGCCAACGCGCCGAGAGGGACCCCTCGCCCAGAGGGGGGGCGCTGGCCCTCGGTGGGGACTGAGGACACGCAGGACGCAGCCAACGGGGCTGCCGCTCGCCTCGCGGGCCCGGCCGCGTCGCCCTGACCTCCGGGCTACGAAATGGGCGCGCCGGCCGGTCCCCGCCGACCTGCGGCGCCGGGAGGCGGGGAAACGCGCAGTCCCCTCTTAAGGAGCCAATCAGAGCCCACGGGGGCCAGGCATGACAGCCCCGAGGGCCAATGAAAAACGGGGATTCTAGCCAGGGGCCACCACCCCCAGCTCCGGTCCCGCAGAGCGCGCGCCGAGGGACAGTTTTTTCAAAGGGTCAAATGCGCAGACAAGGCCGGAGCTGGAGGCCAAGCCGCGACGTTTGCAACGACGGGTGGCGAACAGCCCGCGCGCGAGCGAAACCGTCCTAGCGGGCGGCCCCCTCGCAGGTCACGCTCGCGCGCCGGGCTCCCGCGCGGCAGGGTACGTGCTGCGCGCTGACGTCACGTCGCCCCGCCCCCCAGCCGCCCGCCCTTATAGCGTCACCCTGGCGCGCGCGCACCATTGTGTGGCTGGACTCGGCCGCCGCTGTGGTGTGAGGCGCGTGTTCGGGCTCTCGCCGTCCCCGCACCCGCACCGCGGCTCCTGCCTTGCGGCCAGCCGTTCGCCAGCCAGCCCTCGGGCCCCCCGCCCGCCACGGACATGCCCCGCGTCTACATAGGACGCCTCAGCTACAACGTCCGGGAGAAGGACATCCAGCGGTTTTTCAGCGGCTACGGCCGCCTTCTCGAAATAGACCTCAAAAATGGGTGAGTCGGGAGCGGGCGCCCGCAGCGGCCGGGGCCGGGGCCGGCGGCGGCGGCGGGGCGGTCAGCGGCGGGGACGGACCAGGCCGCGGCGCCGCGTGGCAGGGCCTCCAAGATGGCGGCGGCGCGGGGCCGCGGGAGCGCGCGGGGGCGGGGCCGGGCGCGCCCCCGCCTAACGACGCCCCGCCCGGCCCGGCCTCGCGCCGCCCCCAGGTACGGCTTCGTGGAGTTCGAGGACTCCCGCGACGCCGACGACGCCGTTTACGAGCTGAACGGCAAGGAGCTCTGCGGCGAGCGCGTGATCGTGGAGCACGCCCGGGGCCCGCGCCGCGATCGCGACGGCTACAGCTACGGAAGCCGCAGTGAGTCCGACCCCCGCGCGCTCCGCGTCCTTGGGACCTGGTGGGGCGGGCGCAGGCTTAGGGCGGGCGGGGTGGGGCCTCCCAGCCGGGGCGGGCGCGGGGGCAGTGGGCTGTCGTTTGACGCGGGTGTCCCCGGACCCCGCTGCCTCCACGCCGGCCCGCGGAGCCACGGGACGCCGGAGCGCGGGGTTTGGGCTTGGGGTGTGGCCTAGCCAGGGTCTGGGGGTGTTGGTTGGGGGCTTGATGGCCAAGTTGGGAGGAGGGTGGCTTCTGCTGGGCCCCTGTCGGCACTGTCGTGGGCTTTTCCCGCGGAGGAAGCGAGGGGTGGTTGTTACTGGTTGTTCTCCCCCTTGCTTTCCTGGCAGTGCCTTTAGCTAGAAATGTGAATGTGTAGCGTGCAAGTTGGCGGACAGGTTGGGGTGGAGGTGGGTGGGGGCGGGGAAAGGGGAGGAGTTTTAAGTGTGGGTTTCAAAAGATTGGCAGGGGCCAGAGAAAATACTGTTTTGAACTAAACGTGGTGTCATACCACGACGTAGATATCCATAAGCTTTATGCTGTATTTGAAGTAGTTGGGGCATGTTATTGGGAGGAGGTGGGGGGATTTTGGTTATGTTAAATGTTTGATGTTGAAATTGTTGCATGTTGAATTCAAACTTTTTAACAAGTCCTTGATGTTTCAATTTGAAAGTGACCAATGGGGCTGAGGCTGTGTCCACTGAGGCTAAGATGACTGCCTTTCCTGATTGGCCTTGGCTTTTCCATACATTGTGTGACCCTTGCCCTATGACCCTTTGGCTGACCTTACCGGAAGCCATGACGACAGCAGCCTTTTGCCATTAGACGCAGGGTGATGGTGAGGATTCCAAGGGTTAGACAAAACTGGTTAATCTGAACTAGGTGACTGTTACCTTGCGTGTTTTGTGGCCAAACCACCACCAAAAACCTCACACTGTGATGTAAGTACTTAGTGTAACTAGTAAACATTTTTGTAAAATGTAGAAATGCATGTAATCAGTTAAGTTTTATATTTTACAATGTTCTGTAAAATAAAACTTAGCGAGGTAAATTGAATAAAGGAGCAGTCACTCTCTAACAGTTGTAGGAGAAGTTTAGTTGGAATTTAGTCTGTTTGACTTGCCCTTAATTTAATTTATGGCAAATCACAACTGTATCAAAGGTTTAGCAGTATAATAGCAAAGTCCTACTCCAGTAAATAAGTTGATATGTTTGTACTAACTTTCAAAAACATGCATTTCTATCATTACAAAGCATCTAACTGTTCTCTTCATATGATAAAGGTGGTGGAGGTGGATACAGCAGTCGAAGAACATCTGGCAGAGACAAATATGGACCACCTGTTCGTACAGAATTCAGGCTTATTGTAGAAAATCTGTCTAGTCGTTGCAGTTGGCAAGATTTGAAGGTACGCAGTATAAAAAAGACTAATCAATACAAAGTAAAAGTCAGCAAGCAACTATAAACCAGAGACACACTGGGAGGGGGAGGGAAAGGAAGGACTAGAGTCAAAATAAGGGGGGAGGTGCAGTTGTCTGGGGAATATAACCAAAATGTAAATGCATACATTGTGCAAAGATGAAAAAAGATGTAAGAATGATATAAAACAAAATATTTAAATAAATAAATAAAGCGTATATTCGGGGGGGGAGGTACGCAGTATAGCTTGTGGTTAACATGTGTGACTGATGTTTAAAGGGTACCATGTCTTGTCCTAAGTTTTCTATTTCTGATAATCAGGTACAATTGTAGACCTTTAGATTTCTGGATCTGACTGGTTTTTTCACTCTTAGGATTTCATGAGACAAGCAGGTGAAGTAACTTATGCGGATGCTCACAAAGAACGCACCAATGAAGGTGTGATTGAGTTTCGCTCCTATTCTGATATGAAGCGTGCTTTGGATAAACTGGATGGTACAGAAATAAATGGAAGAAATATCAGACTCATTGAAGATAAACCACGAACAAGCCATAGGCGGTCTTACTCTGGAAGCAGGTCAAGGTAATATGTTGATGGATGTGGAGAGGGAAGAAAGTATATTTTCCAAGAACAAAGAAAAGTTCTGGTAGTGTTGATGCTTTGTTAAAAATAGGTCATTGCGGGCCTCCCCGGTGGTGCAGCGGTTGAGCGCTGGGTTGCCAAGCTGCCCGCAGCCTCTGCAGCGCCGGTTCAATCCCCGGCTGCTCCCCGGCCACCGGAGGAGGGTCCCACATGGCGCGCAGACTTCTCCTGCCGCCCACTGCTCCCCTCAGCAGTGTACTTCGTCCTTCTGCCTGCTCTGCTCCCTGCTCTGGCTCTGGTGAATTCTCTCACCCTCCCGCGCTTCTGACTGTACCCAGTGCTTGTACAAATAAAAAAAAAAATAGGTCATTGCTTAGACGTCTTGTTTGTATATCATTGGATTCTTTACCAGATGTTTTGACAGTAGTTTGAGCCATTTATTTTTGATAAATGGCTCAAACATGCATGTTGATGTATTGAGATATTTTATTGTTTCTTGTCACAGGTCACGGTCTAGAAGGAGGTCACGTAGTAGGAGTAGGAGGAGCAGCCGCAGTAGGTCTCGAAGTATCTCAAAAAGTCGTTCCAGGTATTGGGTCTTTTTCTTATTGGTACTGTTATTTGTTTGTGGAATACTTGTCTGTTCTGGCAAGGTATTAAAAAAAATTCTGGCTTTTCTTGTCCAGATCCAGGTCTCGGAGCAAAGGGCGATCACGTTCCCGATCAAAAGGCAGGAAATCTAGATCAAAGAGCAAGTCTAAGCCTAAGTCTGATCGGGGCTCCCGTTCTCGCTCTCGAAGCAGATCTAAGGATGAGTATGAGAAATCTCGAAGCAGATCTCGTTCTCGATCTCGTTCCCCCAAAGAAAATGGAAAAGGTGATATAAAGTCAAAGTCTAGATCAAGGAGCCAGTCTCGTTCCAACTCACCCCCACCTGCTCCACCCTCTAAGGCTCGTTCTGTGTCCCCTCCACCAAAAAGAGCTTCAAGGTCACGGTCAAAGTCAAGGTCACGGTCCAGATCGAGTTCCAGAGATTAACCCAGAACTCCAAGTTCTTTGCACACTATTATGGAACACTTTCCTACTTAGGCAGTTACTCTTCCATATTTGTACTTGGCCTCTTCTACAGGAGGAATCTCCTAAAACCGAAATTTGATTTGTGGCCAAATTGGGTGGAAAAGATAAGGTTCTAAAGAAATGGTGGCATGAAGTCAGAGACCTCCCTTCTTTGTAGAATTAAGATAACTTTGATTTTATAGCTTTTGAGCTAAAATAACTTTTGTAAAGATTAAGCTCATTTAGATTTTTTTTAAGTATTTCAGCAGGATCTGCTGCAGGGGTTTTGTTGTTTTATTTGTTTGCTTACTTTAAATTAACCGTTTCAAGCTTTGAATACTTAAGGCTTTAGAGGGAGAACCAAATTTTCAATTATGTTGGCTTTTTATAAAGCTTGAGTTATGTAAGATTTCAATAAAAGTTTGCTACCAAGATGATTGCCTTATTGCATAGGTCACTGTTAAATTCCTTGAAACATTGTTTGTGGAAACAGTGTAAATTCTACTTAAGTGTAAAACAGCAAGCCTCAGACCAGCAATAAATTATTCAATTTGGTAACATTATTTTTGTGCTGTTAAATTTGCCAAAGTCATCTGCCTCTTTAACAAGAAAAATAAAAGCCTTCGTAGTCAATCTGTTATATAAATTTGCCTAAATTAATTTTAAATGAACAAACTTTCAGTTTGAAATTTGAACACTTCCGGAAGTAGCTTCTGTCCTTGGGGGTCTTAATCAGCCTGGTGCTTTTGCTTTCCCAAAGCGGTCAGGTGTTTAGTGTGGTGTCGAGGTTTTAATGTTATGAGAAGATGGAAGTGGTTTTTCTTTGAGCAGAAACTTGGCATGTACTGCCTTTTGCTCCTGGAAGGTCTTTATACTTAACATTTACATCACTTGGTAAATGAGTTACTGGGTGAAAGTTCTAGACAGTCCCCTTTGGTGTAGCTAGAGGGGGGGTTAGATGGTGATTAGTCCAACCTTCCTTATAAACTTAATGTGTGGTTGGTGTGTTAAATTTAAATGGGTAACCCCTAAATTTTTTGTACTTTATCCTGAATAAAGTATAGGATCAGTGGAAACTGTAATACTGCAGGCTTATAGGCATGAACAAGTTACCGATCCATAAGCTGTCCCTGTAAGACAAGGGTCAGATTGTGCTGGGTCTTGGTGTGCACTGCTCATTGTGCCACAGACTGGGCGTGACAATGGATTTGTTTTGTAGGTTCAAATAGCTGAGTATACACCAAATAAGATGAGGCTGTGTGGAAAAAATTGAGTTAAATTAATTCCTAGACTTAAGGTTATAAAATCTTGGCACCTAATCTTAGGAATATAGTGCTCCAAAAGCTTGATGCTTCCATGAATTTTCTTCAATTTTGGTGCCTTTATTTTTTTAAGTTAGATGTTTATAAGACATGGGGATATTTTTTCTTCAATATAATTGATTATTTTGCCTATTTGAAAGCACAGAAGTCAGCCCTGTATGGCTTTCAGAATTTGATGTTTAAGTGCAAGTTAAAGAATTGACTTCAGCCACAGCGCTGCCTTTCAGAGAAAGAACAAAAGCTTTTAAAACTAACCTTTTAAAAGGACGTTGGAAAGTATTACATTGTGAAATTTGACTTTCTAGAAGTATGCAGGGTGCTTTGCCTGGCCTCTTGTGTTTTAAGTTATATGACTTGCTAAGACTTGGGTTTGGCTACGTCATTAACTGCTCCTTGGTGGGCAATTGTATAAGTAAATGCCCATATGGTAAAAGTTTTCTAGTAATGGCAAAGACTGGCTTAAATACCTGTTCCCATTTTATGACATGCACCATTCATTGGATATGCTAAAGCATTTGTAATGCTGGCCCACTTGAAAGCAAAAGTGTTAGTTCCTTGCTCCGGTGGGAATAGAACCCGAGTCTGTAGCTTGCCACACCTCCATCTGTGTCTTTGTGGAATGTTGAGCTGACAGCAAATGTCGTTAGCAACATCCTGGTTCCCCCAGTGCCTTTCAGGCCATTTTGAATCCTACCTGCTCCTGTGACTTTTCCTGTGTTACCTTTAATTTTGGGATCTTTCTTCCACCTTGTTAACCCATTTCATGCTTTATCACCTTAATAAAATCCTTACTGCGGGAAAGGCTTGTTTTTTTATTTATTGTGCATTCCTACTCAGTGCCAAGTTACTGGCAAAATGGTTTTTTGAATTAGAATTGCCATTGACAAGCCGCTCCTGACAAGAATGTGAGAAAAGGATCTTGTATTCAGTTCCTCGGAAATCTGAGTTAAGAATGACAGTAGGTTTGTCTGGTCCAACCACTGTGGAGAGCTGTGTGGAGATTTCTGGACCTACTAAACATAGAGCTTCCATAGGATCCAGCAATTCCACTCCTAGGTATTTACCCAAAGGACACAGAAACATCAATTCCAAAGAACACCTGCACCCCTATGTTTATAGCAGCACTGTTTACAATAGCTAAGCTTTGGAAACAACCCAAATGCCCAAAAATAGATGACTGGATCAAGAAGATGTGGTACATATACACCATGGAATATTACTCAGCATTCAAAAAAGATAAACACATGCAATTTGCAGCAACATGGATGGCACTGGAAGGGATCATGCTCAGCGAAATAAGCCAAAAAGAAAAAGAAAAATACCGGATGGTCTCACTCATAGCAGGAAACTAGAAAACTTAAATAAGGGACCAGGAAAACGAATAACTATAAGAAAGTGAAAATCAAAATCAACAAAAAACTACGAACCAGAGACACTTTTAGGGGGGCGGGGGTGGGAGGGGAGGGATTGGGGTCAGAATGGGGGGGCTGCAATTGTATGGGGAATATAAAAATAAAATTTATTATTAAAAAAAAAATGACAGTAGGTTTGTCTTGGGCAAATCATTAGCTCTAATGCTTCAATATCTACTTTGAAATTGTAGGGATAAACCCTTATGAACTGAGTTTAAAGGTTATATGATTAGTAATACTTAGGTGGTATAAATACTAACTGCTATTAATTAGGAAGGACTAAAATGTGCCAAATCTTCTGTATTGACCTGCTTTATGGTCACTTTAAAGTTACCCAGATTTAAACATTTTTCATAATTTCTCATGAATTAGGAAGCTTTAATCACGCTTTATCAAGACCTTAATCTAATTTGTTAAATAAAACATTTGGAACCATTACATTTTTATTTTCAGAAAGCATTGCTTTCTGATTATCCAGGTTTTCTCACTCCTGATGTCCTGTGGCAGTGGAGTGGTTCATTTTCTAAAGTTCTGAATTGAAGACAAGAATAGTATGTATTCAGAGTATAATCTCCACTTTTTTAAAAAAAAAGATTATGCAAGAGCTGGGTACAGGTCAGAGGTGCAGGACGGTGAGAGGATCCACCAGAGACGGGGCAGGGAGCAGAACAGGCAGATGGACCGAAGAGAAGACGCTGCTGAGGAGAGCAGCAGGTGAGGCAGTAGGGGTCTGCCACGCCATGTGGGTTTCTCCCTGGCCGGCCAGGAATCCAACCCGCGCTGCAGAGGCTGCGGACAGCTTCACAGCGCAGCGTTCAACCCGCAGCGCCACTGGGGAGGCCCTTGTCTCCCACTCTTAACGTTAGGTATATATCTGCCCAGAACTTTGGTCATGATGCCTGTTCTCTTCAGTAAGCTATTCATGCATTTGCAATTTGTTTTTACTTATAAATGCTAAAAGAGATCTATTTTAAGTGGCTGGTTAGTACGCTATTGAAGGGACACATGACAGCTGCTTTTTCTTCCAGTACCAACTTTTTATTAAGTAATTCTTTGACTTATATAATGACTTGCATAAAAAAAATTACTTTAGTGTTTATAATGAACACTGAAGTAATTTTTCTCATACAGTGTAACTATTTTAGAGCCCTTTCACAGTTCAGCATCTAGTAACTATCAGTTTACAAACTTTTTTTTTTTTAAGAATTTTTTTTTTAATGGAGGCATTTTTTTTATTTATTTATTTGTTTTGTTTATACAAGCACTGGGTACAGTCAGAAGCGCAGGAGGGTGAGAGAATTCACCAGAGCCAGAGCGGGGAGCAGAACAGGCAGATGGACCGAAGTACACTGCTGAGGGGAGCAGCGGGCGGCAGGAGAGGTCTGCGCGCCATGTGGGACCCTCCTCTGGTGGCCGGGGAGCAGCCAGGGATCGAACCAGCGCCGCAGAGGCTGCAGGCAGCTTCGCAACCCAGCGCTCAACTGCTGCGCCACCGGGGAGGCCCAAACTTTTTTTTTTTAAACATGCATACAAGAGATGGGGTGCAAGCTAGAGGTCGGGGGGGCGGGGGGAGGGCAGTGAGAGGATTCACCAGAGACAGAGTGGGGAGCAGAACAGGTGGATCTGAAATACACTGCTGAGGGGAGCAGTGGGCGAGACAGGAGAAGTCTGCACTACCTGGCCGGGAATCAAACTCAGGGCGCTGTGGCTGGTAATAGGTTGATAGTGCTGAGACTTTAACCTCTGTGCCACCTGGGGAAGGACCCCCCCCCCCCAGATTTAAGGAAGTCCTCAATTCAGTATACACCTCTGAAAGGTATCTTAAGCCTCCTTGGTCTGTAGGGTCCCCTTTTCTCTCCTTTTATCCCCTTGCACTATATTTGTTGAAGATCATTGCCATGAAGTTGCCCGGTCTTAATTTTTGCTGCTTGCATTCTCAGTGTCATTTGTTCATGTCCCCTGCACCCTCTGTAAATAGACCCAGCGCAAACCTCTGAAGACCCGCGCCTGGGCCCGTAGTAGCCTAATGGATCAACTGCAACTTGTTAGAAATGTAGATCAAGTTCTCCAAACTAAACATCCCCTCAAAACTATCAAGGCAGCGGTTTTTTGTTTTGTTTTGTTTCTAATTTTTTTTTTAAGATAAATTTATGCATACAGGAACTGGGGTACAGACCAGAAGTGTGGGGGGGTGAGAGGATTCACTGGAGAGTGGGGAACAGAACAGGCGGATTGACTAAAGTACACTGCTGAGGGGAGCAGCGAGCAAGCCAGGAGAGGCCTTCAAGGCAGCAGTTTTAAATTCCTTTCTTACCCAGTTGTCTTAGTGTACTCTGGTGAGTGTCCCCCTTACGTAAGAGGGGGGCCCACTAGTAGTCTCCCTCCAGGTTTGCCTTCTTGTGATCAGGCAGAACAAGAGTATGTGGCCTTCCTGCCCTAATAGATACTTCCTCAGCTGATTCTGGGCCGGTTCCGGCAAAAGGATGAAGAAACTCCAATACTCCTGTAGAATCTCCTCTGCACTTTGAGAGGGCTTAAAGCAGATTGTGTGCCATCTTGCTCAGGGTTAACCAGTAGAGAAGGACGGAAAATTCAGAGCTTAAACTTCAATGCTATCCTAGAGTACACACCAGCGTTATCATTGGAATAAGCAATGTCTTAAATGACAGCTTTCATTCCCTTGCTATAGATGACAATGACCTGCAGGCCCAGTAGGAGCTCATGCCCAGATGACCAAGGCTGTCACTAACAAGACAATCTTTGCTCTTCTAGTAAGATGATCTACGCTCTTCACTGTTTTTAGAAAGCCCGCAAAGAATGTAGCGCCCTGAGTCACATTGGTCCAAACGCACATTCAGTAAGCACTTATTAAAGGCTTTACCCAAGTGCGTGACAGATTACTGTCTGTATATCTCCATTCCTCTTCCTGGTAGGTTAGATAAATTGCTCTCCTTTTCCCTAAAGATGTCCCCCTTCTAGTCCCTGTAACTTGTGACTATGTTCCCTTCATGGTAAAAGGGACTTTACGTGCAGGTGATTAAATTTAAGTCTGTGAATAGATTATCCTGGGTGTCTGGGTGTGCCCAGTCACAAGGGTCCTTATAAACAGGAAGGTCAGAAGGTGAAAAATCAGAAAAGTCAAGTGAAAGCAAGAAAATTAGAGTTGGAAGAAGGCACCACAAGGCCAGGAAAGCAGCTCTGGAGGTCAGTGTGCTCCTGCCCATACCTGGATCTTGGCCCATTGAGACCCATTTTGGACTTCTGCTCTCCACACTGTCAGTTAATAAATAAGCCTGTGTTGTTTAAATAAATAAGCCACCAGATGTGGTGATTTGTCCTGCAACTACAGGAAGATAATACAACACGATTCAGGACTTGAGTCACTTGTACGTTTGGCATCTCAGCCATCACCTTGGGAGTAATTGGCCTCATTCAGCCTGCTGGTCCTCAGAGATGAGAGGCAGGCCTGCTAGCCCCAGCCACCTACATGAAGCAGCCCAGCCTAAATCAGCCAACCTGCAGATGTGTGGAAAAGGACACCGGGGCTGTGTGCTGCTCTGTGTGAGGTTAGCGGTGCTAGCTGAGTCAGGGTGCGCCACATGGTCTTCACAGTCACTGGTGGAAAGTTCTTGTGCAGCATTTTGCAGATTATGAAACACCATCAGTGCATGTCACCAGCATCACACAGTGTTCTGAAGTCCAGTTACTTCTTTCATTTTGCCTAAACAAATATATATGGTCCACTGGCCCTCCCACCCCAACTCCCTGCCTATTCTGAGCCCCAGGAAGCTAACCTCCAGTGGCCATAGACCTATTCCCTTGGCCTCTGGGCTCTGGGCTCAGCCGCTAGCAAGCAGCACCTCAAGGGTGGAGTATTTATAACCCCAGCTATGCTCCCTGCCAAGTTAAGGCTGGTGGTCGCCCTTGGCCGAAGATTGCATTATCTGCTGCACACACCCCTCTCTTGCTTCAGGTCCTGGTAACACTGCTTCCCGTGGGCCTAGCCCCAGGGTCTTGCACCAACTACTGTGATTTCCCTATACCCTTCCCACACCTTTGTAAAGACTCTTTATTAAATTCTCTTCAAATTTACTCAGTTGGAGTATGCCAACTGTTTCCTGTCACAACCCTAATAACAGCAATTAAATTACACAGTGAGTAAATATTTTGTATTTAAACATGTACCTGGTGCAGATTAAGCAAAATTACAAAAGTTCACTTTTTCATTTGCTGTTAAAAGCCAGGAAGAGGTTCCCTAATTAATAAGTGCACCAAGGAAATTTTTTCTTACCTCTCAGTAGACTAGCTTTTCCAAGGGAGATGCCACCCAATCCCCCAGGCTGCACCCGGCTGACACCACCCAAGTGCCTGGTATGTGGAGGAGAGATTAGAAGGTAACTTCCTAGCAACCCCACTCCCAAAAGCTGATTATTAGATATGAAGGAATATCAACTGAACGTCCCCCACCCAAAAAAAAAAAATTCACATGTAAAAATAACCCCTGGTAAGATTTGGAGGTAGAGCCCTCCTGAGTGGGATCGGTGCTTTTATGAAAGAAACCCCAGAGCTGCCTTCATGCTTCTGCCTTCTAAAGACAGAAGATGGCTCAGTGCCTTGATCTGGGACTTGCCAGCTTCCACAACTGTGAGAAATAGATTTCTGTTGTTATAAGCCAGCCAGCGTATGGTGTTCTGTCATAGCAACCTGAACACGCTAAGACATGAAGGGACCTGATAAATGGAACCAAAAGATTACCTGGGGCAGACATTGTGAGCAAAGCAAGATAATGGCTTCTAAAGAAACTTTCAATTCTTTATCATCTTTCTGGAGTGATGTCTCCACTTGATAAAGTAATTCCTTCAGGAGAAAATGCTTGGTACTGGGAAAGAAAGCAGGCTTTTTTATGCTTCTAAGAGAGGTTGTACAGTCCTATCTAGCTTTTCAGTTTGTGTACCCTCACACAATGATAATACTCATTCTGCAAGTACCTGTTCCACTCCTGTCCTGTGCCAGGCTCTGTTGTAAACACTGGAGATGGAGTGGTGAGCATGACTCATGATGTCTTGGCCTCTTGGAGTTTTTACTACCAGGGAGGGAGACAGTAAACAAACAGTTTAATGATAGGACTCATGAAAATAAAAACAATGGAGTGAGTGATGGAGTGGATGTATGTTGTCTAGAATGATTGGTGTATCATTGGGACATTGGGCCTACAGAAGTCAGACAGCTTTTAAAAATTCAGGGAAGAGGAGATTTCCTGGTGGCGCAAGGGGTTAAGCACTGCACTATGAAGCAATCCGAAGCTTCTGCAGCAGAGTTAGATTCCCAACCGGCCAGGGAGCAACCCACATGGTGCAACAGACCTCTCCTGTCTCACCCTCTGCTCCCCTCAGCAGTATATTTCAGTAGATCCACCTGTTCTGTTCCCCACTCTGTCTCTGGTGAATCCTCTCACTCCTCACATCTCTGGCCTGTACCCAACTCTTGTATGTATAAATAAATAAATCTTTTAAAAAACATTCAGGGAAGAGCATTCTGGAAAGAGGAACAGCAAGTCAGGACCAGAGACAAGATAACGAGGGTGTGTTAGAGACACATGGGTGTGTTAGACGTTAGGAATGAGAGCGGAGGGGCAGGCTGTCTCTGTGAAGAGTTGGGATTTAGACTGAGTGGTGATGGGAGCCTGGCACTCCTGCATGGTCTGGGAGAATGTTCCTGAAGCCTATCGAGGAGAGAGTGTGGTTGAGGAGGGGAGAAAATGTAGTGTGCTCTGGGCTCTGTTTTAGGACTTGCTGCTGATTGAAGGTAGAGTGAGGTGGCATTTTATTTTAAGGTTCTATCCATTTTGTTAGGGAAACTCAGAATCTTTAAACTCTCAGCGCAGCCGGCATGTGACCACTGGTGGCGTCATCCCCCAGAGCACTCTGCCTTTATCTCAAGCCTGTGTGGAGGCCACGTTCCATACATCCCACAGGTCATTCACCCAAAAGTGACATTTTATTTTATTTTTTTAACGATTTATTTATTTATATAAGAACCAGGGCACAGGCCAGATGCGCGGGAGGGTGAGAGGATTCACCAGAGACAGAGTGGGGAACAGAACAGGCAGACTGACAAAATACACTGCTGAGGGGAGCAGCAGGCGAGACAGGAGAGGTCTGTCAAGCCACGTGTGTATCTCCGCAGCCTGCGGGGATCAAATCAGCATTGCAGAGGCTGCGGACAGCTTCACAGTGCAGTGCTCAACCGCCTGGGCCACCAGGGGAGGCCCCAGCAGATTCTTTTTGTTGGGAAATACTACCCATATGTTGAGGACAGAATTCAGGTATGTAGCAGGCTGGGGGAAGGGAAATAGCTGAGGCTCTGATACTCATGGAGCAAATTTTCCTAGTGGTTACAGACCGATTTTCTGACAAATAAAAGCTGCAATGGTAAATTCTCGAAGTCATAGCTCAACGTTGTCAGTCTTTGATGTTCTGGATAACATAAATCCATGCGTAGAGGGGAAGCAGACCTAAACTTTATCTAATTTGGAAACTTGCGCTTCCCCTGCCTTGTCCACCATGGGACCCACAAGTCTGGGGTTAGGAGTGTCCAGTGTTTTTACAGGGGGTTCAGATCCAACTCCCAGTGTTCCAGGGACCCAAGATCCCAATCTTCTACATTATGTGTGTGATGAAACCCAAGTCCCTAGCAGCGAGTTCCTGCCTCTGTCCAATAGGCACCTCCTGGACAAGGAAGATATCAGGGATCACGGCCCCCCTCCCATCTCCCCTCCTGTTTCCCTTTTTGTTTCTGGCTCCTGCTGATTGCCCATTCTTGAAAGTTCAGCAATGAGTTTGCTTTCCTTCCTCAACTGTCTCCTTTCTTATAAGCTTTTATCCTAGATTATTAAGGTATTTGTGCTAGAATGTGCTCCCTATTAGCAAAGTCAGCCATTCCCTAGACCCAGAAGTGTTTTTTTTTTTTAAAGATTTATTTATTTATTTATTTATGCATACAAGAACTGGGGTACAGGGTAGAGGTGTGGGGTCTGGGGGGGGGTGGTGGTGAGAGGATTCCCCAGAGATAGAGTGGGAAGCAGAACAGGTGGATCTACTGAAATACACTGCTGAGGGGAGCAGCGGGCAAGACAGGAGAGGTCTGCTGCACCATGTGGATTCCTGGCCGGGGATTGAACTTGTGCTCTAGTGACTGCCTATAACTTCATAGTCCTGAGACTTAATCCCTAGTGCCACCAGGAAGGCCCCTGGTAGTGGTTTTGGTACTTAACATGAGGGGCATATCCTGATTTTTTCCTCAAATACATGGACTGCCCATGGATTCAAGTCACCTTCAGGAACAGAACGGTGCGTGCTGCTTACAAACAATAGTTTTTTCGTGCTCCTATTCATCAACATTTAAAAAAAAATCAGTCCATTCTTGGATAGGGGGTAACTTGAGAGCGGGCATTATTAACTTGTAGAAAAGGGAGATGCCACTTGAGAGGAGGGCTGATCCTGAGGACAGAGTGGACTGGCAGAACCAACTCCCACTATACAAAAGGCAGAACTTGAACTTGCCCCAAATCACATCCATTTGGGACACGCTCTCCATTCCTGACGATGTTCCAGCAAGCTGGTCACGAAAGGTATCAAGACCACCAAATAGGTTAGTGAGCAGGAAAATAATGTCTGAGCAAGTCAAATCACTGGCTTGTTATTTGTTTGTTCCTGGTTACCCACCCACCCCACTCAGGTTCCACTTAACTGATCTTAAACGTCTAAAAAAAGGCCTTATTGAGAAGCCGTGTGTTTGTATAGTTCCACCACTTTCATGTAATCTGAACACCTAAAATAAACCTTTTGGAATCCAAAACAAGCAGTCTGGGTAGAGACAAGAGGAAAATGAGTGCATGGTTGTATGTGTGTATTAGTGTGTATAAAGAGACTTCCATTGTTATGGCAACCAGCATCCTCAACTGATGCAATCCTCTTCCCAATAATACAAGATGTGATTAAAAATTGACATTGCAGTGAGGCCGAAAACATGTAATGCGTTGGCGTGGCAACCAGAATAGTTAAGTCTGCATAAATTTAAACCCGATGATCACAACAGCTTGGGGGGGGGGGTTGCCTACCATCAATTAGGAACCCCTTTTCCATCCACACTGGAAGTCAGGAGCCTAGAGATCTGACCTGTAGCTATGACCTTTGGCCAAATGTCCTTTTCTGTAAAATAAGGGATTGGATTAAATCATCCCTGTGGGAAGGAGGCTGCAGTTTTCCAAGAGTTCTGTTTTCTTCTGCATGTAGTACATCAGTTAGTCAGCCCACTCAGTGTCCAGCTCTGTGCCAGCTACTAGGGACACAAAAACTGACCTGGGGCCTCCCTGGTGGAGCAAGGGGTTAAGCACCGCACTATGAAGCAATCTACAGCCTCTGCAGCACGAGTTCAATCCCTGGCCTGCCAGGGAGCTACCCACATGGCGCAGCAGACCTCTCCTGTCTCACCGGCTGCTCCCCTCAGCAGTGTATTTCAGTCAGTCTGCCTGTTCTGTTCCCTGCTCTGTCTCTGGTGAATCCTCTCCGCTGCCCCCCCATCTCTGGCCTGTACCCCAGCTCTTGTATGCATAAATAAATAAATAAATCTTTAAAAAAAAAAAAAAAAGCAAAAACTAACCTGTTTCCTTCCCTCTGGGGGTCTGCAGTCTTTTAACCTCTTGAACAACACAAATCTATGTGAAGTCACAGCTGTGATGTGTAAGAAGGAGGTGTTGCGTGCTCTGGAGCAGATAAAGGAAGATTTGCGCATGCCTCACTGTGGCGCCAGCATGATCAGCCGAGGAAATTGAAGCACAGGGAAGCATGGACTTGCCCAAGGCAACAGCGCACAGCCTTGCGCGTGCCACACAGAAGTGTTCACAGATGGAGACCGGGAGGACCAGGTTAGTGGGGTGCCCCAGCTCACAGCATCCGCCCACAGCTGTGTGTGTGTGTGGGGGGTCATCAAAGGCAGACGCGGCTGGCGCTGCCCTTGACGCCGGCAGGGCCGGGATTAGAACCCACGTCGCTGGTCGCGCAGGCCTCCCTCCCCCGGCGGCACACCCCTTCACCCATCTTGAGCGCGCTGGCTCCCCTTTTCCAGGTGTGGGCCAGGCGGGGCGGGAAGGCGTGGGGTAGCGCGGCGGCGCGGCGGGGGCGCCTGAGGGCACGACTTTCCATTTTCGTCCCCGGCCCCTCCCCCGGGTTGGGGGTCCGGGTGGTTCCCGCGTCCCCTCGCGCCGCGCGCGGTGGGCAGGGGTGGGGCCGGAGAGGGGGCCTCGCCCGGCCCGCAGAGCAGCCGGCCCCCAGGGCAGGGCCCCCGGGCTCTAAGGGAAGACCTGCGGGCGCGGGCGCTGCGGGGCGGGGGCCCGCGCCCCCTGAACCTGCGAGGCGCGCGGCTCGCGCCCGGGTCTGCGGGAGGCGCGCCCGTCCCCAGTGCGCGCAGGCGCGCGCCGGCGGCTCGGACCGCACTGGGCGCGGGCGGCGGGGCCGGCCTCAGGTAGGGGTCCCCGCGGGCCCCCCGCGCGCGGGGCGCCGCGCCTCCCGGCCCGCCCAGCCCGGCGGGAGCCCGGGGCGCCCTCGCCGCGCGCCCGGGGGGAGCTGGGGCCGCCGGCGCGCGGCGGGGTCCGGGCGGCGCGCGGGGCCGCGGCGAGGCTGCGGGGCGGGGGTCCTCGGGGGGCGGGGGGGCGGGGGGCCGCGCCGACCGCGAGCCCGAGGGGTCGCAGGGAGAGGCTGCGTTTTCCGGGCGACGCCGTCCATTAAGAGTTTTTCATTAATGGAAGCGGGTGTGGAGGGCGGGGTTTGGGGTTTCTCAGGAAATGAATCATTTGGCAAACTTTCTCTTCCCGACCATTAATTTCCGGTTTTTACAACGGAAAATTGGAGGATGATTATTTTGGCCATAAAGAAAAAGGATAAGAAGAGTTCCGCCATTTTGGCGTTTTAAAAAGTGGCCGCTCCGCGGGGCCGGCCGGGCGGGGACCGCGCGCCGCCGCCGTCTCGGCTGGTCCCGGGGCGCCCCAGGGGGGAGACCCCCCCCCCCCCCGGCTTCCCTCTCCTCCCGCGTCCGGGCGGGGGCGGGGCTGAGGCCCCAAGTTGCCGACGCTCGGGCTCGCGGGGGCTCTGAGGGTGTTGGGGTGACGGTCAGCTGTGTGGGGCGCTGTCTCCCCGCCCTCCAGTACCAGCGCGAGGGCATTTATGGAGAGTTTGTTGATGGCCAGGCCTGGAAAGGCGGGGATGGGGGGGTGCGGCAGAGCCAGGAGAACACAAACAGGGGCACACTCCTTCCATAATACTTGTGGAACATCTATGTGCCGGACAGCGCCCTGGACTGGGCCTCCAGGGCTTGTTTTCGGTCGGAAACCGACCCTGGAGGGAGGTTCAAGTGCACAGTTATTGAGGTGCCGTGGGAGTGTCGACAGTACCCCGTTACTGTCGGGGTGTGAAGACAGCGAGGTGGTCGGGCAGGGGATTTGAACTAGGAGAGTGGTCTGTAGAGCCACCTCAGCCTGCCCTGAGGGAAGCACTGAGGCTTAGAGGTCCAGCTGGGGTTGGGGGGTTCAACTAGTCAAGTCCTGGGGTCAACTAACCTGGAAGGCTGCTGCTTCCAGGAGACCAGGGGCCAGTGGTGAGGCAGCGTCCCTGGCCGAGGGCGGTTCTGAGAAGCTGATGGCAGTGACGACCTGACAGAAACTGGACCCCACTTCAGCCAGCCTGGGCAGCTCAGGGGGCAATAAATAGTAGAGTAGCCCCTGAGGCAGGAATAGCTAAGCCAGTCATGAGTTTCAGTACCTTTGTTTCTTCTTCCACATATTACTGACCACTCTCTGGCCCCCCCCCCCAGAGTCATGACTGTCCAGTGCAGCCTTTGGCCGGGGTCCTTTGCACACCAAAGGACTGTGGCTCAGAGTCCATTGCGCTGGGGGGAGACAGAACAAGTTGATGCACAGTTAGACTGTGGAGCACAGGACAGAGAGTGATTAATTGTGTTTCAGGGGCTGGAAAGGCTTCAGAGAAGAGGTGTCACTCCAGCTGGAGCTTGAAGGATGATTAAGAATTTTCCAGACATATGGGATGCAGAAAGGGTACCAGACAAAAGGGACAGTATGTGCAGAGGCCACAGAAGTGGCATCTGAAGATGTGACCAGGCTGCAGGGGTAGGATTCCTAGGACCTGGCTCACCCCTGACAGCCATGTCACTGGTTCTGCCACTGTGTGGACCTCCCGGGACAAGGCTTATGGAAATGCTGTGTGAGCTGCGAACCCCAGGGGTGGGAGGGGTGAATTCAAGTAACAGATAAGGCAGTTCAGGGCTCAGAAGAGTGAACGGGCTAGCTGTGGCCAAAACAGACATAGTAGTAGTGCTAGCCAGTGACGGGTAACAGTGATGGGTCCCCACAGCACAGCCATGCTGGATCCTCTCCCTTTCTGCACACTCAGGGACTTGTTTTCTAGAATTATTCTCCCACCCCTCCACCCCTGCTTTGTTATCAGTTTCTTCTCTCTAGGCTCATTTTCATCAGCCACAAACATGCTGTGATGTCTCCTATTTTTAAAAACCAAACAGGCCCTTCTTTGAGACCAGATCATTCTCTGAATACCAGCCCCCTACTTTCATGCTCCCACTCACATCATAGACCCTTGAAAGGGATGTTGAAAGGAAATGTGCCCATTCCTTCTCTCTCATTCGCCTATGAGGAGCCGTCCTTAGCATCAGTTTCCCCCAACCAGAATGTACACTGGTGATAGAGGTTTCTGTCTGGTTTTTTTGTTGGCTCGCAATCTGCATTGCCTGGAATAGTGCCTGGCACATAATAGGTGCTCAGTGAACACTGAATGAATCGATGATTTCTTTCTAGAATCCACTCCAATCAGGTGTTTGTGTCCACAGCTCCTGAAATGGCTCTTGTCCATGTATCCTATGACTTTCTTGTTGCTAAAATGATCAGACTTGCCCTGTCTGTGGCATTTAACACCATTGAGTGCTGCACCTCCCCCTGCAGTGACCTTTAGGGTTAACCGGCCCTAGGTCCGGCTGGGCAACCAGCGCGCAGGGAGAGAACAGCAAAACCCTACGTACCTGCTGCACCTCCCCCCGCAGTGATCTTTAGGAATGGCTTTCGCCACGGTCCCTAGGTCCGGCTGGGCAACCAGCGCGCAGGGGGAGAACAGCATAACACCCTGAAGCAGAGGAAGTTCAGCGAAAGTTCCCTGAAAAGGCAGAAGCTTATCAAAAGATAACGACCACCAAGAACCACTACAAGAATGCTAAAAATCTTATCCCGTCTTTCTAGAACTACAAACTTTAATCCCTTATTTGTCTTTCTAAACTTCCTTCTTTCTTCTATAATGGTCATTGCTTGTTATGTAGATCACCTCCCTGATGGTGATAGACTGAGCCCATGAGCAAGCTAATTTCTTTGATATTCATTCCTGTGCTTTTGGAAAACATATATATACTGGTCACAAACTCAAAGAAAATTACACTCAGATTTTCACTCTTGAAGTGTGTCTGTTTGTCATTTCTTTCACCGATGCCCTGACCACCCGGCACGCTTCTCTCAACCCTGAGGTGGCCTCATCGTCTACTGCTGTGCTGGTCCGCGGCAATTGAGCTGAGCCACCTTCTTGAAAACTTTTCTCCGAAGTCTTCCAGAAGCCCAGACTCTTCTGGATTTCCTCTCAACTCCTTGTGGCTCCTTCTGTTACTTTTGCTAGATCTTCAACATCTTCCCAATGTAGAAATCTTGGAGAACTCAAGGCTCCATCTTTTTCTTTATACTTAGTTCTGTGGTTTTCAATGTCATCCATGCATAATGGTTTTTTATTTTATTTTTATTTTTTTATTTTTTTGTGGGACCCTCGCCGGTGGCCGAGGATCGAACTGGCGCTGCAGAGCCTGCGGGCAGCCTCTCAGCCCAGCACTCAACCGCTGCACCACCAGGGGAGGCCCGCATAATGGTTTTCAAACTCCTATTTCCAGCCCCACTTTATCACTTGTTTCTAGAATTTCAGATCCATGAGAACATTTTGTTTTATTTGAGTCTACATCCCCAGCCCACACCATGGTGGTGACACCTGGTTGACCCCTCAACGTTTGCTGAAAAAGGGCAGCAAACCTGAAAGGACAGTCCTCTCAGCCACTTTTCCTTGATAGACCTAAAACCTGTGACAGGTTTTGAAGTAGAATGGAATTCTTCCAGGAGTTAACACAGTCACTCTTAATGGCTGCCAATATTTTGAATAACTAGATTGACTCTGTTTAAAAGATATTCAAATAGTACAAGTACATTGGCTGTGCAAAACAAAATAATTGGAATTAAAATTAAGGGAATTCTATTTTATAATTTAAAAAAAGGAAACCAATCTTGGTTGGAATGTTGCTTTAATTAATCTCTATACATCTAGCCATTGCTACCTGATTTTACTCTCTGTAATGTAGAGGATGGACTTTGTATTTTGGGGAGGAAAAATTAGAAAATAAATAAACATGGGCTTCCCCGGTGGCGCAGCGGGTTGAGCACAGAGCTAAGAAGCTGTCCGCAGCCTCTGCAGCACTGGTTCGATTCCCGGGCAGCCAGGGAGATTCCCACATGGCACAGCAGACCTCTCCTGTCGCGCCTGCTGCTCCCCTCAGCAGTGCTTGCGGTCAGTCCACCTGTTCTGCTCCCCACTGTCTCTGGTGAATCCTCTCACCCTCCCACGCCTCTGGCCTGTACCCCAGCTATTGTATAAATAAAAAAAGAAAAGAAAAGAAATAAATGCACTGGGGCAGGAGGGTGGAAGAGATAGCAACCATTGTAAGCTGATTTTACAAACAAGCGACTGACATGTTACTGACCAGAAGTTACCAAGCTCTCTGTAATTTCTGCCAGAAGGGAGAGGGTTGGTATTTATTGAAGATTTAATGGTATCAAGACTTTATATTTCTCCTTTAATCTTCACCTGAGTCCTTTGAGGTAGATACCATTGCCACCTTCACTTTACACACGAGGAAACTCGTGTTTCCTCAGACTCAAAGGGCGAAAGCTACTCACTCAGTCACAGGTATTAAGTGACAGAGCTGAGGTTCAAACTGAAGTCTGTCTTACACCTAAGCTCATGTCCTTTCCTCTATCCTGTGTGCCAGAAGTCATTGTCAAATATTGCTGATCCCTACTGCTGATCCCTTACAGCAACCAACAATCAGTTGCTCTCTATCAACAAGCTCAAGCTGTTGAAACCCAAATCAAATACTTACTGAGTACCTCCTGAGGGCCACACACTCTTCCAAGTGCTGGAACTATAGCAATGAACAAAATAGATAGTCTTTATCCTGGTGGAACTTAGCATGATGTGGAGATGACTCATCATTATTGATTATAATGTGAAGGAAATCAACACAGTGAGGAGAGAAAGCGTAGTAGATGGGGAGAAAGACATGCTGCTTTGAATTGAGTGATCAGGAAAGACCTCTTCTGAGATGGTGACCATGGAGCTGAGACCCAAGCAGAGAGCTTGGGGAAAAGCATACCAGGTGGACGGACCACCATAGGCAGAGGCTCTGAGGGAGGAACATTTGTCAAGTAACAGAAGGGAACCTGAGTATGTCAAGGATAGAGAACACGGGAAAAGTGGTGGATGATGAAGTCAGTGACGAAGATGGGGGTGGGTGGACTTACACACGTTGATTTTATTTTAAGGGCAGTTGAGAACCACTGAAGAATTTTATTTTTTTTTTTAAGATTTATTTATTTATGCATACAAGAGCTGGGGTACAGGCCAGAGGTGCGGGGGGTGAGAGGAGCCACCGGAGACAGAGCGGGGAACAGAACAGGCAAACTGGCTGAAATACACTGCTGAGGGGAGCAGCGGGCGAGACAGGAGAGGTCTGCTGTGCCATGTGTGTTGCTCCCTGGTTGGCCGGGAATCGAACTTGTGCTGCAGAGGCTGCGGATTGCTTTATAGGTTGCGTCTCAACCCTTGTGCCTCCAGGGAGGCCCCCACTGAAGAATTTTAGATGGGGAAATCATCTGATTTGGTTTACATGTGCAAAGTTTTCATTTATTGGCGAATATCCTGTGCAGGGCAGGAAAGGAAGCGGGGAGGTGGGGTAGGAGGCAATATCAGAAGTACATGGAGAGCTGATGGCAGTCGGGACTAGCCTACGACAGTGCAGATGGAGAAGCAATCAGCTTTGTGATGTGTCCTGGAGGTTGAGCCAACGGGCCAGCTATAATACCTATACAGCGATGCTGCCCAATACAGTAGCAGTGGCCCCTGTGCTACAAAATCTAATTAAAGTTAAATAAAATTTAAAATTCAGTTCCTCAGTCACACTGGTCACATTTCAAGTGCTCAGTAGCCATTGTATTAGACAATGTAGGTAGAGGACGTTTCCACAGTCAGAAAATTCCACTTGACATTGCTGGCATTTAGGACAGTGACCCACATTTGAGTTAAGTAAATGGTAGATATTAAGTACATTTGTTATGTTACTAAGTCTTTTTCCTCCATATATTTACCTGTTCAACCAAGTCTATGAAATGCTTTCATCACTCTTGCTTTCATAAAGCAAAATCATGCACCACCCAGGTTCTCATACCTTTGCTCTTCAGATGTATGTACTTGCTCAACAGATGTCTAAGTGGCTACGCTGGGCTTGGAGTTGGAGGGAGTGATGGGCAGCGGCATGAAAAAAATGTGAGCAGGATAGATCACATCCAAGGAAAATGGACCTATATGAGTGAGGGAGAACCTGGCACCTGGAGGCTGGACTCTCCTCCCCAGAACCAGGGACTCCCTTCTCTTGAAGGAGAAGGGAGTGATTTCAGTGGGGATGGAGGTGAGGGTTGAGAAAGAGAGAAGTTTATCCTTGACCTAGACATTGTCATGAGGGCAGCTGGCTAGACAGAACCCTGCGTGGCTGGAGACATACCCCCCTAAGTTAATTCTGCACCTCACAGTACAAAAAGTTCCTTCCCAAAGGCCATTTTACAGAGACTGGGGGAGGTGCAGTGCTTGGCCAGACTTGATGCTGGTCTCCTAAGACACTTATCCCCTCAAAGCCGAGGCTTTCCTCTGCAGGGTGCCAGCCTGAGGGTGACCAGCTCCTTCTCAGAGAAACACCTCTCTCCTTCCTGATCGCCCTGGGGGCTGTGTTCAGCTTGTAGGCCTGCCAGGATGGAGGGGCATGCTGAAATGGAGATGCTGAGGACACTGAAGGGGCCCTCCACAGGGGAGGTCAGCGTGCACCTGGTGGCCAGAGACAGCCCAGGTGCTGGCCCTCATCAGCCTGCTACTGCCTTCATCATCCCAGGTGGGCCAAGCTAGGGGTCTGGGGAGGAGGCGAGTCCTCCACACCTGCCCAAGCAGCTGTGGCTCTTGGGGAGGAAACACTCCCTTCCACCTGCCTACACACATGCAGGACTGGGACAGGGACTCCGGGCTCACCTGTGTCGTGTCTGCCCGTG
The DNA here is from genome assembly GCF_014898055.3 of Talpa occidentalis. Classification (NCBI taxonomy): domain Eukaryota; kingdom Metazoa; phylum Chordata; class Mammalia; order Eulipotyphla; family Talpidae; genus Talpa; species Talpa occidentalis. The sequence continues at coordinate 95,261,712 of NW_023600993.1, forward strand.
TACCTGTTCGCAGCCAGCTCGGCCTCTCTTGGCCTGCCCAGCAGTGCCCTGGAGGTGCCCTGCTTTCCGCGGGAGCCGATCCACGTGGGCGCCCCGGAGCGAGGGGCGGGCAGCGCCCCGGTCACGGCCACGGTCCTGCCGCAGCTGAGCGCGGTGCCGGCGGCCAGCTCGAGCGGCGGCACCGTGCGCCTCCTGGAGTGGACCGAGGCCGCGGCCCCGCCTGCCGGGAGCGGCCTGCGGGTCAGTGTCTGGGGGCTGGCGGGGCCTGCGGCGGGGGGTGGGGGCCCGGCCGAGAGGACGGGTCTGGGCGGAGCCCCGGGGGCGCGGCGCGCGGGGAGGGGGTTGCCGGGGGCGTGGCTTGGGCGGGGGTTGGGGTACCCGGGGCGCGGCCTTGCGGGTGGCCGGGAGGCGGGTCGGGGGCGGCTCCGGAGTCGCCATCCTCGGGCGCCCCCGCCCCCCGCCCCGCAGTTCCGGATAAGCGAGTTCGCGCCGCTGAGCATGGTGGGAGCGGAGCATCCCCCGAGCCCGGAGCTGCGGAGGGAAGGTGTGGCCGAGTATGAAGATGGCGAGGCCCCGGCGGGAGCGGGCGATGCGGGCCCCCAGCAGCCGGGTAAGAGGTCCGGGCCCTGAGCCGGGGCTCCTCGTCGGGGGCGTGGCCTGCAGGTGTGCCCAGGGGTGGTCCTGTGGTGTAGGAGGCCCGGGGCACCTGTCCAGGAGAGACGAGGAGGTGGGGCCCAGGTTGAGGCCTGGTCTGAGGGGGGCTCCGTCCGGCCTGAGGACTCTTTGGCCCCCACAGCCGACCTCCCACAAGACCCTCCGGAAGATTCCCCTCAGGACCCGCCAGAGGATGGTGGCACCTGTCACTGCCAGGCCTGCGGGCCTCAGCAAGGTGCCGGTCCAGATCCCGGTTCCTCCAGCGACGCCTGCCCCCAGCTGTTTCAGGAGCGGTAAGGGGCACTGGCTGCAGTCCTACTTGCTTTGCCTTTGGGCCCCAAAACCCCACTCCTGTTCAGGGCTTAGGAGAGGTGCTGGGCAGGTGGTTCTTTTCCTCAGGCTGCCCCTCCTTTAGGTCGGTCATAGTGGAGAACTCCTCAGGCCTGAGCTCCTCTTGTGCCAGCGCTTCTGAGCTCCTCAAACCCATGAAGAAGAGGAAGCGCAGAGAATACCAGAGCCCATCAGAGGAGGAGTCAGAGCCAGAGGCCATGGTAAGAAGAGGCCAGTGGGGAGGTAAAAGGGAGCCAAGAGGCTCTGCCTCAGTAGTAACCTCCATCAACCCAAGTCATGGGGCTGGAGCAGAGGAAACACTCACAATGACTCACTCACATAGTTTCGGGGTCCCATCCTGAGTTGGGTCCTGTATATGGTAGGTGGGAAATAAGTAAGTCACTTTGCTGCTTCTCTGGCTCTTCCTACTAAGTTTAGTGTCAGGGTTAAGAAACACTCACACAAAGCAGCACCCAAGATAGATATGTGGGCAGATGAAAAGCTTGCTCACGAGTGCAGCCTCTAGTCCAGAGGTCAGGTTGTGCAGGGCTCTAGCTGCACCGAAGCTGAAAGAGATGAAGCATGAAATTTCCAGTGGGCAGGTGTTTGTCTGAACCCCAGCTGGAATGAGGAGAGTTATTGGCAGGCTGTGGCTCATGTGAGCCTGTGACTAGGTAGTAGGGGGTTGTCTGCTGGAGCTGTGTTCCTGCTGGTGACCTAGAATTTCCAGTGGTTTGAAACAAAACACTATGAAGCGAGAGTCAAGCAGATGCCAGCATCATACACTGGGGTTTCACTCCAATCCCTGAAGACAGGAAGCTGGATCAGGCTTACCTTCCACAGGAGAAGCAAGAAGAAGCAAAGGATCCAGAGGGTCAACCCACTGCTAGCACCCCAGAAAGTGAGGACTGGAGCAGCAGTCAGCCTGGTATGATGGCCTGCATATATATATTCATGTGGTGTGTGTGTACCTTTGGCGGTGTGAAGCTGGGAGTGTGGGTTACAGTTGTGTGTTGTAAATATATAGATCAGCATAAGTTAGAGAGGGTGTGTGTGTGTGTGTGTGTGAGAGAGAGAGAGAGAGAGAATGAGAGAAAGGTAGTGAATGAGAGAGACAGACTCTGGTTTGTGCTTTGGTATATGTGTTTCCTTTAAGCGTGTGTTTATCCTCTTGCCCATTTGCCAGGCTCAGCATTCTAAGACTTGCGCTGGCTTTAACCACCTGACATTCCTTTCTTTGGGTGGTATGAGCAAATTTGTAATGGTTATTGGTCTGACCTTCCTATTTGGGGCCCAATTCTGATCCTTTGTTCTAAGAAAATGGAACAGAGGTCATTCATAGCCAGCTCTGACCCTCAGGCTTTCTCCATTGCTATCTCCCATTTGCATGTGACAATCGCCAACTGATACTAAATAGTATTTATCACACTTGTAATCACCCAAAACCTGTGTAACCACTTATTTAATGTCTATCTTCTTCCATCAAAGCTGAACCTCTTATATTTTTTTTTTTATTTTATTTTATTTTATTTTTTTTATTTTATTTTATTTATTTATTTTTTTTAATAGAGGCATGCTTTATTTATTTGTTTTGCTGGTTTGTTTGTTTGTTTGTTTGTTTTGTTTATACATGCACTGGGTACAGTCAGAAGCACGGGAGGGTGAGAGAATTCACCAGAGCCAAAGCTGAACCTCTTATATTAATCATTGTATTCCTGGTGCTTAGCCCAGAGACTGTTGTAGAGTAGATTGAGTTACTTTGTTCAGTAGATTAATTGTTGAGTTGTGGGTTGGTACTTTCTCTGGACCGGGGCTCAGTTGCATGAGTCACTGTCTTTACTCTCCCAGAGAGAGCCAGAAGGTGCAGTCAGTTCATAGGACAACATTCTGTTTTGGTGGATTGCATGCCAGCCAGAGGACCCCAATCTGAGTTCAGGGCTCAGAACCTGGTAATCCCTATTCCCACTTCTGCTCATTGGAGCTGAACCAAGTTTTCACTGCTTTCTCCCAGGACTACGATATCAGAAGCCAAAGGCTTAGTTACCTGTCACTGGTTTGTGCCTCTTAAGTCCCAGGTAGAGGAAGGAGATGGTCTCTAACTACTGTGGGCTTAACTGTTCTGTCTTGAGAAATAGATTCATAAATCAACATCCTCTTTAGTTGGGTCCTGTTTACCCATACACAGTTATTTTTTGATTCATCTTTTTCAATTGTGAACATCATTGTAACATTGGGTTCTGGATATTTTCTACCTTCTGCCTTTTTTTCTTATTCAATGGAAGAAATTATCTCTAGGGAGAAGTTTGTATTCATGACTGAATTATTTCCCACTTATCTTCAAGTTCTTTTGGCAGAAGAATCTGGGGGTAGGGGTGGGAATGACATGCTATTTGAGTGTCCTATGTGTGCATAGAATCTGTGTTTATCTACACGCTGGCAGTTTGATGGCCAATTACTGTATTCATGTTCTACAGACCTGACATGTGAGGTCCTGATGGAATGTTCCAGTAATTTGAGTTAGAACCATGTAATTCATGTCCATAGTCAGGCCTTCTCTCTCAGCTCTCTTCTTCACCATTTCAATAACTATTTGGTGTGAAGGATAATTTTCTGATGTACTATCAAAAAGTGTTTACTGTTTATTTCATCATTAATAACTATTTGAATCATTTTAATAGTTGTGATATTTTAATGTTCTCTCTCAGTCTGCCAATATCCAAATAGTGTATCAGCAGTGGCATGCTTCAGGATCAACTTTTTATAACCTTTTCAGATTCAGAGTACTCCTGCAGGATCCTGTTCTATTTCCTTATAGCTACTTTTAACATCCGTTTTTGTCCATTTTTAACTGGGTTGCTTATTTTCTCATATTTAATTCTTTACATAGTCTGTATTCAAGTGCTTTGTCAAATACATATATATATATACATACACATGTGTATAGCGCACGTATCTATGTATATGTGTGTATATGTATAATAGATATTTTCTATTATATATGCATAATAGATATATATGTATAATAAATATAGATATAATAGATATTTTCTCCGAGTCTGTGCCTTGCCTTTTTTTTTTTTGAAGATTTATTTATTTATGCATACAAGAACTGGGGTACAGGTGTGGGAGGGTGCGAGGATTCAGCAGAGACAGAGCGGAGAGCAGAACAGGCAGATTGACTGAAATACACTGCTGAGGGGAGCAGCAGGTGAGTCAAGAGAGGTCTGCTGTGCCATGTAGGTAGCTCCCTGTTCTGGGATCGAACTTGTGCTGCAGTGGCTGCAGATAGCTTCATAGTGCTGTGTCTTAACCCCTTGCGCCATCAAGGAGGTCCCTGTTCTGTTCTTCTGTTTACATTGCTGTCTCTTTTCTGGACCCTGTAGTGAAAGGCCTGGCCAGAACCACTGATTTTTGAATTATGTCTAGAGAAATGACTGCAGCCAGGCAGATGAAGCTTCCCAAGATAGCAGAGAGAGTGAGCAGAGGAAGTGTACACTGTATCGATTTCTAGGGATCTACCATTGACAAGTAGGGTTGGGGTGGGGGAGAGAAGAACAGAGAAAGGAGAGCACAGCCAGAAGGAAATGTGATAGGGAACAGGTGGTTGGTGGTCCTTGGAGCTCAGGAGAACAGAGGAGTGAGAAAAGGCCTGGGATTGTGGCCCTGGTGACTCAAGAACAACTTCACTAGTGTGTAGTGGTAGACTTGATGGGCTCGTTATAAAGGGAAATTGTCAAAAGGATGTAAAGTTGTTCATGATAGCCCCTCATCTTTTTAGAATCTGCAGGATATGACATCTCAGAGGTATCCCTGTACCTCCAGTTTCTAGCACATTGGAGGTAGCACTCAGTGATCAAAGGAATGGTTAGGTGGTGTGCCGTGAAGACTTTTACAGTGTGTGCTGGTTATGCATTGTGACTAGTAAAAGAATGAAGATAAGAAAGGCTCAGGCAGGGGAATAGCAAGGCTGGGAGATGGGAAGGTGAAGGATGGGAGGTGAAGAGGGAAACCGGAGAGGCCAGAGTTCTCTGCGGTGGCATGGGAGTCTTAGAGCTTGGCCATGTTGGAGTATGTCTAAAGGGGGATGAACTTGAAGAGCCAAGAAAGGGCAGAAGGGCCTGAGATGGGAAATCTGACAAGTAGTCAACTCCTTAGCTTATGTGGCAGCTTTAGAAGAATGAGGCAGAAAGAATGGCATCAGGGGGCCTCCCCTGGTGGCACAGCGGTTGAGCACTGGGCTGCAAAGCTGCCCGCAGCCTCTGCAGTGCCAGTTTGATCCCTGGCAGCCAGCAAGGGTCCCACATGGCTTGACAGACCTCTCCTGCCGCCCGCTGCTCCCCTCAGCAGTGTATTTCATCAGTCTGCCTGTTCTGTTCCCCGCTCTGGCTCTGGTGAATTCTCTCACCCTCCCGCTTTTCTGACTGTACCCAGTGCTTATATAAATAAATAGATAAATCTTTTTTAAAAAATTTGAAAAAAAGGGCCTCCCCGGTGGCACAGCAGTTGAGCGCTGGGTTGCGAGGCTGCCCGCAGCCTCTGCAGCGCCGGTTCGATCCCCGGCCACCGGGCAAGGGTCCCACGTGGCGTGCAGACCTCTCCTTCTGCGCCCACTGCTCCCCTCAGCAGTGTACTTCATCAGTCTGCCTGTTCTGTTCCCCGCTCTGGCTCTGGTGACTTCTCTCACCCTTCCACGCTTCTGACTGTGCCCAGTGCTTATACAAATAAATAAATAAATAAATAAATAAATAAATATTAAAAAAAAAAAAAAAGAATGGCATCAGGGAGGGTCTTGTGAAGGGCTTGGTAATAGTAGCTCTGACATGGAAAGTGAGTCTTACGAAGGATGATGTGGAATTCCAGTGGAAAAAATAAGAGGGGGCTGAGCCTGGCATCCTAAATCTGCGCCTATTCTCTTCTCCCTCCCTCCTCAGTAAGGCTGAGTCAAGACTGAGTGGGAGAACCGAGGGTTTCTTGCGGGGAAATAGCCAGCGGTGTCTAGAAGGTAACTCAGATTTCACCAGACAAAGGATAAAAGATTGTGTTGATGTAGGCTGTGTTGGGGAGTTTGACAGCTCACTTGATCAACTGATGAAGAAAATACTTGTCTGCACGCCGTCAGATGGTCAGGATCTTAGGGTTCAACACAGGAACAGTGGGATTTAGGTAGCTGCCAGACACATGAGTGACAAATCACTCTGCACCTGAATGATCCAGGACAATAGCAAGTGGGCCAGTGCAAGGCAGGGCTAGAATCCAAATCAGACAGACCTAGTAGAGACCTAGGAGGGATGAGTAGAACGAGTCCAGCACTTCGTATTTCCTAAGATCCTTTACTCACAGCATCTCAGTTACTCCTTCTTACGACCATCTATAGTAGATGCTGTTATCTGCATTTTACAGATGATGAAATTGAGGTGAAGAAGTTTCTAGAAGCTGATGCTGTGTACCCAAAGGATATGGGTTGATTTTTGCAAGTTGCTTCCTCCCTAGTTGTCTGTGGCCTTTGGTTAGAGGCATTGAGTGTGACCTGGTGAACCTACCTTCCTTGTCCCCAGCTGTGCTAGTCCTTAAAGGATCTTTAACTCTGACTTGGAGGCCAGGACTCCACCTCAGGCTAAATCGAAGGTCCTGCAGGGGAATTTGTATCCCCCTCCCCAGGACCCGGAGCCTTGAGGAATGCAGGTTGACTCTAGTGTGTGCATGTGAGTATGTGTTGTTGTGCACAGCATGGATGTGTCTGGGAGGCCATGGAATCAACGTCTATCTTGTGGGCACACCAAGGACACAGATATACAGCGAGTCTCTGTGTGCCTGTAAGTGTTCAGAGGAAGAAGAATCCAAAAAGAGAGTTCCTATTTCTGGGTGTCCTCTGTTTCTTCTCCTTTGCATGTTTTCCTCCTATTTTCTCTCCTCCTCCCCTGAGAGCTGAGGTGGCACTAGGATTAAGTCCTCACACTCAGCTTTGTCTGAGAACAGGGTCCTTCTATGCCCAAGACCTTGTAACCTCAGTGAGGTGCTATGTGATCCAGAGTACTCTCCTGGCACGGAGTCTCCCTGAGGTCCAAGCCCCTGCATCCTAGTTGGGTGGGACCTGAGGGCAGCCATGAACCCAGGCCAAGGTTTGCTTTGGAGTATAAGTAGATTAGTTCAGGGGAAACTGAGCAAAGGAGCATGTCAGGAGTGGCCCAGGGTCAGCCTGTCTATGTCCTCCCACAGCGTCGGGTGAGAAGAAGGAAGGCTGGTCGTGGGAGTCTTACCTCGAAGAACAGAAGGCCGTCACTGCCCCTGTCAGCCTCTTCCAGGACGTGAGTCAGACAATACAATTCCCACCTCGGAAGAGCCCGCATGCCCAGCCCAGGGGTTCGCCACGGTGTCATCTGTATCTGACACGCTCCTGGCAGAATGGAAGGCAGCGGCTGCTTGTGGGTCTGAAGTAGAGAAGGACCCAGCATGTGGGGCTTCCAGGCTGGGCCCCAGGCTCACCCCACACTGGGCTTGCAGACTCCTGAATTCTGGTGCCTTCCACTCAGCCGTCTCTGCTATCTTTCCATGACTTGGGTGAGAGTCCAGTCCCTTAAGTCCCCCCCACCCCACCCCACCGACTTGGCTTATAATTTTCAAGGGAGCTGGGAGCTACTCTGTTCGCCTAGCTCCCTGCACTAAAGATGCCCAAATAAGTTACCCCTCTGGCAGTACCAGGCAGATGGGGCCTAAAGGTAGCTCCTTCACCCCAAGCCCGCCAGGCAAGGATAAGGCTGGATGGAAGCTGGGTCCTCTCCAATCTGTGCGTTGACAGTACCAGGCGGTCACTCATAATAAGAATGGCTTCAGACTGGGCATGAAATTGGAAGGCATCGACCCCCAACACCCGTCCATGTACTTCATCCTCACCGTGGCCGAGGTAAGCGGGGCTCGTGCACTGCTCTGACGCCTCAGGATAGACAGCCTGCGGGGATGTGCGGGGCCAGGACTCAGACGAGAGAGACACTGCCTGCCCTGGGAAAGCTCACAACCTAGTAGGGGATTGGGTGGAAAACACAGAAAGCCAAAAGGCACACATGTATTGGGGGTAGTCACGGTACTTGAGTGCTGGAGAGTTTGAGGAGGAGAGATCCTGGGGACAGGGGTGTTGGCATGAGACTGATAAGTCCTTGTCCTCTAGAGGTCACAGTTGTTGGGGAATCAGTCAAGTAAACATCAGGGGTGACGGCAGACATGAGCAGGGAGGCATGAGGGGGCAGGAGTGGGGCCTCTTTGGCTGTCTTGAGAGAGGAATTGTGAATGAACCGGTGTCCCAAACAGAAGAAGCCACATGAGCAAAGGCCCTGGCATGTAGGGTGGGACACGTTTGACAGTGAGCGAGTGGGGAGGCTCAGAGAGGGTAACAGGAGGTTGGGTCGTCAGGACCCTGGGCAGGCCTGAGTTTCGGAAGGTGCCCTCAGGCTTCTGTCTAGGGCCCGAGGATGACAAAGCATCTCCCTGTCACGCGCCTAGGACTCAGGGTTCATTGGTACATGGACAGACCTCACGTAGGATGGGAGCGCGTGGGGCAAAGTCCAGGATGGGGGAAGCCTAGGAGGAAGGGAGGTGGGGGACATGCTCACTTAAAGGAGGGGCAGGGGAAGGGAGTGAGCCATCAGCAAGCCTCAAGTCCCTGTGCTTCCCCTCACGGGGCCAGGTGTGTGGCTACCGCCTTCGTCTGCACTTTGATGGGTATTCCGAATGCCATGACTTCTGGATCAATGCCAACTCCCCTGACATTCACCCCGCTGGCTGGTTCGAGAAGACTGGGCACAAACTGCAGCCCCCCAAAGGTAAGGCCTTAGCTGGGTTGGTCAGGTAAAGCCTTGAGCCCTCAGACCCATTCCTTCTTCCCTGTGGTCCCCCCTTTTTTGCTCCCTGATCCACAATTAGCCTGTGTCCATAACCTCCTGTGACTCGGCCCCAGGGCCTGTGCTTTGCGCTGGCCCTTGGAGTTCCCCTGAGGTATTGTCTCGCTTCAACAGGGGAGTCCCTGGGCAGGTTCTTGAAGTTCTTGAGGGCAGCGGGGCCCTCAGGCCTGCCTGATTCCGTTGCTTCAGTGTGGGGTGCCCTGGCCTCAGCCCAGCCTCTGTCTGCACGGCACTTTGTTCGTCCCCCCTGAGGGGCCTAGGTTACAAGGAGGAGGAGTTCAGCTGGAGCCAGTACCTGCGCAGCACCAGAGCTCAGGCTGCCCCCAAGCACCTGTTTGTGAGCCAGAGCCACGTGAGTGCCCCTGAGCGAGAGTGGGCACCCGCCCCCGGGACAGTCACCGCAGCTGCCCGCTCAGTGTCTGACCAGCAAGAGCACTGTTTGCTTTGCTCTGGGCTCCCATACCAGACGGGAGGGGCAGAGCTGGGCAGGCCCAGGGCCAAGGGAACCATTTAGAGATTTTCCCCCAGTTCCTTCTGCAGAAATCCTATCTCCCACAACCCCTTGGAGCCCCTCGTCCACCCCCTCAGCCAGGAAGCTGAGATGTTGTTGTTGTTTCTTGCTTGGTTTGCTCTGCGCTTCTTGGTGTAACATCCAAGCCTCTATTCTGGTTGCTGCTTTTTCTTTTTCTTTTTTTTTTTTAAAGATTTATTTATTTATGCATACAAGAGCTGGGGTATAGGTCAGAGGTGTGGGGGATGAGAGGATTCACCAGAGACAGAGTGGGAAACAGAACTGGCAGACTGACTGAAATACACTGCTGAGAGGAGCAGCAGGCGAGACAAGAGAGGTCTCCTGTGCCATGTGGGTTTCTCCCTGGCTGGCCAGGCATTGAACTCATGCTGCAGAGGCTATGGATTGCTTCATAGTGCAGTGCTTAACCCCTTGCACCACCAGGGAGGCCCACTGGTTGCTGGTTTTTCTTTTTGCCTGGCATTGAGGCTCTTCCATTCAGTGCCAACGACTCACCCCTTTTAGCTGGCAGCTTCATCCAGCAGTGAAAGGTCTGAGAGGCAGAGGGAACCCCATTAAAGTATTGTCACATCAGGGCCTCCACTGGTGGCGCAGGCAGTTGAGCGCTGCGCTGTGAAGCCGTCCGCAGCCTCTGCAGCGCCGGTTTGATCCTGGCCAGCTGGCGAGGGTCCCACATGATGTGGCAGACCTCTCCTGTCTTGCCCGCTGCTCCCCTCAGCATTGTATTTCGTCAGTCTGCCTGTTCTGTTCCCCGCTCTGTCTCCAGTGAATCCTCTCACCCTCCCCCGCATATGGCCTGTACCCCGGTTCTTGTATAAATAAATGAATAAATCTTTAAAAAAAGTGTTATCACATCGAAAGTCCAGGGTTGCCTTGGGCCAGGGACTTCCTGGTGCTAGTCAGGCATGGCCGTTACTCCCAACCCCAATCTGCCCCAGAAACCATAATTGCAGGTTCCCAGGGGATTGGTGGGTTTCTGTCTGCTAATGGGGCAGGGAATGCAGACTCTTAAGTCAAACTTTATATCCTGGCCCCTCCATTGACTGGCATGTGGTCCTAGGCACGTCATTTAACTTACAAAATGGAGATGGTGAGATCTGTCTCACAGGAGGCTGTAAAGATCAGGGAGGTGAGGGCTTTGGAGGCTTATACCTGACACATGGCAGGTGTCCCCTGCCCCCCATGTCAGCTCCTCCTTCCCTACCACCCTATTCTTGATCCAACCACCTCAGCCCAGGCTCGGGCAGGCTTGTCTTGATAGAGGAAGCCATGCTCAGCTTGGCACACTCTTTGACTGCGTGTGTGGCCTCCTGCTAGTTCCACATCTCCTGGCAGAGTGAGGCTTCCTCTGGGTGCACAGGGAAGCCAAAAGTTCCTGATTGGCTTGGGCCTGGGGGTGTGTACTGGAGAGAGGACCCTCTTTTCCAGCCTTTTTCTCCCGTCCCACCCCCTGCCTGCCCCAGGTATACTCCTAGGGAACTTATTCCTTCCTCTGCCAGTGGGCTCTGGGCTAATACCAGCCAGCCTGGGCCTGGCCGTGGCAGCCCCTCTTCTTGCCCCCAGAGTCCCCCACCCCTGGGCTTCCAGGTGGGCATGAAGCTGGAGGCAGTTGACCGCATGAACCCGTCCCTTGTCTGCGTGGCCAGCGTGACCGACGTGGTGGACAGCCGCTTCCTGGTGCACTTTGACAACTGGGACGATACCTACGACTACTGGTAGTGGGCCTGGGGGGTGAGGGTCGGGCAGGCGGCAGAGGCAGCACTTTCGAGCCCAGGAAACCACATAAATTCATATTTGTTCAGGGGAATAATTGACTGTCCTGTGGATTTGATCTGTATCATAATAAGCAACGCAATATTGAATGTTTATCTAAAATGACCAGGGTTAAGATGAATAAATGCTTGCGATTTGTGGTTTTCCCTTAGATGTTATAGGGGTATGAGAGTGTGTAGTTCCGCTGTAATTTTGTGACTTTCTCATCAGCCATCTAACTTGCACTGAATAATAGAGTGAGGGGGGACCTCAGAGTTTCACTTGGGACAGTGAAGTGTTCTTGGATTGCAGGTGTGATCCCAGTAGCCCCTACATCCACCCCGTGGGCTGGTGCCAGAAACAAGGAAAGCCCCTCACCCCTCCACAAGGTGACTGCAGCCTGAGCACACGCCCCTTCCCAGGCCTGGCCTCTGACCCCTCTGCCCTGACACCAGCCTAGTACTTCATGAGCTGAGTCTTAAGGGTTGGGAAGAGAGGACAGGTGTGTCCTGGAGCTTCAGCTTCCTTGCCTGGGAGTTGAGGAGCCTTTGATTTTAGGGGAGTTTTGTCAAACTGTGGTTCTGTTGAGCTTTAAGGAAGAAATCAGATGAATACCACCTCCCCAAACCCCTCCTCCCATGGAACAGGTGTCCAGAGTGAAAAAAGTATATCCTTTTTGGAGTTCTATGCTGACCCCTGTGCAGCACGTTCAGCCTGAGCTGGGGCTGGAACAACAGGGCAAGGGAGGGGATGGGAGCCAGGGTTCCCAGAGAGCATTGCCACCAGTAGGGTGACATGATTGCCTCTCACCAGCACCCATCTGCCCCAGGAGACCCCTGCAAGGAGCTTGGCTGTGGTGCAGGGAGACTGTCCTGCAAGGGCCTCTGTCCATCCTGTGCTCCTGATCCCACTTGGGGGCAGAGAGCTCCCCCAGTGCACCTGGGAGTCTAGACATTGCTCTCATCTTTCCTCCAGACTATCCAGACCCTGATAGCTTCTCTTGGGAGAAGTATCTAGAAGAAACCGGGGCCTCTGCTGTGCCTGCCTGGGCCTTCAAGGTGGTGAGTCAGCTCTCTCTGTCTCCAGAGCACAGCTTGGGAAGTAGAGGAGCACTCCACCAGCCAGGTGGGACCCCAACCTCCCGCTTTGGCAGCCGCAATGTCCCAAGCACAGCTCTTGAGCTCCCTTCTTGGGGCTTAGCCCTGATGAGCTGGGCCTTGGCCTAAAGGTCTTTGTCCCCCTGCAGCGACCCCCACACAACTTCCTGGTCAACATGAAGCTGGAGGCTGTGGACTGCAGGAATCCTGCTCTGATTCGTGTGTCCAGCGTGGAGGACGTGGAGGACCATCGGATAAAGGTGGCTCCGGGACCTTCCAACTGGGCAGAAACTCTGTAGACTGGCCAGTGTGCAAGGGCACAGCACGAGCCAGACGTAATGAGGCTGTGCACCGTGGGGAAGAGAGCTGTCAGCTCCAGGCCAGAGCTCTTGGATCTCAGTCTGGCTTCATCTGTGACTGCCCTTGGTGGGCTTGGGCAAGTTATTTCTGAGCCTAAACCATCTCATCTGTAAAATGAGCCTCATCAACTTGTCCTGCCTAAGGATTAATGGTAGAGACCCATAGCTTCATGAGTGAATCCTTTGAAAAATGGGGCGGTCGAGGTGGATTATTGGGAGGTTGGCCCTGTGGTTCTTCCAATCCAGGATCTTGCTTCTGCCAGGCCCCAGGGGGAGAGAGAGCCTCCTCAGCCTGGAGGATCTCCTGGCTGAGCTGGGCTGCCTGACCTTCAAGGGACTTTCCTCCCTAGCTCCACTTTGATGGCTGGAGTCATGCCTATGACTTCTGGATCGACGCCGACCACCCGGACATCCACCCTGCGGGCTGGTGCTCCAAGACAGGCCATCCCCTGCAGCCTCCTCTCCGTGTGTACTCCTAGGGCCCTCTGACCCTTTTATTACTAGTGTCCAACCCCACCCCTGAGCGCTGACCCAGGGACTGGGCACCACACCCAGCTTTGACACTGATGGCTCCAGTGCTCCCAGTGAGCTCTGGAATCCCCCACCTTCCCCGTCCATGGGTCTGCTCCTCTCCAGGGGCCTCAGTGACTCTAGCTTCTTTAGTTGTGGGGCTTGGGGTGCTGTGCTGTGAACTCACTGGGGAACATATACTTAGGAGGTAGTTAAGACCTGGCGAGCTCTCTCAGCATCCAGAATAGCCACACAAGGCATGCCCTGTGTTTGCTAAGGAAATGTGGGCTCCCTTAAATCGTGGTCTCCTGTGGAGGTGGGAGTTAGAGGTGGGGCCTTGGACTGCTCAGCCCCAGTCCTTTCCCTCAGGATTCCCCTCCCTTGTTAACCTGCTGCCACCACTTCTGTTTCACTTGGGGTCTTGATTGTTCTCTAAGAATCAGCAAAGCCTGAAAAACGTCACCAGAGTCTCTGGGGTAAAAACAGGCATACAAACACAGAGAATCTCATGAAGCTGCCTGGTGTGGCTCCTGAGGAACAGTGGTGTCCACACCAGCTCTGAGTCGATCTTCTCCCCCAGGGTTCTCTCTGGGCAGAGGGTATGGCCTGCAGGTTTCCACAAAGTGTGTGATAGCCAAGCCCTCACTCTCCATAGAGGGTAGATATTCAGCAGAGGGATGTGGTGTCTCGGCCAGCCCAGGGCCTCATATCTGGGGAACTAGTTCCTGGTGCTGCCCTTCCTTGGGCAAACTCCCCCTCCCTGCCCTCTACCCCAGCCCACCCCCCAGGGAACCTGTGCTTATCTCCTTCCTGCTCCTCCAGGCCCCAGAGAGCCCAGCTCCACCTCCCCGGGGGGCTGTCCCCCTCTTAGCTACCGGAGCCTGCCACACACGCGGACCTCCAAGTACAGTTTTCACCACCGGTGAGTGCCGGGCCCTGCCGGGATATGCGGGAAGCAACCCCCTGTGTGTGGCCCATCAGGGTTCACCAAGACACTCTCCAGGTGGGCCCAGGCTTGGGAAGGGCTCAGCAAGACGAGCGGATTGGGCCCAACGTAAGCCTCCTCTTCCCCAGGAAGTGCCCCACTCCTGGTTGTGATGGCTCTGGCCACGTCACGGGCAAGTTCACAGCTCACCATTGCCTCTCGGGCTGCCCGCTGGCTGAGAGGAACCAGAGCCGGCTGAAGGCGGAGCTGTCCGACACGGAGGCCTCGGCCCGTAAGAGGAACCTCTCGGGCTTCTCCCTAAGGAAGAAGCCTCGCCATCACGGCCGGTGCGGAGGGCAAGGGTGCAGGGCCTTGTGTCCTCTTGGGCCAGGCCAGGCACTGACTCCCTGCCACCAACCTGATCCCTCTCTCTCCAGAATCGGACGTCCTCCGAAGTATCGGAAGATCCCGCAGGAAGATTTCCCGAGTAAGTTCCAACCCATCTGCTCCCATGTCCTCCACAGTGAGGCTCAGTGACTGTGAAATGAGTGCCGGGGGGCCCAGAGGATGGAAAGGAGTCTGCCTCTCCCTTTGAGATACTTGGGGGGTGCGGAGTCATGGCAAGAGCCCAGCATGGGGCCTTGAGTGACCTCAGGTCCAGCCCCATTTTACCCATGGCCTTGCTGTGAGTCTTTGAGAAAGGCACAGAGCCTCTCTGGCCTCCAGTTCTGTGCTGTGGGGCAGAGTGATGCCCCTGCTCTTTTCTTCCCAATTGTTGGCTTCCTGGAAGGGGGGCCATGGCAGTCACACTCTAGCTGTGTGACCTTGAGTAAGTCACTTTGCATCTCTGAGCCTCCGTGTCCTCATATGCGAACATGAATAATGTCTGCCTTACAAGTGGCCGCTACCTGAAGTAATAGCAGTTCTGCTGCTGTTTACTGAGCACCTGCCATGTGCCAGCAGTGTTTCAGGTGCTCTACATGCACTGTCCCTGTCACAAACATCCTGGAATGTGGATGTCATTCTCTCCGAAGAGATGAGGAATGGGAGGCTCAGAGTGAAGACATCGCCCAAGGCCTGTGAGGAGCAGAGCTGGGATCCAGACTCAGCTCTGACCTCCCCTGCCTCATGTTGCTGGTATGCATCTGTGGGCACCAAAGGTTAGCTCACCTCTCCACTTGTTTGGTCTTAGCCTGGCTGCCACAACCACACACGACAGAAATTTATTTTCTTAGAAGTCCAAGCTGAAGGTCTCGGCTGAGTTGGTTTCTTTTGAGGCCTCTCTCCTTGGTTTGCTGGGTCCTTTTGTCATCTTTCCTCCGTATGTGTGCCCCTCTGTGTCTCCAAAATTCCTTTTCTTATAAGGACACCAGTCAGATTGGATAGGTTCCACATTTTAGCTTAATCTCTAAAGGCACTACCTTCAAGTACAGTCATATTCTGAGGTCCTAGGGGTTAAGGTTTTAACAAATGAATTTGGGGGCGAGGAGACTCAGTTCAGCCCATAGCCTATTCCATCAGGTGGGGCAAAGGACTGAGCCCTCCAGTGGGTGACAGATTCAGCTTACCTCTTCAAGTACTGGCTTGGGCCCCCCGGATGCTGGGGATCTGGCCTCAGTTGAGTGGCATGACTGTGGTTCAAATCTAGAAGATACCTTGAGGAATCACTTGGAGTATTGTACCTTCTGGGCAGGACCCACTTTATGCCAGGTCTTCTCCAGAAGCAGTGGTGCCTGGAGTAGTATATAGCACAGAAGAGCAGGGTCCTGAAGTCAGACCACCTTCCGTGGCCCCTGAGTCCCTCGTCTGAGCCCTCAAAAGGTGTGTGTGTAGGGGGAGCTTATATGAGATGGTCCATGTAAAGTGCTTAGTTAAACTACCTGCTGGCGTAATCAGTCCTATTTCTTGCCTGAATCACTCTTGCTGCTGTTCTGTACGGTTTCCTCTTGGTGGAAACAAGGCAATTCCTGCAGCCTCAGGCCTGAGTGAGCTGGGTCTTGGACTCCCTCGTGGCCCTTGGGGTGAGGCTTCTGAGATGGGACCCCAGCGGGCCCCTGTTCTACCCACCCCACACCACTCCAAGTGGTGTACACACTAGGCTTCATTGCAGGATCAGGTTCTGACCACCAGAGGGCGCGGACCTACCGTGTTCATTCCAGAATTATCCTGAGAACTGGGGAAGTTGAGTCTTTCCAGAGCCTGAGACTGTGGTCCCTAGAGGGCAAGGAAGGCCACTGCCAGGGCCTCAGGGCCCTTCAGGAACAGGTCTCTGTCTCCTCTGCAGGGTTGCCTACTCCACTAGCTGGCCTTCACTCTAAGGACACCCAGTTCACCCTGGATTTTTTTTTTAAAGATTTATTCAATTATGCATACAAGAACTGGGGCATAGGCCAGAGGTGTGGGGGGTGAGAGGATTCACCAGAGACAGAGTGGGGAACAGAACAGGCAGATTGACTGAAATACACTGCTGAGGGGCTCAGCGGGCGAGACAGAAGAGGTCTGCTGCGCCATGTGGGTTGCTCCCTGGTCTGGGATTGAACTCAGTGCTTCAGTGGCTGCGGATAGCTTCATAGGTTGCGTCTTAACCCCTTGCGCCAAGAGGGAGGCCCCAGGTCACCTTGGATTTTGTCCCGGAGGAGACTTCTCACCCATCCGTGGGCATCCTCAGTGTGGGCCCCTGGTTTGCTAGGGTACAGCTCAACGGGAAGGCTGCTTAGAGAGGCCAGGACTCAGTGACATCCGCCTGCTCACAGGGCCAGTCAGGCCCCACGAACACCAGCTGTTTAAAAGAACAAGAGATAACCACAGAGCTTGCCTCATCCAAAGTTAATTTACAGATGGAGAAACTGAGGCCCCCGCTAAGTGCCTTGTCTAGGATTAAGGGGCACATTAGAGAAACTGACCCTATCTCCCTCTTCCGAGTCCATGTGTGTTCTGCACTACGCTGCACACTTGTTCCCAGCTTCCCCTGCCTTGCCACCATGTTTAACGCCCACTAACAGTGCCATAGCCAGTGTTGTCCCCCCACCCCAATGTGTGTGTTGAAACCTAATCCCCAAAGTGATGGTCCTTGGATGTGGGGACCTGGGGCTGGTCGTAGGGTGGAGTCCTCAGGAATGAGATTAGTGTCCTTATAAGACCTCCAGCGAGCGACCCCACCCCTTCCTCCAGTGGGGACACAGCAAGAACCAGGACGTAGGCCCTCACCAGACACCTCTCTGCCAGCCGCCAGAGCTGTGAGGAGTGAATTCCTGTTGTTTTTAAGCCCCCAAAACACCAATTAGCCAAGCAAACCAAAAAACCCAAGAATTCCTGATCAGACGTTAGATGGTTTACAGTTAGGTAATCATGGTGACTGCTGGTGGGAGCTGCCGCCCTGTGCTGGGGAGACCATGAGGAGCAAAGCTCCTTAGGGCTCCTGGTGCATGGAGCAGAGGGTGTTGAAGGACACCTATGTGGATGGGAGGCCAGATGCCTGGCCAGGAAGATGAAGTGCTGCTGGTGGTAACTTTCTGGGGACACCCTGGGTGACCCCAGACAGGCTGACTGAGTGGTGGAGGGAGCAGCTCCTGCTGATGCAGAAGGTGGAGCTCTTTGGGGTGTGGGCAGGCGCTCAGGCTGGGCTGGTGAGCAGAGAAGGCAGGAGGGAAACAAGGGCTACAGAACAGGCCAGGGGTGCTGGGATTGGGATCCCAGAGACTCCGAGGCTGAGTGTGAGGTGAAAGGCTGAAGCTAAGTGGAAAGTCTGAGCAGGGAGGGCCCGTGAGGAGCAGCCTGCTGCATCCCCATGGGTAGAACGAGCACTAAGTGAACAGGAAAGAGCCAGCTCTTCTGGACAATGGGCAGAGACAGGGCGAGCCCCACAGACACTGGCCACATTGCCCAAAGCCAGCCCAGTCGACAGGGTGACTGGTGACCAGGTTTGTCAGAGTTCCACAATGTTGAAGTCAGCCAGTGAGGGCCACGCCTGGCCAGGGTGGTGCCCAGGCAGAGTGGTGCCACTCATGGGGTCGAACAGTGTTGAGCTGGAGGGCAGAAGCCAGGGACTGCAGGAGCATATCAGGAAGCAGAGTGGCTGGCACTGTAGAGTTGGGAAGTGGGTCAGGCATCACTCTGTGCCAGTGTAGACAGGACACATGCAGGTGGTGAACCAGCCCAGACTGACGGGGTGGGAGGGCTGGGCTGAATCTCCCTGGCTCTGCAAGAGTTGGTCAGCGCGTCAGAAAGAGTTTAGGAAAGAAGAGCAGAAATGGGCCTCTGCTGTTGGGGCTGCGCTAGTGTGGACGTGAGAGGCCATTTTGGTGCAAAGTATCTAGAGAATGGTGTTTTCAAGATGCTACGCAACTTGGGGTCAGTGCTTGGCACCGCCTGCCAGCCTCTGCTCTGCTTTCCAGCCCTAAGTAGCGATGTCATGCGCCAGTCTCTCTTCATGTCGGCTCTGTCCGCCCACCCCGACCGGTCGCTCTCAGTGTGCTGGGAGCAACACTGCAAGCTCCTGCCCGGTGTGGCAGGCATCTCGGCCTCGACCGTTGCCAAGTGGACCATCGATGAGGTGAAGAGCTCGGGCCCCTTCCTCTCACCCCTCCCTGTTTGAGCCTCTCACTACACCCTGGTGGGAGGGCTGGGGAAAGGCCCTCCTCAGACAGAGCCGGACGCTGCTCTGGCCACTACCTCTGTCTCAGCCCTCCGGTCACAGTCCCTTCCAGCTATCTAGCAGGGGGTCGACTGAGTGCCACCCATAGGCCCATCCTGGTGGGAAGGGAGGGGGATGTGCTGGAAATTCAGCTGGAGAGAGGGCCTCAACCCAGGGCCACGGAGCCAGGGGCCTCACCTCACACACCCCACAGCTCAGACACAGGGTCCTCTTAGGCTGCTAAGAAAAAGCAGCACAGTCCCAGCCCAGAAGGCTCCACACCCTGTAGGCCCGCCTCGCTACACTGCCCCGCCCTCACCCCTTGGCAACATGGCTTCTTTGGTTTCCAAGGTCTTCGGCTTCGTTCAGACCCTGACAGGTTGTGAGGACCAAGCCAGGCTCTTCAAAGATGAGGTAAGGTGCAAGTGCAGCATGCAGCCACAGAGAAGGGTCCCCCACCCCGAGATGGCAGGAAGTAGATGCACTCACCGCACTGCCCCAGCAAGGGAGGGGCTTCTATTATCCCACCAGGGGGCACTTGCCACGGTGACCCGCCTCTCTGGTCTGGTGTGGACCCCGGTCCAGTTGGGGAGCCCTCTGTGTTTGGGACCCTCCTATTGAAACAGGCCCCTGGAGAGAGGATGCCCTTACCTTCCGTTCTCTGCCCAGTCTTTTGTTTTCCAAACTTAGCTTCACCAGTGATGGCAAATTAAAGTGTATTGTGAATGGCACTGTACGTTTGGATGCTACACTCTGTACAGCAGGGACCCTTTCATACACTTAAAATTGAGACCCAAAAGTCGACCAGAGACCAGAAGCAGCGAGTGGTAGAGAAAAGAACGCTGGCTTTGCAGGCCAGTGGTGGTGGAGCTCTTTCCTGTCTCTAGGACTGCATCTTCTGTCTGTAAGATGGAGATAGAATGGGTATGATGGCGAGATGGGAAACAGTGGGTGGATCATTGTTCCAGAACTGTCCATCTGGTCTGATTATCTCACTAATCTCTGTATTGTTACGCAGCAGACTGTAGAGTAATACGCTAGCTTATCACGGCACCAGGAGGCCTGAGACAGCAGGGCCTCAGTCAGTGGCACTTCTGATTTTTAAATGCGGAGTTGTCCTTAAATAAACAATTTTATCATGACTCTGCTCATTTGTAGAGTTTAAAGCCAAAAGGGACATTTGACTTCCTTCCAAAGAATACACTCACCCCACTTCCTTCCGCAGAGTGCAGTCTCAGCTCCCCGTATATGCCCACTGCAGGCCAGGGGCACTTAGGAAAGAAGCCTGCTCCTCTTTCCCTGGGAGAATTTCTGGATCCAGGCCCGACACAGCCACTTTCTTTGCCCATCTTTGTGGGCGACACTCACAAACTCATCCTCAGTCCGGGCACTTCCTCCCTCCCCCAGGCACTTGCTTTGTGGGTTGTTGATCTTGTTAAGTCAGTGCAGGTGTCCAGGGCCGATGCCCACTGACCAATACAGAATGCGCTGTGTTGGGCCACTGTTTTGTTTATTTCATTTTATTTTGACCACTGTTTTTTTGTTTTGTTTTGTTTTTATTTATTTATTTATTTTAAGATTTATTTATTGGGGTAGGGCAGGGGGAAAAAAAGATTTATTTATGCATACAAGAGCTGGGGCGCAGGCCAGAGATGCAGAGGGTGAGAGGATTCACCAGAGACAGAGTGGGGAGCAGAACAGGCAGACTGATTGAAATACACTGCTGAGGGGAGCAGTGGGCGAGACAGGAGAGGTCTGCTGCACCATGTGGGTTGCTCCCTGGCCGGCCGGGGATCGAACTCGTGCTGCAGAGTCTGCGGATTGTTTCATAGTGCAGTGCTTAACCCCTTGCACCACGAGGGAGGGCCCTTGTTTTTATTTTTTTTAAATACTTCATTTTTATTTTTAGAGCCATTTAGGTTCATGGCAAAATTGGAGGAAGGTACAGGGATTCCCATATGCCCCGGACCCCATCCCCAACTCACCCCACCCGCGTGCGCGTTCGCACGCGCGCGCGCGCGCACACACACACACACACACACACACACAGAGCCCTTCCTCATTGTCAGCACTGCTTCCCGGTCATTTGTTATGACCCAGGAAGTGACACCTGTGGGGAGCTTCATAGAGCTGCTGGACTTAACCAGGGAGGCCCTGACTTCCTCTCTGTCAAATAACTCATGTGTCGTGCTGCCTCACAGCAGGAGGCCCATGGTGCCAGCTTACCTCTCTTTAAGCGCACCAGGATTGACCAGTGGGTACATGTGGGCACAGCAATAGCAGGTGTTTTGAGATCACTGTCGGTGAGGATTCAGACCTGATGTCAGTGCACCCCAAAATCCAGACCAGTCAGCAGGCAGAGAGAACGAGGAGTCTGTGTGTGACCGTGGGGAAGCCGGTGGCCTCTCTCTCCTCCTCTGTCCCCATGGCTGTCATGGCTGTCTTCCTTTTTTCCTTCCTCCCTCCCTTTCCCTTTCTTTCCCTCCCTCCCTTCTCCTGCCCTCTCTTACATCCTTTACTCCACTTTTCTTCCTCCCACTCCCTGTACACACCCCCACTTCGCCTTCACCCCTTCCCCTGACCCTTTCCACCTCTCCGATTTCCACCTCCCTCCCCCAACCTCTCAGATGATTGACGGCGAGGCCTTCCTTTTGCTGACACAGGCGGACATTGTGAAGATCATGAGCGTCAAGCTGGGCCCCGCCTTGAAGATCTATAACTCCATTCTCATGTTCAAAAACGCCGATGACACCTTAAAGTGATGGGCTCCGGGTGGGCCCTCCTCCGGCCTGAGCTGGGCCTTCCTTTGCAGCTGAGACTGCCTTTCCGACCTGAGTTCCTCATAGCCCACCTGTGCCCCATCTCTCTCTCGCCCACCGGGGGTGGTCCTCCTCTCTGGAGCCGCTTCTTGAAGGCACAAGGGAGCAGATGAGCCCTGGGGAGGACGGAGTCCAAGCCTCCGCGTCCTGGAGCTCATCTGCCAGCAGGCGTCCGGTGAGGGTGTGATGGGCCGGAGTAGGTTGGAGGTGCCCTGCCTGTGGCAGCCACCGCCTCCAAGAGACTTGTCTCATCTCCAAGCGACTCTTAGCGTTAGAACAGGAGTCCTCCAAACACGAGCCCTTTTGTCTCCGGCATCTCTCCACGCTCCTTCCCTCGGCTCCTCTCTCTGACCCTGCCACCAACGTGGTTACTTGTCAAGACTCCTCACCCCTTTTTCTCTGCTGGTTTTGCCACCCCCATTCTGCTGCCTGGTTCCCTGGGCAGTTCCCCAGCCAGTTCCCCTGGCTCTTTCCCTTTGGGGGGGTCAGCCCCAGAGACCTGTTTTAACAGCCTGCTGGGGGTCTTGAACTGCCTCTTTTCCTTTGGCTCAGAAGTAGGGGCTTCTGGGCCAAGGTGCCTTTTGCTCGTGCCCAGGTTTACGCTACTTTTAGTTCACGTGCCAAGTCCTGTTTCTAAAGCAGAGTGAGGAGGTAGTGAGAGCCCGTGTCGGGTGTGGGGAGGAGGCAGCCTGGCCAGGAGGGTACCTGAGAACAGCCCAAGGGCATGTCTGACAATCTCGGGTCATTGGTCACAGAGGCAGGCAGGGTGGTCCCCGAGTTGGGCGTCGTATCCTTCTCCACAGCCGTGGGATTCAGCCAGAGTGCTGCCCATGGGGTGAGGTTACTGTGCCTGCCAGACCCCCAGCCATGGGCGTGCGGCACCCCGCTTAGCACACACCCTGTGACAATGCTTTCGGCCTGCCCCTTAAATGTCTTGCTCTTGAGGAGCCTCACAAAGGCCGCTCACAGTTGGACTTTGGGAAGGTGAATTCTATCTTTGAATTCTCCACATCCCTCAAGCCCTTCTTACCATTCTCCATTGCACTGCCGGCTGGGTACCTGTGAAGGCTTGGGGCTTCATCATTCTTTACAAATTGGGGCCCAGCCTCAACTGAACCACTGCCAAACCTGCCTCCCAGCCTGGGGGTGAAGGGCAGAACCCCCGTGGGATCTGATCCCATTTGAGGTGAGGAGCAACTGTCAGAATTCTATGGCCCCAGGTGCTGAAATGGGTCTGCAGGGCATGGGACCGGGAATCCCTCCCTAGACTCCTCTCCATCATGTGAGTGTGTGTGAGTGTGTGTGTGTGACAAGTGTTTGACAGAGTGCAGATGTAAGGCTATTTTGGGATATTGTCAAGGGCTATTATTAAAATAAGAAACTTTATTTTTCCCTTAGAAGTGGGGACCCCGAAACTGTCTATTTCCTGCTACTGCCCAGATGGGAGCCCTCTCTCACATATGCCCGGACAGCTTTCTAGGAACCTTCCTGGGGGAAGCTGGACAGGCCATGGCTCTGGCCCTGGGCTGGTTTACAGAGGTTGCACTGGTGCCCCCTTGACAAGACTAAGGAGGAACAAGTCCGAACCTCTGCTCAGTTGCTTGGGGAGTGGCCAAACTTCCCAGCCCCTTGGCCTCATCTGCTTCTGCACAAAGCAAGGAAGGAAGCTCACGGGCTGGTGTGAGGAGACAGCAAGTACTCAGAGCGGGGCCGGGGACATTGAGGATTCTAAGGGGGAGGGTTGGGCGGCTTTGCCACGTGGGTCTGCTGGCCATGCTCCTAATGCTTGAAGGCACGATGGTCCAAGGGCTTTGGAAAAAAGGCCTTGAGGCCTAAGCACTTTCTGCACCCATGTCAAACTCTGAAAGAAACCAAATTATAAAAAAGGGAAAGAAATCTGCTTTCTGCCCACCCTTTGTGCCCCTGCCCTGTCCCCAGATGAGTTCATTGCACCTTGACCTGGGAGTGCGTGAGGGGAGGGAGTTGGCAGTGGTGCCCGCTGCCCTGTGCCAGCAGCAGGCGCCACTTACACTTTGGCCCCGGTGGCCTCACCCAGCCCTTGCCTAGCCCTGGCTTAGGGCAGTGAGGACCTTCTTTTTAATTTCTGAAGCAGAGAGACTGATCTGAGTTCAATAATGAAGGCTTTTGCACTTTCATTCACATGCACTTTTAGTGGGGTTACCTTTTTGTACTTGCCTCTGTGAGTGTGTGTGTGTGTGTGTGTCTGTGCGTATGTGCCAGTGTGTGTGTTAAGAGAATCCTCTGGTTTAAACTAAAGTCACTTTTGAGAGAGAAAAAGTTCTAAACAAAATGTGGTGTATTTTGTCAGTGTATTGAAACGACATAAATAAACTTGAATAACTGGATCATATAAAGCCAGAGTTTGTTTCTCTTTTCACAGTAAAGTCTCCAGAAAACACAAGATGAGAATCAATCATGCTATTACTGAAGAGAAATGCCTCTTTGCAGTTGGGGATCCTGAAGAATCCATTTTTTTATTCTATTTTGAAAGATAAGAAACAAGGGGTAAGAATAGATGGGGATACTTGTCTCCATTGAGAAGTGTTAACAATGGAGTCTTCCAGAAAAAGGGCCAGTCCTTGGCATTTTATAAATGGTCAAGGGCAGAAAATTCACTGTGTCCAATTTTTATTTATTATTTATTTTAAAGATTTATTTATTTATGCATACAAGAGCTGGGATACAGGCCAGAAGTTTTTTGTTTTTTTTTTTTGGGTGGGGGGGTGCGGTGAGAGGATTCACCAGAGACAGAGTGGGCAGCAGAACAGGCAGACTGACAAAGTACACTGCTGAGGGAGCAGCAGGTGAGTCAGGAGAGGTCTGCTGCACCATGTGGGTTGCTCCCTGGCCAGCCGGGGATCGAACTCATGCTGCAGAGGCTGCAGATAGCATCATAGGTTGTGTCTTAACCCCTTGTGCCACCAGGGAGGCCTCACCGTGTCCAATTTTTAAAAGAATATCAAAGTTGGAGGTGAGGCAATGTCAAGCTAAATGGTGAGAATTTATTAGGCTCCCAAAGACTGGGAGCAGGTGGGAAAGTGACAGATACTCCGTTTTCCATCACTGCAGCCTCTTTCTTGTCAGTGTCCTTAATTCTTTTGGCTGCTGCGTGTCCACAACTTGCCTGGAAAAATACCTGCCATGCAGCTGTCCAAGAGCATCTTTCCAGGAACTTAACTGACTGAGCAGATTGTTTGATGGTCTCTGAATTCAAGGTAGACTTTCAGGGCTGCCCAAAAAAGCAGCTGGGTGTTTTCCTAAGTTAGCCGCGACTTCCTTTTTCATGTTCCTACCCCACTACCCTCCCCCATTGAATCAGTAGATGTCCTGACCGTCCGTGCCACAGAGAACATGGAAGTCATCAGAACGAGCATCTCCACCTTCTGGCCACCTCACCTGCCAGGCTCTGCTCCCCATGCCCCCCACCCCATCCATCCTTCCCTCTTTCCTACCTATCACAGAGAAGAGTTGATTTTTTTGGCATCTAATCCCCCACCCACCATGAGTTGTGGAAAAGGGAATGAAACATTGAAAGACGAGAGAATTCTTGGAAGTTTAAACATGCAGGAAAAGAATATAAGGGTTGAAAGACAAAGTTGAGGATATTGCCCAAAAGCAGAATAAAAAGAGATAAAAAATGGGAACAGATACAAAAATTAGAGGACTGGCTGAGGTCCAGTATTGAGCCTTGAACAATGCTGAGGTTAGTGGCCTTGACTCCTACTCAGGCACAAGTCATCAAGTAGATAAGAGAACTTCACCAAAATTAAAAATGTTTGTGCATCAGAGGACATTTCTCAAGAAAGTGCAAAGACAACCTATACAATGGGAGAAAACATTTGTAAACTGTGTATCAGACAAAGCTTAATATCCAGAATATATATAAATAACAAAAACTAAACAACCCAGTTTTTAAAAATGGACAGAGAATTTGATTAGACATTTATCCAAAGAAGAAATAACTGAAAACACATCAGAAGATGTTCAACATCATTAGTTATTAGAGAAATGCAAATTAAAACCACAGTGAGAGTGGGTCCTTCCCAGTGGCGCCGCGGATTGAGCGCTGCGCTGTGAAGCTGTCTGCAGCTTCTGCAGCGATGGTTCGATTCCCAGCCGGCCAACAGCGATTCCCACATGGCGCGGCAGATCTCTCCTGCCTCCCCTGCTGCTCCCATCAGCAGTGTCTTCAGTCCATCTACCTGTTTGGCAACCCCCCCCCCCGCCCCCGGCCCCCCCCCCCCCCCCCCCCCCCCCCCCCCCCGTCTCTGGTGAATTCTCTCACCCTCCCGCACTTCTGACTGTACCCAGTGCATGTATAAACAAAACAAACAAACAAATAAATAAAGCATGCCTCTATTAAAAAAAAAAACAGATACTAAGAGACATAATCTTACATGGGACAGTGGGACATAGGTGGTGTAGTCTGTAGAAAGTTTTGTCTTTTTTTTTTTAATAGAGGCATGTTATTTATTTTGTTTGTTTGCTTGTTTGTTTATTTATACATGCACTGGTACAGTCAGAAGCACGGGAGGGTGAGAGAATTCACCAGAGCCAGAGCGGGGAGCAGAGCAGGCAGAAGGACCGAAGTACACTGCTGAGGGGAGCAGCGGGCGGCAGGAGAGGTCTGCGCGCCATGCGGGACCCTCCTCCGGTGGCCGGGGAGCAGCCGGGGATCGAACCGGCGCTGCAGAGGCCGCGGGCAGCTTTGCAACCCAGCGTTCAACTGCTGCGCCACCGGGGAGGCCCAAGTTTTGTCTCTTTGAGGAACATTCTCACTCTTGAAAAAAACAAAACAGAATTACCATAGTACCCAGAAATTCCACTCCTCAGTATATACCCTAAAGAATTTAAAATAGGGCCTCCCCTGGTGAATTCTCTCACCCTCCCGCGCTTCTGACTGTACCCAGTGCTTGTATAAATAAATAAATAAATCTTAAAAAAAATAGAATTTAAAATAGCTCTTTGTATGCCATTGCAGCATTTTCCGTAATAGCCAAGATATGGAAACAACCTGTATCCATTGATAAATGGGTAGGCAGACAAAATGAGTTATATCTACAATGGAATATTATTTGACCCTAAAAAGGAATAACAAAGATGGATGAACCTTGAAAACATGTTAAGAAAGATAAGCTGGCCGCCTCCCCTGGTGGCACAGCGGTTGAGCGCTGGGCTGCGAAGCTGCCCACAGCCTCTGCAGCACCAGTTCGATCCCTGGCCACTGGCGAGGGTCCCACATGGCACGCAGGCCTGTCCTGCCGCCCGCTGCTCTCCTCAGCAGTGTATTTCGTCAGTCTGCCTGTTCTGCTCCCCACTCTGTCTCTGCTGAATCCTCTCACCTCTAGCCTGTACCCTAGTTCTTGTATGCATAAATAAATAAATCTCTAAAAAAAAAAAAAAGATAGGGAATTTCCAGGGTGATAGGACAGGAAGGGCCAGATGGACAACTGAGCTACTATCTAGGTGAGAATACAAGAAGGAGAGGCACCAGGAAAGATAAAGTCAAGACAGGTATATACCCTGTTGCATTAAGGTAATACTATCAGCTCTAGCAGAGAGTTTAGGAGAGAATTATATGTATGTGTACACACACATGTATTTTCAATATCTCAAGCCATCGAATGAGACAATTGTTTACTTTAGAAGTTTATGTTTGGATGGATGAAATCTATTCATATTCCATAGAAGGGTGGGGGGTGGGGGGCCCACATGGTGCAGCAGACCACTCCTGTCTTGTCCGCTGCTTCCCTCAGCAGTGTGTTTCAGTTGGTCTGCCTGTTCTGCTCCCCACTCTATCTCTGGTGGGTCTTCTCGGCCCCCTGCATCTCTGGTCTGTGCCCCAGCTCTTGCAGGCATAAGTGGATCAATCTTAAAAAAATAAAATAAAATAAAAAAAGGTGAGGGATGAGATATGGAACAGATCATTTCCATCATGCCTCTTGCTGTTGGATTTGGAAGATGCTGTACATTTATCACTTTCTTTTTTTTTTTTCTTTTTTTAATTTTTTAATTTTTTTTTAATTTTATAGAGGCATGTTTATTTATTTGTTTATTTGTTTGTTTTGTTTTTTGTTTACACATGCACTGGGTACAGCCAGAAGCGTGGGAGGGTGAGAGAATTCACCAGAGCCAGAGCGGGGAGCAGAGCAGGCAGAAGGACCGAAGTACACTGCTGAGGGGAGCAGCGGGCGGCAGGAGAGGTCTGCGCGCCATGTGGGACCCTCCTCCGGTGGCCGGGGAGCAGCCGGGGATCGAACTGGCGCCGCAGAGGCCGCGGGCAGGTTCGCAACCCAGCGCTCAACCGCTGCGCCATCGGGGAGGCCCACATTTATCACTTTCTAAAGATCTTTTTTCATAAAGAGAACCAGCTTTTGTGTAAACTCTGTTCATACAACCAAAGGCACAGCTACACCTATTGTGGGTAACAGACTTTTCTCTACTGACCCTCTGACTTCATTATTCCCTCTGCCTACAGATGACTCTAGGTGTGAGAAGGTGTGCGCAGGTGTGGGTGGGACAGAGGAAGGACAGAAAAGTGGTGGGGATGTTCCTGGAGATGGTTCCCATTGGTTCAGGCTCTTTTTTCCCCTTCTCATGAGAACCTATGTTTGACCTTCATACCCAAACAACAGAATCCCAGCATCTGAGAGAAGCAACAGGTGGGGGCGGGGGGGGGGAGGCAGGGAGAAGCAAAAGAAGAGAAGGAGACCCCCATCAAGGGGGCAGCCTAGGCAGTTTTCTGCAGCACCCCTGAAGGGGATGGGCAACTTCAAGCACCGCTGGTGTCTGTCAGTGATACAGCTTTTACAGGCACCGGGCGGATAGGTGACCCAACTTCCACAAGTAGGCGGTCATCAGGCAGAAACACCAGACAAGGCCACAGGTTACTAATACAAAGCTGTTCTCTGCAGCCTTGTTGAAATGATTGTGAAAGTGGTGAGAGCCCGATTGACTATCAGGAAAGGAGCAGCAAATAGGAACAAGGAGAGTGAAATCAAACCCACATTAAACACTGCGAGGAAGATGTTTAAAAAAACCACAACTGAATCTTTATGTTGACATGGAAAGATGTGTGTGGATGTGTAGGGGGCGATAAAGTAAGTTGGTGAACAATCCATGTAGGATGACCCTGATTTTCTGGGAGAAAATGAATGAGATCTGCAGATGAGAGGATGACCAATCCTGGAGGGACACCACTTAGTTAACAGCAGTGGAAACCTCTGGAAAAGGCATTGAGAACAGCTTGGAGGAGCAGCTTTCTCTTTTTACTCCACATTCTTCTATAGGCTGGAATTCTTCCATAGCGCTTATGCAACACCACTATGGGGTTTTTAAGCTGGCTTTGGTGCAGGGGAGGAGGAGTCGTCGGTGGAGCAGGGAGGGTGGGGGGGGACCAGCTCTGGAAAGGGGCAGCACTCCAAGCTCGGGCCTGATTTGCTCTGGGCACTGGCCACCTCCCCTCTTTGGGCGGGAGCCAGAGCCAGAGTCTTGCTGCTGTGAGTGTTGGGAGAGAGGGGAGGGTGCCCCTGCCAGCCACCTGCAGAGCACAGCACAGCAGCCAGAGCAGCCTAGGGGTGTTGACATTCTCATGAAAAGGCAGTGGAGGAAGCTGGGGTCCAGCAGGCTTTGAGTTGCCCCCCTGAGGATGGAGGGTGGGTGGTCACTGGGCAGAGACTTTCTCACCTGTCCAGCTGGCCAGGCCCTGTCCCTGGCCTGGGTTAGAACATGAGGGCTTGGGCAGCTTTGGATCAACCAGGGAAAGTTTTCCTTCCATGTGAGCTGGTGCCTGAGCCTCAGGTCTCAGAATGGCAGGATAGGGCCTGGGTCTCAGCTCAGTCACGGGGGTTCTCTTCCTAGGATGGTGCCCAGGCAGTGCCAGAGGTGTCAGGCAAGGAGGCTGGGTCAAAAGGGAATGAGCTGCCCATCCCAGAGGTGTCCACAAAAGAGCTAAACACAGGCTGGTGGGCCCCACCGGGGGAAGGTTGTGTGGGACAACAAGGTTGTGAAGGGTGGTGTGGCCGGTTCTCCAGCTCCTAGAAGAAAGGGAACAAGTTTCAGCTGATGGGTCGGGGAAGGCTGTATATGAGGGAGTCAGTATGTGTGCTGGGCCTGGGGAAGAGGCGTGACATTTCAGAGAATGGCGATGTGGCTGTGTTGAAAGGTCACTCATGATCCTCCTGTGAGGCAGGACACAGGTCACAGTCACCAAAGCACAGGATGCTGAGCCACTTGCCCAAGGCCACACTTAAGTTGTACAGTAGCTTTTACAATTCAGAGGGTCCCCAGGGCAGGCCCCACCTAGGAACCGGTGGGTGCCGGCAGCATCGTGATTCAGGTCCAGTGGTTAATTAGTAACTGGAAGGCTCAGCAGCCAGCTCCCAGCTGCCAGGACTGGGAGGTTGAACTTGAGCTAGTTTGGGAGCCAGAGCGAGTGGGTGACAGGTTGCTCCGCCTGGGAAGGCTGTTGGGTGAGTCAGGACTGGGTCTCAGGTCAGAAGGACCATGTAGAGAGCCAGGCAGGTCGCAGTGCTGCGCTCTCGGGCTGCTCCCCAGGACCTGAGCTGGGACCCAGAATCTTCAGGTGGGAGGCTGAGCGGGACACCTGCTGGCCGGTCTGTTGATCTGCAAATGGACTAACTAGTTCCCTAGCTAATTTGCTTCCTAACTACCTACTTCCTTCCCTGCCTTCCTATTTCCCTTCCTTCCTGACTCCTCTGCCTCCCTTCTCTCCTGTTTTCCTTTCTTTCTTCCTCTCCCCCTACTCCCTTCCTTTCCCGCTCAACTAACTCTCTGCCTTCTCAGCTGCTTGATTTTTTTCCTTCCTAACTAATCACTTTACATCCTCACATCCTTCCCACTAACTTCGTTCCTTCCTTTTCTAAATCCCTAACTTCTTCCTGAAATTCCAGGCCTTGGATTTTAGAGTCAGACCACGTGTCTTGGATCCCGGTTTTATCATTTACCAGCTTGATGAAGCCACTTCCTCTCTCCATGCCTCAGTTTCCTCCTCCTTGAAGGAGGGATGGTGGTGGTGTGGGAACAAAATCAGGTCAAGTGGGCCCTTGGGCTGTACTGTCACTGCTCTGTCGTTACTATGTCCCAGGCCGCCAGGTGTGGGAATGAGTTAGAGTGAAAGCTAACCACAGCCACAAAGAGGGAAGAGGATGTTCACGGGACGGGGTTGGAGGGTGCTGTCTGGACAGGCTTTCGGGAAGGCAAATGAGGACAGATGTTAGGACAAGGTTAGCCCAGCAGACCAGATCGGTTATCACAGGGGTCACCTTGGGTCATGGCCCTCCAGCCATGGTGGCTCTGCCCCAGCCTTCAGGGGCACGCACGTCTTCATGCCCTTTTATTCTCTGGCATCCCTGATTCACCTGCCATTCTGAAACCTGCTTTTTTGGTTTGACACTGTATCACATCTATGTTCCTCTTTCCATATTGTGTTTTGGCTGGGTGATTTTCCGTTTTATGTATGTACTGTAATTGATCTTATCAGCTCCTTCTTTGATTCGTTAGTCAAATATGTACCAAACACGGACTATATTCCAGGCCCTGTTCTAGGTGTTGGGCCTTCGAATGAACAAGAAAAGTTTTTGCCCTCATGGAGCCGACATTCTAGTTTAGAGTGAAAACAAACAGTAGCAGGGTTGTGTGGTAAAGAGTCAGAGAGTGATAAGTAGCAAAAGTAAAATATAAAGTGGAAAAAGTGACAGGGAGGGGGTGGGGCTGTCATTGGAGTGGGTGGGGCTGGTTTGAAGCAAGACTAGCCACCCCACTTTGCCCAGGACCATACTGACTTCAGCACTAAAGCCCCACATCCTGGGACACCTCTTAGAGCCAGACAACTTGGGACAATCAGTCACTGGCAATCAGAGAAGGCCTCTCTGAGCAGAGACCTCTGAGCTGTTAGTGGAAGGCAGCTGTGCAGATGTGGGAGGGGAAAGGCATTCTAGGAAAAGGGAAAAGTTGGTGCAGGGGGGCTGAGACCAGAGGGGCACTCCGTATATTTGAGGGACAGCAAGAAAGCCAGAGCGGCTGGAGCACAGCGGGAGGGAGGTTAGTGGAGACCAAGGCAGAGGTGGAGCCAGGAGCCAGGTTGCATGGAACCTCAGGGATCATGATGAAGCCTTTGGATTTTAATCCTGGGTGTGATGGAAAGCCCTGGAATTCCTGGGTAACAAAGCACATGATCTGATTTACATTTTTTTCTTTAATTGGGTAACATTGGTTTACAATGCTGTATATGATTTAGAGGAATATTTTCATACCTTCTCAGATGTATGTCATCACCACCCCCATCCAAGCACCCTTACTTAGTCCTTTACTCTAGGGTATTGAACCCCCTCCTCCTTTTGCCCCTACCCCATTTTCCTCCCCGACTAGTAGCCTCAATTCTGCAGTCATATTTCTAAGGTTTGTTTTGGTCTAGTTTTGTCTGTTCCATTGTGCTTTTTTCTCCATATTCTGCATATGAGTGAAACTATCTGTTACCTTTTTTCTGACTTATTTCACTTAGTATAAGCCTCTCCAGCTCCATCCATGTTGTCACAGGTGGCAAGAGCCCATCCTTTTATAGCTAAGTAGTATTCCATTGT
This sequence comes from Talpa occidentalis, assembly GCF_014898055.3. NCBI lineage: Eukaryota > Metazoa > Chordata > Mammalia > Eulipotyphla > Talpidae > Talpa > Talpa occidentalis. Next base: position 95,293,837 of record NW_023600993.1, read on the forward strand.
GCATGCATATCACATCTTCTTAATCCACTGCTCTGTTGATGGGCATTTAGGATGTTTCCATAACTTGACTATTGTTAATGGTGCTGCTATAATCGTATTGTAACAGGGTGGTCCCCAGGAAAGGGGGAGGTTTCAGGTTCCCTGCCCCACCCAAGGGAGGGTGGAGGAGCTGAGCAGGGAGAGAAGAGGCTGCAGAGGAGACTGAGAAAGGAAGGAAGCAGGATGGAGCCAGGAGACCTGGAGGAGGTGCATGGAGCCTAGAGACATGTGAAGAAACTGCGCTTGTCTTTAGGTCATGGACTGGGTGACACAGATGTGGGTGAGACCCATGGGGAGGTGACAGTGGCAGCTTTTATCTTGATGTTGATTTTGCTCTTTTCCTTCCGGGCTTGTCTGGTTGTTTCTGACCCTTTTCTGTGGGTCCCCACTGGAAGATACTTTGGACTTGTGGCAGGCTTTGGGGCCTTGTTCTGGGCCGATCCCATATGGATGGACTTTTACCCAAGAGGGGACGGGTAACTTTGGGTGCTTGATTTAGAAATTAGATTCTTTGCCTTTCCTGTATTGTTTTCAAGTTGTATTAAAGTTCCTTCCCATTAAAGTCTCATATGTTTTGTGTTGATGCGGTAGATGGCAGAACCCATTTAGAATAGGTTTGCGGGGTTTGGGCTGCCCCTCTCCCTGCCCTATAACAATATGAGTACATATATCCCTTCTAATTAGTGATTTTGCATTCTTTGGGTAGATACCTAGAAGTGGAGTTGCTGGATCACATGGTAGATGTATTTTTTTTAAGATTTATTTTTATTTATTTATGCATGCAAGAACTGGGGTGTAGGCCAGAGGTGCAGGGGGTGAGAGGATTCACCAGAGACAGAGTGGAGAGCAGAACAGGTGGATCTACTGAAATACACTGCTGAGGGGAGCAGTGGATGAGATAGGAGAGGTCTGCTGCACCATGTGGTTTAGCTCCCTGCCAGGGAATCGAAGCATGCCACAGTGGCTTGCCATAGCTTGATAGCATGAAACTTTAACCCCTGCACCACCAGGGACTCCCGGTAGATGTATATTTAATATTTTAAGGAACTTCTACACTTTTTCCCACAGGGGATTGTGCAGTCTGCATTCCCACCAACAGTGTTTGAGGGTTCCTTTATCTCCACACCCAACATTTGTTGTTTCTGATCTGTTTGTTTTTTATTTTTATTTTTTTAAGGATTTATTTATTTATGCATACAAGAACTGGGGTGCATACAAGAACTGGGGCACAGACCAGAGCAGGGTGAGAGGATTCACCAGAGACAGAGTGGGGAACAGAACAGGCAGACTGACTGAAATACACTGCTGAGGGGAGCAGCGGGCGAGACAGGAGAGGTCTGCTCTGCCATGTGGGTAGCTGGCACAGCATCTAACTAGTGTTGCAGAGGCTGCGGATTGCTTCATAGTGCTGTGCTTAACCCCTTGCGCCACCAGGGAAGCCCCTGTTTGTTTGTTTTTTAAATGGGCCGTTCTCACTGGAAAGAGATGTATCTCAATGTAGGTTTGATTTGCATTTCCCTGATGATAAGTGAGGTTGAACATTTTTTCATATGCATATTGGCCATCTGTATATCTTCCTTGGAGAGGAGTCTATTTAGCCCTTCTGTCCATTTCTTGATTGGTTGCTTTGTTTTTTTGGTTGTTTTTTTTTTTTGTGGGACCCTCTCCGGCGGCTGGGCTCTGCAGAGGCTGTGGGCAGCCTCACAGCCCAGCACTCAACCACTGCGCCACCAGGGGAGGCCCTGGTTGCTTTGTTTTCTTTCTGTTGAATTGTCTGAGCTTTTTGTAGATCTTGGATATTAGCCCCTCCTCAGGTGTATGACATGCAAATATTTTCTCCCATTCCTTAGGGTGTTTATTGGTTTTACTGATTTACATTTTAAAAGTCACTCTGGCTTTGGGTGGAGAGATTGCAGTGGGTAATGACAGCAATCTGGAGACAGTAGGGAGCTGTTGCCTTAGTCCTGATGGAGTTTTGTAGAGTGCTGTGTCCTTGGGTTCACTCTGGGAAAGGTTTCGCCAGAGCTCCTATTTCACGGCACAAGGCGAGTTTCTCCAAGAGACAGAGACGGTAGTGATATTTGAAGAGCAGGTTTATTAGAAAAGGGACAGGATAGTAAAAGACACTTGCATAGACACAAGCGGCCAGGAAGATCTGCCCTGAAAGGGGCAGGTTTGCTGAGAGGACTGTGTGGTTGCAGGGGGGTGGCCTTGAGGAAAGCGGCCCCCGCTGAGGGAGGTCAGTGAAGAGAAGTCCCAGCAGGTACAGATCACGGGCAAGCAGGAGGCTGCTGCCCTGCAGAGGTAGAGAGTTGGTGAAGAGGCACCTGCATAGTCATGTAACAGGGTGGTCCCCAGGAAAGGGGGAGGTTCCAGGTTCCCTGCCCCACCCAAGGAAGGGTGGAGCTGAGCAGGAAGAGGAGAAGCTGCGGAAGAGACTAAGGAAGGAAGCAGGATGGAGCAAGGAGACCTGGAGGAGGCACATGGAGCCTAGAGACACGTGAAGAAACTGCGCTTGTCTTTTGGTCGTGGACTAGGTGACACAGATGTGGGTGAGACCCGTGGGGAGGTGACAATGGCAGCTTTTATCTTGATGTTGATTTTGCTCTTTTCCTTCCGGGCTTGTCTGGTTGTTTGTGACCCTTTTCTGTGGATCCCCACTGGAAGATGTTTTAGACTTGTGGCAGGCTTTGGGGCCTTGCTCTGGGCCGACCCCATATGGATGGAGTTTTACCCACGAGGGGATGGGTAACTTTGGGTGCTTCATTTAGAAACTAGACTCTTTGCCTTACCTGTATTGTTTTTTAGTTTTTATTAAAGTTCCTTCCCATTAAAAACAATACAGGTAAGGCAAAGAGTCTAGTTTCTAAATGAAGCACCCAAAGTTACCCATCCCCTCGTGGGTAAAACTCCATCCATATGGGGTCGGCCCAGAGCAAGGCCCCAAAGCCTGCCACAAGTCTAAAACATCTTCCAGTGGGGATCCACAGAAAAGGGTCACAAACAACCAGACAAGCCCGGAAGGAAAAGAGCAAAATCAACATCAAGATAAAAGCTGCCATTGTCACCTCCCCACGGGTCTCACCCACATCTGTGTCACCTAGTCCACGACCAAAAGACAAGCGCAGTTTCTTCACGTGTCTCTAGGCTCCATGTGCCTCCTCCAGGTCTCCTTGCTCCATCCTGCTTCCTTCCTTAGTCTCTTCCGCAGCTTCTCCTCTTCCTGCTCAGCTCCACCCTTCCTTGGGTGGGGCAGGGAACCTGGAACCTCCCCCTTTCCTGGGGACCACCCTGTTACAGTCACAGGTGGGCAGACAGAGTGCTGCCCCTTTGTAAGGGCTGCAATAGGTTTATTAACTTCAGGGAGGGGCTCATCTTTGTGGGTGGATGGTTTGTGCCCCTGGCACTCCCTATAACAGTCTGTTTCTGGGTGTTGCGCCTCCTGATCTGGGTGTTGATGCCTAAGGGTCTTTGATTCTTTTTTTTTTTTTTTTTTTAAAGATTTATTTATTTATTTATACAAGCACTGGGTACAGTCAGAAGCGCAGGAGGGTGAGAGAATTCACCAGAGCCAGAGCGGGGAGCAGAGCAGGCAGAAGGACCGAAGTACACTGCTGAGGGGAGCAGCGGGCGGCAGGAGAGGTCTGTGCGCCATGCGGGACCCTCCTCCGGTGGCTGGGGAGCAACCGGGGATCGAACCGGCGCTGCAGAGGCCGCGGGCAGCTTCGCAACCCAGCGCTCAACCACTGCGCCACCGGGGAGGCCCAAGGGTCTTTGATTCTAACTGGGTTAATGGATTATGCTAACCCCTTCTACCCCCTACCTAATTGTGTGAGTTAGGTTCTTGACCTTGTATCTCCTTTCCAGTTGTTCTATTCTTATCCTCCATCATTCCCATGCAAGTGACAGAGATGGCTCAGGCAGCAGGTTGCACAGTGGGGTGAGCAGCAGTGGTCTCTGATGTATATGTAGAGTCTAAGGGGACTTCATGGTGGAGTGGAGGTGGGGGAAGGGACCAAGTTTTCTAAAATAAATTCTAAGTAGCTGGCTTGAACTTTCGAGTAGGTGGAGCACCCTTACTGAGCTGGAAGACCAGGAGGAGCAGGGAGGAGCAGGCAGGGGCGGAGTGGAAGCAATGTGCGTCACTTCCAGACAATCATAAAGAGGAAACTTAGATAAATGAATCCAAAGTGCAGGAGAGTGTTAAGTTTGGGAATTGCTGCATATGCTTGGTACTTACAGCCCCAATTCAGCTGGCCGAAATCACCTAGGAGCAGGTACAGAGGAAATCAAAGGATGCAGCCCTGGGCCGGGCCAGTTCAAGGGCAGACGGAGGAGCACAGTCCAGTAGAAGAGATGCAAGAAGATCAGTCAGTAAGGAAAAGCCAGGGGCTCCTTAGCTGAGCCGGTCAAAGGGGTGTGTCAAATCCTTGAAAACTGAGTGAGATAAGAACTAAGAAGCCATCACCAGCTCCACCCCCGGAGCTTGCTGGTCATATTGACGCAGGATAAGGGTGAAAACCTCCTTGGAATGGGTTCAAGAGAAAAAGGGAGGAGGGGTGGACACGAGGGGCCCAGACTGCTCTTTTCAGGCAACAGAGAAATGGGACAGTAGCTGAGAGGGGTGTTGGGGCCTGTGAGTGCTACTAGAGCAAGAGGGTCTCTGAAGCATCCTGTGGTGGACATTTCGGTTGATAGGATTGATGTAGTTTTGTAGAGTGCGGGGTCCTTGGGTTCACTCTGGGAAAGGTTTCACCAGAGCTCCCGTTTCGGCGACACATGGTGAGTTCCCCGGGTGAGTTTCTCCATGAGACGGAGACGTTAGTTATATTTAAAGACCAGGTTTATTAGGGAAAGGGACAGGTTTGCTGAGAGAGGCCTGCATGGTTGCAGGCGGGCAGCCTTGAGGAGAGCTGCCTCCCCTGAGGGAGTTCAGTGAGGAGAAGTCCCGGTGGGCACAGATCACAGGCAGGTAGGAGGCTGCTGCCCTGTGGGGGGAGGCAGTTGGTGAAGAGGCACCTTCATAGTCACAGGTGGGCAGACGGCGTGCTGTCCCATTGTGAGGGCTGCATTAGGTTTTATCATCTTCGGGGAGGGCCTCATGTTTGTGGGTGGATGGTTTGTGCCATTGACACTCCCTATAGCAGTCTGATAGTTTCTGGGTGTTGCGCCTCCTGATCTGGGCGTTGATGCCTAAGGGTCTTGATTTCCGATAACTGGGTTAATGGATTATGCTAATCCCTTCTACCCCTACCTTCTTGTATGAGTTAGGTTCTTGACCTTGTATCTCCCTTCCAGTTGTTCTATTCTTATCCTCCATCAGGATCCCACTCTCATTTCCCCCTTCCATGCAAAGCTGCGGAATGAAGGCCCAGCAGGGTTTTGTTATGAAAAAGAAATGTTCTTGTTCTGGGTTTGTGTTTTGTCAACATGACATCCTGCCCATCTGTGTATTGGTTCAACATTTCTATTTTGCTGAGAGATGGAAGGTTCTGATATTGTTCACTTGGGTTTTCCTTGACTGACACCCCCAGGTGTGGAGGTCTGGGTGTAGCATGTGAAAGTCACACAGAAAGTTCCAGAAGGGCAGGGGCTGTGTCAGGCCTGTCAACTCCTACATTCCCCAGAGCACCCCTTATAAGCTCTGGGGGAAAGGAAGGGACGCTTTGAGTAGCTAATCATGGCAGTAGGCCACAAGACGTTCACAAGCCAGAGTGCTGCCTGGGACTCAGTTTTCCTTCTTACACAGCCACACAGCTGTGGGCCAACCAGGCCTGCCCAGGGACAGTGGGCCAGAGCCCTGGAGAGGCAGGCAGGGAACGGCTCAGGGAGACAAGTGCTCAGCAGACTCAGACCAATGCCAGATGGACTGAGCCAGACAACTGGGCTCTGAAATTGCTGCAGGCTGTTGGGTGTCAAAGTGCTCTCAACTGCCATAGATGAGGCATCTAGAACCTCAGGGTCAGCCCAATGGTCTACTGGGTCTGGGCAGGGCATATCTTCTTACAGAGAGGACTCCTACACACACACACACACGTACACTTACTGATAATACAAACAAGGACTTTCATATGCACACACTTTAATAGACACCGTACTTGTCAGCACCCACACATGCTCACAAGCACATTAATATATATAAAATGCACACTGACACACACACCCACCAAAGTGCACACACACATACACAGAGAACACAGTGACAGAGGCAGACCCACTAGAAAGGTGGTGACACTGACCCCCACAGGCAAGCAGGGCACGCGCCGTCACCTACATACAGATTTACTCACTGACACTTCAGGTCAGAGACACGCCGACAGACAGACTGACACTGAGCACATCTCTGCAGGAAAAACCTGCACAAGACCACCTCACACCACACCCCCTGAGCCACTCAGTCTAACAAGCCTCGAGTGTCTTCTGGGCTCTCCTGCAGCTGTGGACCCCCCTCCCCCTCAGGGAGAGGCGATGTCCCCGAGGGAACAGAGGTCTCCGGTCCCATCTTAAGCTCTGTTGGATCCCGGGTGACATCAACAGCCCCCTCGCCGCTGCCTGCTGGGAGTTCCGAGCTGGGTGCCGGGGCCTGGGCAGCGCCAGGCACAGACACTTCGGCCCTTGTTGGGAGAACAGAGAGCATCTCTCTTGTCCACTGCCCATCCTCTGGCTCCAACCGCTGGTTCTCACAGCAGCCTCTTCCCAGGCTGTGCAGGTACGGGGTTGCCAGGGAGGCCAGCCAGGGCCTGCATAGAGATGTCAGGCCAGGAGAGGGTGTGGGGTGGTCTGGCTGTCAGCGGCAGCAGAGATGGGGGCACTGACTGAAACTAGGCTCCACACCCCCTTCCGGCAGCTCCTCTGCTGGCTGTTGGGGCTCCATGGGGTTGGCCTCTCAGAGCAGCCTGGGCTGGGGGATTCTCTCACTTCCCCTGTGGCCACCTACTCAGCTCCCAAGAAGGACATGCGTGGTGCCTCCCAGGCCCCCCTTATAAGATGGAGCAGTCTCTTCCCAGAGGCTGCAGCTGAGCCCTCACAGTGGGCTAAGCTGTGATCTTGAGATCCATATACCCAGCAGCCCCCGTGAGCAACTGGCCTCTCGGGTGATACCTTATCTCTTGGCCTTGACCTTTCAAGTAGGGGTGGGGCTGTGGGACCCTGGACACCTGAGCCGGGTCCTGGGCATGCAGGCCATACAAGGTGGGGCCAGGGAGGACATTGGTCCTGGCTGCATAGACCAGCTGGCTTGATCTCAGATGGACACTGTCCAGACTTGGGTCTCTCATGGCTCCAGCCCAAGACCCCCAGGTCATTGCCCCCACAGGACATGAGGCAGAAGACCCGTTGTGGGGCGCTAATAGCCCAGTGCTCAACCTGGGCTACATCCAGGAAGTTGGAGTTGCAATACCCCTTTTTGGGGAGCCTGGCCTTCTCCCCTCCCAAGCTCTGTGACCCTAGGCAAATTCCTTTCTAGGCTTCAGGTTCCTCACCTGTGAAAGGGGACCAGCCCTGGTTGTGCTGGGCTCCTGGAGGGCCCCGGCTCACAGCAGCTGCCCAGGCTGTCCCCGACCTTGAAAAGCCTCAGCCTGGGAGGAGCAACCCCGACTGTCCTCTCTCTCCCCGAGATGTGTGGTTAGAGCGGCTGGGCCCAGGGTAGCGTTTCTTGTCCCTGAAGCCTGGGGTAGGAGCTGCTCAGGCTGTGGCAGGTGCACAGGACCAGGGAGGCCAGCGGTGCCTGAGGCCCTGGACAGGTGAAGCTAACTGCCCAGCAGCTCTCATGCCTGCTCCTCCCTGTGTGCAGAGCCCACCTGCTCACCCTCACAGAATGGACTCTAGCCCTGCCGGGAGCCCCAGTCCTCAGGTGAGTGGGTCTTGGTTCCCCCACCCACCAGGGGGCTCATTTCCTCCCTGACAAGGTTTATGGAGGTGCTGACCACCCTGGTGGGCCACCTAGGGCAGGCCAGGCGCCAGCAGGGGTCACTGTGAGCTCACAGATGTGAACCATTTGCAGGGTTAATAGAAAACAGTATTGACAGGGTCTCAAGAAGTCAGCGGGGTGAGAAAGTCAGGGCGTGAGCACAGCTGGGTTCTAATGCCAGGGAGGCTGCTTGTAAGCCCCTGGACAGCTCCTCTTGGGCTCAGTTTCTGCACTCTCATCGTTGGCAGAACAGCCAGCAGCCTCCCAAAGCGGGAAGGAGGGAGGGGGAGAGGTAGGGAGGGAGGGAGGGAGGGAGGGAGGGAGGGAGGGAGGGAAGCAGACCAGCAGAGATGATGGAGAAGAGATCAAGGAATCAGGGCCTGGGTGCGGCATCACAGAGCAGAGCCTGCTAATCTTAATCACCTCTTTTTCGAAATGTCTTTAGCCTTCAAGGGCCAATGGGAACATCAACCTGGGGCCTTCAGCCAACCCAAAGTGAGTTCTGGTCTCTCCTCCCTGTCTCCCCTCACCTGGGAATGAGATAAAAGTTCTCTGTTCTGGTGTCAAGACCCTTTGCTGTTTATACCCACGACCCTCCCCCAATTTATCTCTCTTTAGTTTTCCAATATTTACCCCTGCTGAGCCCCATGCCCGGAGTGTCCCCCAAGTTTCTGCCTTATTAGCAGATTCCTATCCTTCAGGGCCTTCTCAGGTTTGGGGGACCAGATCTGCCGCCCTCTATGCGGTTGTATGTGCTTTCTCTCCCCTTTGCCTCTTGTCTGCTCCCCTGAGAGATCTTCAGGGGCGCCCCGGCTTACAAGCCCTCTCTTGGCTGGGAGACCTTGGCCTTTGTTGAACAGCAAGAAGCCTTGGCTCCTGGAACATTCCCTGTATTCTCCAGCTTCGAAGTGAAAAAGAAGCCTGGATTCGATCTCAGGTACCAGGTTCCCAGGCTCACCAATGCAGACCTGTGTTCCTCCCTCTCCCCGCAGCGCCCGGCCCACCGACTTCGACTTCCTCAAAGTCATTGGCAAAGGGAACTACGGGAAGGTGAGTGATGCAGCGAGGGTGGGAGGCCTGGGTCTCCCCTTCTGCAGCCTCCTTCTCCTGCCTGTCACCTGCTAGTGCAACGAGGCGCGCTCATGACCTGGAGAGCCACAGAGTCAGGGCTGGTGCTGGAAGTCGTGAACTGCCCTGGATACAGACAAGGCTCGGAGCAGCAGTCACATCTGGACTCTGTGCTTGTGCTTCTGTGCAGGTGCTACTGGCCAAGCACAAGTCAGATGGAATGTTCTACGCAGTGAAGGTGTTACAGAAAAAGTCCATCTTAAAGAAGAAAGAGGTACCAGAGCTTGGGCATAGTCATTCCCTGTCCTGCTTCTTGATCCCCTATTCAGGGTGGTTCCGTACTTTGTGTGTTTATGGTGTGGGAGGCTTGGGTCCGGGTGCAAGGGTGATCACAGCCCTCCTGGAGTTCTAGATGCTTCAGCTGACTTGAATCTCAACAAAACCAACCCCATGAGGAGGACTGAGCAAATCCTGAGAGAGGAATGAATTTCAAGTCAGAGAACTCAAGGAGAGGGAGTGAATGTTAACCAGCCATCTCGGGCTGGGAGGGGTGGTCCTTCTGAGGGAGGTGGCCTTGAAAGTAGGATTCCCATGGTATGAAAAGAGGGTGTCCAGGCAGGGAGACAACATGAATGTGGATAAAGCATGACATCTTTCTTCTTAGAGATTTTTCTTGGGACTCATTTGTGCAATAATCACATATGCTTTGCCTATCACCCCAGGGCAGGGGTTTCTGAGCCGGGGGCTGGAGCTGCCTGCAGTTGAGGATGAGGCTGATCAGGCAGATCCTGAATACTAGGCAAGGTGGCTAGTACTGGCTGTGAAGGCAGTAGGGAGCCAGAGGGGGTGTTAGAACAGGGGCATGAGAAGGTCCTGGGTGGGGAGAGGAAAGGAAGGAGGGCAGGAAGACAGGAAAGCACAGAGAGGGAGGGGGGGAGAGGGTGAGGTCACGTGGGTGTGCGGGGTGCCAGGGCTGCGCTGGCAATGACCATCCCTGTCATGACCTCACAGGAGAGCCACATCATGGCGGAGCGCAGCGTGCTCCTGAAGAATGTGCGGCACCCGTTCCTTGTGGGCCTGCGCTACTCCTTCCAGACACCCGAGAAGCTCTACTTTGTGCTCGACTATGTCAACGGGGGAGAGGTGGGTGGGCGCAGGCGCTTCCCTGGGCTAGCTCATCACTGGGCACGATCCATCCCACATGCCCCCTGAGTGCCAGGTTCTGCACTGACCTCACTTGGCCCTGCCACAGACCCATTTGGTAGCTAGAGAGCCGGGGCTCGGGGAGGTAGCCTCCTTGCTCAAGACCACCCAGCCTGTACCTGGCAGAGCCAGCATCACTTTTGACCTCCCCGTAGTGAGCTGCCCACAGGTTCACTTCACTGGACCCTGCAAAGGTCACGGAGGTGCTCTGTGTGTGTCCACTGACCCCAAATGACACCATAAGCCACAGAGTAGGGTGACTGGTCACTGCAGTAAGCAGACCTGAGGCCACCGGCTGACTCAGAAGCACAGCTGGCCCCTTTTTGGACTCTCTCTCCAAGCAGGATGGCAGAGTTCATTGGGCCCCTGTTAGTGGCCGCTGCACCCCACCAGACTTGACCTAGGTGACCACATGCGTTTTAGACAGACACCACGAGGGGAGCTTTGTCCTGCAGCCCTAAGTGCCCATAATCACCCTGTTGCCTGGGACGGGGAAAAGCACATCTTTGAACTACTTGGTTTCCCATCCCTGCTCTGCCAGCGATGAGCTACCTGACCTTGTCCCAGGGCCCTGACTGCTCTGACCCCGCCCACGAGATCCCTGGAGGTCGTCATGAGGAGTAAATGAGATGAGAAATGTGAAACTGCTGGAACACAGTAGTTGCTCAACCCATGCTACTTCATCTCTCCCGGGACGCTCGCCGCCCTCACTGCTCTGCTGGAGGGGGCCAGTGCGCCCCCTTGCATCTGAGTTGCAGTCCCGAGAAGGGGTGACAGGGCCAGCCTCCCCCACCTGCTCTCCAGGAGCCAGAGTGCAGCCCCCTCTCACAGCACCTCCTCCCTTGCAGCTCTTCTTCCACCTGCAGCGGGAGCGGAGGTTCTTGGAGCCCCGGGCCAGATTCTATGCAGCCGAGGTGGCCAGCGCCATTGGCTACCTGCACTCCCTCAATATCATTTACAGGTGAGGCTGGTCTGTGGCTCAGAGCCAAGAGGTCGTGGATCTCTAAGTTCTGATGAGATCTCGGTGATGACCTTGGTTTCTTGCTGAAGAGGACCCACTCGGGGGGAGTGGGCGGAGCCTCACCTCTCCAGGATGGAGGCCCGTCTGCTGGGCTCTCCCTCTACATCTCTGCGAGCCCCCTGCCAGGACCCCAAGTCCCCAGGTCTCCTCACTAAGTGGCTAAGACATCACAGCGCCTTTTCCTCTTATTTCCTGCAGGGACCTGAAACCAGAGAACATTCTCCTGGACTGCCAGGTTGGTGTGTGTGTGTGTGTGTAGCTACATGTGTGTACAGGTGGTCATGTGCTACACACATGTGCATGTATGTAGGGCCATGTTTGTATGTGTACATATGTGCGTACACAAATGCTTGTGTGCATTGTATACTCTAGACTTATGTGTGCCCCAGGTGTGTGTAAGAGGTCTGGGGGGGAGGGGAGGAAGCAGGTGGAGATTCATAGGTTTTGTCCTCCCTCCGTGTCTTAGGCTGTGTTCCTCAGAGATAAACTCTGAGATGGGGGATTGGGTGGAGAAGGTTATTGGGGGACATTCTCAAAAGATCCACCTTTATGGGGTCAGCAGGGGGGATTGGGCAGAGGGAAAGCCTACCTGCGTGGGGATTGCAAGAGAGGCCCCTGCTGACCTTACCCCACAGCTGCTGCCCTGGGGTGTGGCATCTGGGCTTTGGGGTTAAACCTAGTCTACTCTTGACTTAGATCCCCTCCTACTCCTCTCCTCATTCCTCCCCAGGGACATGTGGTACTGACGGATTTTGGCCTCTGCAAGGAAGGCGTGGAGCCTGAGACCACCACATCCACGTTCTGTGGCACCCCCGAGGTAAACCCAGCCTCCAAGGGGAGGTCAGGCTGTGATGGCTGAGCAGACTCACAGTCCCCCTGAGCAGACTCCCTCCGCCCACCCAAACCCATCCCCTGAGCTGGCTCGTTTCATCCTTATCTGTGCAATGGGGGCACTTGGGGCTGCTGGGATGCAGCTACTTCTGGTAAAGCTCCATAGCTATGCTGGCCAATAGAAATAAGAATAGACACGGAAGGCAGATATGCAATAAAAAATTTTCCAGCATCCACATTGAGAATGTAAAAAGGAGTGAGTGAAATTAATTTTTTTAATTTAATTTATTTTTTTTTAGTGAAGTTAATTTTAATGCTACATTTTAGTTAGCCCAAGATACGTAAAATGGTGTCATTTCAATATACATAATCAGTATAATTGTTGAGACAGAGATATTTTCTCTTTTTGGGGGGGAGTTTTTGGGGAGTAAGGTTTTGAAATCCAGTGTGTCCATCTTAGCTCAGGTCAGCCACATTTCAAATGTTCAGCAGTCACATAAGGTGAATGGTTGTGGTCCTGGACTCCACTGCCCAACAGTGTGAAGTCCATGAGCAGCAGGAGGGCCTGGCCTGACAGTTACGATCAGGGCCTGCAAGTGTAAAACACGGACCACCCCCCTCTTTCAGCCACCAAGTTCCCGGAGGGTTAAAAATTATGAGTCTCAGCAGTAATTCATATATGTCTGTCTGTCCTTGCAGCCTTGGGGTTAAAACCTTTCCTTGAACTCTCACCAGTGTTGAACCTTGAGCCTGAAGGGGCTCCCAGTTGTTTGGACAGATGTTGGGGTGGGGACAAGGGACTGAGGTGGCAGGACTGGGCATGTGTTCATCTGTCACTGTGAACTCAAGTGTCACCTGTCTCTGCCGATTCCACTCCATCTCTCTGTTACCAAAGTCTCCAGTCCAAGTATGTGCCCTGTTTCTTTACACCTTACTGTTAGTCTCCTCACAGCACTGGGTCTACTACCAGGCCTTTCCTATTCCAGGACACTGGCTGGATGCTTTTCTGCAAACCAGATAAAGGCACTCTCTCTAGGCAGACTAATCAGATAAATGTACCCCTTTAAACAAAAGTAAAGTTGTCAGACATAGCCCTGTACTAGGGTTATGGCTTGGGGGGCGGGGATCCTAGCCAGGGTTGCAGTCCCCTCTACTCCTCAGTCCCCTCTACTCCTCTCTACTCCTGCGTGTGCAGTACACAACACATAAAACTGTACAGGGCAGCCCTGCCTGCCCTCCTCTATGTCTCCAGCATATTGACAAAAGGCCTTGCACAAAGCAGGCCTTTGTCAATGTGAATGACCACACAGCCAGCTAAGGGATAATCACGGCAGCATCAACCCCAATCATCTTTTCCTCCAAATGCCTTATTTACAAATGAGACCGAGGTCGGGGTCTTTCAGAGAAGTGTGTTTCCCTCCACAGTACTTGGCTCCAGAAGTGCTTCGTAAAGAGCCGTATGATCGGGCAGTGGACTGGTGGTGCCTGGGTGCAGTTCTCTATGAGATGCTGCACGGTCTGGTGAGTGGGGTATAGCTGTCTGCAAGGATACTTGGCTCTGGGGAGAGCTGGGGTGGCTCTGCCCTTCATGTACCTGCTCAGGCTTTGCTCAAGGAACTGAACCAGCCATCTCTCCAACTCCAGGCTAAAAAAAAAAATACCAAAATGAATATGAGGACTATCTATTTCTCCATAATGTCAGTTCAGCACTTGGAGGTTTTCAGCACAGCATCTCATACAGTGTTATTCCTTTCATGCCTCAAGACAGCCTTTGGAGGCTGACGTTGCAGGAAATGGAATTGCTCTTATTTTATTGAGAGGGAAACTGAGGCCCAGAAAGGTCACTGAGCTGGTGGTGGAACCAGCCCCTGAGCCCCGTGCTGGACAGCCTACCTACGTGGAGGCCTGGGTAGGCTCAGCCAGGCAGGCTTTTCCCGAGTGGCCCCACTGACACAGCTCAGTAGGCAGGCTCTGGAATCCACTGGAGGAAGAGCTGGTAGTGGCAGCAGGAGGAAGAGCCTCAGGAGAGAGTGGGCTCTGACAAGGGCTTGGGGCGGGCTCTCTTCCTAGCTCTGTGGCTTAATTGCATCTGAAAAGCTGCAGCATGTCTTGAAGAACGGTGGTGGCCGAGATTGAGCCGGAAGATGAAGGAAAAAGTGTTGGCTTTGCCAAGTGTAGTGTTGGTGCACAAGCTGGGTGGAGGGAGATGGGCTGGGGGTGCTTTGGAGGGGGGTGGTCATGGGTAGGGAGAGAATTCTTGGCCTTCCCAGCAACACCCTCATCTGTGCTGGCAGCCTGGAGATCTGTCTCTCTCTCCAACCTCCCATGAGTCACTCACTGCGCAAGACCTGGGTCTGGCCGAGTCCTTCTGGGCTTTGCTCTGAGTCTCCCTGAGCCCACTTCAGTACAGATGATCCTCCAGCATCTCTCCCTCTCTCACCAGCCACCCTTCTACAGCCAAGATGTGTCCCAGATGTACGAGAACATTTTGCACCAGCCGCTACAGATCCCCGGGGGCCGGACTGTGGCCGCCTGTGACCTCCTGCAGGGCCTTCTCCACAAGGACAAGCGGCAGCGGCTGGGCTCCAAAACTGACTTCGTAGGTGACCTGCCCGCAGGGCACTGGACCCTTGTGGGGGCCTCAGCTTCTTACAGAGGCAGCTCCAAGCACATGCTGTACACCCAGCTGCCCTCTAAACCCAGGCACTGCTAACTCCCTCATTAGGAAGTTCAGTTGTGGCTGCTGGATTACTTTCTTCTGTTCAGTTTTTATTCAACAATATTTACTGGGCACCTACTATGTCCCAGACACTGAGCTGGGTGCTAGGTGCTAGGGATTCAATAAGCTGGGTCTCTGCTTTTACTGAGTTTATTCCAGCAGGGCAGACAACATTGGCCATTGTTAGAATGTGACAAATATGAGAACAGAGATGAGCAATGAGGTGAGATGGACAATAATAGGAGGCGGTGAATTGACACTGGCAATCAGGGAGGTCCTCTCTGACGAGGTGACAATTAAGCTGAGACTTAAGGATGAGAAGGAGCTACTCATGCAGAGAGCTGGGAGGAAGCATCTCAGATACAGGGGTGTGGCACGTGCAAATGTCCTGCTGTAGGAACAAGGTCAGACTGGTAAGCTTTGGTGTATTTCGAGCAGGGGAATAATAAGACCCAATTTAAGTTTGAAGAAGTTCCATTGCCTCTGTGCAGAGAATGGACTGGATTTGTTTTTCATATACGTCTGTTCCTTATACTGCCCAAGCTAGGCACTCTGGACAGAGTCTGTTCTCTTAACAAGTTGATGGCTTTTTTTTTTTTTTTTTTTGGTTAAAGTAACACTTTAAAAATAACCTAACATTCTTTACTCAACCAAAGATAATTTGGATTTCTAAAAAGAAGATCACAGTGTTTTTTTCCCTAGAGGTTTGCTTTCTCTTCTAGCATCATGGCTGAGATGCAAGGACTAAGGCAGAGGACATGGGTTCAGCAACCTCTACCTCTTACTGCCTTAGAGCCTGGGGCAAATTACTTAACCTTTCTCTATGTGTGCCTCAGTTTCCTCATCTGTAATGACAGTACAAAGATCAATGAATTAACATCTGCATAGCATTAAAGTCAGTGCCGGTCTCATAATAAGTGCTTTTAAAGCCTGTGCACCATCATCCCCACATGTCAGATACTATGAAGTGAAACAACATTTAGAACATCTGCCTCCTCTCTCACTGACCAGCTTAAAGAACAGGACTTTTGTGAAGACTAGACCCCTCCTACCAAGTGGAAATTTGTACCTTCAAAATATGCATGATTTTAAAAAACATGTACAGTCAGTTGCTGGTAGAATTGGGGCTCCAGGGGTGTTGGGGGCAGGGTGGCATGACCTATGGGAAGATTACTTTTTGATCAGCACGTTCTTCCTGCAGCTTGAGATAAAGAACCACGTATTCTTCAGCCCTATAAACTGGGATGACTTGTACCACAAGAGGCTGACTCCACCTTTCAACCCAAACGTGGTAAGGCACCATATTCTGGACTCTTGGGATTCCCAGAGCTGGTGAAAGCTTAGGGGGGTATCTGGGACAACACTCTTTCTACAGATGGGAAAACTGAGGGCCCAAGAGGCTCAATGATTTGTCCAAAGCCACACAGTTAGTTCAAGGCAGAATTAGGTCTAGAACCCAGAAACCTGACTGCCAGTAGAGCTGTGCAGTTCTGGTGGCCACTCTTATTTCTAGCATCACTGTCCCTTCCTCTGAGCCCTTTACAGTCTGTCAAGTGTTTGGAGACATACAAAGCCACACCCTGTGATGTTATTTTAATCTATTTTCTATGATTAGCTTTTATCCTGATAGTAAACATGACATATATTCATTGTCGAAAGAGTGTAAAACAAGTTTGAAACAGCCAGGAGAAAAAGTTTATAATCTTACTGCTCTAGGTATGTTTCCTTCCAGTCTTTTTCTTTTCTTTTTTTTTTTTTTTGCATAGTTAAATCACACTTTTAATAGTTTCTCCTTTTTTTTTTGTGCTAAAACTATCATGATATCCCCAAATCAAGTGGAAAACTTTTTAACTTTTATTGACTATATAATATTTCCACACTGCATTGCTAATATTTACTCAACCCTGCTCCTAACAGTGAACTTTAGATTGTTATTTTCCCCTTTATTATAATGTGATGATGAACGTCTTTAAGTACTGATCTTGCCCAGAGTTCTGATTATTTCCTTAAGATGGATTCCTGATGGGGCATTTCCAGATCAAGAACATGAACTTCTTCACTTTCTTGGCTCATAACTATTTTAGCTTCTTGATTCATACTGCCTTCACTTTGCTGGGAGTGCAATCTATAATACTTTCTATCAGCAGCGTTTGCTGTAGACTCTCACCTTACTCTCTGTAGCATGTGCAACTATAACTGTTTTTCACTTTCCAAAGCTTTTAAATGAGAAATGGCACCTTGTATGGCTTTAATTATATTTCTTTGAATTCTGGCTCCTTTAAAAATGTTAATTAGCAGGGCCTCCCCGGTGGCGCAGCGGTTGAGCGCTGGGTTGCGAAGCTGCCCGCGGCCTCGGAGGCGCCGGTTCGATCCCCAGCTGCTCCCCGACCACCGGAGGAGGGTCCCACATGGCGCGCAGACCTCTCCTGCCGCCCGCTGCTCCCCTCAGCAGTGTACTTCAGTCCTTCTGCCTGTTCTGCTCCCCGCTCTGGCTCTGGTGAATTCTCTCACCCTCCCGCACTTCTGACTGTACCCAGTGCATGTATAAACAAAAAAACAAACAAATAAATAAATAAAACATGCCTCTATTTAAAAAAAAAAAAATGTTAATTAGCCATGGTGTGTGAGTGAAAGGAGCCTCATTGGAAGAAGACCTCAGACATTCTCTCGGTCACTATAAAGTGCAATGTTAAGCTGTGCCAGCCCCCTCCGTCCAAGCAGTCTGCACACCTCACTGCTCATGTGGACTTGCTGATTATAGCTTTCCTTTGGTCCAAGTTCATGAACTTGTCATTAAGTGCCAGGTTCTTGCCCACAGTGGTCAGAGAGGATACACTCAGTCCAGATACCTGAAAAGGAGCCTGAGGATAATATTGAATATCCATCCTGGAGAGAGTGGCATGCAAAGTACTAGACAGGGAGGTCACAGATGCAGTGTGTAGGCTTTAGACTGAGACCCACTGGGGAGGAACTCCTGGTTCCGCCACCTACTATGTGGGAGCTTCTTAACAAAGCCTTCATTTGCTTAAACAAACAAATCAACAGAAAACACTTGCCTTGTCTAGCGTCACACAAGCTAGCAAAGGCCAGGATCAGGATTCACATTCTGGTCTGGGAACTCTGAGCCCAGGGCTGGGGCCATTGTGCGATGTGGCCTTTTGAGGAAACTGGAGACCATGGTCTGTCAGGTCCCACAGCCCAAGACTTGGAGACAAAAGCAGATCAGAGGTCCTTCCATTGCTCCCCTGCTACTTCAGTGAACCCAGGTAGTCCATTCTTGTCCATAGACTGAGCCTTCACAGAGAGATTGTGTCCTTTAGCTGCTGCCTAACAGGTCACCCAAAACCAGATGGTTTAGAACAGCGTTTTATGTCATTCAGATTCCATATGCTAGCTGGGGTGGGGGTGGGGACCCATTGCAGGGCCAGGCCAGCTGGGCTGTGCTGGGCTCTCTCACATCAGTGGTCAGCTGGCAGGCCAGCTGGCAGTGAGGACCTAGCATTGCCTCATTCCCATCCCTGGTGGTTGGCAGGCAGCTGGGAACTGGGTTCTCTTTCGGGAGGCATCTCCCTCTGCAGTAGGCTGGTCTGGACTTGTTCACACGGTGGCCCCAGGGTTCCAAGTGCAGCAAGAGCACAACACCCCATGTTTTTGAAGCCTCGGCTTACGTCACATTTGGTAGTTGTCCCATTGACCTGAGCAAGTCACATGGCTGACCCACATTAAAGGGATGGAGAAACAGATCAGCTTTGAACGGGGAAGGGAGAACTTGTGATCATCTCAGCTGTCTCCCACACAAGTCTTCCCCTCAAGTAGCTACAGCTGCCCCGTGACCATGTTATCCTATTTTATTTTCTTCCTAAGACCTATCAACACCCCAGTGTAGCTACTTGTCTGTTTGTGCACATGCTTATTGTTCTTCCTCCTACTTCCTGCCTGACATAACTGCGTGAAAGCAGGGACTCATCGATTAGCTTCCCTCTATTCCCAGTGCCATGAACAGTGCCTGGTAGGCGTCTCATAAATACATGTTGACTAGACTTGACTGAGGATCAGGTGCCAGGGGTTAGAGGACTTGATATGTGGTAACCACCAGGCCTTGTGGAATAAAACAACTAATACAAGTGCATGGGTGACAGTGAAGGGTGCCCATGGGGTGCACAGGGGGGAGACCTAGCATCCCTTGGCAGCTGTGACCCCAGGCTTCCCTTTTCACTGTTGGCTTATATTCACAGGCAGGTCCTGCTGACTTGAAACACTTTGATCCAGAGTTCACCCAGGAAGCAGTGTCAAAGTCCATCGGCTGCACTCCTGACACCACGGTCAGCAGCTTGGGGGCCTCAAGTGCATTCCTGGGATTCTCCTATGCCCCTGAGGATGACACCATCTTAGACTGCTAGAAGAGAAGGTCCCGTGGAACCACTGATGCCTGCTGGTATCTTTAAGAAATGACCTTCAGCTTCTAGCAACCAACTGCCCATCACATAAAAGAATAGTGATAGGTCCCCAACTGGGACTGGTCCCAAGGGCATCACGCATGCAGAGACTTTCTGCATCTTTGCCATTCTTGGCAAATGACTTCTAATCTTAGGATTGCCACATTATTACGAGATGGTTAAAGGAATTCTAGTCAACACTTCTGTGTCCTGGGAAGAGAAAAAGGAGAAAAAAGCAAACCGGCATCTTTACAGAACCTTTCTGGCAGCCCCGCCCAGTGACTTCTACTGACATCTTGCTAGGCACCCACCCCACCTGTAATGGAGGCCAGATATATAACGGAGGCACATCACTGCCCCAGCAACACGGGTTCTGACCCTAAGGGAGGAGAAACTGTCGGGTGGGCAACTAGCACTCTTCAGTACAAGGCCTCTTGGTGTTTGGATTTTGATGTCAGTGTATAAAATGACAGCGATGTAACGAGATAGAGGCTATCACCACATCCGCTCATTTTCTACACTGATGGTGTCTTTCTTTGCTGTGGGTGGTAATGGGCATTTGTTATTAGGCGTGCCTGCCTGGCATCCTCCTTCTTTATGAGCCTTGATAAGGGCAATTACTACCTCCATTTACAGTACCTAAAAATACAAGATGCTGATCTTTCCAGGTTCCCTGCAGCAAGGGCCAGGAATGTGACCGCGTGACTCACCTGTGCCTGATTTTTACCCAGAGGAGGGACTGGGAGCTCTCTTTCATGTGACAGCTGAGGCAGCTGTACCCCAAACACAGAGTTCCTGGTGTAGAATTGGTAGCACTTGGTCGTAGCACTTGGTCTTCAGTGGTGGTGGCAGCAGCAGCTTCGTCATGCCAGTGCCCCGGGAGCAAGCCTGTCATCCCTGGGAAGCTCTGACCCTCATCCTTTAGTTCTCCCAATGAATTTGAGAGCTTCTGATTCTTTTAACACACTCCTTTTTTGCTTACTTGGCCAAAGTCAACTTGAGAACACCTGATGATACCAAGCCAGTCTCTATGCTATTCTTTCAAGTCTATTATCAGTTTCTAACCCCTTTTTGCCACTGAATAGGGACATAGAAGTTTTCCTTTGCCTGAAAGTTCACATTACTAATACAGGTGAGAGCTGGGATGTGGTGCCATATGAGCAGGTTGGGACTCTTTCCTGGAACCTAATGCTGGTCTGTCCCTCGCCCTGGCTGTTAGGTCCCTGCAGAATGGCTGTCAAAATCTCTCATGACAGCTAGGTCAGGAACTGGCTGGAATAAACTATGTAGTGAAAAATGGGGTCTGCAAGAGAAGACACGAACTCAAAGCTCATAGTCTGAGTCTGGCTGCCAAGTTCATCTGTGCTCTATCTCTCAGACCCCCGAATGCTTGGCAGGTGTAAGGCCATGAAGAGTCCAGGGTTTGTTTTTTTTTTTAAAGATTTATTTTTTATTTATACGATAGCTGGGATACAGACCTGAGGCACGGGAGGGTGAGAGGATTCACCAGAGACGGCGGGGAGCAGAACAGGGAGAGGGACCAAAGACACTGCTGAGGGGAGCAGCGGGCGAGACAGGAGAGGAGGGCCGTGCCGTATGGGAATCTCCCTGGCCGGCTGGGAATTGAACCCACGCTGCAGAGGCTGCGGATTGCTTCACAGCACTGTGCTCAACCTACAGTACCACTGGGGAGGCCCTGAGAGTCCTGGGTTTGGATGGACCTGGAGGCTGGTGCAGGCTTGGTGACCAGAGCTTCTGGCCACCCATGGAACACCATGTGTTCAGGATTAGCCATTTCCAAAGGTTAATTCTTCCCAGGCCGGGCATAAGCACATAATGCCTTATGAAACTAGGACACCTGCTCTTGGAGGATGTCTCATAATGCCTTATTTCAGGGAAAAAGTGGTTTCTTTTTCACAAACCTGTGATTCATTACCTACTTCAGGGCGGTCTTGGTAGCCTTTTGGTTTGTGCACAGGGGAGGAACTTTCTTACCACCCATGTGTGCTGGTGGTTTTATCGCCTTTTCCTTTTAACTCATTCCCACTCTTCCTTTGCCTGAAAGTTCACATTACTAATACAGGTGAGAGCTGGGATGTGGTGCCATATGAGCAGGTTGGGACTCTTTCCTGGAACCTAATGCTGGTCTGTCCCTCGCCCTGGCTGTTAGGTCCCTGTTAGGTCCCACTCTTCCCCTTCCACTTTTGTTAACCAGCCCCTGCCCCAGAAATGATGGAGCATGAAGCTGGAAGGACATAGAAGACCAATGACACTGACCTACTAGCAATCAAAGCTATATGGGGAGAGTTGTTATGCTTTGATTTGATTTCCATCCTAATGGTAAATGTGAAACACGATGAGGGAGAGGCCAAAATTTCCCCAACTTCCCAAAGCAAAAAAAAAAAAAAGTGTTAATTGTAAGAAAACTCGTAGTACTTCCAAAATGGCACCATCCACTATGGGTTGTGAAACAACTAATAGTTCAATTTGTCCTTTGGTTGCAAAATCACAAAATTTTCACCAGGATAGAAAATAAAAATAAAGAAAAACTACAGTAGTGACTAGATCATGTTACACCTAGGCCAGCATTTGGAAATTGTTATCTTTGCAGAAGAGAAACATTCACTTGGGGATATTAAGCAATTTGCCCAAGGTCACCCAACTGGTACTAGGCACAGCCAAGAATTGAAGTTGGTGGCAGGCGGTGCTAAAACCCTACTCTTTCTACAACCTCCAGCAGAGGGAGATGTGCTCTAGTGGGGTACTCTTTCAAGTATAGCAAACACTGGCTACACACAGGCAGAAGGCTCCCAAGACCTGTTCCAAACTTCCAGTGGTACAGCCTCCATCACTTCCACTTATATCCCTAGGTGCAAACTGTAGCCATCCTATTTTGCACCAAAATACAGCAACCCCAGAAATAGAATTCTCAATCATCCTTTTCATAGTTTTTTGTTGTGGCAACAGTAGTTGTGCAAGGCAATAAGAGTTGTGTGTTTTAAAATCTTAAAACTCCTACTCTGCATATGTTGATGATTGTAAGCAACAGAAATGTAAATCAAAACTGATGGGTTTCTCTGCTTGTATTCGTTTGAGCATTGCACACAAGTCCACTCTCTCACAGGGCAGGTGCTGAGCACTCCTTTGGAGAGGAATGGCCTGTTTGTAGAGCTCTTTTCTGGTTTCTCATTTCACC
Source organism: Talpa occidentalis (assembly GCF_014898055.3). Lineage (NCBI taxonomy): Eukaryota > Metazoa > Chordata > Mammalia > Eulipotyphla > Talpidae > Talpa > Talpa occidentalis. The sequence continues at coordinate 95,316,259 of NW_023600993.1, forward strand.
GGCGCTGGCAAGACAATCTATACGTGGGATGGGTCTTTGGCATAAGCAATTCCTTTGGCGGGCTCGCCCTTCCCCAGGCCTTGCCTTAATGAATACCACTCTCTTCTCACCTCTGCTCTGCGGGGCGTTTTAGACATATGTATGTATTTATGTGTGTATTTATAGATATAGCTATATACAGTCTGATCTAGCCACGTCTAAAGTCCCTGCCTGGGGCCACCTAGACTGCAGGTTCTCTGTCACCTCCTGGGTCTGGCACTGTGGCGCTCAGGGATGCGGGCACTGTGGCACTCAGAGATGCAGGCTAATAACCAAAGAGAATAAAATACCTCTTGGAACTATTCTTTATTTTTTTTTTTTTAATTTTTTTTTTTTTTTTTTTTTTTATAGAGGCATGTTTTTTTTTTTTATTTATTTATTTGTTTGTTTGTTTGTTTTGTTTATACATGCACTGGGTACAGTCAGAAGCGCGGGAGGGTGAGAGAATTCACCAGAGCCAGAGCAGGGAGCAGAGCAGGCAGAAGGACCGAAGTACACTGCTGAGGGGAGCAGCGGGCGGCAGGAGAGGTCTGCACGCCATGTGGGACCCTCCTCCGGTGGCCGGGAGCAGCCGGGGATCGAACCGGCGCCGCAGAGGCCGCGGGCAGCTTCGCAACCCAGCGCTCAACCACTGCGCCACCGGGGAGGCCCTACTATTCTTTATTTTTTTAAAGATTTATTTATGCATACAAGAACTAGGCTACAGGCCAGAGGTGCTGGGGGTGAGACGATTCACCAGAGACAGAGTGGGGAGCAGAACAGGCAGATCAACTGAAATACACTGCTGAGGGGAGCAGCGGGCGAGTCAGGAGAGGTCTGCCGTGCCATGTGGGTAGCTCCCTGGCCGGCCGGGGATCGAATTCGTGCTGCAGAGGCTGCAGACAGCTTCATGGTGCTGTGCTTAACCCCCTGCGCCACCACCAGGGAGGCCCTCTTGCTACTACTATTCCAACCGCTAACCCTGCCCGCCATCCCCAGGGAAGGCTCCCCAGGCTTCCCGGAAGCCTCCAGCGCGCGCTCGCAGCAGCCCGACCGCCCGATCCAGCTCCAGGATCGCAGCCGCCAAGCTCCGCCCTGCGCCTGCGCGCTGGGGCTCGCGGCTGGGGCGCTGCGCGCTCCCCGGAATCCTTCACTCTTCTCTCTCGAGGGGAAGCCAAGTTTAGTCCTTCAGGACTACCAGTTTTTTAATCAGTCTTTAATAAGACTTGAAATTAAAGGGCAAAATTAAATTGGTTTATCTGTGGCCTGAACTTGATCCACCATCTAGTTTGAATTTACCCCTCATTCAAAATAATGGTACAACCCCCCCAATAATGGTACAGTCCCCCACTAGCCCCGCCCCCACCGACCACCTCTACCCCGGACTCTTGAGGCCAACTGGCGTCGCCCCTTCTGTCGTCATCACGTCGCTCCGGAGGTACGTCTACGCGCGGGTCCACGCCTTCCCGGCGCGCCGCCGGGTCTCCGCGGTTGCTAGGCGGCCGTGGATACCTGGCCGATGGATGCTGGGCGGAGCCAGGGGAAGATGGTGGTCACTGGGCCTCAGGTAAGAGGGCTCCCGCTGTGATGGGGCCGCCGGGGGGCCGCTGGGAGCGGAAGAGGACCTCGCCGGACTGTCCTCGAGGCCTCTGGGCCAAGTCTGATGGAAAATCGAGGTCCGCGGGGGTAAAGAGGGGTCGCAGGTGTAGGCCGGGATCTCCGATCTGGAACTGGGCGGGATCTCCATCGCCTCGGGCTGCGCGGATTTGTCGTCCTGCTGAGCTGTGAAAGAGCGTTGAACGCGAATCTTACTATTTTAGCATCAACCCCCTTACCTAGGTGTCCAGCTGCTAGGAATCTGTCCTATGGCAAGAGTAAACCAATGGCAAAAGCAGAGCCTTGTAAGTCCGTAGTAGGATAGCAAAAAAATTTTAAATATGCTCATGAAGGTAGTGATTGAGTTCACTGTGGCATAATCACGCAGTACATCACATCATGGACTGTAAGGGGACAGTGAGGGGCAACCTCGGAGCCCGCTGAGAGGCCTTGTAGCTACCGAGGTCCAGGGTGTTGTGGGGAGGCTGCAAGCTTGCCACGGGTGTGGCTTCAGGTTGCACCTGCGTCTCTGCTCACCTGACTCTAAGGGTGGACAGACAGCATCTGACCACGCGCTAGCTCATAAATTCTCGCTCAGCTCTCCCTTTTATCACTTGCTGTGTAAATAAATCCTGTTACTGTTGTTTCTCACTGTTGGTCTGCTTTGGATCTTGTCCTGCATGCCTAAGCTCTGATGAGGACCCACCAAACTGATCAACTAGTACTCCCTGCCCCCTTTGCTGTTTCACAGCCACTAAGCTAATCATGAAGCTTCCTTTTAGAAAACCGGAGAAAGCAAAATTCAACATTGTATATTCACACGGAAACTAAGCACTCACGCAGAAACTAGGCACATACACAGATAGAATGGAACGTGTAAAGATTGCTGTGGTGGGATCTTGGGGGGATTTTTTTTTTTTTTTAACTTGAAAAATGTTTTTAAAGTTCAATTGAAAGACTATGTGAGAAAGTGAGGTGAGGCTAACCAGGAATTTTTTTTTAATTAAAAAAAAATTTTTATAACATGATATAAGGCTATAGTAATTAAAATAATATGGAACAGAGCAGGCACTATAGGCAGATAGCTTATAGGAGTTTTTTATGTAGTCAAGATGCTTTTTTATTTTTAATTAAAAAAAAAAATTTTTTTTTAAACCAGTATTGAAAAGATGGGTTGTTAGGTGACTTTCTAATAATTTTTAAAAACAATGACCAAATTCATTTTGAGCCAACAAAATCAATTACAAATACACTAAAATTTAAATCTTAAAACATGACATCATAAAACTACTGGAAGAAGAAAGTGCTGTTGGATATATTCATAAATTTAGCAAATACTCTTTTTTTTTTATAGTTGATTTTTCTTTTTTTTTTTAAATAATAAATTTTATTTTTATATTCCCCCATACAATTGCAAACGCCCCATTCTGACCCCAATCCTTCCCCTCCCGCCCTCCACCCCCCAAAAAGTGTCTCTGGTTCATAGTTTTTTGTTGATTTTGATTTTCACTTTCTTATATTCATTTTCCTGGTCCCTTATTTAAGTTTTCTAGATTCCTGCTATGAGTGAGACCATCCGGTATTTTTCTTTTTCTTTTTGGCTTATTTCGCTGAGCATGATCCCTTCCAGCGCCATCCATGTTGCTGCAAATTGCATGTGTTTATCTTTTTTGAATGCTGAGTAATATTCCATGGTATATATGTACCACATCTTCTTGATCCAGTCATCTATTTTTGGGCATTTGGGTTGTTTCCAAAGCTTAGCTATTGTAAACAGTGCTGCTATAAACATAGGGGTGCAGGTGTTCTTTGGAATTGATGTTTCTGTGTCCTTTGGGTAAATACCTAGGAGTGGAATTGCTGGATCATATGGAAGCTCTATGTTTAGTAGGTCCAGAAATCTCCACACAGCTCTCCATAGTGGTTGGACCAGTTTGCACTCCCACCAACAGTGCAGAAGAGTTCCTTTTTCTCCACACCCTCGCCAACATTTGTTGTAATTTAGCAAATACTCTTCTAAATAAGTTGGCAATCCAGTTATCAGAAAGGAAACATACAAAACTGAAAACTTTCTGTATAGCCTGCAAAATTCAACTAAACAAAAAAAATCTCCAATCAGCTAAGTCTAAAAACAAATTTATGGGACCTCCCTGGTGATGCAAAGGGTTAAGTCTCAGTACTATCAAGCTATCAGCAATCACTGCCGCATGAGTTTGATCCCTGGCCTGGTCTTGCCTGCTGCTCCCCTTAGCACTATGTTTCAGTAGATCCACCTGTTCTGCTCCCTACTCTCTCTGGTCAATCCTCTCAACCCCCCCCCACCTCTGGCCTGCACCCCCATTCTTTTTTTTTTTTTTAAAGATTTCTTTATTTATACAAGCACTGGGTACAGTTAGCAGCGTGGGAGGGTGAGAGAATTCACCAGAGCCAGAGCGGGGAACAGAACAGGCAGACAGACAAAATACACTGCTGAGGGGAGCAGCGGGCACGGCAGGAGAGGTCTGCGCGCCATGTGGGACCCTCACCCGTTGGCCGGGGATCTAACTGGTGCTGCAGAGGCTGCAGGTGGCTTTGCAGCCCAGCGCTCAACCACTGCGCCACCAGGGGAGGCCCTGTACCCCCTTTCTTATATGCATAAATAAATAAGAAATATTATAAAACTCTAAAGACAAATTTATGAAAATGTTTAATGATCAATTTAGAAAAATATTAAAACCAATAGGAACATGAACTGAATACATGAATACAGAAATTCAGAAGAAATAAGTGATCAATATACACAATGAAAGTGAGTCATCTCACTTATTTCAAAGTGTGAGTTAAACCAATAATGAGGGTTCCCTCCATCTTATTAGCAAAGATTGGAAAAGATTGGAAAACATGCATAGGAATGTGTGGAAACAAAGTATTAGTGGAAATAAAAATTAGTAGTGTTATGGAGAGGATTTTGGAAATTAGCTTTTAGTAAGTAGGAATTTATTCCACAAATAGCATAAAAACGGATGGGTTCAGGGATCATGTTTATAGCATTGGTCTATTAAAAAAAGAATTTGAGGGAAATAAATATGTTTATCAGTATATGATTGGTTAAATAAATTATGGTACATCCAGAAGAAGGACTATTGTAAAGCAGTTAGAAAGAATTTGGTAGATCCATTAGTACTGACATGGAAAGTCATGAAAAATACAAGGTTAGGTGAAAATGTGTTGCAGAACATGGTATGCATGCTAGGAATAATGGTGCATATAGTCAAATTAGTTTGTAAAATAAAACTTAATGTATGTATAAAAAGAACCTAGAAGTCTGAACCCACACTTAGCAAAAATTAGCAATGAGGAATCAGGTTGGAAACAAGAGTAGGGTGAAGCAGGGCAGGGCCATGAGGCTAGGCTGGGAGGAAGACCAGGACAAGAGGAGGCGAAAGCCCAAAACTTTGCTTTCTTTGTCTGCTATGCATTTCACTCTCCACCTTTGTAAACTAGGGATTTCATAGCTGGGTTGCAGCTGTATACTCTTCCTTGATAAATTAGGAGAAGGCAACTATTCTTTTTGGGATCTTTCTTTTGGAATCATGTTTATTGTTTCCCTATTTTGACCCCTTTTTTCCATAAGGTAGCCATGGAGAAAGAGCTTAGGAGCACCATTCTTTTCAATGCATACAAAAAAGAGGTGTTTACTACCAACAATGGCTATAAATCCATGCAGAAAAGACTTCGGAGTAATTGGAAGATCCAGAGGTGACTGTGTGTACTCTTTTCCTTTCTCAATAATAATGGCCTGCTGGTAACTTTGAAAAGTCTTCATTTTCTTATTGAAGAGATTGGGTGGTGAGAGAAACTCAACTGAAAGATTGTTCAGAAGTAAATAATTACTAAAATATTTCTTTGAAAATTGGCAAATATATTATTGAGTTGTCCCCCGAGTTACAAATCAAAAAATTATACATACCAGTGTTTTAAGAATTTAAAGCATTTCTCCATATTTTTTTTAAAAGATTTTTTTTTTTAACAGAGGCATGTTTTTCTTTATTTATTTGTTTGCTTGTTTGTTTGTTTTGTTTATACATGCACTGGGTACAGTCAGAAGCGCGGGAGGGCGAGAGAATTCACCAGAGCCAGAGCGGGGAGCAGAGCAGGCAGAAGGACCGAAGTACACTGCTGAGGGGAGCAGCGGGCGGCAGGAGAGGTCTGCGCACCATGTGGGACCCTCCTCCGGTGGCCGGGGAGCAGCCGGAGATTGAACCGGCACCGCAGAGGCCGCGGGCAGCTTCGCAACCCAGTGCTCTACCGCTGCGCCACCGGGGAGGCCCATTTCTCCATATTTTAACTGGGGCCAATACTTCAGTCTAGGGAAAGGAAAAATGTGTGTGTATGTATTTTCTTAGTAGGTAAGGATATGTAATCGATAAGCTAATGGTAGAGCTGATTGAATTAGTGATTGGAGGATACTGCACTGGCCAGGTTGAATTTGGACACTTTGCTTATGGAATTACTTGAGCGGAGGCTGATGACTTTGGGGCATCCTAGATTCTCATTTTGGGAGAGAGGCTGGACCAGGTACCTCTAATGCTCTGTGGTCTCTGATTCAATACAGACTAGAGACTAAAATAACCCATAAATTGGTTTAATTTAAACATCTAATATTTGCTTTTAAATTTTTATTTTTAGCCTAAAAGATGAAATCACATCCGAGAAGCTAATTGGGGTGAAACTGTGGATTACAGCTGGGCCAAGGGAAAAATTTACTGCAGCTGAGGTAAGAACTGTTCATAAAGAAGAAATATGGGACCTCCCCGGTGGCACAGTGGGTTGAGCGCCACGCTGTGAAGCTGTCCACAGCCTCTGCAGCGTGGTTCGACTCCTGGACAGCCAGGGAGAAACCTACATGGCGTGGCAAACCTTTCCTGCCTTGCCCGCTGCTCCCCTCGCAGTGCCTTTGGTCCATTTGCCTGTTCTGCTCCTCGCTCTGTCACTGGTGAATTCTCTCACCCTCCCATGCCTCTGACCTATACCCCAGTTCTTGTATAAATAAATAAATCTCAAAAAAAATTTAAAAAGAAAAGAAGAAGAAATATGATGAGGTGGTTAGGAACATAACTGTGAAATCCTGGTTAAATCCCACTTCACCACTTACTGTGTGACTTCAAGGTGATCACTTCATCTCTCTCGTCATGGAGTTGCTGTGATGATTAAATGAGATAATAAATGTGAAGTGTCAGACACATACAGCAAGCGAATTAAATAATAGCCATCCTTCTTTACTCTATTTTTGCCTTGAAAATGGGAAAATTCCATTTGCAATTAAACTGCCTTTTATCCTATGTTATGGAATAATTTTTTTTAAGTTTTGTTCATAGCATTTTGGACAAAAGTCTTTTGGGTATAGTCATAGATTGTTGTTTTTTTATTTTCTTTGCCTAGTTTGAAGTCCTGAAGAAATACCTTGAAGGTGGTGGAGATATCTTTGTGATGCTAGGAGAGGGGGGGGAATCCAGATTTGACACCAATATTAACTTTCTTCTAGAAGAATATGGAATCATGGTTAATAATGGTAATTATTATTATTATTATTATTTTAATAGAGGCACTGGTTTTTGTTTTGTTTTTTTAATTTATTATTCCTATTGTAGCCCTCTGGGCCTATTAGTACAATGAAAAGCCCTCCACTGAGGGTATGTGGCTTAGCATTCTAGACTCACTAGCAATCTGAGCTTCCTGGACCCAGGCTTCTTTCACTTATAAAAGAAGGGGAATTGGAACAGAGTTTCAGGCTTCCTTTCAGGCTAGAGTTTGTGTGTATTTATAATAAAATTTATTTCTAATCTAAAATGTATCTTCCTGTCTTTTCCCCTTAAAGATGCTGTGGTTAGAAATGTATATTATAAATATTTCCATCCTAAAGAAGCTCTAGTTTCCAATGGAGTCTTGAACAGGTAAGCATGGCAAATGTGGAAATGTTTTTACAAAAGACTTTCTTCTTTCCTACATAAATCTGCTTTCATCTCTTCTCACACATTCTTTTCACTGGTCCTCTTCCTTTTCTTGCCTTATTGTTTTATTTTATTATTATTTGTTATTCTCATCCAACAAATTAAATTCCTTCTACCTTTTGAAACCTTACTCATTTACCTTCCTGGCAGTTAAAATACATTCCGTTGCAAGTAATAAAAAATCCTGGTCAAATGGGATTAAACAATAAACTCCATTGGATGGGTGATTGAAAAGCTCAGAAATAGGGCAGGTATTGGGTATAGATTGAAAGATTCATGATGAGAGCAGGGTTCTAGTTCTATCTTTTTGCAGTTTTTGTGGCTCTGCTGTCCTGGAGGTGGAGGTGGAGAATAGTTTTAACAGTTGCCAAACTCATATCAGGACAAGAGAGCATGCCTTAGTTCCGGCATACCCAGCAATAGGCCTCAGATTTGCTCTGTTAGACCTGGTTTAGGCCACATGCCCATCCTGAGCTGGTCACTGTGGGCCAGTCCTATTCTCTACCCTAGCAGCTTGGATGAAGTTCGTTTTTTCTGATCCACTAGATCCTGAAATATGAATGAGGGACTTTGGAACAATATCAAGTTCTCTCTGTGAGCTTTTTCGTTTAATCAAAAGGATTCCATACTTGAGTGCCAGGCACTCTGCTGAGTCTGATGATAACAGAGTCTAGAACATAGAACTAGTATGTGGATCTAGAAATGGACCCCTCCTTCGACTCAAGAGGAACTTACCGTTATATTTTAACATTAACTTCTGCAAGCTTCCCAAAGAGATGTGTGCGTGTACTTTAATTTTTAAGAGTTGTGTCTTGAGGAAGTCTGCAAATTCAGTGCATCCTCTTCATTATTAGTGTTAATGAATGCACTGTGAAGTCCCAACTTTTTTGTTGACTGATTTTAATTTTTTCCTTCAAGGGAAATTAGCCGAGCTGCTGGGAAGGCTGTGCCTGGAATCATCGATGAGGAGGGCAGTGGAAACAATACCCAGTGAGTGTGTTCTCTGAGGTCGCCTGAAGAGTCTTCTTTTTCAAAATGAAGTTTTAATTTCTGATTACATAAATAACTCTCACAAAAAAACCCAATGTGAATGTTTCAAAAGGAAGAAAGTAGAATAGAAGTCTTCTACTGTAAATTCATTTTCTTCTCTCCAAGTTAATCAGTCTTAACAGTATGGTATTTAGAGCCTCCCCGGTGGCGCAGCGGTTGAGCGCTGGGTTGCGAAGCTGCCCGCAGCCTCCACGGCACCGGTTCGATCCCCAGCTGCTCCCCGGCCACCGGAGGAGGGTCCCGCATGGCGCGCAGACCTCTCCTGCCTCCCGCTGCTCCCCTCAGCAGTGTACTTCTGTCCTTCTGCCTGCTCTGCTCCCTGCTGTGGCTCTGGTGAATTCTCTCACCCTCCCGCGCTTCTGACTGTACCCAGTGTTTGTATGAATAAATAAATAAATAAATCTTAAAAAACAAACAAACAGTATGGTATTTAGCTTTCTAGAATTTTTTATATATATATATACACTATATATATAATATATATACTTATCTATCTTATCCTTTTTTTTTTTTTAAGATTTATTTTTATTTATTTATTTGTATAAGCACTGGGTACAGTCAGAAGCGCAGGAGGGTGAGAGAATTCACCAGAGCCAGAGCGGGGAGCAGAGCAGGCAGAAGGACCGAAGTACACTGCTGAGGGGAGCAGCGGGCGGCAGGAGAGGTCTGCGCGCCATGTGGGACCCTCCTCCGGCGGCCGGGGAGCGGCTGGGGATCGAACCGGCGCTGCCGAGGCTGCAGGCAGCTTCGCAACCCAGCGCCCAACCGCTGCGCCACCGGGGAGGCCCTATCATATCCTTTTAATGATTGGCAAAAATTGAATGTATCCTAACTTACCTGACCAATCTCCTATGAAACATTAAAGCAGTTTAATATTTTGCTTTACTAATATTATTGAGCACTTAATTATGTGATCGATATGAATTGCCTCGTTTAATCTTCAGCAACAATTCTATAAAATTATAGATGAGATAACAGTTTAATTATTCAAACTCCCTTAACTGATGAGTGTTAGAACTTAGTTTCAATCCTGGGCATCCTGCTCCATGCCTGTATTCTTCTCTTTATTGTTATAGTTTTATATTTGTTATAAATAATAAAGCACAAAAAAATCATCTTTATATGTACAATTTGTACTAATATTTTAGCAGACTGGATTGTTAACATTGGCATTTCTGTGTCAAGGGTCTCTTGATTGATGCATTGCCAAATGTGATAGGTTGGCAAATCACCCTCCACATAGTTTGTAGTACTTATAGTCCCTATGAACGCATCCTTTTTACTGCTCTTGCCAGCATGGGATATTTTCGTGAAAATACTCTTTTGGCAGCTCGCCTGCCCACCTGTGACTATGCAGAGGTCTCTTTTTTTTTCTCCTTTTCCTAATAAACCTATCCTTTTAAAATGTAAGAAAATACTCTCTAACTTGCGTTTCTTTGCAAGTTAAACTAGTGAATAGGATGGCCTTTTAAAGTCTCTTTTTTTTTAAATTATTTATTTATACAAGCACTGGGTACAGTCAGAAGCGCGGGAGGATGAGAGAATTCACCAGAGCCAGAGTGGGGAGCAGAGCAGGCAGAAGGACCGAAGTACATTGCAGAAGGACCGAAGTACATTGCAGAGGGGAGCAGCGGGCGGCTGGAGAGGTCTACACTCCATGTGGAACCCTCCTCCAGTGGCTGGGGAGCAGCTGGGGATCGAACCGACACCGCAGAGGCTGCGGGCAGCTTTGCAACCCAGCACTCAACCGCTGCGCCACCAAGGAATCCCTTAAAGTCTCTTGACTGACCGAATTTCCTATTCACTGCTTATTGACCATTTTTCTGTTGATTTTTTTTTTTTCTTATTCACTTATAAGATCTGCAAATATTTTCCTGAATTTACCTTTTCACTTTGAGGCATTTTGCCCTGTAGAAGTTGAATGTGTTTATGTAGTTAAAAAATACAAAGTTTTATAATTGATGTGGTATTGATGCAGTTCTTCCTGTCACTTGCATATAGGATTATAAATTGTTAATTTACTTTCATATTTCTTAAAATGCTTAATTAACTTTGAAGCTAGAGTTATACGGATTTTGAGTCAATAAACCAAAGAAAGCATAGAAGAAATTTTATATTTGATGGCTAATTACTTAAGAAACACTGACATTAGCTTCCAATTTTATTTTTTTTTTAATATTTCTTTAATTTCTTACAGGGCCCTCACCTTTGTCTACCCTTTTGGCGCCACACTGAATGTCATGAAACCAGCAGTGGCTGTCCTGTCCACAGGCTCTGTGTGTTTCCCACTTAACAGACCCATTTTGGCTTTCTATCATTCAAAGGTACAGTCTTCCTTAGATATGGGTGGATATGCTATTTGTATCATTGAAATAGTAAAAACTGCATTACCCACCACTGCTGAGAGTTTCAGACATTTCCTCATTGATCTTCACAATAGTCTTCCTAAGTATTATCTCTGTTACTTGCCTTTTACTTCATGGGGAAACCGTGGGTTGTCTAGTAATTGGTGGAGTCAAGGCTCAAACCTGCCTTTTATCTTTCTAAATCCAAAGCTTTTCAAGTATAGCATGAGGCTATATTATGTCCTATGACTACGGACACTCTCAACTTGAGAGAATTCATTAAGGAAAGGGTGGGTTAAACTACACGAAATGCACAGAATTGTCCCAGGAAAGATATCAGAAGACCAGTTGACCAGTTCTTATCCTGGAGATCTGACAAAATGTGGGTACAGGTGATTGCCAAGGACACAGCCCTCCTCATTATGACCCCACTTTTACACTGCCTTTTAGTTCACTGGTGGTTTCATTTGTCCCCTGAGACAGTGCACCAGCAGACCTTGCAGTTTTTCTCCAGGGCCCCAAATGTCTCTAAGTTCTTCATAATTCCACTTCTTTGTGGGACTTAGGTATTACCTTTCCCTCTCATTTTTAAAAACTTTGGCTTCATCTAATTAGCAAGTAAATAAATGTCTATGCTATTTTTGAAAGGTCATATTTAGACAAAATTCATATAGCTATTATAGTAGCTAACCTTTCCCAAACAGCTATAAATATTAAACTAGGGTAAATTATTAAATGATTCAGAATGTGGAAAAAATTCATTTACATAAACTGTTAGCTTATAGACACAAAAGTATTAAGACACTATTTTAAGGGGCTTTTGATTGTTTAATACTAAAACGATAATTATTTTATCTCTTAACTGTGCATATAAGTTTTATTCAATGTTATTGTTGGGTTTTTATGGAGTATCCATTGGGCTCAGAATGCTGTTAAGTGTGGCAATTCACAGGAGAACATCATATTCCTATCTAACCATTTAAAACCCATTTACTGGGCCTCCCCGGTGGCACAGCTGTTGAGCGCTGGGTTGTGAAGCTGCCTGCAGCCTCTGCAGCGCCGGTACTTCTGACTGTACCCAGTGCTTGTATAAATAAATAAATAAATAATAAATCTTTAAAAAAAAAAAAAAAGAACTACATTTCCCAGAGTTCCCTTTAAAAAAAAATAAAATAAATAATACCCATTTACTCATATTTGCAGGTTGATAAACAATTTTTTTCAGAGTTTATTGTCCTTCACGCTCTTTTTTTTTAAGACTTATTTATTTATGCATATAAGAGCTAGTGTATAGACCAGGAATAAGAGGATTCACCAGAGGCAGATTGGGGAGCAGAACAGGCAGACCCACTGAAACACACTGCTGAGGGGAACAGTAGACAAGACAGGAGAAGTCTGTGTGCCATCTGGGTTAGCTCCCTGGCCAGGGGATAGAACTCATGCTGCAGTGGCTACCAATAGCTTGATAGTCCTGAGATATAACCCCTTGCGCCTCCCGGGAGGCACTATTGCCCTTCACTCTTAAGTTTGTGAGATGAACCCAGTGTTCCCCAAGAGAGGTCCACTCCATCCTGGAGACCAAGAGCACTGGCAGGTTCACACTGGGCATTCTGCCTCCCCGCTCAGGGTGCATGCCTTCACTGACCTTACTGTGACATTTTCTAGGTTTTTCGTTTACTGGGATAGACTCCTTTGACTCACTGAAGGGGCACATCAGTCCTTAAGTAGAGATACTCTTATTTAATTGGAACAAATTACAGACAAATGCTGGGAAAATGCTGAAGGTAATGGTAGAATCCCATCAGGACAGAATAGAAGGATTAAGGAAAGATCTATAATCTATTTGAAATAAATGAGGTAGGAAGAAAAAATAAAATAGCATTAAAGAAAAGCTTGAATGTGATTAGTAGTAAGAAGGAAAAGTTCTTTCTCTTCCCATATTTCCTTACATATGTAGATTGAAATCACAGCACAGTTCAATTCAGTCACTTCCCCTTTCTCCCTGTAGAATTCCACCAAATTCACTTCCTCTTCTCAGTAGCTGATCTCTCTTTAATGGTTAGGGTAAAGTAATAATATGATTTTTTTTTTCCTAAGAAGCATTTGTTTTTCATGTAGTGTTAAGTCTATTTTGAAATTTCCATTTTATTTATGGAGATTGTGGATTTGTATCTTTCGATATTTCTCACTTAGATTTAATTCTTCCTTAGTGCCTGTTCCTGTATGTGATTTTGCCTGAAAAACTGGTCTCATTTTGTGTTTTTAATATTGTACTCTTTTTCTTCTTACAAATGTGATATATAATTGGCGCCTACCCAGTGGCGCAGCGGTTGAGCGCTGGGTTGTGAAGCTGCCTGCAGCCTCTGCAGCGCCAGCTCAATCCCTGGCTGCAGGGAGAGGGTCCCACATGGTGCGCAGACCTCTCCTGTTGCCCGCTGCTCCCCTCAGCAGTGTACTTTGTCAGTCTGCCTGCTCTGCTCTCCTCTCTGACTCTGGTGAATTCTCTCACCCTCCCGCGCTTCTGACTGTACCCAGTGCTTGTAAAAATAAATAAATAAATCTTAAAAAAAAACAAAACAAAAAAACAAATGTGTTACATAATCAACTGTAGACATGCTGAAAAACACAGCACCAGCCTGCCCATTTTTCTGAGGCAGCCATCTGCTCTAAGCAGCCCAGGCTGATCATTTAAGTTCCTTCTTTCCCATTTTTGCTTTTGCTTCATTTTTGTGTATTTGCCTCAAAATCTTTAAACTAGGATAGATGTACAAATTATGTCATGCCCTTTTTTAAAAAACAACCAACCAACCAAATATTACGACAGAAGTATTTACATGTTACTGAAAACTTAACCACCAAAAGAGGGTCCAGGGACCATTTTTCTGTATTTGGACTTTGGATTTCTTTCTAATTTTTTGTGATTATGACTATAAAGTTATACATGAGTTTTTTGGTTTATTTCAGACTGTTTTGTTGCATCTGTTGACAATTTCAGGAGTAATCTGAATTTTTGAAACTTAACCAATACTGTTTATAGTTATTTTTCATATTTACTGTTCTCATAGGCAAAATACTTTCTTTCATTTATTAAAAATATTAACATTGAATTTTTTTTCTTTTTAGTTAGTTCTTAGATCTTTGGTGAATTTTTCATGCTGTGGCTTAGTTTTCTGTTTGGGTCTTGGTTAAATACCTTTTGGTACTCATACTTGTCTTTTATTCATACAGATTATCTTTGGATTTATCTTTTTTTTTCCTTTAGAATTATGATCTTTACATAAGATAACAATGGGGAAATGCTGTAGAACCAGTTCACAGTACTTTTTGTGGATGTCAAATAAGAGAATCTAGAGGTATCTAAAATGAGAGTCAGGCTGGAATATGGTTAATATTTCTAGACTGTTAAATCCTGATGTGAATTGGTTGCTCACATGATTCTGTTAAGGGGAGTGACTTGGATATACATGGCACATTTGGGAACTTGACTATTTGACACTGTTTTGTCATCAACAGAACCAAGGTGGGAAGCTGGCAGTGCTTGGCTCCTGTCACATGTTCAGTGACCAATATTTGGATAAAGAAGAAAATAGCAAAATCATGGTACACTTTTCTCTTTCATTACATTAACATATAATGTGTTAGTATGATTTTCATGTCATTTTTTTAAAAATCATGCTCAGTTCTTTTATTCATTTAAAGCCAGCATTCAGAGCCATTCTCTGCCCATCACTGAGAATACCAAGTGGAGTCAGGCCTGGTTTGGAAAAGATTATAGTACATTGAGTGAGAGCAGGAGAGCAGAAGTGAATCCAGAAGGATATGGCAGCATAACTTTGCAGTACGCCAGGTTGGGTGGGAGTAGACCCTGAAGAAGAGGTGCAGGGCAGGCCCAACCATGGCCTCACATATGACACCCAGGACCTCAAACTTACTGTGGGAAGCCGCAGAGCATGGGTATGGTCAGAGCTGTGTTAAAGGAAGACACCTCTGCCTGCTGTATGAAAGGTGGAAGGGAGGAGGCTGCCTAGAGCGGATTTGGAGGCTGATTGAGTCAGCCAGGCAAGAAGGGAGGACTGGAAGAAGGTGGTGAGGGTGTGAATTCCAAGAGTATGGTAGGCATGGGAGGTATTTAGGAGGAGTTATGCATACGACTGGTCAGTGACTAATGTGGGGAATGAGGTGCAGGCGTTGCAGTCGATTGTCAGGATAAGGAAAGGACACGTGTGTTGGGAAGGGTGACGTGTGCACAGACATGCGCACCAGAGCTGCGCCCTAGTGTGATTCCTGTGAAGTGCCTGCCGGAGGCAGAAGCTCCCCCTGAAACTTGGCATTAATGAAATCAAGTCCCTCAGCCTCTGATTGTTTGGGAAGAGTAAGATTTTGTTTCTCTGGAATGCACAAGGAGTTCTATTGTCTCTGGACACGTTCTGTGGAGACCTAGGTTATTCAGCATTTTCTTCCAACTGTTATCAGCACATTAAACAGGAATTTCTTTGGGGCTGTGAGTAGTTTCTATCATTTTGGCTCTGGTTAGAAGGTAGGCTGCCCGAAGATAAATGTCTCATAATAAACGTTGCATTAGGATAAGGAAAATTTTTTTTAAGTTTTCATGTGATTTCACTAATTACCAACTGTCTGATCCTGTGTTTGATTTTTAATCTAGGACGTTGTTTTCCAGTGGCTCACAACAGGAGACATCCACCTAAACCAGATTGATGCTGAGGACCCAGAGGTAAGAGATTGTGAATCAGAAAACTTTTAAATAAAAAAATAGCTTCAATTCCTCATCATCACTTGTGTTTCAAAGAAATCTACCTAGCTTACTATAAGAGATGGAAATAAGTGATGAAGGCCCCACTGTAAAAAAAAAAAATGAAACAATAAATTATATAATTAATGATAGAACTAATTAGGGTGGAGTTCCTGCTATTTTTATATTTATATAGATACATATAGATATACATGTATAATAACTGGAAAATAAAATGTGCTCTCTGGCCCAAACTTTCAAAATCAGTGTCCATAGAGAAATACTTCTTTCAGAAATAGGAAGGTATAAAAATAATATTTTCAGGGCCTCCCAGGTGGCGCAAGGGGTTAAGACTCAACCTATGAAGCTGTCCGCAGCCTCTGCAGCATGAGTTAGATCCCCAGTCGGCCAGGGAGCAACCCACATGGTGCAGCAGACCTCTCCTGTCTCCCCCGCTGCTCCTCTCAGCAGTGTATTTCAATCAATCTGCCTGTTCTGTTCCCCACTCTGTCTCTGGTGGATCCTCTCACCCCTCACAACTTTGGCCTGTAGCCCAGTTCTTGTATGCATAAATAAATCTTTAAAAAAAATAATATTTTAATGAAGAAGGAAAGATCATCAAAATTTAAGTATTAAACTATAATTTTGTTTCCTTCAGGACTGGCAGTCTGGCACTACCAGACTGGTGTTCTGGTAGTGTTTATAGACGAGGGGAAATGGAAACCAGCCCATGTCACGTGTGGGGGACAGTGAACAGGGGCACAGGCTCCAGAAACGGCCTGATGTGGGCATTACTAAGGCCTTGACCAGGTTCTTAACCTAAGTGGAGACCCTGAAGAATTTATTTACTTCGATCTCCTCAGCTAGAAAAGAAGAATGGCCACAGAGAGGAATGCTCCACTCAAGAGCTGGGTCTTCTAGAAGCCAGTGGCTGCATTCTGTTTTTGCTCCACTGTAGAGCTTGGCCCTTACACAGGTTATTTCTGAGCTTTTTTTTTTTTTTTATAGAGGCATGTTTTATTTATTTATTTGTTTGTTTGTTTGTTTTGTTTATACATGCACTGGGCACAGACAGAAGGGCAGGAGGGTGAGAGAACTCATCAGAGCCAGAGCGGGGAGCAGAGCAGGCAGAAGGACCAAAGTACACTGCTGAGGGGAGCAGCGGGCGGCAGGAGAGGTCTGCGTGCCATGTGGGACCCTCCTCCAGTGGCCGGGCAGCATCGCAACCCAGCGCTCAACCGCTGCGCCACCGGGGAGGCCCTATTTCTGAGCTTTTTTATCTTAATGTTCTATGGGACAGTAATACCTGTGCTCTGTCTCACAGTGTGACTGTGAGGCCTACTCTCATAGATGTAATTTTACTTACCAATTAAAGGTCTAAGAAGTGCTATGTAAGACTTCCAAAGAATGTATATTTATATATACCAGGCACAATATATATATATCCTACTCTTCCACATAAATCATCTTATCTCATTCTCTCAGGGAGATAGATGGTCTTTTTGATATTTTATAGATGAGGAAATTCTGAAATTCTGTAAAATTGCTATGTGTGGAAGTAACAAGCCAGGGCAGAGCCAGGACCCAAACCTAGTCTCCTGACATGAAGTCCACTTACTCATTCTATGGTTGCTTCTGTGGTTCTTAAGCTCTGAAATATCAGGAAAATTATTTCCTGGCAGTGAGTAGCGGGAGGTGGGCAATAAGGCAATCAGAAATGGTGGTCTGCCGAGTGCTTCCTTCCTCAACTGAGGATGTGGCTTCTCAGGGCTGATGGGTCAGGAAACAGGACAGCCCATGTTTAAAATGGTTCCTTATATATAAGGAAACAACAAGTGTATGGATGTTTTGCTTAACTTCTCTTGAAGATTGGTGTAAGCCCCCTAAATAAAAGAATCAGGGTACAGTCAGGAATTCACTCTTCAGATCCCAGAAGACCCAGCTCTTGAGTGGAGCTGACTTAGAGGGGAAGATAGTCTCGTTTCGCTAAAATCATGTGGTTCCCTAGATCTTCATATGTGAGACCTGGGGAAAAGTGAACATTGTATTGTAAGTCTTTGGAAAGTAGAATGCTGGATCCAATAACATAGCAAAGAAGATATTTTGAAAAACTGAACTTCCTCACTGTGGTTTCAGATCACACCTTGTTATGTCAAAATAGCTTTCAAACCTAGGTAGTAATTGTTTCAAATGATATTTAATAGACTACAATGGCAGCTCAGTAAGCAGCTGATGGAATTTACATAAGTTTTAATCTTCAAATCTGCTAGGAAGCCAGTAGTCTTGGGAGCACTGTTCTCACTGGATAGCTAGGGCGGGAGGCTTCTCAGCAAGCATTCTGTTGCAGCCTCTATGCAGAGATGAGACTTGCCCTCTGGGCTGCGGACTTGCTGTGCCCATTTCTGACCCCTTCCTCTAGCAAAGCTAGATGTTTCAGGGAAGGGCAGTTATTTGTTTATGCTCCTCCCCTGTTTCCTGGCTGAAAAAAAACTGAGAATGGGGAGCTTGTGACCCTTGGGGTCTGTAGAGAAAAATGCGCCTTTTGGCCTTGCTTGTCTTCTCTGGACTGCTCAGGCACGTCTCCAGTGCTGGCTCTTAAAAACTCAGAACAGCATGTGACCGGTGACTTCAGACGACCAGTTGTTAAGCTGTGGCCTTGTCAGATGTCAAGGTTAACTGCAATTCAAAGGCATTTGAGGAATAAACTTCTCGTTGCCAGACATATTTATTTACATTTACTATGTAAATAGGTAAATCCACTCATATGGATTGGAATTCACAAGCATTCACATTGGGCAGCCGTCCTTCTGTCTTTGCCCAGCTGCTTTGTTCCAATCCTCATTAGCAACAATCCCAGCGCTTCTCGTATGTTCTTCCAAAAACCCTTTATACATATGTATAAAGGGTGTGTGTGTTCTCCTTCCCCCTTGTCTTCCACATACAGGTGGACCATATATGCTCCCCAGCACCTTACTTTTTAAAATGACCATATGTCTTAGAGATTCTTCCATGTTTATATACATAAAGAGTTTTCTTTGTGTGTATTTTTTTTTTAAAGATATATTTATTTATTTATACAAGCACTGGGTACAGTCAGAAGCATGGGAGGGTGAGAGAATTCACCAGCGCCAGAGCGGGGAGCAGAACAGACAGACTGATGAAATACACTGCTGAGGAGAGCAGTGGGCGCAGCAGGAGAGGTCTGTTGTACCATGTGGGACCCTCATCGGTGGCCGGGGATCGAACCGACGCTGCAGAAGCTGTGGGCAGCTTCGCAGCCCAGCACTCAACTGCTGCACCACCAGGGGAGGCCCTGTGTGTGTGTATTTTTTAAGATGCATTTTCTACTGGTTGTCCTGAGTCTATTTAACCCGGTACCCTGCTGATGGACATTTAGGTTTCCTGGTATCTTACTGTTACCAGCACACACGTGTGCCATCATTAAGAGCTCGGCAATGCTAGAGGCATGTTCTTGGTCAGGTGGGAAGGGCTGGGATCTCGTGTCAGCTGGGGGGTTGTCTGTGTTGGGCTCATAGGCCTTAGGTGAGAAAGCAGAGTGGATGCCCCAGATGCCGGAGACAGACAGACACAGAATGGGAGCTTGTGGACTTTATTTTATGATTGCCTCTATTTTCTCACTAAATAGAAAATAAAATCTTCAGCTAAAATTAAAAAAATCATTTTAGATGAACTGACAAAGGGAAACTATTACTTGGGGTAATGGGAAAGTGAATAGTCTAGGAAAACAAACTTTATGGCCAATTACTCAAGTCAGTGATCATGACATTAAAAGGTGACCAGTAAGCAGGCTTGCGCATTTCCCTGGCTGTGTGAGCACTGGCATGAGTCGTTGAAGAGTTAGAGTTAGTCAGCACTGGAGTTTAACCAAGTGACTTTTCTTCTTCTTTCCACACAAAGTGACTTATTTAAGGTTAGTTGACAATGATCAGGAACAGTGAAATCTTTGGGTAAAGGAGTATAATAAATATTGCAGATTTAGACTTGTGACATCGGAGACTTCACAGATCAAACTCTTGCTCCCACTCTGCTGAAAGGAACCCTCTTGTGGCTTTCAGATTTCTGACTACATGATGTTGCCCGACACAGCCGCCCTGTCAGAACAGCTTCGAGTGTGTCTCCAGGAGGGCGACGAGAACCCACGAGACTTTACCACCCTCTTCGACTTGTCCATTTACCAGCTGGATACCACCTCCCTCCCCAAGGTCATCAAGTCAGTATTTGTGGCTGTCTGAGCTGCACTGCCTTCCATTCTCAGTGTTTGGTATAAAAACATGAGACTAGGGGTGGGAGTTAGGGTTGCACAAATGGGATATGCAGAACGTGTGCTTGGATCTGTGAGGAGCTGGGAAAGGCAAAGGCAGGTGGGAAGTTGGGTAGGGGACTCGTGCAGAGGGAACTGCTAGCAGTCATAGGCTCACTGTATTCCAGGCTCTGTCTCAGGCATTTAGGGGTACCAACTTTTTCTGGTTTGCCTAGGATCTTCCTGGCTTTAGCAGAGTCCCATATTCTAGGAACCCCCTCAGTAGATCTCTTCAGTCACCTATAGGCCCCCCCCATAATTCATCTTTTCAGTAGTCCTCTGAGTTACTGGCCTCATTTCCAGATGAGAATACCTAGGTTTAAGGAGGGTGAGGTATTATCCCAAAGGGAGAGCAGGGATTTAAAGTCAGACCTGAATGATTTTTAAGCCAGAGCATTACCCTATTTTAGTTCCTGTTTTGTTGTTGTTTTCCACCCCTGATGGCAGGGTCAGCGACTAACATTTTCTAGCATCTCCAAAATTGCCTGGGCTGTCCATCTGGATACACACTGCACACACAGCTACAGTTGATCGTCTAACTTCCTACCCCTCTACTTGAGCTCAAGTTCAGCAAATGCAGAGCTGTTCTGTGCAAAGCACTGTGCTTCAAGTTTATGGTTTTATTTGAGGAGACACACAAAAGCTGTGATGCACAGTTATGTTAATGTTAAATCTGAAATATAAACTTGGAGGCCATAGCATAATGAAGAAAGAGAATTTGATTCTGACCAAGATGAGCAGAGACCTGTATGAAAGAGGACCCTTTATTGGGGGCCTCCCTGGTGGCCTAGGGGTTAAGTCTCAGTGCTATCACCACTATAGCCTGAGTTGGATCCCTGGCCAGGGAGCTAACATGGCACAGCAGACCTCTCCTGTCTCACCTGCTGCTCCCCTCAGCAGTATATTGAAATAAAATCCACCTGTTCTGCTCCCCACTCTGTCTCTGGTGAATCCTCTCACCCCCCCACACCTCTGACCTACACTCCAGATTTTGTACATAAAATTAATAAATCTTTAAAAAGAAAAGAAAGAGGGCCCTTTTAGCCAGGACTTGATTATTTCAATCAACATTTCTTGGTGCCTTGTGTCTGCCTAGCACTGTGCTGGGCGCGAAGGGGTGTGCTTTAATGGGTGAGGAAGATTTTAGATGGGTGGGGCGTCAGAACAGAACATTCTGCAGCAAGGTCTGGATCCCGGTATGAGCAAAGCCCCTCACATTCACGTGGTCAGGGTGTGTCCAGGCAAGGACGCTTTTTCCTGACTGCCCGTTAAACTGCATTTACTCTTGACTGCTAACAAGGCCAACTTGGTAATAGTTTAAAAATCTGTCCTCTGAAGTCACTTGCAACATACCATTATGCATTCTCTGACTTCAACACTTGAGAGAGACATGCCTGAGCATTAAAGATCAAGGGCCAGACAAACCTCCTACAGCTCAGGGTGAGGGTTGGATTTATAGCTGGGATACTTGTAAAGACCTCTAGAGCAGGGACATGAGGGTACGTTTTCAAAGCCAACACAAACAATTTCTTGTAGCAGTTTGTAGGATGAGTTGGAGTACGGAGAAATGAAGAAACCAGTTAGGAGACTGTTGCGGCAGACCAGGAGGACTGAAAGGTGGAGCCAGTAAGAGTAGTAACTGTGGTTTAAGAGGGGTGTGGGAGAAGAGGCTCTCAGGACGTGGGCCGTAGGCGGCTGTGATGGAGATGTCTGCAAGACTAGTTTCTCCTCTGGGACCTGTGTAACTGGTGATGCTGCTGACTGGCAGGAAGAGGGAAGAAAAATGAGTGTTCAGGGCACTCTCCATCCAAGGTGGTTGAGAGGTGGCCTGTGAGGCTGTGTGGAGGAACTACTGTGTAGACATGAAGAGGTCCAGATAGCACTGTTGAGAGAACTGCACAAAGGTTTAGGGATAGCACTATGGAGGGAATTGGGCTCAAGACAGGACTTCACACTGTTAGTGTGCCACCACAGGGCACCCAGGGGCCCCAAACTATTAAGAGTTACACACTTTAGAGGAATTTGGTCATCTGTGCACACAAAGATAAATGAAGCAGCTTAGTATGATAGATATTTAATGGAATTAGTGTGCATACAGAGAGGGCTATTCCTAATAAAATAAAGGGCTATTCCTAATAAAAATTTCCCAATAAAACACCCAAAATTACCCATTCCCTTGTAAGCAAATGCCTAGCCAAACAGGGTCGACCTAAAGTGGGGCTAGAGACGCCCAAACATTTGCCATAAATCAAAGGCACCTTTTGGCAGGGAACAGCAAGAAAGGGATAAGACAGGTCTGGGACAGAAGGAGCAAAAGAAAATGCAATATCAAGATAATGGCTGCCATCATCTCTGCCAAGAACAGTTCTTACTTGTCTCACACCCACATGTCTTTTTCAAGTGTGATAGTATTTGTTGACTACAGGCAGAAAGTACATGCTCAATAAATGTTTGTAATGTTTAAATAGACAACAGAGCTCTCAGACATGATGAAAGGTTCTATTTATAAAAAAATCCAATTAAAACATAATAATAGCAGGGCTTCCCCTGGTGGTGCAGCGGTTTAGCGCTGGGCTGCGAGGCTGCCCACAGCCTCTGCAGCGCTGGTTCGTTCCCGGCTGCCTGCGAGGGTCTCACAAAAAAAAAAATAAACACAAAAAACACATAATAATAGCAGTTACTGTTCATACTTAAACATGAATTCCCTAAATCCTGTAGAAAGATCTACAAAAGATCTTTCCTTTTTTCCTCATCCCATTTGCTTAACAAAGCCAAGCAGTTAAATCTCTGTCTCTGCCAGCTCTAGGCTTACAGCCACGGAGCTAATAAGCAAGGTTGGAAAATAACACATGTCCACCTGGAGTGTCTGACTTCAAATCCACAATCACTTAACTTTAAGTGGACCTTTATTGTTGCTAGGTAACTCTTCTATTGCAACCTGATCCACCCTCCCACACTTCTACCCCCAGCCCCTCCACTCCCCCCCCCCACCTCACCTGGTTGTGTTGAATGTTGGGAGAAGTGTAATTGCTACCACAGGTCAGGCTGTATACATGGCATGGTAGGTACTCAATGAAAGTTCTTTCTCTTCCCCCTGTGGGGATCTATTCACGGCAGGGGGAAAGATTCTCCCCAAGGGACTGGTGGAGGCGCTTACAGCAGTGAGTTCAGCTAATGACCTTTCTTCAGTCTCCTCTCTCCTTTCTGAAATGACTCTTGTGTAGAAGCAGACATGAACTTTGTCCACACCCATTGGCATTTGTTTTTTAGCTTCATTGTGAAAGGCCACAAAAGTGTAAAGTATTAAGGTGTGTCCAGGCAAGGACATTTTTCATTTGTGTCATTCGCAGAGAGGTTTAGCCAGCTAACAAAATTATGTATGATGCAGAAGGACAAAATAACACAGGGTAAGATAGCACTAACTCTGTAGACATATTCCCCCTCTGCCCCTGTTCTCCCTGGGAGATAGCCTCTCTGGCAGCCTGTGCTCTGTGACAGTGCCGAGCAAACTTGTCCTTCATCCTTCATGCTCTTGCTTCTGCCTGGGCCCCGCTGAAGGTCGCTGCGTGGGTCCTTCCCTTCTGTCATGCAGGGTTTCTCTGGCCAGTCCCCTCCTGCCCCTTCTTTGTCTTTCTCTTGATTAGATTCTTCCTTTGGTACCTGCATCTTGGCTTTTATGTATTGTGTGTCTCTTCACCACTAGAATGTAAGTTCCACCAGGGCCTGCCTTGGTCTCTTTTTTTCCCACTGTTGATGTCCTCCTGGGTATAAATCTGCCGGTGCATGGTGGATACTCAGTAAATATTCTCTGGGGAATGAGCATGCAGAAGTGCATATTGTACAGATGTGTTCAGTTGCTAGAAACAGGCTTCAGATTTGACTCCCATCTCTTGAAGGTGAAAGCAAATAAGGAAACACAGTGAATTCCAAGTGCCCACTAGGTGAAATTTAAAAGTTTATTTAGAAGAAGCCTGGAATGAAACTTGAATGAAATATGAATCCCTTTCGGTTCTTAGTGATGTCATACTGTATGATACAGAACAGATTCGTGAAATAATTACATTTCACAACACTTTGTGTATGTTTTTCTGCAAAAGTGCTGCAGTACCTGATTTGATGAAGAGTAGCATAGTGTGATCAGCTGGACAGTGTTTCACCTTGACCCCTGCTTTTGGCTTTATTGTTAACACAGGGCTCATGAACAGCTCAACGTGAAACATGAACCTCTCCAGCTCATCCAGCCTCAGTTTGAGACCCCGCTGCCATCCCTTCAGCCAGCAGTGAGTAGGTGTGCTGGGGCATCCTGTCACAGAACCCCACTGCTAGCCCTTCCCTCACCTGCTGGGCCCCTCAGGTGGATCCTTCTGTGGCACATTTCTTTGGTTCCAAACATGCACAGAGACCAAGCCTACTAGTATCCCACAGGGACTTTATATGGTATATTTCCCAATTGAGGAATCAAGGGCATGCACTTGCTAGTCAGTTCCCATCATGTGGAATTGGAGGGCATATATGAGGACTCGTGGATGAAAGGGAGGAAAGGCTTTGTGCTGCAGCTTTCCAGACAGCAGGTTCTTAGTCACAGCATGATTCTCACAGCCCATGGATCGTCATGGTCACGTAGGTTTTCAGCATTGCAGCCCAGCACTCATTCAACTTGCCTTCAAAATTATCTTACCCCCTCACATTCTAGAATGTAACAAGCTGGTTGGCTCCATCTTGGCCACTTGAAATCAGCCTTCGTGGAAGTATTTCTATCACAGAAAATGACAGGATCAGGCCTTTTATTTTATTATATTTGAAGAGCTGACAGTGAAACATTTACCAGCACACCACTGGGTTGTACCTACCAATTCCAACTCCAGCTTCAGCACTTTCTACAGTCATCTACATCTCCTTCCCCAGTGTGTCCCTAAACAACTCAGGATTGAGAAACAAAGATGTGCAATCAGCTGTTCAACACAAACCCAATTAAACCCCAGCTTTATTGACGTATCGCCTCATGTTGGTTCAGGCATTGGCGTATCACCTGGGTCAGTTTACTGTTTAGTTGGAGCTGGTTCCACTTGGTTGCTCACAATGGCAGTTGTCTTGATTGATGTGGGTCTAAAGGGTTAGGGCAGGAAGTGGTAATGGGCTTTGGGGGTTCATCCCAGGGAAGGTCTGAGCATTAGCCTTCATATTCCTATGTCTCATCACTCTTACTTATGACTTTGGTTTTTTAGGTTTTCCCTCCCAGTTTCAGGGAATTACCACCTCCTCCGCTGGAACTGTTTGACTTAGATGAGACTTTCTCTTCTGAGAAGGCTCGGCTTGCTCAGATTACCAATAAGTGTAAGTTTGGCCCGTTTTTTCCTTGTTTTCTTTTTTTTTTTTTTTTTTTATTTCTTTTTTTTTTTTTTTTTTTTTTTTTTTTAAAGATTTATTTATTTATTTATACAAGCACGGGGTACAGTCAGAAGCACGGGAGGGTGAGAGAATTCACCAGAGCCAGAGCGGAGAGCAGAACAGGCAGACTGATGAAATACACTGCTGAGGGGAGCAGCGGGCGGCAGGAGAGGTCTGCGCGCCATGTGGGACCCTCACCAGGCGGCTGGGGATCGAACCGGCGCTGCAGAGGCTGCGGGCAGCTTCGCAACCCAGCGCTCAACCGCTGCGCCACCAGGGGAGGCCCTTAATTTCTTTTTTGTTTTCTTTTGTGAGTTCTATTTAATTGCATACTTCTGCAATTTACCATGAGAAAGCTTAGCTTTGAACAGAAGTATAAAGAAAAATTACAATTTTTGTAAATGCTGTTTAATGTAAACGTTGTTTCTCTGGAGACCAGTTAACTCAGTGAATTAGAGCACATTGCTGACCAGAAGCCACGGTCTCGGCTTTGATCCCTGTAGGTCCTGGGTTCTGACCAGTGGATGGATCATGACCTTGCCTGCCACTTAGCAAATCCAGGTCATTGGTCACAGGCAAGTTAAACAAGAAAGCTCAGTCAGGGCCAACAGAATCACAAGGACTTCAAATCAAAAGGATCCTAAGAGAGTCAAATTTGTCTGCCTTGACCCGTGGATGAAGAAATGGGGCCTAAGCTGCTCAGCTGCACGGTGCTTGGTGCACCTGATGTGCACCCGCCTCCCACACAGCAAGGGGCCTGCACGCCTCATGCTCTCATAATATATCAGAGGTGTAATATGTGCACCATCCACCTGAGGTAGCAGTCCTGCCACTGAGAATCTGATCTGAGGAGATGAATATAGATGCACCGATGACTCCTACATCAGTTATTTAAAGGATCAAATGGAATTAGGAGGAGCCTTGATGCCCAGTAGCGAGGAATTGTAGTAATCGGTGCGACAGTCAGTGGGCAGCATGTAGTCATGATAAAAGAGGTGTATGCAGGTTGGGGAGTGACACTGATAGAATTTAAATGTGAATCCTAATGAAGATCGCAAGATATAAAACTGCATGTGCAGTAGGATCCTAGGTCTGTGAACAGCCTTTATATGTCCAGAGACCTGAAAGGAGGATGCAAAAGGGAAGGACGTTCAGTGTAAAACACTTCAATGCATCTGTTCTGTGGCGGGCGCTGGACAAAAACTAGCACAACATAGCGATTGGTCCAGTGGGAATAACAGACCTGCAGGGTCAGAGGCTTCGACCCAGCATTTCTATTTCTAGCAATTTACCCACAGAAATCCTTACAGCGATGCAAAACAAAAAAGAGAAATCTGCCACACTCATTCTGAAGTGTGCACTGTCACCTACAATTAAGCTTATTTTCTAACTCATAAAAATAAACTCATAAAAAGAAAAATTGGCAAGAATCTAATGGTTCATCAGTTGGGGGACTGATTGAAATAAGTTGGAGTTACATATCTGTTAAAAATATAGAGCAGGGCCTCCCCTGGTGGTGCAGCGGTTGAGCTGCGAAGCTGCGTGCAGCCTCTGCAGCGCCGGTTTGATCCCCGGCCACCAGCGAGGGTCCCACATGGCGCGCAGACCTCTCCTGCCACCCGCTGCTCCCCTCAGGAGAGTATTTCGTCAGTCTGCCTGTTCTGTTCCCCACTCTGGCTCTGGTGAATTCTCTCACCCTCCCGTGCTTCTGACTGTACCCAGTGCTTGTATAAATAAATAAATAAATCTTTAAAAAACAAAAAAAAAGATGCAGAGCATAGGTTTTGACATGGGATGTCCACGCTGCATTGGTAAGTGATGAAGGTGACTCACAGAACTGGTAGTTTGATCCCATTTTTTATCTGTACAGAAATACGCAGGCATATGTGGCCATAGTGACTCTGGGTGGTTACCTGGGACTAGAGCTAGAGTGAGAGGTTTTTGCAGTGGTATAGTTTGACTATCTTACAAAAAACTTACGTTTCTGTCATAACTTAAGTACAGGAAAAGAAAGCACAGTACAGCAAGGGGGCAACTGTGACTCTCCAGCCGTCCTCTAGAGGGCTGCGGGGGGAGCTTTCTGGTACCTTGTAAAAGTTACGGGGGGTGGTTTCTCTGTGATTTCCTTTCCTACATTATCGCTTTAACAGTGCCGCTTAAATACCCATATGCCTTGTGCGCAGGGTCCTTGCTATATTCCGAGAATGGTAACTTGATTTCCTACTGGTTGCTTCAG
The DNA here is from genome assembly GCF_014898055.3 of Talpa occidentalis. Lineage (NCBI taxonomy): Eukaryota > Metazoa > Chordata > Mammalia > Eulipotyphla > Talpidae > Talpa > Talpa occidentalis. The sequence goes on from NW_023600993.1 coordinate 95,343,953, forward strand.
TTCCTTGTAATGTGCCGGGTCTGGGACTAGGAAAGCCAAGACCTATCCTGCTTTTCCCAGTTAGGAGTCATGCTTTTGTCCTAATTTGTCCAAACAGCACATCAAAGATCTCTACACTGTGTCTGTGTTTAAGTCCTTTGGTCACGTTACCCTGTGAAAAGATAAGCGACTGAAGAGGCGCAGGCACGTGCCGGGGTGCCTGTACTTGGGGATGTGCAGAAGCTAAGGGTTAATGTAACTGCCCCACCTGTGTGTAGGTACTGAAGAAGACCTGGAATTCTACGTCAGGAAGTGTGGTGACATTCTTGGAGTAACCAATAAATTACCAAAGGACCAACAAGATGCCAAACATATCCTTGAGCACATCTTCTTTCAAGTGGTGGAGTTCAAGAAATTGAACCAGGTACAGAGCCTAGAAGGCGGTGTGGAATGTGTGTTTTGAGCCATTCATTCATTATACACGTATTTATGGGCATCTACTAGGTGACCAAAACAAGACAATGGGATATCTTTTAGCTGGAGGAGGTAGTAAACGGTAGACATAATACATGAATAAATCCCCTAGTATGTTACAAGGTAAGTGCTTTGGTATAAGAAAAAGCAGAGCCGGGTAAGAGGAATCAAGGGCGCCACTGTGGCAATATTAAATTGGGGGGCAGAACAGGCTCACCACACAGCTGATATTGGAGCAAAGACTGGAAGGTGCTAAGGGACTCGTAGCTCGCTGGGGGCCCAGCGTCCCAGGTTGGGGAGAGACCTGTGCAGAGTCTATAAGGCTGGGCCGTGTCCGGCATGTTTGAGGAACAGTGATGATGTCAGCATGGCTAGAGAAGTGAGCAGGACAGGAGGTCAGCGCCTTATGTACAAATCATCTCTCTCTGGACTGAGGACCAAGAACTGTAAATTTATCCCGTCTTCATTTTTTCTATCCCTTAACAGGATTTCTAAAATTAAAGGACCAGTCACTGTTGGTAAATGAGCATTCATAGACTACAGATGTCGATCCCAATCACCCCAAAAGCTTCAAAATATATACAATTTTCTTTCAGCAATTTAATCCTCAGATTGTCGTTAATATATTCCTCTATTTGTATACATTTACCAGCCAGGATGCTCAGTACAGCATTTTTTAAGTAAAAGTCTCCCTCACTAGGGATCTGGCTAAGTAACTTGGGTACATCTGTACATTGAAAATGTTTTAGAAGAGGGCCTCCCTGGTGGCGCAGTGGTTGAGCGCTGGGTTGTGAAGCTGCCCGCGGCTTCCGCGGTACCGGTTCGATCCCCGGCCACCAGAGGAGGGTCCCACATGGCGCGCAGACCTCTCCTGCCGCCCGCTGCTCCCCTCAGCAGTGTGCTTTGGTCCTTCTGCCTGCTCTGCTCCCAGCTCTGGCTCTGGTGAATTCTCTCACCCTCCCGCGCTTCTGACTGTACCCAGTGCATGTATAAACAAAAAACAAACAAACAAATAAATAAATAAAACATGCCTCTATGAAAAAAAAAAAAAAAAAAAAAAGAAAATGTTTTAGAAGAATATCAAGGACTTGGGACAGCATTCATGATACAGTAAGGTGGTGGTGGTGGGATATTAAACAGTATAGTCCTTTCTTTAATATAGAGGTGCTTAAAGTTTTAGATGCTGAGTGGGTTCTACTGGCAGGCGGCTGGCTCTGCTGGGTACTCGTATGTGCCAGGCATGATGCTAGAAATAGGGGCTCTGGCAGTGACCAAGAGCAATGCAGTTGCTATGTCTCTGAGCTCTGTGGTAGGCGAGACATGAGTGTGTAGGCCTTCCAGGGCTCTGAGGTAAGTCCTGTGAAGGAGAACCCAGAGGCAAGCCATTGGTAGAGCTGCTCAGCCCTACCTACAGTGTGGGATGGGGGCTTAGGTAGGTTCCCAGCAGTATTTACCCTGGTGGCAAGACAGAGACAGGTCCCCAAGGCCAAGAAGTCTGGTGTGATCTTTGTCAGTGCCTCAACTGGTGCAGTGTTTCTCTCCATGCATTGTGGTGCGTGGTGGGCAATGGTAGAACTTGATCCTTGGACTGGATTCAGCTTTTAAAGCCAGAGGTGACCTAAGTGTCTCAGTAAGTGGCGATTCAGAATTGCTGATCAAAGACCTTAATTGAAATACTAAAATTGTCTCATTCCCTCATCTAGGAGCATGACATTGATACAAGTGAAGCACCATTCCAGAACAATTTCTGAAGATTACACCTGGAAGCATTTTCTCCTCCTGATTCTCTCTTTGTAAACTATTTTTGAATTATTCCTTATCCATACTGTCTAGACACTCTTTCTTGTATGAATGAGCTGTGGGAGGTCTGTGCACCTTCTGTAATGCCCAGGTAGTGATGGCATTTCTAACTCACAGATCCTTATGTAGATATGTTCAGTTTTTTAAATTAAATCTAGTTAAATCTGTACTTTTATAATTTATAAAGTAGTCATTGAAGTCTTTTCTTTCATTTATCTTGTCTTTTATTTATCAAAGGCATAAATAACTGGTTTGTTGTGAATATTGTACAGCTTTTGGACAAGTTCAGGACACAAAACAAACTTGTCCACACCGTCTGTTTGCCCTACAATACCTAGTGGAAAAGATAAAATGGTGTAGCTACTTCCTAGGCGCAGGTCACCCCTTCAGCACCCAGCTGCCCACAGGACATGACCACTTTGAGGCTGTTGTCTCCACTCACACTTTGCCTCCTAGCACTCATTTTGGGTTAGAATACAGGGCAAAATGTGATCATCTGCCCCAAGGACAGTGGGAGAGTTACCTGCTAGAATGGGGCGTCTGGTGTGGACATGCGAAGTAGTGTACTGGATATCCCAGGCCCCAGCTTTGGGGACCTTCCAGACAGAAGATGGCAGGGCCGCTGCTGGTGTGCAGTGGATGTGCCATTGGGGGTCAGCTCAGCCAGTGGGCTCTGTGCAGATGAGGATGCGGAAGGAAGAGCTTTCAGGGGGAGAGTAAAGAGGTGGGCCAAGGTCATTTTGAAACAGCTTTCAAAATGGGGTTAAAGATCAGAGATTGGCAGCATTTTGATGCTGATCACCTGGGGCGATATCTTGGGAAGCTACTGGGAGAACGGGATTCTGAAGGGTAAACCGTTTGGCGGGAGCATAAGAACCGCAATTCATACAAGCAACGGAGAGAGGAAGTCCCTGAGCTTTGCAAAAGATGTCCGACTGGAGAGCTGCCTGGTCGCGCGGCGTGGACAGTCGAAGCCGCGGGGGAGAGCTGTCAGGGGCCCACGGCCGCGAGGGCGGCGGGAGTCTCCGAGGCTCCGTGCCCGGCAACTACCGGAACCCGCGAGGCGGGCAAGGGGCCGCCGCTGGGCTTGGCGCGCGACCGCAGGCGCCGCGGAGTCCCCGCAGCGGCCGGGCCCGGCGGGCGCCCCCTAGTGACGTCAGGCGGGCGCCTCCCGCGAGGCTTCGCCGTGCGCGCGCGGACCTGGGCGCTCGGGCGCAGGTGCGGGCCTGCGAGGCGGACCACCCCGGGCTCGGGGAAGGGGCAGGGCCCTGCCCCCGGCCCACCGCGGCGGCGAGAGCGCTGGGCAGGCTCCAAGGCCTGAGTTCCCCGCTCTGTCTTCACAGACGGTGGTGGTACCGCCAGGGGCGGGCTGTGCTGTCGGTTTCTATCTTGGCGTCCATTGCTGTCCTCTGATAGTGTGCCTTCAACGCCCCAATCTGCTTGATAGCTGAGGTGCAGCTTACAAAAGAAAGAACTACGTGTTTGCAAAAACTGATGCCCCAGAAGGCTTAAGGTGGTCAGGGGTGTGGGCTGGATTTAGTGTGTGTATAAAGCAGCCCAGGGTCTGGGCACTCTTCTGGGAGGCGCTCCACCCTCATCAGGAACTCGAGGGACTTGGGTTAAATGGTTTCTAGGAGACCAAATAACAATCCTTGGCTAGTGCCTAAATAAGAACACAGCTGGGGGCGTAAGTCTGGTCAAAACCAGGCAGAGCTGGTTGCCCTGTGCTGTGGTGGATGGCCCCACACTTATCCCAATGCTGGAAGATGGACATCTAGGGTCATGCAAACCGATCATGTGAATGTAGGAGTGTCCCTGCTCTTGAGAGAGCAATTGAATTGTGGATGGAGTATGTATGGTGGTGGGAGGCCTAGGATGATAAGGAAGGAGGGTGCTTGCGAAGTAGGAAGAAGCTCAGCGTAGAGCCATATGATCCTACTTATCATGTTTTCTCATTAGTCATTGTCATCAATCAGTGTCCAGCCTGTTGTGGGACACAAAAATGTTGGAGCATTTCATAAGCAGATTTGACTCTTGTTTCCCCAAGACAAGCCCTTGATCTGAAGCCTGGGGTAGGGTAGATTGTGGAATGACCAAATGACCGGAGCCTGTCTGTCTGGTGAGGGCAGGTCCAGGAAGTTTCCCAGCAAAGTGCAGTCTGTATCTTATTGGTCCTGGGGCCAGGGGCCACTCCAGGTGTGGCTGCACCTAGCATGCTGGGAGTCCTCTGTTGGTAGGATGACAACTGCAGAAGGCACACTTGTGGAAATGACAGATTTGGGTACTGGGGTGCTGTGCCTGCTGCCTGCCTCACAGCACCGACTTGAGCCTCTTAGGCCCTCCCTACCTGTGTACTGGCCCCATTCCAGGTTCCAGGGGCTCTTCAGCAGCCTTTTGCCTTGGGCAAAATACCTGCCTGAGCATCATTCTCCTGAAATGGGACTGTAAATCCAGGTGAGGGGGTATGCTGTGTGTAGGGCAGCTTCCTGATCTGAGGACCAGCACGAGGGCAGCACAAGGGTCACAGTAATAGCTAAAAGTAATATCTTAAGCTCCAGGAATTGTTCTCAGTACTTTGTACACTTTAACTTACTTAATATTACAACCACCTTATGAAGTACTCTCAAATAGCAAACATTTAACTGAGTTAATGTTAAAGATCTAAATCGACTTTATTAGATTCATGAATTGGGCATCCCATCTAACAAGCGGAAAAGTGCTGCAAGAAGTTGTACAGAATGGGCCTCCTTGGTGGTGCAAGGGGTTAAGTCTGTCTGCAGCACAAGTTCGATTGCCAGCCGGGGAGCTGACCCACATGGCACAGCAGATCTCTCCTGTCTCCCCACTGCTCCCCTCAGCACTGTATTTCAGTCAATCTGCCTGTTCTGCTCCCCACTCTGTCTCTAGTGAATCCTCTCACCCCGCCCCCCGCATCTCTGGCCTGCACCCCAGCTCCTGTATGCATAAATAAATAAAATCTTTTTTTTTTTTTTTTTTTTAAAAGAAGCTGTGCAAAATGGAAGGTTCTTATAGTCAGAGAGTAGGTGATGGAGGGGGGCCAAAGGACAGCAGTGGAGGGTGACTGGTGGGTGTGGTATGGGAACACACATTTGAAAAGGTGTGATCCTGGACTTCTAAAATATGTATAGTGTTGTAAAGCAAGGTTACTGCAATAACAATACAAATGTTTTTCAGCATAAAAAATATAAATGTAACCTAATGATATCAGCTTAATGATGGAACAAGGTTATTAGCAAAAGAAAGGAAAGATCATTTCAGGCAAATCCGCCTTTCATTGGAGGAACATAGGGGGTCTTTATCATGCAGATGACATCACTAGTGCTGAAGCTCCAGATTAGTTAGTTCAAATTTTCACTCTTGGGAGGGGCTGAAGCTGAAGTCATGTGAGGTCTCAAGTCAGTTGTGGAGGGGCATGGCATGAAGGACTCCATTTGGAAGCTGCTGTTTCTTTCTTTTAAAAAACAATTGGTGGGCCTCCCTGGTGGTGCAAGGGGTTAAGACACAACCTATGAAGCTGTCCACAGCCGCTGCAGCATGAGTTCGATTCCCGGCCAGGGAGCTACCCCCATGACATAGCAGACTAATCCTGACTCACTCGCACTCCCCTCAGCAGTGTATTTCAGTCAATCTGCCTGTTCTGTTCCCTGCTCTGTCTCTGGTGAATCCTCTCACCCCCACACCTCTGGCCTGTACCCCAGTTCTTGTATGCATAAACAAACAAACAAACAAACAAACAAATAAAATAAAATAATTGGTGCCAGTGCTGTGGTTGACTCTAGAACTAGACAACCCAGGTTTGAATCCCTTCTCTGCCTTTTACTAACAGTGTAACTTGGGGAGCAACCTCATAGAGGAGTTGTGAGGATAACTTAACTTAAACTGTAACAGGGTGGTAACCCATTTAGAATAGGCAGGTTTGCGGGGTTTGGGCTGCCCCTCTCCCTGCCCTGTAACAAAACTATGGCGTGTACAAAACAGTGCCTGGTAAATAGTGAAAATGATCTCAATTTGGGCCTCCCTGGTGGCGCATGAGTTAAAATCTCAGTGCTATCAACCTATTGCCAGTCATTGCAGGTACAGTAGGCATGAGTTAGATCCAGGCCTGGGAGCTGACCACATGGCGCAGCAGACCTCTCCTGCCTTGCCCACTGCTCCCCTCAGCAGTGTATTTCAGTCCATTTGACTGTTCTGCTCCCCACTCAGTCTATTGTGAATCCTCTTACCCCCCTACCTCCCACACCTCCGGCCTGTACCCCGGTTCTTGTAGAAGATGCATAAATAAATAAAAACAAAATCTTAAAAAAAAAACTCAATTTATGACGTCTTTTTTTTACAGATTAGGAAACTGAGGCACAGAGGAGTTAAGTAATTTGTCTAAGTCCTAAAACTAGTAAATGATGGAGCTGGGAATTAAACCGCAGAAAGTCTGGAGTTGTAATGTTTGTAATGTCAGTTTGGAGAGGTGTTGGGTTCAGAGAACAGGGTCCTGGGGTTACCTCTGAGAAAAGTTTCACCCAAGCTCTCCTTTCAATGGCACATGGAGAGTCTCCCCATGAGGCAGCGACATTTAGTTATATCTAAAAGGGCAGGTTTATGATATAAAAGGAAAGGAAAGGACGCTTGCATAGACTCAAGCGGACAGAAAAAGCTGCCCCTGAAAGGCACAGGTTTGTTAAAAGAGATGCCTCCATTGACACAGAGAACAAGCAGTCTCTGCTGCTTTGCAAAGGAAGAAGGTCGGTGAAAAGAAACACCCGTATAGTCACAGGTAGGCAGGAGAGCAGCCTTTGGAAGGGATGGGCTTATTCTAATACAACCTTTCTGTGGGGAGGGGGTCCATTTCTTTGTGTAACTATTAACTATAGTTAGGTTAGTTACTTCCAGGGTGTGACTAGGTAGATTTGAAAGGGTCTGTGATTTTCTATTATGACCCTCAATCTACATTTCCCCATCTCTGGTCCATTCCTATGGGTGTTTTCTATAGCAGGTTTTTGTAATGGCTACCAGTTTCATATCCCCTCTTCCAGGCTGGGCCAGAGGACTTTTCATCTCTATAACTGGTTCTATGATGATGTTTGTTTATCATCTTTACTCCATCTCCAGTTTCTGGTCTTGTGATGCCAGTTCCTGGTCTTGTGATGCCTCCTTCCCTATTTTCCTACTCTAATCCTCCATTAGTTTGCATTCTTAAATATGCTCTAGCAATGAAGAAGGGGATGTCCTGAATTAATTGACGTGGAAACTTTCAGCACTTAAGACACTGGTTTTCCTTCTGCTGTGGTAAGTGAAGCTTGCAGCAGCTGGCTGAACTGTCCCCATGTGGCCAGCAGTCTCTGGAAGAGGGATCTAAGACATACGCAGGGGCTAAGAGGTTGGGGCTCAGCCAGGCCTCCCAAGGCTCCTGTCTCCTAATTCATTTACCTTTTTAAAAAAAAAATATTTCTTTATTTATACAAGAACTGGGGTACAGGCCAGATGCACAGGAGGGTGAGAGGGTTCACCAGAGACAGAACAGGCAGACCGACGAAACACACTGCTGAGGGGAGCAGTGGGTGTGACAGGAGAGGTCTGCTGCGCCATGTGGGACCCTCGCTGGCAGGCAGGGATCAAACTGTTGCCGCAGAGGCTGTAGACAGCTTCATGGTGCTGGGCTCAACCACCTGTGCCACCAGGTGAGGCCCTCATTTACCTTTTTCTTAACTCTTCTCCCAGGGAGCCTGGTGGGCCTCTATGAGTTTGTTTCAGCACCCTGGGGAATACTGGGGTGAACTGAGGGACTTCTTGGACCTCAGCATTCCCACAGTTCAGAGAGGGGAAAAAACAAGCAGATTGTGGGCAGTGGACTGAAAGATAAAGAGTGGTCAGGTGGAATGAGCAGGACGTGTTCTGACTCAGGTAAAGGCTCCTACAAAAGCCTGGAGAACAGCAGGTTTCCTTTGGCTAGCGGGGTGGTGATCTAGCAGAAATTTTACCCTGAGGGTGAGGAAGAGGTTTTAAATTTTGAGGTAAGATTAGGTTCACATCTCAGAAATGTCACAGTGGTTTTGAGTGACCCTAGCAGAGGGGAAAGAGTTAAGGAACAGGGCAGCCCTGGTCTTTATTTACTTATTTTTTAAAGATTTATTTATGCATACAGGAACTGGGGTACAGGCCAGAGGTGGGGGTGGTGAGAGGACTCACCAGAGACAGAGTGGGGAGCAGAACAGGCAGCCTGACTGACTGACTGAAACACACTGCTGAGGGGAACAGCGGGCGAGCCAGCAGAGGTCTGCTGCCCCATGTGGGTTTCTCCCTGGCCGGCGGGGGATTGAACTCCTGCTTAACCCCCTGCGCCACCAGGAAGACCAACCCTTGTCTTAGCAGGTGTGGGAGATGCTTTAGGGTGGGGCCTCAAGGGCTTGTCTGGAATTTTTGCGCGGCGGTTCCGAGTCTCCCCTCCTTGCGCCCCACTCCCTTTCCTCAGTCTCGGCGTTGTGGTTTACGCCAGGGCCGCGGGTACAGATCCTTGGCCAGAGCCCGGGCGCCCCACAGCACCGCCCCAGACAGCCCCTCTCCCGCCAGGAGCCCGTCCCGCCCCGGGGCTCGGCGCCCGGCCCCGCCCCGCCCCGCCGAGGAGACCACGCCTCCGAGAGGCCCCGCCCCGCCGGGAGACCACGCCCCCGCGCGGCCCCGCCCCGGAGGCCCCGCCCCGCGCATGCCCGCTGGCCCGCGCGCCAGGTCCGGGCGGCGCCGAGCGCTTGGCGGGAGATAGGAAAGTGCCTCTGCGCGCGCGGCGGCGGCCGCGGAGCCTGCGACCCGCGGCGGGACCTGGAGCCGCGCTGCCGCCTCTGAGCGCCGCCCCCGGGCCCGGAGCGGCCGGAGCAGCCGCGCCCTGACCCCGGCCCGGCTCCCGCCCCGGGCTCAGCCGGCGGGCGGGCGAGCGCGGCGCGGCCCGGGCCGGGGGGATGTCTCGGCGGACGCGCGGGTAAGCGGGGCCCTCCCGCCCGGGGGTCCCTCCCGCCCCGACCCCCCGCCCGCACCCCGCCCCGCCCCGGCCCAGTGCGCGGGACGGGAGGGCCCCGCGGGAAACGCTGCGTCTGGGCCCGAGGCCCGGGGCGCGCGCGGGGCCGGGGGCTTTGGAGGGCTTTGGGGGCCCCCGCCCTGCTCCCCGGGCCTGCTGGGCTTCAGATCCGGGCGGGCGGGTCTCCTGGGCCCCGGGCCAAGGCCTGCATGATGTCATTGTGTCTCCCGCCTAATTGCGGGGTGGGGGGGCGGCGGTGTCAGCTGGAAGGGCCTGCACCCCTCAGGGGCGCGCCCCGGGGAAGGGCTCGCCCCATCCCGCCCGAGGCCGCAGTCTGCGGACGCTCGCCCAGGCCTGCTGGGGCTCAGACTTGCCAGGGGGCGTCTCTTCACTGCACTCTGGGACGCACGGAGCACCCCGAGCCTTTTCCCGGACCTGCGGAGGGTGTTGGGTGGGGCCTTTTTTGTCTCTTATCTCTGAGTTCTGGGTGGGGTTTCGTTTGGAGAGACCTGTCTTCCCGTGGCACTCGGCTTTGGGGGCAGTTGGGGTTGAAGGTGAGGGGGAGAGGCTGACCTGGATGAGACTGCTTTGTGCGCGCAGCCCCTGGGGCCCGCGCAGGAACTGCCGTCTCCATTTTACCCCCCCTGAGAATTAGCGGCAGAGCGGGGCCTCGAACCAGGTGTGGCCTCCAGAGCCCTTTCTTACAACAGTGCACCTGCGGCCGGAGCGCAGGAGTTTTCAGACAGTCAGAGAGCCAGGGAGGACAGGGGGGTGCTGCCTGGTTCCCTTCTTGGATTGTCGCAGTGTCGGTAACCTTAAACCCCTCTTCTGATGGTGCTGTTTGCCTTCTCAGGCCAAGGCTGTAGGTCCTTGCTGGCTTTCCCCACAAGGGGGAATTCCTCTTAGAGGGGAGGCATCTAATAATCTGGGCAGGGGTCAGGTGCCTGGCAGAGGTTGTCTTCCTCAGGCCCGCATCTCCCAGGACACCTGCAGTTCCCAGGAGTTTGCAGGAAAGACCCTGTCCTGCTTTTTGGTTCAGGAAATGTTGTTACTTCAGAAAACCCCACCAAAACCCCATATTCTCTGCCACTTCACTCCTGGGGCTCAGTGGAGGAACCCCATCCCATGTGAGTGATGGGTTCTGTTGTACCCCATGTCCTTGAGTGCCTTCCCTGGCAAGGGCTGTAATTCCTCTGCACCAGTGTCCCATTTCCTGCTCAGCTTCTGACTCACCTGGGCCAGGAGCAGAATCTGCAATGCAAAGGAAAGGTGTGTGGGACCTTCATGTGGTTACCAATGCTGCCTTGACTTCTGCTTTTTCAGCTGGGATCATGAGGGGAACCCTTCAAAGTGCAGGTTGGAGTCTGGCTCTGTGGACCTGGCAAGTGGCATAACCCCCTTGAGCTTCAGTTTCCACATCTGTAAATGGGGATATGAGAATGCATGTGAATGGATGGTAGTAGAAGTCTGTCTTCACAGAATTCTTCCAATTATCTGAGTTTTGGTCCCCATTAATTAGAGGGCTGGAGCACCAGAAAGCATTCACACAGACACCTTTTCATCTTGTGCTGAGCTGTTAGAAGCTGGATGCTGGAAAGCCGAAGGTTTCTCTCAGAAAGGCATGGGCAGGGGAAGTGATTTTAAAAACGGCTGCATTCTGTTAGTATCTTGTTGAATTTTTGCCTTCATTGGTGAGGTGGAGGGCCCCAGTGGAGGGCAAGACAAGGCTGAGCTCTAGATCCTCCTGATTGGGTTTAGATGCATCATTTTCCTGCCTCTAAAGCATTTACTTTAATTAGCATATCTTATCAGTGAATAGGCAACAGCTTTGCATGTTTTCATCCACTCATTCAGTATCCAGTCATTCCCTGAGCCACCCCAAACAACCCTCATCCTGGCCCCACCAATATGGTGGGGGGAATGGGCATGGGATGGGGGGCTGACCTCTGCCAAGGAGATAGGCAGCTGCACGTTAAGACTATTCTGAGACTGGGGATTTCCTAGATGTGGGGAAGCTTAGGGGTGATGCTGAGTTCTGGAGAAGGAAAGGGACTAAGGAAGCCCGCTTTAGTCACTGAGGCTGTGCTTGTCTTGTGGACTTTCCCTGCTTAAAAATGCCTAATTTAGGAATTAGCTGATAAGAGGTCACCTGATACACGCCCCGCCAGGTGGAGCTGGGAGATTACTCACCTTCCTGAGCACCTAATATGGGGTGTGGGAGGAACTGTGATCTCCATTTTCATAATCACTAAACCTTATGAAGGTGAGGATCTTGGAGCAACTTGAAAAATTGCCTATTGCAAAATAAAAACACCCAGAAGTCAAAGTTGCTTATATTCTGATTTTCTCTCTGTAAAGTCTGTGAGTAGGCATGGATTGAGAGGACATATGCAAAAATAGATATAGTTACTGAGATAATGTATTTAAAATATTTTCCCCCAGTAATAATAAAATAGTGGTTCATGATGACTACATGACATCAGGTTTGATCCTTAACATAACCATGCAAGTTTAAAAATGTTTATTGAAAAGAAAATATTAAATGGTGTCTGGTTTTGAATATCATAACATTCATGGTGAAATTGTGACTTCTTTTTTATTTTTTTATGCATACAAGAACTGGGGTGTAGGCCAGAGGTGGGGGTGGTGGTGAGAGGATTTACCAAAGACAGAGTGGGGAGCATAACAGGTGGATCTACTGAAATACACTGCTGAGGGGAGCAGCGGGTGAGACAGGAGAGTTCTGCTGTGTCATGTGGGTTAGGTCCCTTGCTGGGGATCGAACCCTTGCTGCAGTGGCTGGCAATAACTTGATAGCGCTGAGATTTTAACCCCTATGCCACCAGGGAGACCCTATCGCTTTTTTTTTTTTTTTTTTGTAGCTTTTGAAAACAGATTGTTCTTGAAAATAAATAAAAAAGGAAGTAAAAATAGCCCAAAATTCCATTTAAAAAATGAATAAAAAGAGGAGGGTGGACATACATGTTTTCAAAAGCTGAAAGAGTAAAAGTCTGCCCCCATCAAAACCTTCCCTCAAGATGACTGCCACTGGCTGTCCATCTTGCTCAGCATGTGGAGACATATACCCTTGACCTTGCTTTCCCTACAGGGAGGAGCTGGATGAACTGCACTACCAGGACACAGATTCCGATGTGCCAGAGCAGAGAGACATCAAATGCAAGGTCAAGTGGACCCACGAGGAGGTGAGTGAGAGTGAGGGGCAATTCCAGGGTGTGTTGGCCATCGGTGGGCTGGCCTGAGAATGGAACCTGGGATGTGTCCAGTGAGTGTCCTGACTGCTGGGACAAAAGAGCAGCTGGTGAAAGAATCCGATGTGTTCTCTGGTTCACCCTGATGTCTTTTCTCAGCATTCTTGGGCTCAAATATGAGGGAATATGTCCCTTAGACCTCAGTGCCGGCTACTGGCTGTTGTGTCTCCCGGAAGCTGACGTGTACTACATTGTGGACAGTGTGCTTCTTGTCCTTTGATAATTAGGAGGTTCAGCCAAATTTGCAACTTTCTCTTTATTAATTTTTTAAAAAGGTTTATTTATGCATACAAGATCTGGGATACAGGCCAGAGATGTGGGGGGTGAGAGGAGTCACCAGAGACAGAACCGGGAACAGAACAGGCAGATGGACTGAAATACACTGCTGAGGGCAACAGCGGGCAAGACAGGAGAGGTCTGCTGTGCCATGTGGGTAGCTCCCTGGCCGGCCGGGCATCATACTCATGCTGCAGAGGCTGAGGATTGCTTCATAGTATGGTGCTTAACCCCTTGTACCACCAGGGAGGCCCATCTTTATTATTCATTTTTAAATTAATTGTATTGAATCTTGTGTCATGACGCTCTGAATTGATTCACTTTTTTATCTTTTAATCAAGTTTATGGAAGTATAATTCATGTGCCTGCCTTTTTTCTTACATTTTATTTATTTAAAATTTATTTATGCATACAAGAGCTAGGTGTAAGCCAGAGGTGTGGCATGGGATGGGGGGGGGGTGAGAGGACTCACCAGAGAGACAGAGTGGGGAACAGAACAGGCAAATATAAAATATACTGAAATACACTTCTGAGGGGAGCAGCGGGCTAGACAGGAGAGGTCTGCTGTGCCATGTAGGTAGCTCCCTGGCTGGGGTTCGAACTTAGGCTGCAGTGGCTGCTGATAACTTCATAGTGCTGAGACTTAATCCCTTGCAGCACCAGGGAGGCCCCCCCTTTTTTTTTACATTTTTAAAAGTACAGGTTTATTGGGAAAAGGAGAAAGAAAAAGGCCACCTGCATAGTCACAGGCGGGCAGGAGAATTGTTGCTGCTGTTGTGCCAAGGGAAAACATCAAGTGCACCTTTTAAAGTGAACAGTTAAATGTGTGTACTCAGATAAGCACCACCCTGTTTATCCCTCAAATTGTGGTCAGTCCATCTTCCTGGTGCCAGGCAGTTGCTGATCTGGTGTGTGTCTGTGTTTGATTCATTTTGCCTGTTCTTGAGTATTTTATAAATGAACCCGTACAGCCCGATATTCTTTTCTGTCTGGCTTCTTTGCCCAGCATAATGTTGTGAGATACAGTAATTTGCTTTATTATTGCTGAGTAGCATTCCACTCATGATATATACTATGGTATGTTTCATTTGTTGATGGGTGTTTGGGTTGTTTGCAGGTTTTTGTGGCTAGAGCTGTTAGGATTCCTACATGAATCTTCTGAGAATGGATAGTTTTTATTTCTCTAGGGAGGACACTTCAGTACAGTCATGGAGTCTAGTTGTATAGATTTTTTTTTAAAGATTTATTTATGCATATAAGAACTGGGGTACAGGCAAGAAGTGCAGGGGGTGAGAGGATTCACCACCAGAGACAGAGTGGGGAACAGAACAGGCAGGCTGACTGAAATACACTGCTGAGGGGAGCAGCGGGCGAGTCAGGAGAGGTCTGCTGCGCCATATGGGTAGCTCCCTGGCTAGGGATTGAACTCATGCTGCAGAGGCTGTGGATAGCTCATAGGTTGTGTCTTAACCCCTTGCACCACCAGAGAGGCCCTATAGATTTTTTTTTAAGATTTATTTATTTTTTTTTTATTTTTTTATTTTTTTTAAAGATTTGTTTATTTTATACAAGCATTGGGTACAGTCAGAAGTGCGGGAGGGTGAGAGAATTCACCAGAGCCAGAGCGGGGAGCAGAGCAGGCAGAAGGACCGAAGTACACTGCTGAGGGGAGCAGCGGGCGGCAGGAGAGGTCTGCGCGCCATGTGGGACCCTCCTCCAGTGGCCGGGGAGCAGCCGGGGATTGAACCGGCGCTGCAGAGGCTGCGGGAAGCTTCGCAACACAGAGCTCAACCGCTGCGCCACCTAGGAGGCCCTAAGATTTATTTATTTATGCATACAAGAACTGGGGTACAAGCCAGTCATGCATGGGGGTGAGAGGATTCACCAGAGATGGAGTGGGGAGCAGAACAGGCAGATTGAAATACACTGCCAAGGGGTGCAGCGGGTGAGACAGGAGAGGTCTGTTGCGTCATGTTGGTTTCGCCCCGGCCGCCCGGGGATTGAACTTGTGCTGCAGAGGCTGAGGATAGCTTCATAGTGCTGTGCTTAACTCCTTGTGCCACGAGGGAGGCCCTAGTTTTATAGAATTTGTCAGATCTTTTTCTAAATGGCTAGTACATTTTAGCCTTCTACTGGCTTTTTATTTTTATTTTTTTAAAAGATTTATTTATTTATTTATATTTATTTATACAAGCACTGGGTACAGTCAGAAGTGCGGGAGGGTGAGAGAATTCACCAGAGCGGGGAGCAGAGCAGGCAGAAGGACTGAAGTACACTGCTGAGGGGAGCAGCAGCGGGCGGCAGGAGAGGTCTGCGCGCCATATGGGACCCTCCTCCGGTGGCCGGGGAGCAGCTGGTGATTGAACCGGCGTCGCAGAGGCTGCGGGCAGCTTCGCAACCCAGCGCTCAACCACTGTGCCACCGGGAAGGTCTACTGGCTTTTTAACTCTACCTCTTATTTTCCTGGGTGTGTTTAGTTTTAGGTCTTTTTTTCACTCTTGAATCATAAAATACATTTCTTTGGAGGAGAAATATATTTTTCTGGTGATCTCAGTGTGGGCCGGGTTCTTGTGGGCTTAGTGGACAAGCAGGATTGTGCCCTCCCCCACAGAATCTCCCCGCCTGGGATGGGGAGATAAGATGGGCGCAGACAGTGGATGAGCGGGGGCCGGTCCAGGGCGCGGTGGCGGGGCTCGTGTATGCGTGCTCCTCATTGTGTTTGGGCTGCCTGGCGCGAAGGCCCCTAGCATACCAGAGTCCTGGTGACTGTTGAAATAAATACCTTTAGAAGGAGAAGGGACTGCTGTCTAAAATGGTTAGGAAAAGTTTCATGGAAAGAATTTGGAAATCCAGCAGGCAGGGAAAATTGCAAAATGTGTAAAACGGGCAAAGCAGTGGTCAGTTAGAATAGGAACTAGCTGTAGGTGGGGAAGTGCAGGCAGGGACTCCTGGGTTTGGCTGGTGGGTAGGGTGATAGAGGGAGAGTGAGTGACGTGGACAGTAACACTTGGGGCTAGATCCTGGAAGGCCCCAAATGTCAGATTCAGATGTGTAGGCTGGTGCAGCTGATGGTGAAGGTGTTTACAGCAGGAGAGTAACAGGAACATGGGGGACTTCAGAGAGCTGACCTGCTGTGTGTAGGACGGCTAGGTTTGGGGGCAGCCTGAGGCAGAGACTGGTGGGGAGGGCGCTGTGCTGGGCAGGCAAGAGAGGACAGCCCTGGAGAGAACAGGGCATGGAGCTGGCAGGTGGGGCAGGTCCATGCGTCTGTGGGAGTGGGAGACTGGAAACCGCAAAGTGTCTGTTGCCCATTGCAAGGGTGATGGTCAGCAGCAGGGGAGGGGATGGCGTCCTGGGCTCACTGGGGGCCTGGATTTCTGTGATGTCCTACTTTTCTGCCAGGAGCACATCACATGTGTATTTACGATAATCAGTTTGGATGAGGGATATTTATGCACAATTACAACCATTTAAAGTACAGTTTAGGGTGTCACCTTGAAATTACCAGCACCATCATGTTAGAGAACATTCTCACTGCCCCAAATGTTCCTTGAACCCCTTTGTTGTCCATCCGTCCCCCCAGCTCCCCTCCCACTGCCCCCATTCCCTTTCGTCCCCGGAGCTTGCTAATGATTTCTGCAGTTGCTCGTCCCCGTCTGGAGTGCGCTCCTTCACGTCTGGCCTCTGTCACTCATCATGTTCCGGTTCCATGTTGTTGTGTGAACCAGTAGTTTGTTTTCTGGAGACTGTTTAAAAGATGCTGTTTTGCCTTCTCACCCATGCCTCCCCGTCTCCAGCTGTTCTCTCTAGCTTGGGGTGTAGTGGCTTCCTGTTGTCTGTTTTTGCTCTTACCACCCCATTTCCTGCAGCTATCAAAGTGAACCTCACAGCAAGCACGTCGCCCGTGACCACCCACTCACTATTCAAGTGTGTCCATGGTTTTGTATATGTGCTGCCGAAGCGAGCATGTGTCCATGGTTTTGCATAACAGGGTCTGCCGAGCCTGCCTGTGGTCTGGCCCCTGCCAGCCCCTCCAGGGTCACCTCCCACCCATCTCTCACCTGCTCCTGCATTTTATACTAGACTTTGAGCCTGTCCCTTTGTTTCTGGAGTGGACAGTCACCATCTGCCTATCCATACCCCAGCACCTGGGGGCTCTCCTCTTGCTTATAGGAACCTTCAGTCAACACCTGCTTCCCTCAAGACCCTGAGTCCCATGAGGTTGGGGCAGCCCTGTGCCTGTAGTAGCCAGCACATTGTTGGTTCTCACTTGACGCATGGTGAATAATGAGTCTGTGCTTTTGGAGAAAGTTCTGCTGCTGCAGCCGTGAGGCTTCATGTGTGTGAGCCGAGCCCTCTGTCTTTTCGGTGTTGGCAGGACGAGCAGCTGAGGACGCTGGTGAGGCAGTTCGGACAGCAAGACTGGAAGTTCCTGGCCAGCCACTTCCCTGTGAGTGCTGTTCCTCTGTGGCCCCTCCCCTAGGGACTGGGGTTCTGGGTGACCCCGGGCAGATCTGCTAGTGAGAAAAAAGGGAGTTCCTTACCAAGCCCCTCAGAACAAAACAACCTTCTTAGGACCTTCTTTCCCAAACCGGAATTTGAGCCGCCTTGACACAGGTTTCCCCACCCCACAGCCTCAGTGTACCTGGTGGTCTGTAGGTCTGTGACATTTGTGGCAAATGATCAGTGACATATTTGCATCTCTTCCTGCAAGTCAGGAGCATGTTGCTGCCAGTTTCTCAGCAGTGAGACCGAAACTAAGGGGAAATGGTACTTTGAGCAGCTCCACAGTGAGGCCCCTGCACAGGTGCTGGTGCCACCACATCCAGCACTTAGAGCCTCCTGGTGATGTGGGTCCCCCGCTCCCCGCCCCCAGACTGCAGGTGTTCAGTGGGGAGGGATGTGGCATGAGCCACCTTCTGACTTGTTTCCTGGGTCGCTCAGGAGCAAAGTCACCAGACCCATTTTTGCTTCGTTCCTTGTCTCCTCTTCTGTGGCATCTGAAACCTTGAGGGAAATTGAAAAAAAGCCCAGAAGCCAGGAAGGACATGGTCTTATGGAGGCTTTAGGCAGGAAGGTGGCTGCCTGCAGTGGTCCGAGCACACCCAGGCCACTCATGCCCTCTTGTAGTGAACAGGCAGCATATGTGTCCTGCCTTCTGGCCGCATGGTATGAGGGGTGGAGGGAATAAGGAAAAGCCTCAGTGGCCACAGGCTGCAGCCCTTTGAGCCCAGCGCTTAGCCAGGTCCCCAGCCTGTTGGCCGAGGAGTTCTTGTGATTCTTGTCCTCTCTCAGAACCGCACTGACCAGCAATGCCAGTACCGGTGGCTGAGAGTCTTGAACCCAGACCTTGTCAAGGGGCCCTGGACCAAAGAGGAAGACCAGAAGGTAACCACTGGGGCAGGTGCCTCCCATGCCGTGGGCTCCATCCACCCCTCAGGTCACGGGGCTGTGAGCTGCCCTTTGTGTCAGCAGGGTGTGGGAGGGAGGTTGGTGTGGGCGTCCGGCAGGTCAGGCAGTAGTGCCTCTCAGCCACAGTGAGGTCCTGGGGTGGGTGCGGTGTCCAGTCCTGCTGGCTTCACAGCAGCTTTACTCCAAGGTCATCGAGCTGGTCAAGAAGTACGGCACGAAGCAGTGGACACTGATTGCCAAGCACCTGAAGGGCCGGCTGGGGAAGCAGTGCCGTGAGCGCTGGCACAACCACCTCAACCCCGAGGTGAAGAAGTCCTGCTGGACGGAGGAGGAGGACCGCATCATCTGTGAGGCCCACAAGGTGCTGGGCAACCGCTGGGCTGAGATCGCCAAGATGCTGCCCGGGAGGTGAGCTGCCTACGTACAAGGCAGGGCGGAGCAGTGTCCCCAGAGGTGGGGCACCTGGCCTCCCAAGAGTTGGTCACACTTCTCTGGAATGGCTCCCTTTTCCCAGGGTGGCTGTCCCTGCACCCTTGGGTGGGGCGCTGGCCGGACTCAGGAATCCTTGAGCAGGCTGGGAGGAGTGCCCGAGGCCTCCCACTCGATACTGTTCACATCCTCCCACTTCTGCTCCCTGCTGCTCCCTGCTGGGTCTGTCTTCCGCGGTGGCCAGAGTTGTCTGGTGATCTCTTCTGGAGAAGGACCCGCCCTCCCGGCACCTGTGCCATTGGGGCCTGGGACTCTGTCTGAACCACTACTGGGCAGATGGGGCACCATCCTTGCCAGGGTCTGTATCTGGAGTCAACTTCCAGTTCCTAATTATCACTCTCCTAACTGTTTCCTGTCTTCTGGAAACATGTAAGGATCTCCCGCTGCTGTCTTCTATGCTGTTTTCTCCCTTGTGTGTGTTTGCCTTATTTTGCTTTATCTTCCGTCCTTTGTCACGGCTGGGAGATAAAATGCCAGATGGCATATTTCCCTGAAGTCTGAAATGTCTATTTTCCAAACCCAAACATGAGCATATCCTTTTGGCCCTTCTAACATGGGGGTCGAAGACTTGGCCTCTTCTCTGGGTGACCTGCTTGGCGCACAGGTGCCGTGCCGCCAGCCTCGCCTTGACCCGCTGTCACCCTTGCTTGGCTGCTGGGCTTTAGCCACTCTGCCCCTTGGACCCTTACCTTGCGAGCACGATCTTCCTAAGCACCTCCGCCTCCTGCCTGCTGTGTAGCCAACGTTCTCATCCTGAACTTCTCAGTGGGGTGTTAATTCCTCAGAGAAGTTTTCTCTGACCTTCCAGATCCTGGTCAGGCCCCCGATGTCCTCTGAGTGCTTGGAGTAGACTCTGCAAAGTAAGCGGCACCTGCTGTCTTACTTGCTGGTCCCGGATCCCCCTGGGGCGACTGAAGATGAAGCTCCAAAGAATGAAGCATTTTGTAGCCTGGGGGACCCCATATTGATGGGCAGTAGGGGGTGAGCAAATATTTAGGGTCAAGTTCCCCTGAAACAGAACCTGAGACACAGATTCAGGTACCCAGGATTTCTTTAAGAAAAGATTCTCGCCTGGA
The DNA here is from genome assembly GCF_014898055.3 of Talpa occidentalis. Classification (NCBI taxonomy): domain Eukaryota; kingdom Metazoa; phylum Chordata; class Mammalia; order Eulipotyphla; family Talpidae; genus Talpa; species Talpa occidentalis. The sequence continues at coordinate 95,363,749 of NW_023600993.1, forward strand.
AGGGGAGAATTGGGGAAGGATGGGGTCTCAGGTGAAATCTGATTTCCGTGGTGCTGTCCTCCCCGTGCAACCCTGCTGCCCTGTCCTGCCACCCTAACAACCTGCCACCACACTTCCCCGCCTTCTTTGCTGCTCTCAGCGTCATGCTGCTCTACATATGCCTCCTTGCTTCAGTCATGACGGGGTGTGGAGAGGTCTTCTGATCTCCAGATAGAGAAACCGAGACTCAAATAGTGAACAGTAGCAGATCCTTTGGGCCACCCCGCTCTGTCCTCTCTGGCCAGTCTTCAGTCGCGGGGAGTTGAACATGGCTTATGTTCAAGTCACCCAGCCTCAGGAGTCAGCACCCAGCTGTCTCCTTGCGGCTTCTGCATGTGCACGGTGAGTGGAAAGGGGATGACAGTCCCAGAACACCTGAGATGCATTTACCATTGGCTGCACAAGCCCTTTGCTTATTTTGCAGAGGTGAATGTAGCTGCTCCTCACCAAACGGGAGAGGTTCATCTGAAAGCTGAGACCTCAGTTCATCAGGTTGAACCCTCACCCGCAGAGGCGGCAGCTCAGGGAGGTCAGTGACCGCCCTGATGACACACAGTCCTGGTTTCCCCTGCAGGACAGACAATGCTGTGAAGAATCACTGGAACTCCACCATCAAAAGGAAGGTGGACACAGGAGGCTTCCTGAACGAGTCCAAAGACTACAAGCCCCCCGTGTACTTGCTGCTGGAGCTTGAGGACAAGGACAGTTGTCAGAGCACCCGGCCTGCCGAGGGCCAGGTGAGGGGCTGCCTACCAGAGCCCTTTCTTCTCTTTCCTGTCCACAGCTGTCAGTCCCTGCCGTAGGGTCTCTGCTTGCCAGGGCTTCTCAGCCTCATCAACAGCATCCTGCCTGTTCCCTTTCCAGGCTTTTCATCTTGAAATAATATTTAGCATACAGAAAAGATGCAGAAATACTGCAGAGAGCTCCCATATGCCCTTGACTGGACTCATTAGTTTTTAACATTTGCCAGATTTGCTTCACTTTTTTCTTCTCTACTCAGATGGCTTTTTAAAATCTAAGCCAGGCCTCCCTGGTGGCGCAAGGGGTTAATTAAGCACAGCACTATGAAGCTATCCGCAGCCTCTGCAGCATGAGTTTGATCCCTGGCTGGCCAGGGAGCTACCCACACGGTGCAGCAGACCTCTCCTGTCTCGCCCGCTGCTCCCCTCAGCAGTATATTTCAGCCAGTCTGCCTGTTCTGTTCCCCGCTCTATCTCTGGTGAATCCTCTCACCACTGCCCCCCCTCCCCCCGCCGCCGGCTTATACCCCAGTTCTTGTATGCATGCATAAATAAATCTTAAAAAAAAAAAATCCGAGCCATTTGAGAACTGGTCGCATACCTTGTGCCTCTTTCCCTTAAGACGTCAAGTGTGTGTTTCCTAAGAATAAGGGCACTCGTTTGCATGCCCACAGTGGGCTACCTCCAGACCATGGACGTTAACCTCGATTCAGGACTTCTAACCTACAGTCCAGATTCCATTTTTTTCCTGCCCATGGCCCCCCTGCTTTAGTTGACATAGCTCTTTCACCCATTCCTATCTGGAATACTCCATCAGACTGTCTTAGTCTTTCATGATACTGGTATTTTTGAAGCATAAGGTTGGATCAGTTATTTGATAGGTTTGTCAAGTTGGAGTCAAGTTTCCTTACTGTCAGATTTGGGCTGTGCGTCCGTAGCTGCATAATCTGTATCTTGAATCAAGCCCTCCAAAGGCTGTGCCATGCCCTGTGTCCCCAGGGGAGCCTCGTCGCCAGCTGGCCCCCCGCACCCCCGGCCATGAAGGAGGAGGAAAGCAGTGAGGAGGAGGCCCCCGCAGCCGCCGCTTCTCAGGAGCAGGACCCTGTCTCTGCAGAGCTGGATGGAGTGCGGACCCCAGAGCCCTTGGAGGACTTTTCCAAGCACGAGGACGAGGCGAGCTCCCCACCAGACACCAGCCTGCCCTACAAGTGGGTGGTGGAGGCCGCCAACCTCCTCATCCCTGCTGCAGAGTCCAGCCTCTCTGAAGCCCTGGACCTGATCGAGTCGGTAATGGTCACAGTGGCCCAAGGCAGACCCACCCGTGGGAGCACTGCTCATGGGTGGGCCCCCTTCTCACTCCTGAGTCCTGCTCTTTCTGGTCCCGCCCGGAACCACAGCCTGGGGACCCATGGGGTGGGGTGGGAGGGCTCCCCAGAGGAGGTGGCACCATGCTGAGTCCTCAAGGATAATGGGGAGAGGGTGTTTAAGGCCAGTAACAGCATGAAGCGCATGGGATAGTGTCCGGAGAGGGCATGAGAGGTGCTGGGGTTTGAGTGGGTTCTGACCATCAGGTGGCGTACCCCAATTTAAGGCCATGCCGCTGTGGACTCCTGTGGGGGAGCCTTGCCCACTGGGGCCATACCTCTTGCTGTGACATCCTACTCCCAGCTGCGTCAGCGAGACCTGCGGTGTGGAGGGGCTTTCAGGAGGTGATGGCAGAGGCCTGACAGCTGGGGTGTGGAGTTCAGTGGGACCAAGTCACCTTTCCACCTGGCTTCTTGCTGAGACTAATGACAGTGTTTTGAACGTCTGGAAATGCGAGGCTCTGAGCTTCACGTGCCGTCCACCTGGTGTCCTGTGAGGGGTGTCCTTTCTCAAGGTTGTAGATGAGGCTCAGAGAGGTCAAGTAGTGGCCGCAAGGTCACACAGCAAGAAAGCCTGTTGGTCTTTACCGTCATGTTGTATTTTCTACATGATAGGTGTGGAGAAGGGGAGAGAGGCTCACTTTTGTTGAGTCAGCCCCGGAGCTGAATTGGTAATTGTAGTGTCTAACATTTAAGTGTCCACTGTGTGCTAGGCTGGTTACCTACTGGCCACCTACCCTCATGCTCTTGGAGAGTCTTAGCCCTGTGAAGTGGGTGGGCTCCTCACCAGTGAGGGACTCCCCAGCTCAGTGAGGTGAAGAGGTTTGTCCAGTGTCACTCAGCAGGTGCGTGTTCTGGGCGCCACATGGGCCATGCTGTTTGGCTTGATGCTGAGGCTCTTTACAGTGACTTCCACAGCTGATGTGGGAGTTAGAGCATTTGCAGAGATACTTCCGCCTGCCCTTCTTCCTGCAGCTCCGCTCCAGGGAATCCTTGTAGAGTGTGCCTCTGGTTTGTGAAGTAGTTGTGGATTCACCCTGGGATTGGGGTTTGTAGTTGCGAGTGTGGGCCTGCCCTTAGGAATGAACAACCCCAGGCCCTTGCAGGTCCCAAGGATTGGAAATCACTGGAGGGTCTGGCTCTACTCAGGACCAGACCTCCAGGGGCCAAAGTGGAAGGTTCTGTCCAGAAACTTTTGGTGTCATTTCCTGGGCAAAAACGGGCAACCGGGTGGCACTCAGGTTTGCACTTAGAAACTTAGTGACCTTGGGCAACTCGTGCCCTCTTAGCTTATGATGGGGTGAAGGGATGCTTCCCTGGTAGGGTTGTCATGGGTGGTTGACAGCCCCATGGAGCATGGTGGGTGCTCCTACCCTCCCCAGCAGGGCCCTGTCCTTGCAGATAAAGACCCTCAGCCTCAGCTGTTCATGCCCCGGGCCTTCCACTTTGAGCAGTCTACTACAGAAATAACTGAAAATGCGGGAGGAGATTTGTAATCCAAGATGTTATTTTTTATTTTGGAAAACTAAATGTCCAACCAAAGGGGGAAATTAAGTGACATGTGGGTCTTGGAATATTTTACAGTCCTAAAAATGGTTGTCAAAGTTAAAAAAAATTTTCACCATCATTATGAATATTTGCTACTAGTAAAATTTAACTCTTAGGAATATAATTAGGCATTGTTTCCTGGTTTATAGAAATTTTAAATGAAAAAAATGCAGGATAAAGAAATAATACCTGTTAAGGTTAAAAACATGCAAAATAGTAGATATTTAGGGGCACGTGTAAGTGGTAAAAGAATAAAGGTGTGAAGATAAATAAATTAATGCATGCAGCTTCCCACCTAGGGCAGAGGGAGGGAGAAGAGAGGCAGACATGGAGCGACATGATGGGGATTTATTTCTTTGGTCTACTGATGAGCACCTGCACTTCCTTTGTGCTTTCTGTGTATCGTAAATACTTCATGGAACATTCCCTTAAATCACAGGAAGCCCCTGTCTGCACGATGTGACTTCCATTGTGTTATGGACATAGACTTGCCCATAGAAGAATTCTCAAGGAAGCATTAACGATGATGGGTCCTGGACTGTGGGGTCATCCCTGCCCTTGTGTATTTTCCTTTGATGAGTGAGTCCTGTTGTATCTGCTGGTAGAAGAGCAGAGCACTGCAGTCATCTCTAACCCCCTTCTCTGGGCAGGACCCCGATGCTTGGTGTGACCTGAGTAAGTTTGACCTCCCCGAGGAGCCATCCGCAGAGGGTAGCATCAACAACAGCCCTGTGCAGCCACAGCTGCCAGAGCAGCAGGCCCCACCCAGCCGCCAGCCTGCCTCCCAAGTGCCCAGCGTGACCGAGTACCGCCTGGACGGCCACACCATCTCTGACCTGAGCCGGAGCAGCCGGGGTGAGCTGATTCCCATCTCCCCCAGCACTGATGTGGGGGGCTTGGGCATCGGCACGCCACCCTCGGTGCTCAAGCGGCAGAAGAAGAGGCGCGTGGCCCTGTCCCCCGTCTCGGAGAACAGTGCCAGCCTGTCCTTCCTGGACTCTTGCAACAGCCTCACCCCCAAGAGCACACCTGTCAAGACCCTGCCCTTCTCGCCGTCCCAGGTGTGTAGCCTCCACTGCCTGTTGGGTTTGGCTGCGTATTCAGTGCCGGTAGGGGCTGGTTCGAGCATGCATTGGGCATGTGCTGGGGCAGAGGGATGAGCAGAACCAGGTCTGCTCCATGAAGCTTCCGTTGAAAAATGGCCTATGTAAATGTGATGAATGGAACGGAGGAGAAGCTGACACCTGTAGGTGGGTTGGGGTGGGGGGTGGGGGCCGAGGTGTCATCCAGGAGGAGTTGTTGCTTGAGCTGGGATGTAGTAGGTGATAACTGGACAGAAATGGAAAGGACGTGATGTTTGTTAAAAGAATCAACTCTTCTAAATGAGATTTGCCAGCTGTGGGGAACAAAGGTGAAGATGGTGGCCCTGCCCACGAAGACTTAGCTGGTGTGTAGGGGGCAGGCTTGGAAGGAGTTGGTCAGACTCAGTGAGGAAAGTGTGGGGATAATAAGTCACTGAGAGCATGTGACCTGGGTGCTGCTTCCTTGGGCTCCATTTGTAACATAGGAGGACTGAGGGGGAACCCTGGCTTTCCTAGAGGTCAGGGGCTCTGGCTTCCTAGGCTGGTGTGTGAGCCGGGTTTTGGGGATGGATTGGCTTGAGTAAAGGCACAGAAGTGGGGGCTGTGAATCCAGAGCTGGGAGTGACAGGTGTGGACAGGGGCCTAGCTGGGCCTTAGGTATCCCCAGGGGTTTGCCCTGCCCTGGGGCTGTGGGGAGTGGAGGGGTGGTCAGGCTCTGGGAGGCTGGACTGGAGGGGTGAGCAGAGGCTGGTCCTGGAGCCTGATGCCTCCAAACAGGAGAAGGGTGGGTGGAAGCTTTGGGTCTGCTCCCTCCTGGTGGCACATTTAGTGGCTGTGCTGTCCTCTCCTACAGAGGGATTGAGGCCTGGCCCGTGTGTTGGGGGTGACTTCTGAGCGAACCCTGGGTTACAGCTTGCTAGGACTGCCATGATAGAGTACCACACTGGGCCTCAAGGACTGACCCCGCTTCTGCAGACTCAAAAATCCAGACAGGTTGTTACTTTGTCTGGTTCCTTTGTCTTGGCAGTTTCTTAACTTCTGGAACAAGCAGGACACGCTGGAGCTGGAAAGCCCCTCCCTGACGTCCACCCCAGTGTGCAGCCAGAAGGTGGTGGTCACCACACCCCTGCACCGGGACAAGACGCCCCTGCACCAGAAGCACGCTGCGTGAGTGTTGTCCCCCACTGCTGCTGGCCTCGAGTGGGGCCCCCTCCCACTCTGGAAAAACCCTGAGGCCCTGTTTCAAGAAAGCAACCTCTTCTCTGGCCCCCTCAGCCTTCATTTTGTCAGCATAGTCTGGGAGTTCACTTGTTCTTCCTTGTCTTTAGTTTTTAGTTTGACTTTCTTATCTCAGGAATGGAGGGAGTCCAGGTCGCCAGGAAACACTAACCTTCCGGCGTTTACAAGTTTCAAGTGCAAATCCTCTGTGTTGGGTGGCAGTAGCCTTACAAGGGCCATGAGAGTACCCCGGGCTCTCGCCCGCTCTCTGGAGCCCCTATGATCTTTCCAGGTCAGGTCTTCTGGGGTCTAAGCAGGCCCCTCAGGTCAGGGCCCTCTGCAGGTGTCCGGCAGCCTCTCCTTTACGGTGATGCTGTGACTTGTGAACTCTGAACTGCCTTGTTTTCTCCGTTGTCTCTGCAAGGCAAGGCTCTCCTGCACCCCCTCCTGCTCTGTGCCCGGGGGTCTCTCACTGTGGAGGGCTCCCCTCACTTGTTATGATCTTGGGGATCACTGCCCTTCACACCCAATGTCCAGGGTCCTGAGACTCGTGGCTTCATCTGCTGCATATCAAGTCTTGGGTCAGCGGGACAGTAAACCTGCTCCCGGATGTAGGTTTTTGGACCAGAGGTTCCCTGCTTACTCTTAAATCCAGATGGTCACAGAAGGCTTTTTTTGTTTGTTTGTTTTTGTTTCCCTACCTCTTCACTCAAAAAATCTTGACATTGGAAAGAGCTACAGGCAGCAAGGGGTGTTGGAAGGGCGTGGCTCATGGACAGATAAGGCGCATTTGGGGCACCTAACTTCTCACCATGGATGCTGTCTGACTTGACAGGCAGTCGGCACGGCCTGCAGGGAGGGGGACCGTGCAGAATACTGAGAAAAAATCGCAGGCAGAGTCAACTGCAGTGGCTTCAACATGAAAACCTGCTTTTTGTGTTTAAAGAACAACAACCAGGCCCCTAGGTTTGGAGTGGAGTGAGTGTAGAGAACAGTAGCAGAGCGGGTCCCCACTTGCACCCTCTGAGCTGATTAAGAGCCTGGGGCAGGGAGGGGAGGGGTGGCCAAGAGAGGGCCATGGGGAAGGCTGCATGCGAGCCAGGTGCCCTCCTGCTGCTGAGGCCAGGCTCTAGGGGAGCAGCCGTGTCCACCCCACCCCGTCGCTAAGCCCCCCTCTGGCGCTGCAGCTTTGTGACCCCCGATCAGAAGTGCTCCATGGACAACACTCCCCACACCCCCACGCCGTTCAAGAATGCCTTGGAGAAGTACGGACCACTGAAGCCCCTGGTACGTGGGGCGGCCGGGCGGGGCCTGCGCGCCAGGTGTCATGGGGCCTCACCTGGCTCAGGGCTCCTGATTCTCCCAACTAGCCGAGGGCTCGCTGGCACCCTGATTTTTACCAGTGGGAAGTGAGGCTGCGTCACTTAGTCATTGGATGTTGCCGCCTAAGTACCAGGAAGGGAAGGGGAGGACGTGCCTCCTGGGGGTTCTCGCCTGGCGGTGTGCATGCTGCGCCCGCCCCCCAGTGCATGAGGGGGTCATGCTTTTTCCCAACTTGAGGGAAAGAGCCAGCTCCTTGGATTTAAGGGACCAGCCAGGTGTTTTAGAAACAAGTTAAAGCTGAGAGACTTAGAGAAGCACCACCTGTGAACGGTCTGTGGGCCCTGCCCCCCCACCACAACTCCCCCCAACCCCCCCCCCCCCCCGGCCACTTGGGGTTTTCATGTGAAAGCCAAAGGGAGGGGGCTTGGTCTCCCCAGTCCTGTGACGAGCTGAGTCACCAGCCAGGCACTGGTTAGCAACACCCTTTCCTGTCCGAGTTGGGGTTTGGCCTCAAGATACTGAGATGTCTGCATGCCCTCCTGACGGGCTTGGGGGGCAAGTCTGACTGCATTTGACAACTTATCAGAGTAGAGAGGGGCTTTGCGAGGGGCTTCTGAGGCGGCTGTCCTGCCCCTGCTGTGCTCCCTAGCTCTCCCTCCCCTGAAGCTGGAGAGGTTGCCTGGCGGCCCCAGACCTATGGAAAGGAAATGGAACCAGTGTGGAGGGGAATGAGGGTGAGGGAGTTTGGGCCTGGCCTGTGTGGGGTTCTCACAGCTATGATTTGGGCCAGCTCTTGCTCCTGCTGAGCTGGATGTCCCTGCAGAGGAAGCAGCTGTTGTGCAGAGCTGTGTGGGGGGTGCTGTGCGAGGGGCTGCTTCTGGCCCACGTGGCCCTCAGGGAGGTGGGGTGTTGCCTGTGTCTGGGGCAGGCAGTTAATGGCTTTGGATAATGTGTGTGGGCCATGGCACTGGGCCTTCTTTCTGATTGTCCAGGACAGTGGTGGGGGATTGGGGGCTGGGTCTGCTCCGCCATCCCCATATCCTGCAGCCAACCAGGTGCAGGGCCTCACCTGGCTCCCTACCCTGCCTCCCAGCCCCAGACCCCCCACCTGGAAGAGGACTTGAAGGAGGTGCTGCGCTCGGAGGCCGGCATTGAACTGGTCATCGAGGATGATGTGAGGCCCGAGAAGCAGAAGAGGAAGCCAGGGGTGAGCAGTGCAGAGCCGGGGATGAGGCTGTAGGAGGTGCTGGGTGTGTAGCTGCCATCCCGTGCCCTGTGCGACCCCACAGTGGTGGTTGGTGAGGTGATGTGACTCCCCCACACGGCACTAAGGGACTCTCGTCTCTTTCCTGAGGGAACCCCGTAGAGGAAGTAAGCCAGGTGGGGGACGGCCAGGCCAGGTGTGGTGGAGAGCTAGCAGGGACACCTGCGCACACAGGGTGGCTCAGTTTAGCCTGTGCCTGCTGTCCTGCCTGTGGAGCCCCCAGTAGCGGGAGACTTCAGGCCCCTCTTTTGCCAGATGCTCTCCTGGGGAGGGGCCGGTGGGGACTGCAGTGTGCCAGGATAGTGGGCAGAGCTGGGGCAGGTGGGCAGGGAGGTGCCCACGGTGCTGGGGCCTTGGAATGGAGGCCTAGAGAACCTGGCCGGTCCTCCAAGCTGGACGCTGGTTCTGTGCTGTGGCATCACTCTTGGCACACTGCTCCTTGGGGGCCGTGAGGATTAGTCCTGGGGCATCAAGGGCCCTCTGTGTCATGCCCACTCCAGCCTACTCGCAGGAGTGCAGGCGAGGGCTGGCATCCCTGCTCTGGTGCTGGCGCAGGGCCTGCTTCTGCTGGGGTTTTATTACCTGACTGCAGATGAATATTTTAGGTGTGAGGATTCTTGAAGGACTTTTCTCTGCTGTGCTGTTTGGCAGTGGTTAGAGGCTTGGGGGCTGTGCTTGGGTTGTTTGGGGTGAGGAGCATCCCTGTGTCCCTGTTGCAGCATCTGGCAGGGCACAGGGGCCAGTAGGGCCCGGGTCTTGGGCCTCACAGCCACGCCTGACTTGGAGGCTCCACTTGCAGCAGCAGGGTCCAGTTCTGTGGCTGGGCAGGCTCCGTCGTGGCGCGCTGAGCCCGTAACTGCCTCCTTCCCCCACCCCAGCTGCGGCGGAGCCCCATCAAGAAAGTCCGCAAGTCTCTGGCTCTTGACATCGTGGACGAGGATGGGAAGCTGATGATGTCCACGCTGCCCAAGGCGCTGTCCTTGGTAAGGGTCCGAGAGAAGCACCCGTCAGCCACTCTTCCCCCAGGCAGCGCCGGAGGCTCCTCTTGGCGGGGGCTGGAGTCTCCGGAGGCCTCCTGCCCCTGGAGCCCTTTATTCCTGTGGAGTGGACCCTGGAGGTAGAGGGTCCAGTGATTCCAGGTGTGGCTGGGCCCCCGCCTCGGCTTCCACAGAGAAGTTGTTCAGCAAGAGCTGCGTTACTGGGAGGTTTGAGATCTGGATCTGGGTCCCCAGCACCTTCCTTTGCATTCTGCTCTTGGGGGTGATCATGGAGTCTGTCTCAGGCATAGCCAGGTTGAGCCATATCAGCCCCAGGCCAACCTGAGGAACGGGGTGTTGCCCACATAGCCGGGGTCCCCAGAGACCACACCGATGACCCCATGCAGCCACAACGGGGTGAGCCCATCTGGCCCTGGCACTCAGTGGGGGCCAAAAGACAGGATTGCCCGGCCAGGTCTTGCTAGTATGACGGCAGCAGCACCCACAGATCTTGCAGAGGAAACCAGGGGTCCCCGCCAGGCCTGCAGGCCAGCAGGAAAATACTTAGCGAAAAGCAAAGCGTTGCAGCAGGTGCCCAGGACTTGGAGTGAGGTAGCCCTGGGTTGAGCCCTGATACTACCCTTGCTCTCTGGGGTGTGGTTTCCCTGAGCCCCCAGGGTGTTGCCTGTTGTAGAAACATCAGGCCCAACAGACTGTTGGGGGTAAGCCCTGAGCAGAGTGGGGACCCCTGGGTGCTTTGTGCAGCCCGTAGGGTGCATGCAGGCGTCTCTGGTCGTGGGTATTTCTTGCCCCAGGAGCACTCTGGTCTCTGCCTGAGCGGGGAGAACCAGCTTCCTGTACTAGGAAGCAGCTTTCTTGGGCATTCACTTGGCTCCCAGCTCTGAAACAGGCCCTGTGCAAATACTTTCAGAATCTTTATTCCTTAATCTTTAAATGGGCTTACCACCTGGAAGAAGAAACTGGGACTTTGGGGAGGTCAGTGTCCTCCCCGAGCTTAGACAGCAGGAGTCGCTGGTCTGTTGTGGCTGTGGGTGTTTCTTTTTCCCACTCAGCTCGTAGCCAAATGGTGAGACTTTGACTTGATTTTGATTTCAGCAGACAAGTGTCCCATCCAGCTCCTCCAGCCTCACCCTCTCAGGCGGCAGGGACAACAGCCTGCTCAACCAGGGCTTCCTGCAGGCCAAGCCCGAGAAGCCAGCGGCGGCGGCCCACAAGCCCCGAGGCCACTTTCCAGCCCCGGCCCCGGTGAGTGCTGGCCACGTGGCATCACCCTCGGCTACTGGCCCCGCTGACCCCATCACCTTGCGGCCTTTGCACGGGCCGTTTCCACTGCCTGAAATACTTCGGCTTCAAATCTAGTCCAGGGGCCACTTCTCAGAGGACCCGCTTGCTGGAGGATGTCCCCACTCCCCCCGCACACACCTCTTACAGGGCATAGCTCACTGGTAATGTCGTCAGCTCCATCTAGGTGCTGTGCACTGTCGTCGGGTAGGACTGGGGGTATTGGAGGGGAGGTGGCTGCATCGCCTGGTCCAGTCTCCAGCTTTAGTTCTGGAAGCCTGGAGACAGGAAGTGACTCCCGCAAGATCACCAGGCAGCTGGAGGGATGGCAAGAGCATTTTTGGCCTCTGGAGGGAGGGAGGGCGGGTCCTAGGAACGCCCTCACCCAGCCAGGCTCAGCAGCTGGGCTCATCAGGAGCACACTGTCCCACCTGGGTGGTAACCCTCCTGCCTCCTCCCAGATGACCAGCGCCTGGAAGACGGTGGCCTGCGGGGGCACCAGGGACCAGCTCTTCATGCAGGAGAAGGCGCGCCAGCTCCTGGGCCGCTTGAAGCCCAGCCACACATCGCGGACCCTCATCTTGTCCTGAGGCGCCTGGCCTGGACAGCCCATTCTCATGTTTACAGGGGGCTGGGGTGTGGAGTGTTCTGGAATTTGAGATTCACACTCGGGTGGCTGCCTGCAGGGAGCCTCCTTCAGCAGTCCTCCCAGACTGTCCAGGTGAGACAAGGGCACTTGTCCTGTCTTCAAGCAGCTGCGGGCAGTCCATGGTGCTAACAGAACAAAGCCCCCCTGGGCCTGCCCGGTCCTCTCCCCAGTACACAGGAGGCACCTTCAGCTCCTGCGCCCTGGTCAGGCCTGGCCTCACCTCAGACCCCTGCTTAGACAGGGGACTTGGCCGGTGTTCTCATTCCCGCAGCCCGTTGGTACATGTTCTTGAATAAAACTGCCTTTCTCATGTGTTGCTCTAGATTGCACCTTTCTCCCGGGCCTGGCTGTGCTTCCTACTGACGGCCTCGACCCGAAGTATGTAGGAACTGGGTCTTCATCAGTGTGCAGCTCAGGCCCAGGCCCGGACACTTTCCCTCCCAGGGGCAGTGTGGGAGCAGTTTCTCCTCTGCACCCAGTGGGTATCTGTCCCTCAAGGCTCTAGGACTCTGGCCTTTGGGTGAGGAGGGGTGTGGTGTGTCTAGGCCTTGCTTGGTCCTTGCCATGCGACTGCGCTGCCAGTGACATGGCCTCCCCCAGGCCACCCACACTCAAGGGCCTTGGCTGCTGATGTGATTGCACTTGCAGACTGGATGGGGCTTGTCCTGCTGGGCCCTGGAGGTACCTGGCTGGTAGCTGAGAAGGCCCTGAGCACTGAGGAGCAGCAGGTGGCAAGTCTGAGTTACTGACTTGGGAGTGATGGTGTAGGGAAAAGGGCGTGGCCCTAGCCCTTCTCACCTCCTGCCCTGCTGGCCCCTACAGTGACCACTGGTGGCTGTCCCTCACCTCTGGCCCTGGCAGCAGCCCCGGCTCCTTCCACAGGCCAGACTCTTTGTAAAAACACATTTGCTGTCTTAGTCGTTTTTAAGCGTAGAATTTAGTGGTGGTAGCTTATTCATGCCGTGGAACATCTCCTGTGTCCCCGCCTCAGGTCCTGCTCTGTGTTTCAATGAGTGTGGCCTCTAGGCATGTACTGTAAGAGGAGTCCTGTCATATTTGTCTTTTTGTGTCTGGCTTATTAACTTAACAGTCGCGAGTTTCCTCCCTATGGTGTCGTGTGTTGGAATTCCTTAAGGCAGGACGATATTCCATTATATATATCCACCTGTGGAGGATTCTAGGCTTGTGCTATGAATGTGGGTGTGAAAATCCTTCTTTGACATCCTGCTTTCAGCATTTTGGAAGTGGGATTGATGGGCCATGATAATCCTATATCTATCTATATATATATATTTTTTTTTTTTTGGTCGCTTATGTTTCAATTAGGTTTTTGGCATTTTCAGGAAAAATTGTGCGCTGGGCTAGGTAAGCCTTTGACATGATAGTGTGACTCTATTGCCCCCTAGTGGCTGTCAGTGTATTTGCGGCAGCAAGTCAAGTGGGCTGTTTCTGGGTCTTGGAAGATCCTTGGGGGCAGTTTTGATTTTCAGGTTCTCTCTAGAGCAGCCTCTTCCAGCAGTTGTGTGGCCTTTGCTTGAACACCTCTGCTGATGGGGAGAGGTGTTCATCTACTCAGCTGCCAGCACCACCGCTGGACAGCAATTGTGAAGAAAATGATTCTCCATCCAGAGAAAAAATTCTCCCCCTTGTAATATCAAAATAATAGTAATGATGGAGAGGCATTGGAACCTGGTTTGGGGGGAAATTGGGGACCCGGGAAAGGTTGTTGATAGGCCAGGCTTATCTTGAGAATCTGACTGCTTGGATTAGCCACTTTCACAGCAGACCTCAATGTGAATCAATTCTGTGTCCAGGATGGTTTTTTTTTTTTAATTTATTTTTGCATACAAGACCTGGGGTGCAGGCCAGAGGTGTGGGGCTAAGAAGACTCATCAAAGACGGAGCGAGGAGCAGAACAGGAGGATCTACTGAAATACACTGCTGAGGGGAGCAGTGGACAAGACAGGAGAGGCTGCTGCGCCAAGTGGATCAGCTCCCAGGCCAGGGATCGAACCTTGTCCTTGTCAGTGAAGCACTGAGACTTAACCCCTCGGCCCTGGGAGGCCCTGTTTTAGATATTTCCAGAAATGACTGGGGCTCTGCTTTAGTAATGACAGTGATTTAACCCCCAGTAAGATGCATTTTATGTTTCCACCTTTGGTCAAATGTGTTGAAAGGAAATTAAAGCTGAGTTTTGATAGGGGTTGAGAAAGAAACTCCACCTTAAGGATGAGGGGGTATCCTTTGCACATGGACCCCGACGGGGCTGTGTACTTTGGGACCGGGTGACAAGGGCAGGTAAAGAGCCCAAGTCTCCAGTGCCTTTTGGAGGGGGCCGGAGGGAGGATGTCTGTCCTCTCCAAGGAAGAGCCCCTGCACCCTGTCCGGAGAGCAGCCCAGATGTATCCAGCAGGTGCTCAGTAAATACCTGCTCCAGCATAAATCAATGTGGCAGGGAGAGGGTTCCAAGGTAGCTAGGGTCAGAGAAGAGGGGGAGGCGTTGCCCTTCTTAATGTTGATGTTTAGCTTAAATCTCCTGTGATCAGGAACACAGTCTGTGGTTTCAGATCTTTGGAAAGTGTTGTGACTCACCTTGTGGTCGAGCATTTGGCCCCTTTTGCAAATGTTCCTTATGCATCTGAAAAGAATGTGTAGTCTGCAGGCATAGTGGAGGCAAATGTGACAATCCTCTTGTTCAAATAGCCAATGTCCTGGTTTTTTGGTCTGCTGCTTTTTGTGGACCTAGATTGTACAATTGCCAATTGACACTGATACTAATATTTGAAGCCACTGAATGTTGGGGATGCGTTTTACTCAGCATTGTGCCAATAATACACAAGGTGGACTTGTATTCACTCAAAAACCCTGAGGACCCTGAACAATGCAGTCTGGGCTCAACAAGGTGGAGGAGGGACTTAGAACTGGAGCTCCCAGAACACTACTGGAGATGAGAGGGATGATGGGTTCCGGAATCTGGAGTCTTGGGGACTGTGCCTGTGGTTTGATTCTTCCCCAGGGCTTCTGGCAGCCATGGAGAAAGCTCAGACTCAATCAGATGGATGTGGATGTGAATCCCAGCTGGACTCTCAATAGTTGTGTCTCTTTCCTGCCGTGAGCCTTGGGGAGCTTGGCTACCAACTGAGAGGATTGTTCATCTTTCAGAGTCACTGTAGGGATGAGAGAACACAGTTGGGGCCGCAGATAAGATGGGCTCTTGTCACATCATTCCAGAGTGCTTTCTCCCTCCTTTCTTAGATGCAAGCTGGTGTGGGTGGCCCCATTGCAGTTGAGTTCTGAGGGGAAATTGCCACATGGGGGTAGACTTGGGACTTGAGTCCAGTCCTGGACTTGAAGGCTGCTCCTTGCAATCATCAGTTTCATAGCTGTCAGCCAGAGCAGCAAGGTGCAGCAGTTAAAAAAAGCAGGTGTGTTTGGTATAGGTTCAATTTTTAAGTCCCCATTTGCGCTGGATGAATTTTCATAAAATGTTTCTCTTTGGAGCTTACATGGGTCTCCTGGAAACAGAAGAATGTTGGGGTTTGTTTTCTGATCCAACTTTTTTTTTTAAATTTGGCTTTATTTGTTTTTTAAAGATTCATTTATTTATGTATACAAGAGCTGGCGTACAGGCCAGAGGTGTGGAGTAGGAAACAAAACAGGCAGACTGACCAAAGTACACTGCTGAGGGGAGCAGCAGGCTAGTCGGGAGAGGTCTGCTGCGCCATGTGGGTAGCTCCCTGGCCAGCCGGGGATCGAACTTGTGCTGCAGAGGCTGCTCTAGAGGCTGAGGACTGCTTCATAGATTGTCTTTACCCCTTGCGCCACCAGGGAGGCCCTGATCCAACTATCTTTTGATTGGTTAATTCATCCATTTATATTTAGGGTGATTATTGATTTGTGAGGAGATGCTACTGCTGTTTTTGTCTTTAGTTCTCTGGCTTTATTGAGGTTTTTTTTTTTTTTTTTTTTTTTTTTTGCGTGTGTGTGTGTGTGTGTGTGTGTGTGTGTGTATTTTCTGCTCTTTGAATTAGGTAGGAGGGCTCCTTTCAACCTTCCTGTAGGAGAGGTGTGCTGTGGGCAAACTCCTTCAGCTTCTGCTTGTCTGGGGAAACCTTTATTTTTCCCTGATAGCTGAAGGAAAATCTTACAGGATATCATATAAGGCTGGCAGTTTTTAATCTTCAAGTATTTTAGTACATGATTCCATTCTCTCCTTGCCAGCAGGGTTTTCTCAGAGAAGTCTGACATAGCCTGATGGGAGTACCTTTTTTCCCCTCTCTTGTCACTTTCAGTAGTTTTTGTCTTGAATTCTTGGTCATTTTACAATTGAGTGTCTTGGTGTAGGTTTCAGTACATTTAGATAACCCAGCTGTTCCTTATGGCTCAAGACTGGTGTATTCAGTTCCTTCTGCAGCTTTGGGAAGTTTTCTTCTTTCTTTGAATAAGTTCTTTGTTCCCTCCTCTCTGTTTACCTTCTGTTATATCCATCATCCTCATTGCCTTTCCAAATAGAGATGGGTAGCACTTGAAATGTTCATTTTTTTTTTTTAAATCTTTTGTATTTTTCTTTCTTCTCCGAGGGGGGCGGGGGTGGTGGTTGTGCTGTGTGTCTGTGTGTCCCTTGCCAGCGGCCGGGGAACGAACCGGCGCTGCAGAGGCTGCCATTGCGCTACCAGGGGAGGCCCCCCTCCCTGGGTCTTTTGTGCTTTAACACTTCCAAGGTCAGTGATTTGATCCTCCATTCAGTCTAGTGTGCTTCCATAGTAGATTTTTTTCCTCCTCCACTGATCTCCCTTATTTTCCTATTTAAATCTTCAATTTCTATTTTCTGTTTATTATGTTTATCATGACATTCATATTTTTCCAAATTCTCTTTGATTAGCTTTTCAGAGTTCTTTTCTATCACTTTGACTTGCTTTTCTGCATTTTCTTCCATTTCTTTGAATTTCTTTATCATGGTAATTTTAAATTCTATCTGATAGGAAGATAAAATCTTCCTTATCTCTGGTTAGATTCTGGAGAGCTCTCTTCTTGTGTCATATTCCCTTGAGGTCTCAATTTGCCATGTGGGGTGCTTTTGTCTGTCCATTTTGCTGTTTTAGATCTTAGAAATGTGAACTACTATTACCCTTCCAGCAGGAGGCACTGTGGTTTTTATAGTTTTTGGATGTTTAGCCTTTCTGAGCTTCTGTAGGTCTGTCTGAGACTTGATATTGTAGGGGCTGAATCAGTGGGTAGGGGTGCTTGGTGGGTGTCAAGCCATTGGTATGAATGCACGGGGTCTGGGGGAGAAGGGAGGCAGGCCCATGTTTGTGGCACTCCCTTTTGGGATTCTGTACCCAAGACTGCTGTCTCTGCACATTCTCAGTGAGTCTCTCAAGGTCAATACCAGTCCTGAGTGGCACAGGGGCGTGTGGCCCAGGGCACTATCCTTGTGCCTTGCACTGGGAACCTGGCCCATGGGGATCACCCCAGCTCCTCTGCATGTATTTCCCCTCAATCAGAGCCAAATGGTGGCTCCCCTTTCTGGGGCTGCTGGTGGGATGGCAGTGCTGTGGTTTATATGGCAGCCTCCCACTGCCTGCCCACAGCCTCCAGGTGTCTCTCTTCACTTACCGCTTGTTCTCTGAAGCATAATCTCCTCCATGTTCCTTCTGGCCTCATCAATTTTTCTTTGGATTTCGCCATTGTATTTTTCTATTCCAGGATCCAATCCAGGATACCAGGATACCAACCACACTGTAATACTTATACACATGTATACACACACCACACACATAAATTTACATACATATAATATTTTTAAAACTATTTCATTATGGAAGATTTCAAATTTACATAAAAGTAGAGACAAAATAAAATATATCCATCACTCAGTTTTAATGATTTTAATCCGACTACCAATTTGTTTCACTCCTACTGCAAACCAAAAAAATTAAAAAATAATAACCAAAAAAATTAAAAACTAATTTTTTCTTGGTCTTCTTGGCCTGAGTTTGCAGCGATATGTATTCTATATCACCTGCTTCCTATATGGCAGTTCTAGTTCCTGCGTTTTATTAAGTCATGGAGTTTCTAAGACTAACACCTAGAACTCTACCCCACCCCAAGAGAAGTGGTTAATACTTTGTAGAAACAGTTGAATCAAGAGTGGCAATGTTATAACTATTTTAAAAACTTGAAAAATTTATCAAAGACTTCTTTTGCTGTTTTAAAAAGTGTACGTTTTAACTTTTGGACTGAAAAATGCACATGGTCAAATGTGAAAGGTACATAGTAAAGTCCCAGCCTGCAGTCTCCTATTATTTTCCCTGGAGTCATATTTCCTAGTAACAAGGTCAGCAAATGTTTTCTGTAGGGGACCAGAGTATACATTTTAAACTATATGGGGAGACCCTGTTCTTGCATATTTTTGAAGGGAAATTTTACTCATCCACATATATAGGCATGTCTTCTCCTGCAACTATATAAAAATGGTGGCTTAATATATCTAGTGTTCCAGACTTGCCTTTATTAGTGAAACCAGGAATTGACATATCCAGCCCATAACAGGTTTTCTTAAGTAATTTTACTGGAATCTGTTTTTGTCCCCACATTGTTTGTGGCTGCTTTCATGCTACAAAGAGCTGAATGATTGCAATGGAGACCATAACCTCCAATCTAAAATATTTACTCTCTGGCCTTTTAGAGCAGAAATTGTCTGGTCTCTGAGTAATATGCCTAAGCCTTTCCATATCAGTACAGGAAGAATGCTCTTTCTTTTTCCTAGCAGTGAACTATTCCAATCACAGGGCTGCACCACAATTCATTTAATCAAATCCTCTGAATATTTAGCATTTATATTTCTGCTCAAATAATGCTGCAATGAATAACCTGGTACTTATCGCTCTTCCCACGTGTCTATACTTACAGGATAAATTCCTGGCAGTGGGATGTCCCCATCAAAGCATAGGGTATTGATAATTTTGACAATTGCCAAAATGCCCTCTGGGGAATATCAACTTACATTCTCACCCATGTTAAAAAAGTGCCTCTTTGGCCCACCTTTGCTAACAGAATATTCTTAACCCCTTTCATCTTTACCAGGCTGCTATTTGAAAGAAAAGTCTCCCAGCGTAATTGACTGTGCATGCTTTTTATTTTGCTGAGTGTACTCTCCTTTCTTGCATTTAAGAGCCATGTGTCTTTCTGCTGCTGCTGGTTTACTCTCCTGGTCTGAGGGTCTTCTGGGATGTGGTCGGGGCTGAGGGGGCGTCCTCTCTCTTTGACTCTCTTGTGTCGCTTTCACAAACAAGCTTCTGGGGAACAAAAGTCTTAAGGACAAACATGGGGTGGCAGTTGGTGCTATCAACATTCCAGGTGTCGGGGTGAGTGAGCCAGGGAGACACTGGAGGGGTGTCTCCCTTCTGCTCTGAACCCGGAAGGTTAACTTTCAGGGGGCTCAAGATGTCGTCTTCCTCCATGGTGCTCCTGTTGACGCACACAGCCTCATGCTCCTCCAGCTGCTTGATGGGGACCACGTGGCAGGCGTTGTATTTGCAGCTGGCCATCTTTTTGGCTTTCTTGGGGTTCTTTCTCCGGCAGGATGCAAGGTGGTACTGAAATCTGCTGAGTGGCACTCGGTGGTGCGGGTTGTAAGGGCAAATCTCTAAGGCTTCAGGTTCCATGAGGTGTTCTTGAAGCAGAGTAGCTTGCAGCCCCAAATCAAAAGCAAATGCCTCTCCTGGAAAAGCCCTTTGGTCAGAAGGATGCAGCTGTCCTGTGCCCAGCTTGGCCTTGGACTCTGGAGGTGAAGGTCTTGACCGCTGGTGTCCCCTACTCTCTGGGAGTGGCGAGTTAGACAAGGGACACGGTGCTGTCAGGAGCAGGTGCACAGAGAACACAGTTATCAGTGGTTGGTGAGACAGAAGCAGAAGCACCACATACAGCAGATGCGAGAGCCAGACGCGCTATAGCTCTTGTAGGGAGGCAAAGAGAGTCAGCCCTGGGCCTGTTGACTCTAAAAGGTGCACTGTGTGATGTCAGGAAGCAGTCACGGTGGGGGTCACAATGGCCCCTGAGAGTCACCCCGAGAACCTGTTGTCCCTGCTGTGGGGGCTGGGCCTGGGGGAAGCTGCCATCTACCATTAGTTGTGGTGCTGTTTGTGTCATTTAATTGTCTTTAAATATGGATGCTTCCTTGAATTCCTGATCGCTTTGGGCTTCAATCTACCAACCTTGTGTCTGGGCTTACATGGTTCACATGCCACTGCTAACTCTCTGCCCATTCTTTGGTTTATTTTGAAAGCTCTTAAGGAGCCAGTTTTAAAAATCTTTCCACTCTCACCTCCTCCATTTTGTGGTTTTGTATTACATGATAAATATACTAAATCACGTCATCTTTTATCTGTCAGTGGCTATTCAACCCATCACAACATTCCCAGGCAACTTAGCAAGTTTTAAAGTTAATGAAAGTGTTAGACTCATCCTGGGCTGTTTCTTAATTTATGCCTTTTCTGATTTATTGTATCTTAGCCTAATTTTAAGTAACTTCAGACAGTACTGCTGTTGTCATTTTACATCACCAGCGTTTGCTTAGGCTTGGCCCCCTGCGACTCCTGCCTGCTGTGTCTGTGAGTTCCCATTGGGGCACTTATTTCTTCTGGAAGTTCACCTTTTAAAGATTGCTTTATTTTTTTGTGTGTAGAAGAACTGGAGTGTTGGCCAGAGGTGTGGGAGGTGAGAGGATCACCAGAGACAGAGTGGAGAGCAGAACAGGAAGATCTACTGAAATACACTGCTGAGCGGAGCAGCGGGTGAGACAGGAGATGTCTGCTGCGCCATGTGGGTAGCTCCCTTGCCGGCCAGGGATCAAATTTGTGCTGCAGTAGCTGTGGATTGCTTCACAGTGCTAATGCTTAACCCCTTGCGCCACCAGGGAGGCCCCTACACCCTTTTTTTTTTTTCCCACAGGCATAATTCACTTTATTTCCTGGTATAAAATCTATGTGGTGGCCACAGCTGGAGCCTGGGTTCTCTGCACAGAGACTCATGTGGGTTTTCACCAAGTGGTCAGTGAATTCCTGGTAAGGAGACTTGGTGAACACAGTCTCTTTCCAGAGGTCGGGGGTGAGATAGCTGTAGGTCTTAGAGATGGCATCAAAGGTGGCCTTGGCAAAGTTGCCCAGGGTGGTGGTGCAGCCCCTGGCTGAAGTGTAGCAGTCATTGACACCGGCCATCAGCAGCAGCCTCTAGGGCACAGGCGCAGAGACTATGCCAGTGCCCCTGGGGGCGGAGATGAGGCACACCAGCACAGAGCCACAGCGGCCGATCGATGACCTTGCAAGGGATGGTCCTACACCCTTATTCTTAAAAGCTATTTTCGCCAAGTACAGTCATGCTACTTTCCTTCTTCACACTGAAGTAAGGTCCATTTTTCCCGGCTTCCATAGTTGTGGCTGAGCATTCAGAGTGCTTAGCCCGCTGCTTTGAAGGCAGTCTATTTCTTTTCATATGTCAGTTTTATTTTATTTTTATTTTTAAAGATTTATTTTTATTTATACAAGAGCTGGGGCACAGGCCAGAGTTGCGGGAGGGTGAGAGGATTCACCAGAGACAGAGCAGGGAGCAGAACAGGCAGACAGACCGAAAGCACTGCTGAGGGGAGCAGCGGGCAAGACAGGAGAGGTCTGCTCGCCATGTGGGATTCTCCCTGGCCGGTGGGGAATCGAACCAGCGCTGCAGAGGCTGCGGACAGCTTCACAGCGCTGCGCTCAACCCGCTGCGCCACCGGGGAGGCCCATTTTCATATGTCAGTTTTTTTTTTTTTAATTATTTTTTTATACAAGAACTGGGGTACAGTCTGAAGCGCGGGAGGGTGAGAGAATTCACCAGAGACAGAGCAGGGAACAGAACAGGCAGACTGACGAAATACACTGCTGAGAGGAGCAGCGGGCGTGGCAGGAGAGATCTGCTCGCTATGTGGGACCCTTGCGGGTGGCTGGGGATCGAACTGGCACTGTAGAGCCTGAGGGCAGTTTCGCAGCCCAGCGCGCAACCGCTGCGCCACCAGGGGAGGCCCTTCATATGTCAGTTTTAAAGAAATTTTCTTTATCTTTGTTTTATTTTCTCCCTGTGGATTTCTTTTTGTTAGCTCTCTGGACTCTGTGCATTATGTCTTTCATTGGTTTTGGAAAACATTTGACCATTGGCTCTTCAAACATTACTTCTACCTTATTCTCTCATGTCTGTGAAAATGATAAATGTCACTTCCATGAAATTTCATTGTCCAGAGTGAATCTGACGACCACACTGGTACAGTCAAGGAGGTACAGTCCCCTCACCTACCTGAGAGGCCTAAGCATGTCCCTGTCTAACCTTCAGAATGTCAAGAGTCCTAATGATGTCCCTGTGTCCTTGTCACCTGCCTGCATTTCCCTTTTCACACATATAGAGCATACTCCCTTCTCCCCAAGGAAGAGACCCCAAGTCCTAGCTTGGAGTGGGGGAGAAACAGTTCACTTGGGGCTTGTTGGGTTCTGGCAGGACCTTCCTCTAGACGTCTGCGAATTCGAGGGCCTCCAAAGGAGGAGTTGGGTCACTGAGCCTTCCCTCCCACCCCAGGGTTGTCTCTTGGCATACCTGGCTAAGATGGCTGCCTGGGTAAGTGGTGACTTCCACGCATGCATGTGATAGAGCATGTGAGCCTGTGACCCAGTGTGATGGGCCGATGACACTGACCCCACAGGGAGTTGGCAGGTGACTCAGCTTCTGCTCTCACCCACAAGCCCGGCTGGTGTTTGTTGGCAATGCTGACTGCTCTCTGAATTCTTAGTCCCATCGCCTTTTTCATGCTCCTAGCCTAGACTTGAGTCCTTCAGGCACTGCTAGGTCTACGATGGTGGTGATAATGAAAGCACTTCAGCCCTCATTGAAATCCACATAATGAAGACCAGGCATTAGCTGTTGCGGCTTCTTTGTGGCCAAGCACCCATTAGCGTGCAGGCGGACACTTAGTCCATTACAGAGAGAGGCGAGGCCGGGTTGCTAATGCTCCTAATGGACATCTTGCATGGTCCTCATGCCTGCAGGCTTCTCCAGCGTCTGCTCCCATCCTGGGGCCCAGGACCTGATGGGTCGCTCACTATGGCAACGAGAGGAGAGAGGGATGCAGACAGATCTGTAGGGCAGCTCTTCCCAGGCCTATTTGTACATTGTGACCAACAATGCAGATATCAGATCTGCTTCCTGCTCTTCCTCCAGGATCCTTGTGGGAGACCCACCGTCAGGTGGTGACTAAAGTGTGGAGAAGGGGAGGTCATGGAGTGTGCACAAGCAATGTTTTCTGAAAACGAAAAAGCGAGGCATGGACAGCTAAGTCAGCAGAGAGCATGAGGGGGTGGAGCCCTTGGCAGATTAGGCCCACAAGGAATCTGAATTTTTCAGGCTTGGAGAGACTTGGGATAGTGAAGCCAGTTTCTCTCTCTGGGCCAGGAGCATCCCTGCAGGGCCATCATTCATAGGTGGGAGCACACTACCTCCCCCTGTATACCCTTGGCATAGTGTGGCCTCTGTGCCCTCGGCCTGGGTGTACTCTGTAGGTTGTAGGGCTCTCCCCAGCATGCCAAACTCATGCTGTGTGCAGGCGGCCCCAGGTTGGGGATGTCCACGCCTTGTGTCTTGCATCCTGCTTCTTGCCTCTCCCTGCGTGTCCAGCAGACAGGTGAGGCAGCATAGGCAGCGGCTGATTTGTAGCATCTGCCAATTTCCCTGGTGTCAATGCTCCCACCATGGTCAACTGCAAGCTACCAATGGTTTAACAACCGGCTTGCAAAGTTGAGCTCCCACATATCAGTGCCAGTTCCATCCAACACACCCGGTCCATCCTTCACTTGGTTGGGCTCCTGGGTCTTAGATTTCAAGATAAGGTTTCCAGCAGCACACGGTCTGGGTTCTTCCGGGCTTACTGTCTCATGCAGATATTTCTGAGTTTCCTTGGACCATTTTAGCAGGCATCTAGCAGGGAGCAGTCATCTGAAAACTCCTTCACTTTTTTTTTTGAAGATTTATACATGCAAGAACTGGAGTACAGGCCAGAGGTGTGTTTGGGTGGGGGTGGGGGTGGGGATGAGAGGATTCACCAGAGACAGAGTGGGGAGCAGAACAGGCAGACTGACGAAATACACTGCTGAGGGCAGCAGCAGGCGAGACAAGAGAGGTGTGCTGCTCCATGTGGATTGCTCCCTGGCTGGCTGGGGATCAAACTCGTGTTGCTGAGGCTGCAGACAGCCTCATAGTGCTATGCTCAACCCCTTATGCCACCAGGGAGGTCCAACTTCTTCACTTTTAACCTTTCTGTGGCATCTCACTTGACAGGACTTTTCATGGACAGCATTTATTTGTGTGAGGGAAGGGAAGCCACTGACCTTTGTCGGCTCTGCCTTCTTCCCAGGAGGAGCTGCTGACCTCATTGGCCAGATTCCAGATTGATATGTCCACTTTCACTAGTAGGCGGGTCATCTCTGTGACCCTCCAGGGCTGGGTGGTGCTGTCTTCCTCTCAGATTCTGATACATCACCAAATCCTGCGCTATGTGCTGGTTTGCTACATGAAGTACTGGACACCTAGCTAGACTTGAATTTTAGAAAATTAATATTAAAGCACAAGTATGTTTCAAATGGTGCATGGCACAAACTGATACGAAAATTATTTGATGTTTATCTGGGCATCATGAACTATTACTTGCTGTGTCTGGTAATGGTGCCCTGGGGGCTCTTTTATTTTTATATATTTATTTATTTGTGCATACAACAACTGGTGTAGGCCAGATGTGCAGGAGTGAGAGGATTCATCATAGGCCGGGGGGAGAAGAACACGCAGATCTACTGAAATACACTGCTGAGTGGAGCAGCAGTTGAGACAGGCACAGTGGGCTGTGCCATGTGTGTCAGCTGTGCCATGTGTTGGGCCAGGCAATGAAGTCACATCACAATGGCTGGCAATTGCTTCATAGTGCTGAGATTTTAACCCCTGTGCCACCAGGGAGGCCCACTGGGGGCTTTTTTTATTTTTTTAAAGATTTATTTATTTATACAAGCACTGGGTACAGTGAGAAGCGCCGGAGGGTGAGAGAATTCACCAGAGCCAGAGCAGGGAGCAGAGCAGGCAGAAGGACCGAAGTACACTGCTGAGGGGAGCAGCGGGCGGCAGGAGAGGTCTGCGCGCCACGTGGGACCCTCCTCTGGTGGCCGGGGAGCAGTCAGGGATCGAACCGGCGCTGCAGAGACTGCGGGCAGCTTCGCAACCCAGTGCTCAACCGCTGCGCCACTGGGGAGGCTCTATTTTAAATACAAAATTCTTGATTTCCCATCCATATAGATTTCTTTCACCTATCTCATTGTGGGGGTGGGGTGGATACTTGGGATTTTTAGATGATTATAATCATGGTTATTCATAATAATTATTTTAACATGTTTTATATCTTTTGTTTTAATATTTATTTCTGACATTTGCAGTAAATTTCACATCTCACTATTTCCGGTCAACCCCAAATTTTTGCATTCTGGTCATTAGTTTCTATTTTCTTTGTCCTGTCTCTTCTCCTATTCTGGAATTGCTGTGCCGATCTGCCAGGCTCAAACTGCTACCACGTCGTTGGATGCTGGGTCCTCCAGGCGTGGTTTCTCCTCTTTGTCTTACTGTCCGTGAGCAGATGAGTCACCAGGGAGTAGTTCCAGATCCAAATGCCTGCCCAGTGCAGATCCATGAGCCCACCTGGGCCGTCTCATGGGTACCTGACCTGCCCCCAGCCAAGCTAAAGAGAACCTTCCTTCAACTTGATCCTGTGTGGGATATCTGTCTCACTGGACACCACCACCAGCTGTTTGCTTCCATTCACTTCTGCAAGCCAGCAGCCCGGATTCCCTCTGTCCCTCACTCTGCCCCCACATCTAATCCATCACCAAATCTTGCCACTCTTCACTTTGGAACAACTTTTGAGTCTCTCATTTTCTTCTTCCCACCCCCATCCCACTAGTCCTGGTGACCCTGTCTCTTGCCTGGTCTTAACTCATCTCCTCAAGTCCCCTCGGCCTCTTTCTAGACCAGATCCGGTGAAAAGGTTAGGAAGTCCCAATATACTGTGCCCTCCTATTAAGATCCAGGGAGGATCCCTCAGGTGCCCCAGGGCTGTGCACTGCCCGAGGGATGTCCACATCCAGTCTCACCTGGCGCCTGTTTCCCCTTGCTGCAGTCTAGCTGCACTGGCCACTTTCTGCCCTTTACAGGGGCTATGCTCTTGGCCACCACAGGACCTTGGCATATGCTGCCCTCTTCTCATCTTCTTTCTTTGAATGGTGAAACTTCTGCTTGTCCTGGGGAGCTCAGCCTCCCCCAAACTCCCTGCTGGTTAAGTCCCACTGTTCTCGGCCCTGTTGCCCATGTGCCTTCTCTTCATTGTGCATTATGACAGCTGTCACTTTTCACCATTTCAATCTGCCCATGAGTGCATGCCTCCCCCACAGACTCCATTTTACCACCAACAAATTTTTTTTTTTAAACATGGAGTGTGTCTGGTTTCAATTCCCTACTTCATCCCTAAGGCCCAGCAAAGCATCTGGTGCCTAGTGGATGCCCATGAGATATTTGTTAACTGAAGGGGGAAGTGAATGATTCAGAGCTGGTTGCAGCTGGAAGCACCATTGAAGAGCATCGCTGCTATTAACAGTGGACCTTGAGGCTGAGACCCCAGGGAAGGGGGACCCCTGAGGAGCTCAGCCTGGCCTCGGGAGTCAAATTTCAGAGTTCTGGGTGCCAAAGTGCTCTTGAAAGCCATGGTTTTTGATTGCAAGAGCCAGATGCTGGGGAGAGAACAGGGGGTTTTGTTTGCTTGGTTTTTAGTTCTCAAAGCTTGGTATGTCACACACAAAGCCAAGGGAACACGGAGCACTCAAGTTATACCATAGGCTGGAGAGAGGGGCCATGAGTTCACAGAGTGGTCAGGAGGGTGTAGATGGAAGGGATGTGGTTGGGGTTAGAGTTTCTGGGTTACCAAGAGTGAGTCTATCACCTCATCCTCCACATGATAGTAACCCCACTTAAGGTTTTAGGAATTGCAGAAGAGATTTCATAGAGATACCATCTATGGCACTCTGGGAGGGGCTGGCTAATGAAACTTGGTTTATGCTCGACCGGAGGTTTCCATGTTCAACGGTGTTACGATGAACACTTCAGGGTTACGCTTTCCTGCGCAGTAGCAGGCTGAGCATAAACATTTGACAGCCGGGATGGCGCGGAACGGCACGTCAGAACAGAGGTTGGCAGTAGTGACCAGTGTGGTCTCCAGCCACCTATAACTGAGCCAGAGAAACCCCGATATTCCCCACCCACCCGGTGATGGGGTGCTTAGGGTCCCCCAGAATGAGCTCATGATGGCTACACCACATTGGCCCCAGGACACTTGACAGAGTCCTGGCCCCCACAGATACACTTAGAGCTTTGAGCTTCATTCATTGGAGCCCAAGGAGGGTGTGTTGGAAGGAAGGAGGGGTGGGGTGGGGGCGCATGGGAAGCTCCTAATTGATCCGTCTGTTTCTGGGGCTTTTATCCAGCCTCTGGCCCTGCACAAAGGCCCTTCCTAGCTTCCCAGGGCCAGACAGCTATCAGGGATTTGAGGTGTGCCTTTGTGAGTTATATTTTGTTGTGAGTTATATTTTGCTGTGTATTTCCCTAGCACATTTTTATTGTGAGGTATCAGCTACAGGAAACTGCGTCAGGTTCACATGTACGGGTAACCCACAACTGTAACTACCTCCCAGGTTAAAGAGAACAGGAGCCCCAGGAATTCCCACCACCCCTTCCTGAGGAGAGAGAAAACTGACTTTTATAATTTATTTCCTGTTCTTTATCTTTTTACTGTCTGGGCAAGTCATTGTTTCCTTTTGTTTGTAAAATGGTAAACTTGCCTAAAAATTTTTGGTGCTCCTTGCTTCTTCCTTTTACATCTGCCCACTCGTGCCCCCACCCCCTACTTATGTAAGTGAAACTGATTTTTCCTATCTTCTGTGGGGATTCAAGTCTCTATTAAAGTGGATTATTTTACAAGGGGTCAAAAAAAAAAAAAAGGACAAGAATGGCAGCAAACCCTAAATCCTAGACTTACAGCAAGGGGAAGGGGGGGTTTCAAAACCGGAGGAAAGCGCACAAGAGACTCTGGTGATGGTTCCCGGGTGACCTGCTGGTGGGAATTTTATGGGGATTACACCTGAGGGGAGAAATCAAACATTGTACAAAAATGAACAAATCTATTAAAAAAATAAAGACAAAAGGGCCTCCCTGGTGGCGCAGCAATTGAGTGCTGGGCTGCAAGGCTGCCCGCAGCCTCTAAAGGGTCCCAAAAAAAATAAAGACAAAAGGGCACAGGGGGTTGAGTGCAGCGCTGTGAGGCTTTCCCCCTGGCTGTGCGGCGTGAGTTCGATCCCCGGCCAGCCAAGGAGCTACCCACATGGCACGGCAGACCTCTCCTGTCTCGCCCGCTGCTCCCCTCAGCAGTGTATTTCGGTCCATCTGCCTGTTCTGTTCCCAGCTCTGTCTCTGGTGAATCTTCTCACCTCCCCACCCCCCACGACTCTGGCCTGTACCCCACCTCAAAAAAAAAAAAAATAAAAAGCACTGCTTAAAAAAAGTCTTTAAAAAATAAAAACAAAAGAGTTATTTTACGTAAATACAGTCAGAGGGAAAAGATGAAGTGAAAAATAGTTCAGGTAGCCTATAGATGGGCAAAACGGCGGTGTTACCCTAAGAACGGGAGTTTGGGAAACAGACTCTGCCCCATCTGCGGAGGACAGAGCCGGCGGGCGCGCCCACCCGGGAGAGTCAGCGGTTCGAGGCTCGGCGGGTGCAGCGCCGCCGCGGCCACCAGGGGGCAGCACGGCCCCAGCTTCGGCCGCCCCGGCAGCTCCCGGACGGCCGCTCGGGCTGCAGCGCAGGGCTGGGCGCGGCGGGCCGGAGGGCTCAACCCGCCGCCTCGGCGCTGGCATTCGGATGTGTTTGGCTTTTTCCTTGTTTGGGGATCTTCAGGGTTCAGGGACACGTTCCCTTCGAAATGGCCTGGGTGCTTGTTAACAATGTAGATGGGGGTGCTCCAGGTGTGTGGGACGGGGGTGGGGCTTGCACAGCAAGGGTATGGCCTGGGGAGGTTTGAGAACCTCCACTCTGCAGGCGAGCAGAGTCTGCCAGGATCAGAGTTTGAGGGTCCTGTGTGTGCGTGTGTGCTTGGGGCGCCAGATGATGATTATTCAGAGCAAATGGGATTGACAGGTGGAGGACCTGGCTTGCATTCTATCCCCATGGCTCACCTGGATGGGGGCAAGGTGCTTATTTTATTTTTCCTCTTGCTCCCCCTCCCTCCTTCCTCTTCCTTCCTGCGCTCTTCTCCCTCTTGATCGCTCTTCTGGCATTCCTCAACCATCCGTGGGCCCTGGGCCCTCCACGTAGCCACCCACCACCCATCCGCTATAGTAATTAAACCTATTATGCATCTTTTCTAGGTGTGGGGAATAGAGGGGTGGACAAGACACTATATCCAGTTCTTGCTTTTTTGTGTGGGGGTGGGGAAGAGGGACAGAATAATCTCTTAAAAATTATAATTTTGGGGGCCTCCCTGGTGGCGCAAGGGGTTAAGATGCAGCCTATGAAACTGTCCGCAGCCTCTGCAAGCACGAGTTCGATCCCCGGCCAGGGAGCTTCCCTCAGCAGTATATTTCAGTTGATCTGCCTGTACTGTTCCCCACTCTGTCTCTGGTGAATCCTCTTACCACCACCCCCACACCTCTGGCCTGTACCCCAGTTCTAAAAAAGAAAAAAAATTGTAATTTCTGCTTTGAAGGAGGCATATGTTGTGCTGTGTGAGTGAAGAAGGCACATGTGGCAGGGGGCAAGGAATGCTTCCCTTAAGAAATTGTTTGCATTGAACACTGAAGGGTGAATGGGAGTTAACTGGGCACAGAGTCAGGGGGAAGTGTGTTTTAGGTGGAAGACTCTGCATGTGCAAAGGCCCTGAAGTCTGAACAAGCGCCACACCTTTCAGGACATGCAAAAAGGCCACAGGGAAAAAGGAGCAGAGTGGCTGACCTGGTGTTTGGGGCAGTAGGTGAGGACCAGGACCTTCAGGCTCTCAAATTTCTTTTCTTTTTTTTTTTTTTTTAATAGAGGCATGCTTTATTTATTTGTTTGCTGGTTTGTTTGTTTGTTTTGTTTATACATGCACTGGGTACAGTCAGAAGCGCGGGAGGGCAAGAGAATTCACCAGAGCCAGAGCGGGGAGCAGAACAGGCAGAAGGACCGAAGCACACTGCTGAGGGGAGCAGCGGGCGGCAGGAGAGGTCTGCGCGCCATGTGGGACCCTCCTCTGGTGGCCGGGGAGCAGCCGGGGATCGAACCGGCGCCGCAGAGGCCGCGCGCAGCTTCGCAACCCAGCGCTCAACCGCTGCGCCACCGGGGAGGCCCCTCTCAAATTTCTTATCTTCAAAGTGGGACAGTAAGGTCTGTCTTGCAAAGAGGATTAGGTGTCATGAAAAGTCCAAAACATGTATGTAACGCCCAGCAGAGACAGCAGTGTCCGCAGATGTGAATGAGCGCGGGGAGAGGGAAGCAGAGCCTGGTTGGAGTGTGAGCTCCGGGGAAGCACCCGGCTGGTGCGGGGACCAGGCTGTCTCAGTTGGCTGCAGGAACCAGCTGAGAAGCATATTTGAACCATGGTGAAAATTTCCGTTGGCATCCCTCTCTTGTTGAAATTGAAAACAAAGTGAAATTGGAGAACACACTGTTGTCTTTAACTAGGCCAAGATGACTAATTATAAGACTCATTTTCTAAAGGTTACCATATACAGACATGCAACGAGGAGGAGAGAGGAGAGTTTGGAAACCTGATTCATTCTGAAACCCCAGTGGATGGAACTCGTGTGTGGTTTCTGAGTGTAATGACTGTGAACATTCAGTCTAACTCAGCTGTCACCACAGGCGTGATACAAAACAAAATGTTTTGCATCAACCCCATAGCACATCTCGGGGGCGCTCACGCCAGGCCCCCTACGGCATCCCTGCCAATAGGAAAGCATGTGACGGGGCAGCCAGGTGGGGAGGGGAGCGCCCAGACCAACTCTGGTTTTGACTAGTGACCACATGAACGTGACTACCTCCCTCCTTTCTGTGGGCCTCAGTTTCCACACCTGGGAAATGGAGGGCGAGGCCAGACACTCTCCCAGGGGCCTCTTGTGTGTTGTTCTCCACCCCTTTACAGTCAGCGTGGTCTTAGATAGCAACTTCCCCCCTTTGGGCTTTAGTTTCCTTTTTGATCACTTCAAAGTTCCCCTAAGAGGGCTCGTTCTGTTTACTCTCCATTAGCTGCCTCTCATCTTTGAAGTCCACACTCCATTGAGGAGTCATCCTTGCTCCCTCCCTGGGGGTCAGGGCTTTAATCTGGGGATGTATGAGTTAACTGGGGTCCCATCTGGGTGTGTATGGGTCTGCTGGGGTTCAGCCTGGGTGTATACAAGGCTGCTGGGGTTCCAGCTGGAGACCTCAGCTTAGTGTGGTCCACTACTTGCAGACCAAAGGGCCCCGAGAGGCCTGGGAAACCCTTCTGAAACCACTTCCTAACTCTGGGCTGTGCAAAGAATGTTACTAATGTCAGGGCCAAACAAGGATTGGGGCTTGGGAAGGGCCAAGTGCAGGCCTGTGCGTGTGGATATACCACTTGTTTCCTTTTCACGTTGCTCCTAGGGAGGTTTCCTTATTTTTCCCTCTGGGGGCCAGTGGGGCTCAGTGACTTTCCCAAGGCCACACAACGAGTAATGGCATATTCACTCAAGCCTTTGATGCTACCCTCCCCCAGTTTTGGAAACTGATCCCACTCTCTCATTTACTCCTTACAACAAACAGGCATCAGCAGACAGCAAGTTTGAGAGGCTTCATAGGAAAACTGAGTAGTGGAGACTTTGCAGACTCCTTAGCAGGGAGTCTGGTGATTTCTCCAGCCGCCTGCACTTCTGGCCTGGGACGGAAGACACCGAGGTTTCACTGCCCGTTTGCCTGCGTGAGACTTTCCGTTTTCCGCTCCTGTGGTCAAGCGCAGTTGCGCAAGAGCCTCCTTGGGTAGCGTTGCAGCCACGTGCCTTTGCCGTTACTGTTTCTCTAAGGCATCCTCAATGGTAGTCTTGAAAACACACTTTTTGCCTTAAATGTTCAGCCAGACCAGGCGAGTGTATCTGTCTAGGAGCTCTCTGCGCCCTGACCGCCACTTGGCAACGACTAAGTAGTGGGCACCCCCAAATAGGATTGCCTGTGGGTTTATTTCCCATATCAGAGGTTATGTCTCCCGGGGGCGTCATTTTTACCAAAATGAAATGGTAGTAAAATTGAACATAAGCCGCTGTTAATTATCAGCTCTGTATTTCCAGATATAATGCATACCTTAGAGCAATCAATATAAATGGCTTAACACAAGCTGAGCTTGTTCCAACTTGGCTTATTCTAAATAGACCCTTGACACTCACTAGGGATGGACCCAAGGATGCCCTGACCGCCTCTTGGCAACAGCTAATTAGTGGGCTGTGTCTGGATCTGAACTTCGCCTAACTATAGCCCGAATCCGACCATCTTTCCAGCTATGGTCCAAAGCTGACCATCTCTCACCACTTCTGTGGAACTCCATTGTCCGGCCAGGCAGACTTGCGGCCTTGCAGCAGCCTTCTCCATGGACTGCCTCCTCTGTACATTTCTCCCTGCAGGTTACTCTCTGCACGGTTTGATCCTGTTAAAACTTGAGCCAACGCATGTCAGTGTCTGTGCACAACTCTGAAATGGTTTCCCTTGGGCTCTCCTGCTGCTCCTCCTCTTACTTACTTACTCCTCTTACTTACCTGTTCTGGCCCATCTGACCTCCAGGCTATTATTTTAAGCCCAGTCCTTTGACTTTGACCTCCAGGCCTTTGACTTGCTGCCTTCTTTGCCTGGAGATACCATGTGGTCCCATCTCTGTTGCTTTCGACTTTCTGCTCAGTAGCCATCTTCTCTTCTTGATGATTTAGGGAAAGCATCCACTTCCTTCATTCTGTCTCTGCCCCGCTCACCTTTTCATCATATTTTCCTTCCACCTGACACAGAATAAATATATTTACTGCTTTGCTCCACTAGACTTGCTCCACGAAAGCAGGGACTTTGTTCTGCTCATTCTTCCATCCTCAGGTTCAAGGCCAGTGCCTGGTGCATAGTAGGACATCAGTAACATTGAATGAATGAAGGACTGAATTCAGAAATCAACAGAGCCTTCATTTGATGAGCATTTGTGCTCAGGATGGGAACTCTGGCTGAGATTTGTGATTCACATTTTCTGATTTCCAAACTGAGTATGTATTGAATTCATTGACATGGGAGATTTGAGCTACAGTATAATTTGATCTTCTTTTTTAGTACAGAGCTCTCCTCTCTATCACTTTCTTTGATGCCGCCCCGTTTTCTTCCCATTTATTACCAACACAAGCAGTTGCATTTATTTTCAGGGCCATTTCTCACAGAAGGCAAACTTTCATCACTTTTCAGGAGTAGCCTGGGTTCACCCACAGCCTGAGAGCAGCACAGCCCTGTTAAGATGCGCTGCGTATCTGGCATAGCTCCCTTGCTGGCCTAGGTTCTCCTTCCATACCTACTACATTGAGCTTTGCTGTGCACAGGATTTGAATCCTCTCCTCAAGGGCATGACAGATGACCTCACGTCACAGTGTCGGAGGATGTCCTCCAGGTGGTTCTCATGTGCTAGGACCCCACCTCTGGGTCTCTGTCACAGGCTCTGTCTCACCAGGAGAGACAGATCTCCAGATGTTGGGGCATCAGATGGTTGGGTTTAGTCTCCTGGACTCTTGTTAGCTAAGTTTTTCACCTCGTCGCCCAGGTAGATGAAGGGAAGCCATATCCCCTGAGGTCAGGTCTGAGAACCCTGAGATAATTTTCCCTTTCCAAATTCATGATGAACTTCTCTGGCCTCCCTGTTAGGTGTTTCCTTTATTCCAGCTGTATGGGAGCTGTCGTGGGGACCACACACTCCATGGGATATAGGAATGAGCAAGAAAAGAATGTACCATCCAGAAAGATGGTGGGACTTCCACACCCCTGGAGAGTGACATGCGTGCCAGAGAGAGGCTAGGATTATAAGACTTGCTGTATCCATAAAAACAGTGTATATGGGGCCTCCCTGGTGGTACAGCGGTTGAACACTGGGTTGCGAAGCTGCTCACAGCCTCTGCAGCACCGGTTTGATCCCTGGCCGCCGGCGAGGGTCCCACATGGCGCGCAGACCTTTCCTGCTGCCTGCTGCTCCCCTCAGCAGTGTATTTCGTCCATCTGCCTATTCTGTTCCCCACTCTGGCTCTGGTGAATTCTCTCACCCTCCTGCGCTTCTGACTGTGCCCAGTGATTGTATAAATAAATAAATCTTAAAAAAAATAGTGTATATGCATAAAAATGTAAGAAAATACAGAAAAAAGTAAAAACAAAAAGATCCCACCCCATATTCCAAAAAGCCATCACTCAAATTATGTTTCTATGTGGAGTTTCTAGAGAGAGAGGTAGCCAGGACTACTTTTGTGAAATGGGATACTTTTGAAAGTAAAAATCATTCACTCCAATTGTACCTGACATTAACAGAAGAAAAGGAAATCACTGAAACCAAGAAATTTTTAAACTTCACATGAATATTACATCATTACCAATGGAACTAGTTCCTAAAAGATACCTCCAAGGTTAGCAAGCAATTAGGAAAACCAGTAGATGGAGTCATATGGTTTTTAAAAATATATATTTTATCATGAGCATAATTAATAATGATATTTTCAATGAAATACTTAATCACACTATGGACTTTTTGAGAACAACATAAAATTGTCTTAAATTAAAAGACTTGGGCTTGCTCTAGAAAAATTGTTGACTAACTTTTCCAAGTCTATTTCACACAGAGTAGTCTACAGTGAGTTCTATAAGTTATGACAAATGCAGAGGCACGTGATCACCCCACAATCAGTCAAGAGGTTGACTGTCCCACCCTCCCCAAGTTCTCGCTCTACCTGCCCCTTTGTTGTCAAACCCTCCTTCCACACCTGGAACTTGGCAGCTCCTGATCTGTTTTCTGTACATGTAGTTTTGCCTGTTCCAGAAAATCACAGAATTCAGAGAGAGGATAGCCTTTGAACTTTGGTTCTCTCACTTAACATAGTACACTTGAATTAACCACATTGTGGGTTATGTAACTTTTTCTTGCCAAGTGCCTTATATAGGTAGAGCACAGTTTGTTTATTTCCCAAAATGAAGGGCATTTGAGTTGTTTCTTGTTTGGGGTAATTATGAATAACACTGTACCAAACAATTAAGGATTTTTCTGTGGATGTAAACTTTCATTTGTCTTGGGTAAATTCCTAGGTTTGGGATTGTTGGATCTTGTGGTGAGTGAGTGTCCAAATTTATGAGAAACTTTCAAACTGTAGTGGTGGTGGTATCTCCATCAGCAAAGTGTAAGGACTCATGAGGTACTGTTTCCTTGTCAGCACTTGGCATTGTCATTGAAAAAGTTTAGTCACCCTAATAGATATGTAGTAGTATATGATTGTGGATTTAATTTGCATTTCCTTCAGAATCATGCATTTTAAAAAGACATACTCACATGTTAGGTGGTATGTGTGAACTTGTTAAAAAGAAAAGGCCATTAGCTGTCCCCATTCTCCCCCATTTCCTTTTCCTCTCCATTATTATTTTTATATTGTTAAGATTTAAAACATTTTTATTTATGTGAAACAACAATCTGAAGATTTTTTTATATAAATTCTAATTTCAGATGAATTCATTACTCATGCTCAGTCTTTTGCCATGATGTCTTCATCCCTGAGATCTTTTTTTTTAAAAAAAAGATTTATTATTTATTTATACAAGCACTGAGTACAGTCAGAAGTGCAGGAGGGTGAGAGAACTCACTAGAGCCAGAGCGGGGAGCAGAACAGACAGACTGATGGAAGTACACTGCTGAGGGGAGCAGCAGGCGTGGCAGGAGAGGTCCGCGCACCATGTGGGACCCTCGTGGGTGTCCAGGGATTGAACTGGTGCTGCAGAGGCTGTGGGCAGCTTTGAAGCCCAGTGCTCAACCACTGCGCCACCAGGGGAGGCCCATCCCTGAGATCTTTTTTTTTTTTTTTTTTTTTAATAGAGGCATGTTTTTCGTTTATTTATTTGTTTGTTTGTTTTTTGTTTATACATGCACTGGGTACAGTCAGAAGCGCGGGAGGGTGAGAGAATTCACCAGAGCCAGAGCGGGGAGCAGAGCAGGCAGAAGGACCGAAGTACACTGCTGAGGGGAGCAGCGGGCGGCAGGAGAGGTCTGCGCGCCATGTGGGACCCTCCGCTGGTGGCCGGGGAGCAGCCGGGGATCGAACCGGCGCTGCAGAGGCTGCAGGCAGCTTCGCAACCCAGCGCTCAACTGCTGCGCCACCGGGGAGGCCCCCTGAGATCTTTTTAATTTATTTCTTTATTTGCTGATTTTTATTAACAAGTAGGTCTCCCAAGAGAGATTCATAGATGTGGTATGCTCCAAGTTAGTTTACATTTGCAGATGTCTGCCTGCTGCCTTTCTACTTGAACCACAGTTTTGCAGGATAGAATGACCTTGGTTCACAGGGTTTAAATGATAGCACCATTTCCCCAAGACCTTCTGGCTTTGACAGTTGCTGTGGAAATCTCAGTCCAGTTTGATGCTTTTCCTGATTTGTAGATGATTTGTGTTTCTGCCAGCGTGCCTACAGTTTCAGTCCTCAAATGTCATTTTTCTTTTTCTAGAAACACTTCATTTCTATTTTTAGAAAGTATAAGTGTACATAGTTTAAAAAGTCAAAATGTACTCCCAGGCTTATAAGGAAAACCAACTCCCTCCCACCCACCTGTCTGCATACTTGGCAACCTCTTCCTACTCCTTTTGCTGTTTCTTTTAGTCTTATTCTGGATTTCTAAATCAAGTGGCCCATTGTGATAGCTTTCTTTTTTCCCTGTTTACAAATCCTCTACTGCCTTGCTTGTACATTCATACATTTCCTCTTCTCATCCCTCTGCTTTATTGGGTGTTTTGTTTGTTTTGTTCTTTCTCTTTTGCATTTCAAATTTCCTCTAAATATCTAGTGATCCCTGGCTGGCTGCTCACATTTAAGAGTGTGGCACTGAAAGGCTCACTGGAAGGTCTGGGTGAGGTTGGGAGGTAGGTGCTTATTAACTAGTGGGCTTTACTTTGGGGTAAAGGAGTTGGGATCAAGTTGGGCATTGGATGGCCCTAAATGTCTATCCTTCTGAGTGTTTCCACTTGGGCTAGAGGGGTCTTTTGTTCTTTTGTATCAGGGCTCTACTCTGTTCTGGGGCTAAGTAGTGAAAGGACTTCTGTCTCCTACTGTTCCATGCACATCTACATTTCATTCTGTCATTTTTATCACAGCAACTCATACTCACTCTTAGTTGATATTGATGTTCATTTTGGGACCTTGGACTCAACCTTTCCAGGGAGGTTGGGAGCAAACTGCTGACCTTCTACTGGGTGGGAGGAACCATCATCTGGCTTTGCAGGGTCAGGAAAGAGGCCTGGAATTCTAAAAGCTCAGCTAACAGACTCGGTCTCTTCTATTTTCAGTGGCCTTCAGGGACTTCAGGGACTCTGGTCGACCCAGAGTTCTGTGGTTCGGATTGCTTTTTTCTTTGCAGGTTCTATAGGTGTGTGTAGGTCTCAGTTTCTCTTTATCTGGGTCAATTACCCTCATCTACTCATTTTTTATCTTCAAAATCTTGATGACATGTCTTCTCTGCTGTCGTTTCTTCTACTGTTACATTTGATCTTGAGAATTTATCCCTTTAAAAATATTCCTTTAGTGCCAATTTAGTGGGATTTTGGAGATAGTAAAGGCATTTACTGTGGTGATCTAGCACAATTAGCCAACTGTCTCAAAAATTTATTCTTTATCCATGAACCTGAAGAACTCAATTGGGATATGTGTTGGTGATTTGCATTGTTTATCATTTTCTTTTTTTTTTCTTTCACATCAGAAGGGTAATATGCCAATGTTGTAACAAGGTTTAAGAGAGGTACATCTCACACAGCCGCGTGAACACCAAATCATCATGTTTGTTTATCATTTTCTAATCTTCAGAATCAGCTTATTTTATTGTTCGAGGGAGATTTTCTTGTGTTTTTGAATACCTTTTTTTTTTCTGATTGATTTCCTTTCATTGTCTTTCTTACAGCCTCTGTATTTCTCTAATTCACCATGCCATTTTCAGCATTTCTGTTCTTTGACATTCCTAAGTAATCTGCAAATTCTGTAATGTTTTGGTCACAATTTTCTTTCTGTAGGTCTCCTTTTGTCATGTCAAGACTTGGGACAAAGATTACACTGCGAGTCCTGCAGACCTAGTGCGCTTATGGTGACCAATGCAAGGAAAGTTACTTTGGGCTGGTCAGCCATGGGTATAACTTGGAAACCATGTTGGGTGCCAAACTGTTACAGGGCAACCCCGATATAAAACGGGTTGCCTGACTGTGGGTCCTCACCCGCATGCTTAAAAGGGACTTATTAATACTCAACTGTAGGCACACACAAAGGTTAATAAAAGGTTTGTTTATAAGGGAAGGGGAAATGAAGAAATGTACAACTCAGGGAGAAAAGAGGGAAATAAAATCTTAAATGCGTCCTACCTGTCTCCGTCGACCTGGAATCCTAATGGCATGCTGAGAGCTGGCAGAGAGCCAAGAGCTGTGAAGCCAAGAGATCCTCAAGGCCCATGTGTCTGGTTTTATTTTATTTTTTTTAAAGATTTATTTCTTTATTTATACAAGCACTGGGTATAGTCAGAAGTGCGGGAGGATGAGAGAAGTCACCAGAGCCAGAGCGGGGAACAGAACAGGCAGACTGATGAAAGACACTGCTGAGGGGAGCAGCGGGCACGGCAGGAGAGGTCTGCGTGCCATGTGGGACCCTTGCCAGCGGCCGGGGATTGAACGGCGCTGCAGAGGCTGCTGGCAGCTTTGCAGCTCAGCGCTCAACTGCTGTGCCACCAGGGGAGGCCCCTACATGTCTGGTTTTATACCAAACCTGACTGCTTAACTCCGCCCTCAGGTCCCAGCAACCCTCCCTTTGTAGTTCCCAGTGTCTTGATGGCTTTGATATGGAGTGGGGGTGGAGTCCACAAAGCCTGTGTGGATTTAGCTCAGGTCATCCTTTCCCCCAACAATTCTATTGTTAATTCATCTCACCTCTGAGTTTTTTTTCTTTACTTAATTTGTGTTCTTTTTATATAGTTTCATAATGAACACACTTAAGTGAAAATTTCCTCTGGCTTTCCTGTTATATTTCCTTCTAGACTTGGTTCTTTGCATTTTTATTGTAGTGTTGCTCGGAGTATGTTTGCATAGTTGCCACTGCTTCTGAGCTTGTGCTCAGATATTTCTACCCAGGTATTCTTTTCTCTGTTCTAGAATATAACTCTTGGGCTCATTTCTCAACATACGACAGGTTTGTTATCCTTCCCTAGCCATAGTTTGAGGTCTGGGCAGTTTGTGTTTTAAACATTTTCACTTTAACCTGGGGTTATGGAGGGATGAGGAGTGGGAGATTGGAAAAGTTTACCCAGACTGGTGGATCGGCTTTGGGAGAAATATCTGGGGTCATTCTTTTCCTCCCTTCTGAGATTTTGTCTGTAGATTATGTTAGGGTCACCCCTCATTGGGGAGAAGGATAACTTCTCTTTAGATGTCATGAAAAGTGACATCCAGCATTCTGAAGGATGGATCATGGTGAGGCACACCCTGTGGGGTAGCTGATGCCTGGGGCTGGCATGATAAGGGGGCAGGACAAGGTTCCCAAAGCCAGGAGCATCCTGGTCTCCCTGGTGGCCTCTATGAGAACAAGCAGGCAGGCCAGAGTGGGAGGCCTGTCTGGAGTTGCTGATGGTGGGGGAGGGTCCCTGTGGCTACTTTTGGAGTGTGTGCCAGGAGCAGAACCCTGCAGTTGAGAATCTGGAGGCCTCTGACCCGGAAGGTAGAGACTCGAACTCCATTATAAGTTCAAGGCATCGGGGACCATTTATTGATGTTTCTAGGGAGAAATGAGAAGGGATACGTCAATTGAATAAGATGATGTTGGTTTATTACATCCATGATGTCTTTCAAGGCTTTGAAAAATACTCTCCTTTGTCTAATTAGTCATTGTGACCGCATCTCCATGGAAACCATTATGTTTGTACTCACAATGGACACGTGTGCATCCATTAAAGGGACACAGTTGCCAAATGTATGCAGTGGGCCCTAGGGGGAGTGGCTTCTCACAGCCCAGCCGCCA
This sequence comes from Talpa occidentalis, assembly GCF_014898055.3. NCBI lineage: Eukaryota > Metazoa > Chordata > Mammalia > Eulipotyphla > Talpidae > Talpa > Talpa occidentalis. The sequence continues at coordinate 95,403,640 of NW_023600993.1, forward strand.
GGGCCTCTGCGAAAAATATTAGGAAACAAGCAAAATGGTTGTCCGTGTTCATCTCTCTGGCATCAGGGCCTGGATTTAAGGGAGAGTGAACCTGAGGAAAACCTCACACTCTCGTGCTGAGATCCCAAGGGGATAGATTATTTATTTTTTTTGAATTTGTGTCAAGGATTTTTTTTTAAACCTTTTAATTAAGGATGGGTTAAAACAGTAAGATGTTAAAAACTGGCTTAGAAGAGGATTAGGAGAGCAGACATAAGTCAGGGACGTGGAAATGAAGCTGGTTATAAATGCAAAGTTGGCTTTTTCCAAGGGGGTGAGAAGGGTGAAGCAACGGTTCAGTTTTTCATTAACAAAACAAAGCATATATATGTGTGTGTGTGTATGTATAATATATATGTACATGTGTATGTGTGTGTGTATATATGTATATATGTATGTACAAATGTGTATATATATGACCCCGTGGAGGTGGAGGGACGGATGGGTTGGCTGGGTGGGGAACTGGAACAGGGTCACTCTGCCTCCTGGGCCAGCAGGACAGTTGTAAACGGGCTCAGGAGGCTTTTGCGGGTGGGGAGGGAGGCTGAGTGGGCCCATCTGCCTGTGTTCATGTCCCTAACACCTAGCACAGGCTCAGGCTCAGGATCAGGTAAGTGCACTTGGAACTCGGGCCATGGGGGTAGGAGCTGACCCCTGTGGAATAGTCAGGGCACCCATATTACGGGACACTAACTTTGCTCTGGGGCCAGAAACCAGTCCCTCTCTCTGTCACCCCAGTGCTCCTTTTGCCTCCAACCAGAGAGCTGCCGAAGGCTGTTGTGTTCCTCCTGGCTCCTCTGACAGGCAGGGTTTCAGGACGACAAATGTCTGAGCAGACTTATCAGGTATTGACTGTGGAAATACTACAAGGAGGGAGCTTTCAGTCCCCAAAGCAAAGCAGCCAAGAGGGAAAACACTGACCCCAGGGGCACTGACTTATCTAGAAACATCACCGATCTAGACCCAGGAACAGAAGAGCCGCTATCACAGTTGTCCTCATCCATAAACTAGGGACTAGCCAGCCCTCATCATGGACGTTTTCTCACATCTTACAATTCTAATAGCCCCACTATTTCTGGCCTCTGGTCCTAGTGGGCTGGAAGTAAAGAACCGAGGGCGGCACAGTGGCACCAGCAGGAGGGAGAAGCTGAGAGCCTGCAGTGAGCGAAGCCGGAGAAACATGAACCCAGAAGAGACCAAGCATAGCGCAGCGCTGGAGCAAAACGCTCTCCACCTACCCCTGCCCGGCACAGCCACTGACCCTGTTGAGTGACAACCTCAAGCCCTGCAGGCAAAAAGTTCCTCTATCAGCAGGAGTTAGGGGGTCATGAAGTTCTAAATTCAGTTCTCCATTCGTGATGGGGCTCCCCAAAATCCCCTACCATAATGCTTCATCTCAGGGGATTGGAAAGATTAAATGAGCTCACAGGGCACATAGTAATTGCTCATTAAAAATTAGCTGCTCTTAACTGAGACAGGAATGATGGTCAACTGCATGCCAGCCTGTGAATGACTCAACAATGTGATGCGGGGAAGGAGGCAGGCCCCAAGGGAGACCTGCTGCATGGCTCCCTTTCCAGAAATCTCAAGGGTTAGGGTTAAACCAATCGGCGATGTAGAGGTCAGGATAGTGGCTTTGAGAGGTTGTGGCTCAAGGGGTTTTGCCCTTTTGTTGTAGATGAGAATAGGCCCACACACCACACCGAGAAGCTAGGCCTGTTCAATCTTCTTCTCTCCAGATGTTTTAGTTCTGGATCTGGTGCTGGATCTGGTGGACCTGGTGCTGGTTATCCAGGGGCTCAGTTGACGAAGGTCAGGGAGATGTGCACTTAAGACAGGCACACTTTTCTAAGTGTGTAGTATGCGTCAATGAAAAGTGAAAATGTCAGCTATTTCAGAGGGGGAGAGGGGCCAGGGGTAGGGAGCCCAGGAGGAGGGCCAGTGGAGGCCGGCGGAGGACTTCGGGTGCCTTGGGGGTGGGTGGAGGGTGGCCACATACATGGAAGACGTGCGACCCTGTACTTCTGGGTCATATACAGTGTTGCATGCCAATATTATATCAATAAAAATAGAATAAAAAACGTTAGCTGCTACTATTATTGTTATTAATGTCATTATGGTTTTAAATTCTTTGGGACTCAAACCCTTCGTCTGCATGATGGGGCTGATGACTCCCTTCTTGGCAGAATTATTATATAGTAATGTGCCCACAGCTCCTTCATTTATTGGTCTGTTCAATAAATATTTACTTGCTGGTGATAAAGCAGGGAGCCAAAGAGACAAAGATCAGAGGGCATCATGCAAGTGGGGGGCAGGGCGGAGAGACAGGCTAGGCTTTCACTTAAAGGGATCTTTCAACTCTGACGGTGCCCCCTGGTTTGGAAAACCAAGTCCCAGAACATATCTCCATCTCAAATGGTTAAGATGTTTGTCTGGTTTGGTTTTGAGTTGGCTCCTTATGTGATTTGCTTCGCTTGTCATGAAATCTTGGTGAGAACAAAATCAGACCAACGAAAGTTGGCGTTAGGGTTTTCTAAAAATTCTGTCTTTTCTGGAATTTCCGAGCGTGTTGAATTTCGAATTTGAGGAAACCATCCATCCATCCTGAGCTGCAGCGTTGGGGGCCGAGGGCTGGCTATCCTGGCAAAGAAATGTCTTCTCCCTCCTGCTTGGAGGAAGTTAGGTTTTCAAGCCCTGAACGCTGCAGGCAGGAAAGCGTTAAGAGAGAAATGTGCATTTCCACTGAACAAGAAAATCAACTTAGAAAAGAAATGTGTATTGGAAAATATCTATTTGCCTGCAAAATAATGTAAAAATAATGAGCTCCTATTCCCCTTTGATGTGCAGCGCACGCTTTTAAGGAAAGATTCTGCATTTCTGAGATACTGGGCCTGGCGTGTAATGAAGTGGTTGTTATGGCAACAACTTTCAAAAGCAAGTATTTTCTGAGAGATGTGCTCCACACAGCCAGCGTGAGAGAGAAAACATGAAAACAGAGACAGGGGGACGAGCTCAACAGAAGCGTCAGAGGCCGAGAGCATCGCCTTGGCCAAGGGGAAGGGAAGTGTGCCCCCTCTCCCGATGTGGCCCCTCCCCCAGCCTGGCTTTGCAAACCTGCTGGTGGAAGGAGGGGGCTCCCTGGAAGGGGTCTCTGTCAGGTATCAGAGTGGGGAGCCAGAGGGGTGAGAGGTGTGCCTCACCTGGAGATGCAGCCTGAGTCTGGGGCTCCATCCCTGGTCCTTCCCCAAGCTCCTGCCCCTCCGATCCTCCCATTAGTACCCACCTGGACCCCCTTTCCAGAGCCTGTCTTCCCTCTGCTATTCAGGACCTTCTGTCACTTAGCTCCCTGATGCCCCTGGGGGTCCTGCCCAGCATGGGAGGTGTGGCCCTGAGGGCTGGCATCCTTATCCCCTTTCCTCTTTACAACACCCCCTGGCCTAGAACAGTGCCTGGCTCAGAGGAGCTGTTCAGCCTTCATTTGTTTAGAGCTGGTCCTTCTCTGGTGGCTGCTACACCAGCCCCATCTTACAGATGAGGAAACTGAGGCTTAGTCAGAGATGGTAAGTGACCTGCCTATCCCCTGAAGTCAGGGGGTGGTGGATCTGGGGGGGCCCACACACGGTGTGGCCAGCCTGGCGGTGCCCTCAGCTTCCCAGCCTCTCTGCGCTCCTGCCGTGTCTCTGCTGGTCCTCCCCTGTGTCCCGTGAGGCCTGGCTCACAAGTCATGATGTCATGAAAAACTGCTTCTAAACTAGACCCCTGGATGTGTCAGAGTCCGGGATAGAAGTCACCTGCTTCTATCCTTTATGTGATAGCTGATGAAAATCAGAGAGGGGAAGCAACCGACCAAGGTCACACAGCAAACTCAGGATGAGGATGGAACTTGGACTTGTGTCTGAGGCTGAGGCTGAGGCTGCCTCATTTTCCCCTTATCCCCTGCCGCCACCCCAACACCCCTATATGCTGCCAAGTGCAGGGGGTGGGGAGAAGGTTAACTGTAGAGTAATATCAGGTACCAGAGTATCATAAAATTTCATTCCCACTTTAATTAGGGGAACTTTCTTTGCTTTTTAAAATAGAAGTCTTTGTTGTGTCAATTAGTTGATTGACTATCATTGGTTTCTGGGTTAGGGAAACTTGATCTGCAGTGAATGAATTTGTTTATCAGGGAAAAGGAGCCAGGGATGGAAAGGGAAATTCAATTAAGTGTCAGGCTGCTGAGTGACAGGCTGCATTTGATAGGACTTTTAGCTTAATTGCCTGTATTTCATTAAGAGATTTATTTATCAGGAGAATTCTTCATTTTAAGATCCTGGACAGTGTCTGAGTGGCTTCTGGCTATTTTTCTGCATGGATGGACCACACTAAAGTCCAAGCCCAAGATTTACCTGGGACTCAGAGGCGTTCCTGTCTCTCCTGAGATCCGCCTTGAGCCTGCCTACCTCATCCTTCCCAACACAAAGTTCAGCAAGTGCCTGCATTTCGCTGGGGAGATATGCCAGTACATTTCTCCGACTTTTTTTTAGAAAAAGATTTATTTATTTATGCATACAAGAACTGGGGTACGTGGGCAGTGTGTGTGTGGGGTGAGAGGATTCATCAGAGACAGAGTGGGGAGCAGAACAGGCAGACTGACTGAAGTACACTGCTGAGGGGAGCAGCGGGCAAGACAGGAGAGGTCTGCTGTGCCATGTGGGTCACTTCCCTGGCCAGGGATTGACCTTGTGCTGCAGTGGCTGCGGATAGCTGCATAGTGCTGAGACAAAACCCCTGCGCCACCAGGGAAGCCCCATTTCTTTGACTTTTCAAAGGGATGTGAGTCCCCAAGAAAGGAGCACTCGGCAGGCTGCCCACCTTTTGTTATTTGTTGTTGCTTCCCCTCAAAACAGGTTTAATTTCACGCACATTTGTAGAATTGCCCATGCTAGAAACAAAATATTCCTTTGCATTGACAAAAGTGACTTTCAAAATAAGTATTATTAAAAAGTCATCCCTACAAGATTTAATTTAGAGAAATGATTACTATCGATTTTTTCAAGAGTGCCATATAAGCTCAATGCATTCTACACCAAATGGGTCTTGGTGTCTGCGAGGTAAACAAATTGTATGCAAAGTGACTTATTCCAGCTAGTTTACTCTGGAATCTTCCCAGTCTTTCTTAGGAGCTGAATCGCCCATGTAAAATCTTTAATGGCTGTAGTGGGTGATCACCTGGTTTTCTAGTTGAGAAAAGTGAGGCTCAGAAAGGGCAAGAAGTTTTTCCAAGGACACACAGCCAGCAAGTGGCAAAACTAGGATGAGCATGGGTTATTCCTGCTTTTCAAGAAGCTGGATCTATGTGGGGCTTCTGGTGTTGCTGGGCTTCAAGCCTGTGGGGGCAGTTCAGCCGGCAGCCGCTTCTTTTCTTTCTGATCTATTAGGGCAGGAAAGCAGAGCGGGGAGGTCTGCCAGCACCCCCTGTGACTGCATCCTGGCTTTCCTGCTAATTATGGGCCTTGGCAAGTGCCTCGACTCTATTGGTGAACTGGGCGCAGCAAGCAGGCCTGTGTCGCTGGGCCGCTGGAAGGATCCCATGGGGTGTTCCTTGCGAAGTATGCGGAACTATACCCGGTCCATAGTAAAATGCTTAATAAATAACAGCTGTGGTGGTGGCTGTGTCTCCCAAGTCGGATTTCATGAATGAAAAAGTTCTCATTAAAAAAATAATCGAGCATTGTTCTGCGTTATGTAAACTCCCCCCTGCCCCGTCGTCCTTAGGGAGAATTAATTTTCTCCAGAAAATGGGTGGATACGATTCTAGTCCGGGATGACTATTGGTAAAGCTGGGTTTTCTCCTTCCTTGGGCTTATTTTTCCTGGTGCTCCCTGGTGCTTGAGTATTTTTATTTTCTTCTGTAGGGTCACCATTTCGTCATGGTGCTCCCTGTCTCCTTTCTTCTCCCTCCCCTCTTTGCTTCCATCCCTCTAGTGAGGAGCAGAACTGGCTTCCTCAGACTCAGAAACACCATGTGCATATCTCTCTTCACCTGCACATTCAGTGGTGTCACCGTGATGACTTGAAATCCGTCGCTGTGGGAGAATTTACATTGAAAAATTGGAGGACAGTACAACAAAGGCTTTTTGGTTTTGCTTTTGGATGGTTATTTCTCAGCGCCTTATTGCATTCATCCATCTCTCCTTCACTCATGCAGCTCTGCTTGTCCAGACACCCATCCACCAAACCGCCCCCTGTGAGTGGTCCACCAACACTTATGAAACACTGCTCGTGTGCCAGGTTTTGTACAAGATCCACAGGGAGGGCAGAATTGGCCAGAGCCTGCTCCCTGCCCTCGAGGAACTGACAGTTTAGTGCTGTGGACACCTTACATCTGTCTCACATTCAAGGACTGTCCCTGACATCACCTCATTTGAAGACCACGGTCAGTATTGTTGTCTTAGCCTAACAATTGAAAAGATTAGGGTTCAGAGAGGTTAAGTGAATTGCCTGAGGTCACACAGCTGGCTCTACATTCATGTGTTCACCTGCATGACAAGGCATGATATTCAGCTTATCAAGCTGCTCAGATCCAGCCAGAATGTCAAGGTGAAAACAGATTTTCAAACCTGTCCTTCAGAAATAAGCTTTCTTTAAAAAAAAAAAAAAAAGGCAAAGAAAGGAAAGAATAGGGAAAGTTATTTTTCCATCTTGCTTAGATGGGGACAGTTTTGAATTTATTTTTTCAGATTGAACAATCGTTCCTCAAATGGATAGTGATAGGTGATCTAAAAAATAATCTTTAAAAACGTCGCCGAGTTGGGCATTTCCTCCGGGTGACATAACTCACTGTGACAGAATGCATTTAAATTCACGGAAAAGAAATTGAAAGGAGTGCAGTGTGGAAGGTGTTCGTGTGCACTGCCAGCTTCTTAACCCTCTCCTCTCACCACCCTCACCTCTTTCCTCCTCTGCCCAGGGCCCGTGGGCTCTTCTGTCTCCCCTTACTAATTTCCACCCTCTCCAAGGCACCAAGCAGTGAACAGGCCCTTCTATGGCTGGCCTGGATGTGATGGGCTGAGAGGCCAGCGGGCGAGGGTTGGGTTCCCTATGAGCTCAGGGAAGGCTCGTTTAGGAAACTATGCTCTCTCCTCTCTCTGGGTGCTTGTCTGTTCTCCTGTATTTCTCCTCTACACAGCTGCGTGGTCAGTAGGAGTGGGCCAAGAGCAGGGGCCAGATGGAGCGCAGAGATAGCATCTCCTGTTCTACTCAGTGTCTGAGGAATCCGCACCAAGAGCTGTCCCTGCCTGGCTGGGTGGCCTCCCCACTGCAGGCTGAGCTCCAGGGTCCTGCTGGGTGGCTGGTGAGGGTCTTATGGACAGTAAGCTGTTTAAGACCATCTTGTGCCATATTTTCATTCTATTTCCTAGGCATGTCCTGTTACCTGGAGGCTCATTTCCTGCATCCTACCTGCCTCTATGGCTCTGGAGAATGTGGAGGGCAGGTGCCACTGTGAGAAAGGAAGAGCTGATGTAGGGGAGTGCCTCGGTCAGGCTTCTAGAATCAGAGCCTGAGCTGGGGATTCTCATACCAGTCAGTTGTTTATTACAGAGTCTCTTAAGAGCAGAGGAGGGAGGGAGGCAGACAGGACAGGGGAAGGTCTGAAGGAGAGGCCAGCTTCCCCCAATCCCACCAGGAGCTCTGGAGCGTGCTCTGTGTCACAAGGCTTGGCCCCCTCCTTAGGCCAGGAGGCTGGCATTTGTCCCCCTATGTCAGTCCATCGGTGGCCACTGGTTGGGGAGGGAAAGTAACCTCCTCTGTGAGGCAGATGCTGCCAGAGGCAAGTCTCTGAGGAGGGGACAGTCCTGGCCTACAGCAGCCAACACTCATTGGGAGTAGGGGGTTACAGCTTGGAAGAGGGGGTACAGCTTGGGAACCATAGCATCCACCACAGGGAGAGTGCTGACAAGACAGGAAGAGGAAGGGGAGGGGCTGTTCTACTCCTGCCCTGGTGGATTATGGGATTATGCCCTGGTGGATGGGGAACAGAGGAGAAGCAACCACGGGGGCACCCACACCCAGACCTGTCTTTCCTGACCAAGAGAGAGGCTGGGAGGCAGGGGGGCCCTTTTGAGGAGGCTTCTACTTGGCTTCCCATTGGGGATGCCAGGGGGAGACAGCTGTGCTGAAGCCCTCAGATGAGTGAGGACAGCTGTGAGAGGTTGTCAGGCAGAGGCAGCTTCAACCAGGAGCCTGTCACCAGGGCAGATGTGGTGGGAGGTCAGGGGGTGCTGTAGCTACAGCTCCTGTCAGGGGACGTGCCTGTGAAGCTGCAGTGTGGGGTGGAGTTGACAGGGGTGTTGAGACATTCAGAGGAGGCGCCCACCCTGAGGTCTGGTGGAGAACAGACCACAGACTTGGTAATGCTAACAGACTGTCTATAGGACAGGCCCTGAGGTAGAGACCAGTCATCTGTGCTCACCCATCCGAGTGTGGAATTATTATGAGGTGGTGGCTGCCCAGGCTGGGGCTGGATGTCCCAGTTAACTTTGCTCTGTGTCTGTTCACATAACGAGTCCTCGTCAACGGAATGTGAGTGAAAGTGATGTGTGTCGATCTTGGGTGGTAACTTAAGAAGTGGGGGGAGATTTTCACCCTTTATTCTTCCAGTGTCTAGAAAAAGACTGGTCTGAGAGGTGGACAGAGGGAAAAATGGGAGGAGAATCTTTTTCTTTTTTTTAATTTTTAAAAAAGATTTATTTATTTATTTATACAAGAACCGGGGTATAGGCCAGATGCTCAGGAGGGTGAGAGGATTCACCAGAGACAGAGCAGGGAACAGAACAGGCAGACTGACGAAATACACTGCTGAGGGAGCAGCAGGTGCAGCAGGAGAGGTCTGTAGCTCCATGTGGGACCCTCGCCGGCAGGCCGGGATTGAACCAGCACTGCAGAGGCTGCGGACAGCTTCACAGTGCTGCGCTCAACCGCCTGTGCCACCAGGGGAGGCCCATGGGAGGAGAATCTTTGCAAGAAGGAAAGCTGCTGGCAGACCAGAAGTAACCTCACTGGATTGTTATGTGAGCTGTGGAGAAAATCCTGTGAAGCTTGGAAGTTTGTGACAGAAGCTGGTGTTACCTTGATGATGACAGGCCTCAGCAGGTGTCTCGTGTAGCCAATAATGCCCACGTGGGCACCAGCACAGGGCCCCCTCTCTCCAGTAGCAAACATTCCCATCAAGTCCCCCCACACCCAGGTGCCATCTTGGGGAGGAGGAGGTCGGGGGAGAGACCTGGAAGATTCACTCATAAAAGAGACAGCGGCGAGAGATTGTTTAAATATTTGCTGCTCAAAGTGTGGTCCCTGAACCAGCAGCCTCAGAATCATCTGGATCTTATCAGAGTTGCAGACTCTCTGGCCCCAGCTCAGGCTTCCTGAATCAGAGTCTGCGTTTTGTTTTTTTTTTTTAAAGATTTATTTATTTATTTATACAAGCACTGGGTACAGTCAGAAGCATGGGAGGGTGAGAGAATTCACCAGAGCCAGAGCGGGGAACAGAACAGACAGACTGACGAAATACGCTGCTGAGGGGAGCAGTGGGCACGGCAGGAGAGGTCTGTCGTACCGTGTGGGACCCTTGCCTGTGGCCGGGGATCGAACCAGTGCTGCAGAGGCTGTGGGCAGCTTTGCAGCCCAGCGCTCAACTGCTGAGCCACCAGGGGAGGCCCCAGAGTCTGCATTTTAAAAAGATCTCAGGTGATTCACGTGCATATTACAAGTGGGGGAAGCTCTCCTCAGAGAAAGGTATTGCATCATGACATATGCCTCTTGGCTGGCAGAGAGCTGGAGATCCACCACTGATCCCTTCAGCTGCTCTTCTATCATGGCTTTTGTTCTTTCAATTCATCACTAGTTCTTGAATATTTACTATTTTCTTGGCAACGTCCCGGAGAAGCAAGGCAGATACAAACCCTCATGGAGCTTGCTAGCTACTGGGGGGAGGGGGCAGGTATTAAATAAAACTATACAAATAATTGCAATTGTGATGTGTCCTACAAAGGAAGATTGCAGGTGGCTGTGGAAGCATAAAATGGAACTTGACCTGGTTTCTGGGCTCGAGGACTCTTCCTAGAGGAGGCAACTTTTAGAGTGAGACAGCAGCATTCCAGGTAGAAGAAACAGCATGTACAAAGGCCCTGGGGGCAGGAAGAAGCTTGGCAATCTTGACGAATTAAGAATAATTCAACCTAGCCCTTGCTCTGAACTTGAGAAGAGTAAGTGAGAAAGATAGCGACAGGATGGTGTGGAGTGATGGAGGCAGGGGTGACACCCTGTGAGTCCTTGTAAACCCAGAGAAGGAATTTGGACTTTATCCTAAAAGCAGAAAGGCATTCTTGGAAAGGGTGTTTGTGCAGTTGGTGGCATGAATTTAGAAGTTTTATTGTCTGTATCTAAACCCAGATCAACCACTTATTGACCGTGAGAACTTGGACAAGTTACTTTGCCTCTAGGCAGCCCAATTTTCTCATCTGTAAATAAAAGAAGAATATAGTGCTTATTTCCTATCATTGGGGGATTTTTAGGATTGAATGTGTCAATCTATGCAAGCAGCTTACAACAGTAAATAGCACATAAGAATTTGCAACTTCTGTTGAAGGGTCTTAATCAGGAGAGCATTGGGATAAGATTTGGCTCCAGGGACTTGCTGTCACTCCTGCATGAGGGGGAGCTAGACCCAGAAGGGAGAATGTGAAAACAGGGGGCCCAGTTAGAGATTCTACTTGCCCAGAAATGAAATACTGGTGGTGTAGACGAGGGTGGAAGAAGTGGAGTTGAAAGAGGACTGATTAAGTGTGGACATTTGCTGGCTGTGTGCACTAGGGGTGGGGTAAGGAGGTCAGGGAGAGGTTGCGGGGAGATCAGGGATGACTGACAGCTTTTTAGTTTGGGTCTCTTGGTGGATGGAAGCACCAAGCTTCAACGGAAGTGAGTGAGTAAAATTTTGAACATGTTGAATCTGAGATGCTAGTGAATCACAAAAATGGAGATTTTGAACAGGGAGACAAGATGCAGGAGCTGCAGATAAGCATTTGGGATATTCGACACGTAGGTGGCAATGAAGACTCTGGGAAGGGATGAAGCCACTTAGAATGTATTGAGTTCAAGGAGTTTGGAGTCACGTGGGCTTGTGTTCGAATCTCCACCACATGCCAGCTGTACGGTCTCAGGAGGGTTCTTTTGTTTCTGATCTGAAAAATGAGGATAATTATACCTACACCAAAGAGTTGTTGTGGGATGTGGATGAGATAACGTGTGTAAGGCACCTGGCACTGAACTCACTATTAATCACTTTCCTTCTAGCTCCCTTTCCTCATTCATCACATGCATTTGTTTTCTACCTTTGAAGCATCCTACACTCAGAGTGCCCCCCTGAAGACCTGCTTGCACCTGTTGCTCAGGTGTGAGTCCAAAGCCTTCAATGTCCACAATGAAACATGGTGGCACCAGCCAGGGCTGCCATGTACAAGGAGAGTAAATCAAATCACGACATGAATGCTGGCCTCTGAGTTGATGAGAACTTCATTCAAATCTCATCTCTGCCTCTCAACTGCTTGGGACCTCAGGTAAGTTCCTGCACCTTCCAGAACCTCGGGCACTTCATCTGCAAGTGGAGGACTTAGGGGCTACTGCTCTGTGTTACTTGGCTAGGGCTGCTCTAACACACAGTGTTAGGGGTGATGGTGGCTTGAAACAGCAAACATTTACCTACCTTCAGTCCTGGGGGCTGGAAGTCTGAAATCAAGATGTCGGCAGAGTCATACTCCTCTGAGACTCTGGTGGAATCCTTCCCAGCCTCTTCCCAGCTACGCTGTCTGCCAGCCATCCTTGGCATTTCTGGTCTTGCAGCTGCATCGCCTTTGTCTCTGCTTCTATCTTTTGGGTGTGTCTCCATATCTCTTCTAAGGACACTGGTCATATTGGGTTAAGTACCAGCCACTTTACTCCAGTGTGCACCCATCTCAACCAATCACATCTGCAAGGACCCTAGTTCCTGGGGCTAGAACTGCAGCACATCTTATTGGAGGAACATAATGGGTTGCAACCCATAGCATACTCATCTTTTTAAAATCTGAATTTATAGAGAGTGAGGAAAATAATCTCCACTGAGAGCTGGGGAGTGTTAATTATTATTTTTGCATGTTGTTGAAAAGAGTTTTCTGACTGCAGAAGTACATGTTCTCTCTGTTAATTATGATCTCCCTGTGGCAGGTAATCATTGCAGGCAAAAATGTCTCTTATTGCAAAAACAAACAGAAAGGTAATAACTGGCCCCTGCTAACCTGGGGAGATGTCTGTGGTGAATTGGAAAATTCAAGAATCATTCAAGAATCTATTAAATGAATGATACTAAAAATGACTTAGGTTATGGAAAAGAAATGAAATAACATTACTTTCCCATATTAACATTCAAATAATAGGCTTAATTTCAACCTCCAGATTGCCATAAATTTAAATTATTTATGTGCTCTATTTTTATGTTGACAAATGCTATCCTGGTTAAAAAAATTCAGACTTTTTCTCCCTCTTTTAGGCAAACTTTCTAGGAGTAGGTAGTACAGGAAATGCCACAGTAAATGGGGGAGGAAATTTGCCCACAGGATCAGGAATGGATGCAATTTTCCCTGTCCCCACTTGTAGCCCACCAACATCTCAGCTGCCTTGGACTACAACTCCCAGCATCCCATGAACCAGACTTCCTGAATGGGGAGGCTGGGAAGGAGGAAGGAGCTAGGAGGATAGTGTGTATATACACATGTATATATACATATACTTACACACATATATACACATGTACACATATATATATTACATATAAAATAGATGTGTGTACACTGAGGTAGAGTGGAGGAAGCAAAGATACATGGAGAGGCTACACCTGGGACTTTGGCACTTTGGCAGGCAGGTAAGATGGTGGCAGTCATCTTGATCTCATGGTGGATTAAATGGTACCTTGTAAATTTCAGGTCTCTCCTTCTGTCCCCACTCTGTGGGACCTGCCTGACCCCTTTTTCACGGTTCCCACTGTAACAGGGTGGTCCCCAGGAAAGGGGGGCACCCTTCCTGCCCCACCCAAGGGAGGGTGGAGCTGAGCAGGAAGAGGAGAAGCAGCAGAAGAGACTAAGGAAGGAAGCAGGATGGAGCCAGGAGACCTGGAGGAGGCGCGTGGAGCCTAGAGACACGTGAAGAAACTGTGCTTGTCTTTTGGTCGTGGACTGGGTAACACAGATGTGGGTGAGACCCGTGGGGAGGTGACCATGGCAGCTTTTATTTTGATGTTGATTTTGCTCTTTTCCTTCCGGCCTTGTCTGGTAGTTTCTGACCCTTTTCTGTGGGTCCCCACTGGAAGATGCTTTAGACTTGTGGCAGGCTTTGGGGCCTTGCTCTGGGCCAATCCCATATGGATGGACTTTTACCCACGAGGGGACGGGTAACTTTGGGTGTTTCATTTAGAAACTAGACTCTTGGCCTTACCTGTATTGTTTCCTAGTTTTATTAAAGTTCCTTCCCATTAAAGTCTCCTATGTTTTGTGTTGATGCGGCGGATGGCAGAACCCATTTAGAATAGGCAGGTTTGCGGGGTTTGGGCTGCCCCTCTCCCTGTCCTATAACAGATTTGGCCAGTAAGACCCATTTGCGTACCCTAGCAGAGGCAGAGCAGAACACCTTTGCCCTCCTCTCCAGGGATAAACCACTACTCTGATGGAGAGAGATGGTGAAGTGAGGTCCCTTATGGTCAGCTCCATTAAAAATGTGCCTACTGGGGCCTCCCCAGTGGCGCAGTGGTTGAGCGCTGGGTTGCGAAGCTGCCTGCGGCCTCTGCGGCGCCGGTTCGATCCCCGGCTGCTCCCCGGCCACAGGAGGAGGGTCCCACATGGCGCTCAGACCTCTCCTGCCGCCCGCTGCTCCCCTCATCAGTGTACTTCGGTCCTTCTGCCTGCTCTGCTCCCCACTCTGGCTCTGGTGAATTCTCTCACCCTCCTGTGCTTCTGACTGTACCCAGTGCTTATAAAAATAAATAAAAATAAATCTTAAAAAAAAAAAATTTGAGCCCAAATGGGTTGAAAATCTCATGTTCACATAAAAGTTTTCACACAAGGATTTACAGCAGCTCTCTTCATAATTGCCTGGACTTGGAAGCCACCAAGGAGCTTTCCAGTAGGTGAATGATTGCCTGTGGTTCATCCAGGCAATAGAATATTATTCAAGTGTTTAAAGAAAAAGGAAGCAATCGAGTCATAAGAAGTTATGGAGAAAGCTTGAATCCGTGCTGCTAGGTGGAAAAAGCCAGTCAGAGAAGACAAGGCATAGTGTGGTTCCAGCTATGTGACATTTGGGCCGAAGCATGACTATGAGGGATGAGAAATGATCAGCAGATGCCGGGGATTCGGGAGGGTGGAAGATGAGGTGAATAGATATGAGCACTGGCACATTTTTAGGGCAGGGAAATTATTTTGTCCGATACTTTAACGGAGGGTACATGACATCAGGCATTTGTCAAAACCCAGAGAATCTACAACACAAAGAGTGAACTCAAAGTTGTGGACTTTAGTCATTAGCCTAAAACTGTTCTAAAATAAAGTATATTGGTCAAAACCAACCAACCAACCAACCAACCAACCAGCCAACCCACCCACTCACCCTATGGGAGAGTCACTAATTTAGGGAGGCTCCTGCAGTCTAAGGAATTTCCTTTGTGAAGCAGAAGATACCAGCACCACCGGATGCAGCAATTTGCATCTGGGTGGGGGTGTCAACCAATTTCACCGCTGTGTAAATGGCGGCAGCTTTGAATGCACACCAGGCGAGAGACAGCTCCACATTGGTCCAGACAAATGTGTGAGTGACCCTGCCTCTTGGCAAATGTGGAGCCATATCAGGATGCTGTTTGCAGCTGTTGGTAATTTTTGAGAATCTCAGCAGATGGTGCCAGGCAAGGCCAGGACTGGGGTGAAGCAAAGGAGACACTGGCCTGGGGCACATGACTGAAGTAAATTTGCAAAAACCCTCAGTAATCAAGATAGATAATATTTTAATGCAATGTTTAAAAAAATGAAAATCAATACAAAACCCTGAAAATCATGGTGAGCAAAATATCAAAACTTGAACTAATGGGATCTGACTTGCATGACTGGGCCTTAGTCATCTCACCCTGATCTTGGCTTTGTCAGATTCTGTCTTTTACTTCCGGTTTTTATTTATTATATTGCAGTAACATTGGATCGCACCCTCCAGATGTATGTCATGACACCACAGCCACCACCAGGGCGCCCATAGTCTCCACCCTAGAAGATGGGGCCTCCTCCACACATTAAAAAAATTTTTTTTTAAAGATATATTTATTTATACAAGAACTGGGGTACAGGCCAGATGTGCAGGAGGGTGAGAGGATTCACCAGAGACAGAGCGGGGAACAGAACAGGCAGAGTGACTGAAATACACAGCTGAGGGGAGCAGCAGGCGAGACAGGAGACGTCTGCTGCGCCGTGTGGGTTGCTCTGTGGCCGGCGGGGATTGAACTGGTGCTGCAGATGCTGCGGACGGCCTCACAGCGCTACGTTCAACCTCCTGTGCCACCAGGGAGGCCCTAAAATTTTTTTTTGATATTTTATTCATTGTAAGTCTCTTTGCATTACTTTTTTGCACCTGGTTCAAATTTAGTGTCCAGGGACATTGGCTTACCTGCCACACTCTAGTTCTGGTCAGGCTCTGGTACCTCTCAATGACTAAGTTAATATGTGCATTTAATAATTATTATCTGCTATGCCATTCCCCCATGAGCAAGATAGTTTGCCCCATTAGTGAAAATCTTCCTCCTTCTGGGGCCAGACCCCCTATGCTAGGCCCCCAGTCGCACACTCAACACCCAGCCATCCTGGGGGGTCCCCAAGGTTCCAGCGGCCAATGTCTCTACCAAGTCTCAGTGAGGGACCCTGGTGCCCTTCTGCTTAGTTTGGCCCTTATTTGCAAGAGGAGAAACAATTCGTCCTTATCAGAAGAGACACTTATTCTGGATTTCCATTTCCATCAGGCCCTGGCAGGATCGCCATCCACAAGCTTGCTACACATGTC
Source organism: Talpa occidentalis (assembly GCF_014898055.3). Taxonomy (NCBI): domain Eukaryota; kingdom Metazoa; phylum Chordata; class Mammalia; order Eulipotyphla; family Talpidae; genus Talpa; species Talpa occidentalis. Next base: position 95,419,783 of record NW_023600993.1, read on the forward strand.
TTCACAGCCTCAGTATTCCCTCTGGCCACAGCAAGACCAGTGGGGCATGAGCTGGTGCTCTTGGGATTTGCTATTTTTACTGCATGGACACAGAAGCAGCCATCCTGGAGGAGGGGACATGGCCTGTGGGAGACTTAGCTCTGTCTCCTGAAAGGCTGGGGTGTTCATCTGCAGGATGCACTGTGAGCTCTGAAATAGTAACTGGGGTCTGGACTTTGTCTCCCACAGCTGGGGACTAAGGTCCTCTGCCTTGACTTGAGAGACCCTGAATCAGAGCTGGGGCCACTGCTTGCCCAAGTCTTGTTTCCCTACCTACCCATCCAGCACCCCCAACTGTGGCCCTGTGGTGGCATCCACTAGTTTTCCCTATCTTCTTTCTCTGGCAGCTAGGCAGAGCCTCCAGCCTTTGGGGAACAGCCTGGACTCTAGCTCTAAAGTGGGGGACCTCAGAACCAGGCATTTTGCTAGCCTCATGGTATTCTTGCTTTCCAACCAGAAACCCGATAACCAGATCCTTCATGACCCACAGTTAGACCTGAGTGCAGGGTTTCATGTGCGGGAGCACAAGTCATGAACTGCACAATTCCAGAGGGCCCCATCTGAAGGATTAAGTGTGAATGGTGCCCTTACAGCTGGGCAATGCAGCAACCTGCCTGAGCAGCCAGGCATGAGATGCCCTCGCTCTTGGGGAACTTGTACCAATATACTTACAGGAAGGGGAGTTACTGGTGCTTGCGATCACGGTGGTAATAATAACAAAAATAACATTTCTTCAATGCGTTAAAGCATTATGCTAAGCCTTCTGCATATATAATTTCAGTTAATCCCCATAACAACCCAGTTCGGTGAAATCAGGATTATCCCCTTTTTATAGATGGGGAAGCTGAGACTTAGTGCGGTTGGATAACTTGCCCAGTTTGAAAAAATATGGAGCCTGGATTTGAACCCAGGGAGTCTAACTCCCAACTTTTGCTCTGAAACATGATCCAACTCCAACTTCTTTATTTCCAGACCAAGAACTGGAGCAGCTGAAGAAGAACCCAAGGCCTTGCCAGGCTCTCAAACACAGTGCAGGGGAACGAGATCAGCAGTAAGCAAATGTGGGTCAGAGTGGTGCTCCACCATTTTCCAGGGTGACTTTGGCCCCACCCTACAATCCTCACGCATCTGTTACCCCAGGGGCTTGTGAGGGCTAACAGATAAGAGACGGCACCCTACTAGATGTCCAGCACTGCTGGACTTCACACACGTGTCCTTATCAAGTCCTCACAACAGATCTCGGGGGCCCCTTCTGCACGGGACCCTGACTTGCAGTGACATCCAGTGTGTGGGAAAGAGCTTTCAAAGTGCCAATATTCTGAGCATACATGTTCAAGGGCAGGAACAACTATTGTTAAGTGATGCTGCCCCCACCTGCACCCCCTCTCTGTGAGGGACGCCTCACTCTGCCTCACACTTAACCCTGCCAGGCACTGCTTTCACTTCCAGAGCAGGGCACTGAGGCTCAAAGATGTGAAATCACTTTGTCCGGGGCATGAAGGTAAGATCGTGGAGCTGGTTTTTCACTTGAGGCAGGCTGACTCAGAGCCCCACGCTGGACGTCAAGGGGCGACGTGTCCAATGGCCTCTCCGAGTGGCCCTACTTCTCAGGGCCCTGCCCACTCCCTATCTTCATCTGGGATGGGGCAGTCAGATGACTCCTGCATTCTGAAGTCGAGAGACTCAAGAGTAGGCAGCCACTGTCCTGAGCTGCCGCACCTGTGTGATCTGTCCCGGTTCCTCCTGTGGACGGTGATCCAGAAAATCGGGCACACTATGGGTGCTGGAGAGGCCAGATCTGCCCCCTATTGGAACAAGAGCTTGGGCACAAGGAGAAGGCGCTCAGAGGCTGACCTTTTCCTCTGCTGTTGACAAGAGCTTCTTTCCTGATGTCGTCTTCGTTTGGGGCCATTGAGAGGGAAGAATGATGCTATAAAAAGACTAGCTTCCAAGGCAGGCCGTCAAGGCGCCTCTTTGTTTGCTGGCTTCTCCTCCTGCATTTTAAACAATGGTCTTTGCAGTGTTCGCACCATGCGCTGAGAGACCCCCAGCCCCCATGTGGCCTGCAAAGCCCTGGCTGACCCCTGTACACCTTGACGGGTGGGGATACTGAGGTACATGGGTGTGTGACAGGTTTGGATAAGAGAGTGAGTGGCAGTGGGGGTGGGGACAGGTGCATTCACAGGGCTGTTAGTCATGCAAATGGGGATCAGCTTAAGATTTATTTTATTTATTTATGCATACAAGAGCTGGGGTGTAGGCCAGAGGCCAGGGCAGGAGGAGGCAGGGGATGAGAGGAGTCACCAGAGACAGAGGGGGAGAAGAACTGGCAGATCTACTGAAATACACTGCTGAGGGGAGCAGCGGGCAAAGCAGGAGAGGTCCATGTGGGTCACCTCCCTGGCCGGGGATTGAACTCATGCTGCAGAGACTGTGGATAGCTTCACAGTGCTCAGACTTAACCAAGTGCGCCACCAGGGAGGCCCCTGGGGATTCTTTCAAATCCGTGTTTAGATGGAGGGGAGTAAAAAAATTATCAAAGGCTGTCCTCCCTGGTGGCACAGCGGGTTGAGCGCCGCGCTGTGAAGCTGTCCGCAACCTCTGCAGTGTGGGTGGGTTCAATTCCCGGCCGGCCAGGGAGATACCCACATGGCGTGGCAGACCTCTCCTGTCTCGCCCACTGCTCCCCTCAGCAGTGTATTTCAATCCGTCTGCCTGTTCTGCTCCCCACTCTGTCTCTGGTGAGTCCTCTCACCCTCCCACGCCTCTGGTCTGTACCCCAGCTCTTGTATAAATAAATGAATCTTTAAAAAAAAAAATTCATCAAAGGCACCCAACGCAGGGACCAAGGCTGACCTTCAGTTCTGAGAGCTGCGGGATGGGGAGAATGTGGGATGAGGAGTTCGATGGGATGAGAAGATGGTGGGGTGAGAAGTTTGTGGGGTGAGGAGCCTGTGGGTGAGAAGCATTGTGGGCCATGAGAGTGTGGGTTGAGGAGAGTGTGGGGAGTAAGGAGCATTGTGGAGTGAGGAGGTGGGGGGGTATGTTCTGGTTTAAGCAGCAGCAGCTGGGGCTTGTGCTCTGCACTTACTCACCCTGTGACCCCAGGGGTCACCTTCCCCCTGCTTGGAGGTGACCTTGGGAGGAACAGCTTTGGGGCAGTAGGAACCTGGAACTTGGTGCTGTTGCAGGACACAGTATGCTCGAGACCCCCATTAGGTGGTGAGGGCACAAGCCGTGGGGTTCAGACCCCCATTAGGTGGTGAGGGCACAAGCCGTGGGGTTCAAGGGCGAGTTCTGGATTGGAGGCACAGAAGTGAGACTCTTAGACACATCAGCCTTTTAAAGTCTTTTGAAAATCACTGTCAAATTCCTTTTCAGAAAGGTTCATACATTAAGGCTCTCTTTAAAGAATATGGAAATTCCCAAACATGAGGCATTAACTTTTAAAATTCCATACCAATTTGATAGGCAGAAAGTGATGTTTCAATATTTTAATTTGCATAACTTGAATTTCCAGTAAGGTTAATGTCTTCGTGTTTGGGGGCCTTTCTATTTCATCTCCTGTGAGTTGCATGATGATGTCTTTTTAAAAAGTGGGTGGGAATAGAAGCCTCTGAATCATATACAGAGTTGTAAACGACGCTACCCCAAGAAAAAGAAAAAAGAAAAATAAAATAACAATAGGAAAAGGCAAGCTGTCCTTTTCATATTGATGTAGAAGAAATTTTAGAGATTCTGAGTTTTTGTTATGTGACCGTTTTTCTGAATTCTAATTTTTTTGTGTGGTGCTTTCTGATACAGTGAAGGTCGGTGTAATAATGTAGTCAAGTGTATCAATCTTTTCCTTTCTGAGGTCTGCTGTTTTCTCCCTTGACTTGGAAAGGCATTCATCTCCTCCTATCTACCAAATATTAATCTATATTTTATTCTAGCTTTTTATAGTTCAATTAGAATAATAACTCCCTGATTCATCTGAAATTTATTTTGATGTATGGTGAGAGGCCCTGAATTTTTTCCAGCCTCAAATTGTTAATGAACCCCGCATCACTTAGTGAGCGCTCCCCAACATTCCCCATTAATTTCAAAGCCACTTTCACAGATGCTAAATTCTTGCAGACCGAGGCCTGTTTCTAGGCTTTTAATTTTTCTATAGCTATGTCTATTTTTCTGCACTGTTTTAATTATTGTAATTTTACAACTTACTTAATATCTGGTAGCTAAAAGCCATTATTTATTTGTATTTTTGGGAATTTTTTCTTTAGCATTTAACTTTCATTTTTCTATTCAAACTTTAGAGGAACACTTTTAAGTTCCAGAAAGTTTCCAGTCAAGTTATAATCGCAGTTCCACGAAGCTTACATGTTACTTTGAGAGGAATCAAGAGCTCTGTAATAATTGCCTCCCGCCCTTGAGGGCGGCGTGCTCTGAACACGCAGGGTTTCTTCCATAACAGTGTCCTGTGTCTTCAACTATGAATGCTTGTGTCTTCATTATTTTACTCCTGGGTAAAAAAATATAAAATCTCCCTGCCTCTCCCTTCTCCCCTCTCTGTGACTCTCACCCGGGAGCACTTTGCTCTTCAGGGGACTTTCGACAAAGCTTCAAAATCATTTTAGTTGTCACCACTGGGGAGCAAAACTGCTGGCATCTGGCAGGGACAGGCCAATGATGCTGGGGTACATCCTGCAGCGCCAGGGCAGCCCCATACAGGGAGCCCCAAACATCAGCAGTGCTGAGGCTGAGCTGCATGCTTGCCAGGGGCATCTCCTCCACCCAGCCCTCCTGCGGGTGCGGAGTATTTTGAGGAGTAACAGAGGTGAGTCTGGTACCATAAGGGCTGCCCTGGCTCCAGGGCACCCTCCCAGCTGCCTGGATGCGCAGCTTCCCCGAGAGGCTGCACCCCTGTCTGGTGGGGGCCAAGGCAGTGGGTTCAGGTCCTCACCATGGCCCGTACCTCTGTCATCAGCCCGGCGGGTCTTCAGGAGGAAGACCTGGGAGGCGTGGGAGGAAACCCATGTTTCCTTTTAAATTAACCCCGGGGAATTGTCAAGTCACCCCTCTGGTGACAGAAATCAGAGAAGCGGTTGGCCAGCTGGAGGTACAGGGTGGACCAGCACGGGCAGGCGGGAACTTTCTGGGGTTACCTTGGCACACTGGGTCTGTAGTCAGATGGGGAGTTTACCACAGGACATTTCATTTCTTAAAAATCAAGAACATGTGGCACATATACACAGTGGAATATTATTCAGCAATCAAAAAAGATAAACTCATGCCATTCGCAGCAACGTGGATGGAGCTGGAAGGAATGATGCTCAGTGAAATAAGCCAGAAGGAAAAAGAAAAATATCGGATGGTTTCACTTACAGCAGGAATATAGGGGAACCAAGTAAGACATTGGGGGGGGGAAATATTAACAGTACAAAACACAGCAAAGCAAAAACAGGCAATTATAAATCAGAGACATTCTGCAGGGGAGGAGGAGGGAGAGGGGTCAGAGGGAGGGAGGGGGCAGCACAGTGTGATGGTGCCCTAGTGCACTGGGGAAGGAAACTCTATGGGGACTACACCTGAGGGGGTGGGGGGGAGCAAATATTGTTTAAAAATGAACAATGATGTAAAAAAAAAATTAAAAAAAAATCAAGGTGTAGGGCCTCCCTGGTGGCGCAGGGGTTAAAGTCTCAGCACTATCAAGCTATCACCAGCCACTGTGGCCTGAGTTCGATCCCCAGCCAGGGAAGTGACCCACATGGCACAGCAGACCTCTCCTGTCTCGCCCACTGCATCCCTCAGCAGTGGATCAGCCTGTTCTGCTCCCCACTCTGTCTCTGGTGACTCCTCTCACCTCCCACACCTCTGGCCTGCACCCTAGTTCTGGTATGCACAAGTAAATAAAATAAATCTTAAAAAAAAATCCAGGAGCAACTGTAACAGAAGCCCATTCCCCTGCCTCTCCCCAAGACAAGCCAGTGGCCTGAAGTTGGTATCTTTCGCATCCATATTTTTGTATTTTTTCCAATCAGTGCAGTTTAGTATGTTTTAATTTTATTTTTTAACCCAATTGATTGGTGTGTTTTTAAACATTACATTTAAAGTACTACACTGTGTATATCATCCTGCCTTCTTTTAAAAAAGGCAAATGAGTATTTTCTTTATGTGTGCTTAAACTTACAAACTATAAGCCAACTACTCAAATGGGTATTATTATCTTCAGCATGCAGCAGCCACACAAGACAATTTTGTAAAGTATTAACGAAAAAATTAGAGGTCGTAGAGAAACACAGAACAGGGGGCAGAGGTGGCCAGTCCAGCCCAGCTTAGCTTTGCCCTTTACCTTAACAATCGAGATCTTTAACCAGCCTCTGGACCTCAGAAAATAATAATCCTTCATTACACAGCTTTGTGCTTTTACTTCCTATTCTGAGGTTACATTCTAGATCCTCAAGATAATCAAGCAAGCATCACATCCAGTTATCTGCAGCAGAGACGCCATTTATGACGCTCTCCAGTACAGTCAAGCCCACCAAAACCTCTGCTCACACTCCCCTCAACTCCCCCCACCCCAAATCAACACAAGGGCTTATTGAGAAGCAGGATATGAAGGCAGAGAGATAGAGCTCTAAAGGAAGAAAATCCCAGGAGAAGTAACAGACTTTTGCAAGGATGCAATAATTTTCTTCAGACCCATAAACCTCAGGCATTGGTGAAGCGTCCCTAGAATTAGATGCTTCAAGACAAGGTGGGTTTGGGGGACAAACTGAATCCACACTCAAGTTGCAGAGTTGAGGGAGAGGGAAAAAGACCAAAGCCCCAGGCATAAGTATCTATGTGGAAGAGCTTCGAGAAATATGAAGCTCTCTAGCTGTGAAAGTATCCAAACAAAAGGGGATGGGGTGATGTGACCCCTAAAGTCACAGGAGCCAACCAGCCTAATCTAGCAAAAACTGCCTTTTCTTTTCCACTTAATTAGTTTTATATCTAAAACTAATTTTTTTTGTACTTATTTATTTTCCCCCAAACTATTTTACTGAGGTTTACATCTTTGTATCTGCTCTGGAGGTTATAGGTTCAAATCTCTATAAATGTACACTTTCATACCCTACCAAGTGCCAGTGCACCCCTCAATACCCCCTTCTCCCCTCACCACCTAAATTCATTCTAACTGCTCTGTCTTATGGGACTGTGTGTGTTCCCTTTTATTATTGGACGTTTAGGGGGTTTCCAATTGTTCTTGTTACAATGCTTCAGTGCACAGTCCTGCTTGTATCTGTGTATTTATTTTGTAACAGTCAGAATGTTGTATTTTCAGCAGGTTCTCTTGATTTCTGTAGAAAGACAATATTATCATGGACTAAAAATGATACTTTTGTCTCTCCCTCTCTCTCCTACAGTTATGATTCATCTCTATTTCTGGACCTTTTATATTGCTTAGACTTTTAGAACAATGGTAAACAGAAGGGAGAATTGGGGGCCATCCTTGTTTTGTTCTTGACATTAATGAGGTGGCATCTTGAGTTTCATTGTTAAGGATGATGTGGATTTTTTTAAGGATTTATTTTTATTTATGCATACAAGAACTGGGTTATAGGCCAGAGGTGTGTGTGTGGGGGGTCGGGGAGGAGGCGGGGCGCGAGAGGATTCACCAGAGACAGAGTGGGGAACAGAACCGGCAGATCTACTGAAATGCACTGCTGAGGGGAGCAGCGGGCGAGTCAGGAGAGGTCTGCTGCACCATGTGGGTAGCTCCCTGGCCGGGGATCGAACTCATTGCAGTGGCTGGCCCTGATGAGGATTTTTGGTTTGAGATAGATAGTATTTATCATGCTAAGGTGTTATCTTTTTTTATCTGCATTTATTAGGAATTAGAATCACAAATAAATGAATATTATGGACTAATTTCAATATTATTATGACATATTTTTGCTTATTCAAATTATGACAGTAATAGACTTCTAGTATTGAAACAACCTTGCTGTTTCGGGACTTATTCTTCTTCTAATCTCTTGCAAGGTTATCTTTGCTTTAATTTTGTTTAGTATTTTTGCATATACAGCATTAAGCGTGATTAGCCTGCCATTCTTCTCGGCCATATGTGAAGCCATTTTTACAAAGTTTTCCCTTTCCTGACAGTCCATCAGTGAGGTATCATTTACATACAGTCAGATGCAAAAATCGCAAGTGTACAACTTAGCAAATTTTGACAAAGAGAAACACCCCAGGAACCATCACCCAGATCAAGTTATGCGGTGTTTTCAGGTCCCAGCAAGTTTGCTGTGGCTCCTGACAGGCAACCCTTCACCCGCACTCCCAGTTACCACTTCTCTCATTTTTATCATTAGATATTAGTTCTATCTGTCCTTGAACTTCTTATCAATGGGATCACGTAGTTTGTATTCCTCTGTGTCTGGCTTCTTTCATTTAACATAATGTTTTTGAGATTCATCTAAAGCATTATATCAATGGTTTTGCTAGCTTTATAAAATGAGCTGATAAGTTTTACATCTTTTTTCATGCCCAGAAGGGGCCTATGTTACACGGAAATTATTAGTTCTGTGAAAGGTTGAAGTAATGAACCCGTGAAATCATCTGGGGCTAGAAGCAAGCCATTTTAGGAGGCAATACTTTGATAACTTCCTTTAGATTTTTTTGGTCTATTCAGGGAGCCTGATTATTCTTGAGGCAATTTTCGTATGCTAGTTTTTCCAGAAAAGAATCCATTTTATTGAGTTTATTTATTTATTTATTTATTTCTTATTGTGGTGACATTTGTTTACCACATTGTATATGATGTAGAGGTAAAGGATCATACCACACCCCATTTCACTGAGGTTTTGAAAGTATTAGCATAAAAACCTCATGGCGTTTTAAAATCCATAGTTTTCCTTTTTGTATTTATAACATTCATGCTTCCTCTAACAATGGAAACAAGGCTGTTTCATGAACTAATTCAAAATTTTATCTCCTCAAACTACTGCTTTTTAAAATATTAGGATGACTAATCAATAATGTTTGCTTCAGCTATATTGTTCAGATTTCTTGCTGCAATTACTGTATTCTTTTTTTTTTTTAAAGATTTATTTATTTATGCATACAAGAGCTGGGGTACAGGCCAGAGATGCGGGGGTTGGGGGTGAGAGGATTCGCCAGAAACAGTGTGGGGAACAGAACAGGCAGACTGACTGAAATACACTGCTGAGGGGAGCAGCGGGTGAGTGAGGAGAGGTCTGCTGCGCCATGTGGTTTACTCCCCGGCCAGGCCCGGGGATCGAACTCGTGCTACAGAGGCTGCGAATTGCTTTAAAGTGCGGTGCTTAACCCCTTGCGCCACCAGGGAGGCCCCGCAATTACTGTATTCTTTTTCTAAAATCAAATTATTTGAGTGAATATTTGTTTCACCTACTTCCATGCTTTTCTGATTAACTATAAAGGCTTGTAAAGTTTTGAATTTACCTACGAATCAGCTTTGACTCAGTCCATAAGATTTCCTGTGTAATTTTCTCTTTTTTATTGTTTTAAAATAGATTGTTTCCAGTTTTGATTTTTCTTCAAATGTTATCCAAGAGAGCCCTTATAAATATGTCAGGTTTTTTGGTTTGTGTGTTAGGGAAGAAGTATTATTATTTCTAATTCCCTGCTACTTTTTTTTTTTTTTAAAGATTTATTTATTTGGGCCTCCCCGGTGGCACAGCAGTTGAGCACTGGGTTGCGAAGCTGCCCGCAGACTCTGCAGCGCCGGTTTGATCCCTGGCGGCCGGGGGAGGGTCCCACATGGCGCACAGACCTCTCCTGCCGCCTGCTGCTCCCCTCAGCAGTGTCCTTCCTCGGTCTGCCTGTTCTGTTCCCCGCTCTGGCTCCGGTGAATTCTCTCACCCTCCGGTGCTTCTGACTGTACCCAGTGTGTTTTAACTGGGTACATTGTTTGTCTTAATGAAACCAAAGTTCTGAGGAGAACTCTGAGTAAGCAACCAGGGGCTCTGTGGAAGCAGGACAAGAAAAGGCCATCTAGAAGCTGTTTACATGGATGGATGAAGTTTTATCCAAAGTTTTGGCTCTGGATAATGTGAATGATTTTCATGAAATGGAATAAAAATTTAAATACTGTGTATGTATTTATTATTTAAAAACAACAATTGGACTCGCTTTTTCTTTCCTCATGACAAGATTATTTTGATGGTCCCAAATCTTGTTAAGATTTAATCTGAGTTGTTCTGCTAGTAAAAGCAAATTGATAGCATTTAGTGCTTTTGTTTTTGTTTTTAAATATTTATTTTTATTTATGCAAGTACTGGGGTACAGGCCAGATGCACGGGAGGATGAGAGGATTCACCAGAGGCAGAGCGGGGAACAGAACAGGCAGACTGACGAAGAAATACACTGCTGAGGGGAGCAGCGGGGGAGTCAGGAGAGGTCTGCTGCGCCATGTGTGTTGCTCCCTGGCTGGCCAGGGATTGAACTCATGCTGCAGAGGCTGTGGATTGCTTCATAGTGCTGTGCTTAATCCCTTGTACCACCAGGGAGGCCCTGCCCCAGCTTCTTGAAGGAAGAGTAGTGCTCCATATTCCCAGTAGGGAATACAGAATGGAAACTCAGGTGGAAAAGGACTTGAGGGCCCTTAAGAAGCCAAAAGGAGGCTAATGTGACTGGAACCAAAACTAAAAGGGTCAGCAAGAGCCCTGGGGATCAAGCTCTGCACACCTTGGTGAGGATATGGGGTTCATAGACCAGTGAAGAGCGGGACGGTGGTGAGACTTAGCTTAAAGTCCTGAAAGATTTTTATCATTGCTTTGTGGAGACAGATTCCAGAGGGCAAGGTACCTGAAAGAGGAAACTAGAGAGGATCTGTCTCCATGGTTCAAGCTTAATTCATCTTCTAAAATGTAACAGCAATATTTTATGTAATGTGAGTGTGCATATAATAAATACAGCATCTGATTCCCCAAACCTCTGTGATGTGGGGAGTAATTCATATTTATCCAGGATTTGACATTTTCTAACATGCTTAGATTACCTCCTCTGATGCTTATATTCCCAGGGCTCACTCCTTTGCAATTCAGGCTCTAATAAAAATCAATCTACTTTTAGTTCTTTGAACACAGTGTCCTGTGTTCCCTCTAAACCTCGTGATCGCTTGTGCATACCTGTTTCTCTTTCAAAACCCAACTCACACTCAAGGACTGGCTTCTGTTTCATTGCAGGAAAGGAGAGGTAAGGGTAGACAGCAAGGTCCTTGAAACAAGCCCAACCAGACAGAGGGGACAGCACACGCTCAAATGTGCCACATACACAATATTACCTGCAGGTTTGGACTTTACTAAGCCACTTGGCTTCAAGGTAGAGAAGAAATAAGTCCTCTTCCAGCTACGTGCATATCCACTTCACATTTTCAGGCTTCCCTGGAGGAGGGTACACACTATCTCCTACTTACCATTCACCCCTGTGTTTAGAGCAGAAGTAAATCACGTGTCTGTGATGCAAGAGACTCACTGGGGTGACAATGGGTGCTGGGCACTATCCCAATGGGGAACACCCCAAGATACCACAATCTGAACAGTTCGTGGTCTTCCTGCTGGGTGACTAGGGTTTTAGAAAAGATGGAATTGGCTCTGCTGTATCTGAGGTTTTCTGTGGTTGGCTGTGGTTCGGTAGAAGGGGACCAAACCCAAGACCTAGAAGCTGTTTCTTCAGCCTCTTACAATTACTGCAGGTTGTCCCTCTGACAGGTAGAGAGATTGTTGGGGATATAGACCGAATCTACTCCATCGCTCTCACTATAGAGCCTCGTCTGTTGCCTGGAACACAGAGGGCCGTGGTGGAAGTTGGCCGAACTGTATCACAGTAAGACCCCCCCTCTCCCTCCTGCCCCAGCTCCTCAGCCACTGTTCCCTAACTTGTTACGTGATTGCCTACAAAAGATCAAGAATCCCAGGTGACTTGGTGGGTTGAAGAGGTTTCAAAGCTCTTGCTTTAGAAGCTCAAGCAAAACTTTTACCCTGTGTTGACAGGATAAAGTATTCTGTCAGCACGCCTGTGCTTGCCTAGGACTGAGGGCAGGGGAGAAGGGAGAGCTATGTTGTCACTTTAATTGCATTGGCATAAATATTTGATATTCAATAAATTAGATCTGGAGCAAGGAAAACATTCTTGCAAATGGATTTTTTACCTGGAGCCCAGCCCCATTAGCAGAAGAGTGTAGGGCAGCCTGCCCCGGGGCCGGTAATTAACTCAAGTGGAGCAGAACTAAGCATTTTTGACAGCCTTCCTGGTCTGGAATTAACTGTCATCTCAGAGGGAAAAAGAAACTGCACTGTCACATTACAGTTTACAAGAGGCTCCAATGCTGCCAACCGACTAGCGCACTAGCCTCGTTAAGTCTCCCCCTGAAACCCTTCGATGTTTTTTCATCATTAAAGACAGGCCTAAAAGCAACTAATGATGTATTTTATATCCATGTACCTGAATCACAGATTTCACCAAAAGAGAAGACATTAGCATGGTAATTCAATTTTTTTTCCCTTTTGGCAGTTGTAATGAAACAAGATACAGTGGCTGTTATTATAAGACACAACTCGGTGATATTTGAAGATAGGACAAACTGGATTTTTTTTTCTCCTCCCTGTATCAGGGCTTGCCCATAATGAGCAATAGCTTAGCCACTGTCTGTTGGTGCCATCTCCCCCTGCCCCCACCCGGTGTTTATGAAAGTAGCAATTGCTTTTCAGAAAAGACAAAACCGGTGGAGCCCGAAGCTCCTCCTAGAAGCCATCGCTTCTCTTGTTGGGTAGAAACAGATAGAGAGGAAATCGCACACGCCAAGGCTGTGTGCGAGCCATTTCTAGGAGGTTGGAAATCTTAGACCCAGCGTGCGGGTGTGTGTGGACGGTCCTCTTCAGCCATGGGCAGAGAGAAAGGCCGAGTGTGGCTTTGTGCACGTGTGTGTGCATTTGGGTGTGTACATTATGTTGGGAGGGGTGAGGTGTGCAGTGTGTGTACACAGACCCCAGGCAGGATTTTCTGCCTACTTGAAAATTGTTGCCACAGCTCACCTTCCTCATCACTGGAGCCCCCCACCGAGCCTTCCTTTTCTGTGTTCAATAGAGCCTGATCCTCTTGATTTTCCCTCGTTCGACTGGCCTAACCACTCTATGCCTTCTGTTCGGCCCCAATCCCCCAGAGTTTTTTTTATGACTTTGACAGTTTTGAGGAGGATTGGGTAGTATTATGCAGAAAATGCCTCTGTTTGGCTTCTTGGATGTTATGTTCCTGATCATAATGAGGTTATGGATTTGGGGGACGTGCCCTTCCCATCACTTCCTATCAGGGGACACATGGTATACATGTGACTTGTATGTCACTGGTGGTGGATGACATTTTTACAAGTACATACATCCAGATCTGGACACAGAACATTTCCAGCTTTCCAGAGAGTACCTACTGCCCCTTTCCAGCTGATCTCTGCCTCCCACCCCAAAGTAACCATTGTTGGAATTTCTCACTACAGATTTAACTTTTCATGTCTGTGCTTGAACTTCATAGTAGAGAATCATCAGTATGTTCTCTTCTTTTGTCTGGCCTTTTTTTTTTTGGCACAGATAATGCTTTTGAGATGCATCCAAATGGTTGCTGATAGCAGGAGATTGCTTTTTCACCGTCATCTAGTATTCCATGGTAGGAATATATACAATCTATTCATCCTTTCTACTGTTGATGGATATTTGGGTTGTTTCCAGTTTAGGGCTGTTATGGATTAACTGCAGTTCTTTTTGTGGACATTCTATGTTTCAATTTTGAGAGTCTGGGCAGTGGGGGGAATTTTCACTTCCTCTCTTCAGCTCTCACTCCTGAAGACTTTCTAAAAATACTCTCCTAATTCTCTCTACAAATGGATTAGGGAAGAATAAAAGCCTCTAAAAGGAACATAGATAAAAAGATCTTGCTGGGAGATGAACATTCTGTGCATTAGCAAATCACATCAGCTCTCGTTCCAAAATATTTCTTAATATGCCTACTTCATTGTTTTCCCAGTTCGCTCTGGGGGCACAGCCACTGCCATCTTGTCCTTCCTCTTTGATCTGGTTCTTCAATTCTACACCTCCACTTTCCAAGCCATTCTGTACACAGCAGCCAGTGGTTTTTTTTTTTTTCTTTTCCAAACACTTATCATCCTCCAACCCTCCACACACTACTAACATCCCCAACCCCAAACGCTTCCCTCTGTTTTTTAAGAAACTTGAAACTCCCCCGCTGCATTCTAGACCCCAAATAAAGCACATAATTGTGCCTGCCTGCCTGCCTGTCTCCCTTCCCAATTTGTTTTTTTCAGCTCCAAGTCTTTGCATTTCATTGGCTGTTCCCTCTGCCTGGAACACACTTCCCAAGGAAATCCACTTGGCACCTTCATCCCTTCTGTCAGGACCCTGTTCCAACACTGCTTTGTAGAGTAAACCAACAGCTATTGTACTTTTCAACTCTAGAACTTTCATTTTGCTTTTTTTTTTAAAGATTTATTTATTTATGCATACAAGAACTGGGGTACAGGCCAGAGGTGTGGGGGGGTGAGACACAGTGGGGAGCAGAACAGGCAGATTGACTGAAATACACTGCTGAGGGGAGCAGCGGGCGAGACAGGAGAGGTCTGCTGCGCCATGTGTGTTGCTCCCTGGCCAGCTGGGGATGGAACTTGTGCTGTAGTGGCTGCGGATTGCTTCATAGTGCTGCGTCATAACCCCTTGTGCCACCAGGGAGGCCCTCATTTTGTTCCTTTTTGTAATTCCTGTCTCTTTATTGATATTTTCTAGTGGTGAGATGTCATTGTCATACTTTTCTTTAGGTCTTTTTCTTTGAGGAGATTTGAAAATTATGGTATATATTTAAGGTGAACAACTGGATTTGACATATGTAAACACTGCAAAATAATCACTACAATCGAGATAATTAACATGTCCATCGCATCACACAGTTTTCTTTCTCCTTCTTTTGTGGTAGGATCCACCCTCCTAATTTGCATGCCTACAAATTTCAGGTATGCAGGTATGGCTGCCTATGGTCACCTTGCTGTACATCTGATCTCCAGAGTTTTTCAATATGCATAACCAAAGCTTTCATACTCCTTGAACCAACATCTTTTCATTTCCCCCTCTCTCCCGCCTTGGGTTACCACCATGCTACTCTGCTTCTGTGAGTTTTACTATTTTAAGTTCCACGTGTAATTGAGATGAAACAGCATTTGATTTCCTTTCGCATAATGTCCATGTTGTAGCAAATGGCAAGAATCCCTTGTTTTTAAAGGTTGAACAATATTTCTTTACATGTAGATGCTACATTTTCTTTATTCATTCATTTCTTTATTCAGTGTCATTGATGGACATTTATATTAGTTCTATATTTTAGCCATTTTGCATAATGTTGCAGTGAACATGAAAGTACGTACAGCTTCTAATTTCAATGCTTCCGCAGAAGTGGGGTTGCTGGGTCATAAGGTAGTTCTATTTTAAATTTTTGGAGGAATCGTTAGCCTCTTTTCCTAATAGCTGCGCCAGTCCACCTTCCCACCAGCACTATACCAAGGTTGGCTTTTCTTCAATGCCTTCCTTGCCTGCTTTTGTGGTCCTTCTGAAAAGAACCATCCTAACAGGTGTGAGGGAATTTTTCACTGTGGTTTTGATTTGCATTTCCCTGATAATTAGCAACATTGAGCACCTTTTCATTTGATGTGGAACACCTGTTGGCTATTTGTATATCTTCTTTTGAGATGTGTCTACAGAGATCCTCCAGCCCTTAAAAAAATTATATTATTTGTGTTTTTGCTATTGAGTTGTACGAGTTCTTCATATACTTAGAATATTAACTTCTTATCAAAGATACAGCTTGCAAATACTTCCTTCTGTTCTGTAGGTGGCCATTCTGCTCTGTGGATTGTTTCTTTGGCTGTGCAGAGGTTTTCTAGTCTGACAGAACCTCGGCTCTCTGACATCTGTTCTTCAGGATTAGTTTCTACTGACCCCCCACCCACTCCTCTGCCCCACTCCCCCACCACTCCTGTGGATGGACTATACACTCTTGCTTCTTTGAAAATTTTGTAATTTCTTGTCAGCATCTGGGATCCTGAATTATACAAGCTGACAACTCTGCAAATCAGCCTTCCTTCTCCCTGTGTTTGTTGTTTTTGTTGTTTGTGGTTGTTTATTTACTGAGTGACTTTTCTGGACCAGTTCTGTTAAGTGTGCAAACAAACACAGTTTGTGGTTTGTGGTCATTGGCATCTGCTTACCGTTAGCCTAGTGGTCAGCTACTGACTGGACAGCAATGACCCTAAATGCTTCTAGTGTTTGCTCAGGGCTCTATGTGTGTGTCGGTCGGGTCCTGCCTTCACAATCAGCTGAGTTGTCTAAGGTGCTGGCTTAGTTCTCACTTCCTGCTCATGGCCCTGCAGGGCAGCAAGAGGTGCAGCTAATGGCCTTCGCGTCCATCCTGATCACGTGTGCAGCCCCATGCCTCAGTGTGACCTGGTTTTCACAACCCTCCATGGAACTGCATTCTCCATTTTTTCCTTTTAAGTTTTTTGGTTCGCTTGCTTGTTTGCCCAAAATGTTTCCTCCCACTCAGACAGCTGTAATGTTAATAATTGCTGCTTATTGTTTTTGACAAAGGTCCCTGTGGGGTGGTGGGGGTTGGGAGAAAATAGTGCCTATTGGGAAAACCCTGAATCAGGTTAAATTGAGACAAGGCTTACATGTGGGGTTTCCTGGGGACTGTCAGAGAGATGAAATAGTGAGCATTTCGGAGACTGGCGCTTCAAAAAGCTTGGGTCCTGTTCTGCCTCCTGCAGAGGCTGTTCTGCTGATTTCCTTATGATGACCGGCTGTTGGTTTTCAAGGTTATTGTGGGCTGGAGAGCAGGGGATGAGACCAGGGGAAGTTAAAGTGCCCCAAAGTCCTCTGTTCTTATCAAGATTCATTGTTTCTCTTGAAAAAAAAAAAAAATCCCTCCCAGATGGCTGCAAACTTTTGGTTGATTTCTGGAGGAGTTCTAAAGTAGTTGGTTCTGACAACTTCTGCCAGTGTTGTTAGTGTTTTTATGGAGGAGAGGTGTTTTAGAGATTCTTACTCTCCCATTTTTTGATATCATTCCTGTATAGACAAACAGGCATTTTCTTCTTTGTGATAGTTTTTCTGGGTAGTTCTTATGCTACTGTTAATTAATATTCCTCAGCTAAATAATCACTGTGGATGTGCTTGTATCAAAACTGGTCCAAGAGCGATTACACATCACCGGACAATGAGGCTCTTGATAAGAAGTGTTAGGAAGGACTTAGAGGATTTGGACTGTGTCAAGAGATTTTTGAGAAGGTTTCAAGGAAGCAGGTCTTTTCCCTACTTCCCCCTTGAATTTAGATGTTTTTTGGGGTACTTCTATGATTGGATATGTAAAAAAATCTTATTTAGAAAGTGGAAGAAATGAAGTGAGATTAAAGTTGTCACTGGTTAAAGAAGAAGCAGTCACACTCTCTATCTAGAATGGAGGAAGAAGGTAGTTTTCTGAATAGTGACTGCTAAAGATCTCAGATCCTGATTCCTAGAATCTGTGACTGTTTCTTTATATGGAAAAATTATCTTTGCAGATGTCATTATGTTGAAGATCTTGAGATGGGGACATTATCCTGGATTATCCAGGTGGGCCCAATGTACAAGTGTCTACATAAGAGACAGGGAGTACTTCTCTGTCTTTCTGTCCATGTTTGTTTCTGTAACTCCTGATCTCCATCTGTCTCTTGCTCAGTGGAAGGTGAGAGAGGTTTGAAAAGTCTGGCACTGAAGACTGAGTGATGTGGCCACAAGCCAATAAATGCTGGCAGCCACTGACAGCTGAAAGACGCAAGTAATGGATTCTTTCCTAGAGCCACCTGAGGGAGTAGAGCCCAGCCCAAGCCTTGATTTTGGTCCTGGGAGGCTAATCTCAGACTCCTGAGAATAGATTTCTGCTGTTTTAAGCTACCAGGTTTATGGTAGTTTGTTAGAGCAGCCTTAGGAAATGAATATAGGGCATGCTTGGTCATTTTTATGGTTCAGGCAATGTCTGTATTTTTGCTGAAGTTCATGGGTTAGGATAAATTGTGATTCCCCATCCACAGTTAAAGTCCTAGCCCCCAGAACCTGTGAAAATGACCTTATTTGGAAATAGTGTCATTGCAGATATAATTAATTAGTCAAGATGAAGTTGACAGGGTGGGCCTCAACTCCAACAGGACCCGTATCCTGTTAAAAAGGGTGAACTGGGACATGGAAATGCCTCCCAGGGAGAACACCATGTAGCCTATATGCTACCAGAAACCAGGAGGGCAGCCTAGAGCAGGTCCTACTGTGTACTTCAGGGGGAAGCTGGTCCTGCAAGATTCCTCGATCTGGGACTTCTAGCCTCCAGAACTTTGAGACAATAAGTTGTAATGTGAGCCACTCATCTGGCTGTACTTTGTTACAGGATCCCTAGCAAAGGAATACAGTTCAGACATGATTACAGAGAGACCTGCTCTTGTGTTGCTCAATCATTGTCACAGATGGCTTTGCCTGATGTCAGTGTTCCGTGAAGTTGTGTGTCCAAGAAGGAAACACCAGGACATGGCTGTGAACACTGGACCAGCTCCTGGTCATCTGAGGTTGCTTTTTCCTTTCTTACCACAAAGTCTTACCTGATACATGTTCACTTTATGTTGTTATTCAGGGTTTTGACTCATTCTTTTTAAAAAAGTCATCTTAATCTTTGATCTAAGGAGTTGGGTTGGGGCCTGACCTCAAGTCAAGGCCATGAGGTCAGAAGGGATTAGGAGCTGGAGGGCCAGACCTGCTGAGGTCTGTGTGGACCTGAGTTGTCCACCAGGCTGTGTCAGACAAATCCCCTCAAGCTGGTGTTTACATAGAAGTAGAGTCAGAGTAATCCTTCAAAGCATTTAGGGGCAGTTTTTTTCTGCCTTCCCTGTTCTTGATAGAAGGGAAGGTGCTAACCCCCCTTAGTTAGAACATGTCATGGCTGTGAGTGCCTCCTTGTGACAGCCATTAATTCCGAGGATCAGCTCATCAGCAGAAAACCCTCCCCGGCCCACGTGCTCTGGGCCTCTTCTCCATCTATTTGGATAAGTGCAGCTCAGGATCAATTATGGATGAGGCGCTATGGGAGCTGAGTAAGTGGGCTGTTGTCGACTTTGAAAAATTAATGGGATCTGATTAAAACAAGAGCATACTCCTCCTCCTCAACCCAGGGAGCCTGGTCTCTGCAGAAGCTCAAGGTGGGGCAGTGGCCCTCAGGTCTGGGTGGGGTCAGGTTGGATTTATAGAATCCTCTTTTGAAATGATCTACCCTCTTGACAGATGAGTCTGCTGAGGCCCAACAAGGTCAAGCAATCTGCACAAATAGCGAAGAAAAAAAGGATCAGTCATTTATTGTTATTTAAAAAAATGTAAAGCTTTTATAACATGGAAAATTCAAAACATAAATCTTTTGGTTCCAGAAACATCTTACCTTTTACATCCTTAAAGAAGTCTTTAAAGTCTTCATAAAGTCAGAAGACAGCTTGTGCTGGTGTGGTTGGGAGTTTCCTGGAAGGTAGATGCAGCAGTGATGGGTGTGAAGCCCTGGGGGGGGGCCCAAGAGCTTTGGTTTATGTGGGTCATGTCTATCGTTATTTACCGTATTAGACATCAAAACTCAGACTTTAAAAATATGTATTTATGAACTCATTTAAAAATAATAACAATCCCACTACATGCTAACACAAACATGCTTAGTGCTTAGTTGTTTTAGAAGCCATCATACTGTTTTCACAGAGGCTGCAACCCTTGGAACCATGCACAAGGGTTCCAATTTGTACATAGCTAGCCAACACTTGCTGTGGTTAAAAAAATGCATACATTCTATATGCATTATATACTATATATGTATTTTATAACGTATGTAGACCACACCCACTTTATCCAGTTGGACGATTGATTGATTGATTTTCTGCTTTGGCCTCTTGTCCAGGACTGACCTCCAAGCACTTGGAGAATCTGAGGTCCTCTTCAGGTACAGGCATGACCATTTCTCTAGACTGTCTCTGCTGTCTGTCCAGGTGGCTGCCTTTGCAAACACTCCATCTACCCCTGGCCTTCTCTGTGAAGTCTGACCCCAGCACACACCTCCAGGGCTTCACACCCATCACTGCTGCATCCACCTTCCAGGAAACCCCCAACCACACTAACACAAGCTGTCTTCTGTCTTTACGAAGACTTAGTCATTGCACAGTCCATGAGACTTTCCATGTTTTTGCCATATAGTAGCAGGGCCATCTGACAGGAAGAAGGAGGGAAAAAAAAAAAACCAGAAAATGCCTTCTGGGTAGTGGAAGGATCTTGTGCTCCAGCTACCTCTTTGGTTTGGAAAGTCTGTGGATGTGGCTAATCCAGCCCTGGCCTGAGAGTCATTCCAGGCTGACAGGCTGGACCGCCCATCTCCATGGCAACCGTTGTTATTGGTAACTGAATAGCATCTCCAACAACAGCGGCTCTCCCATTTAGTTGAAAGTGAGAGGGACGAGGTTCTTTGCTGATTGACCCTAAGTGTTGAGCCCTTTGCCCCCCGTTGGGGTCTCTAGTGATACTGGGCTAGCTGAAGTCACCCTTTTCCCCCTCTAACCTCTGTGGCCTAAGGAGGGAGACAAATTGGCTTAACAAATCTTCTTTGAGAGGCCGAGAAACCTGCTTGGGGGCATCACCTAGCAAGATCAGGAATTTGGAGCCCAACCTGTGTGGTTCTGCTCGCCGTGACTGTGGCCACCTGGCTGTTTGCCTCTGCCCTTTTCCTTGGTGATCACGTGGGAAGCTCATCAGCCCTCCCTTGTGACCCTCGAGTCCTGCTAACACTTGCGAGGCCAGGTGGCCTCCCATGATGACTCATGGTCCTCGCAGGCTTCTTTAAGAAGGCTTGTGGCTTGATTGGCTTGCGGTGGGTTCAGAAACCCGAATGCTGTAGTCCTGGCATTAAAGACTTAGGATGATTGTGTGACTTGATGACTATGCATTCAGTACAAACTGTTCTTCAATTGTTGGCTTTTGACTTTTGATCTTTTCTGGGGCTGCCACATATGAGATCAGGCCCTCCGTCGTGATGGGGGCGGTGACAGGGAGCCACGGCCCCCATCGGCCACGGGATCACCAGGCTAATAACAACTAGTGCTCAACAGCACGCTGGGTTGCCAGTGGTTTTTAACTTACAGTGGGTTTACTGGGAAGTCACCGCATTGTAAGTCAAGGAGGATCTAAGTTAGGGAAGCAGAGGGTATTACATTAAGTCTTATCATCTCTCTTTCTCTAATACTCTTGTTTGAAAAAACACTCAGGTCTACTTCCACTGGCTCATTCTCCTGCATGATTTAGAATCGTGTTTGCACTTAGAAGTAATCAAATTGAGATTTTAGAGGAGTTGTATGGAGCTCACAATTTGTGCAGGTCTATGCCACATGGAAGTGACCAAAAGCATAGTCTGCTGACTGACCATTTGTCTTTAAATTCTAGTATCTCTTCTTTCTTTAAAAAAAGATTTATTTTTATTTATCTATGCATATAAGAACTGGGGTACAGGCCAGAGGTGTGGGGGGTGAGAGAATTCACCAGAGACAGAGTGGGGAACAGAGCAGGCAGACTGACTGAAATACACTGCTGAGGGGAGCAGCGGGTGAGACAGGAGAGGTCTGCTGTGCCAGGGCCCCTCCTCGCTTCAACCTTTGAGTCGCCCCCAGTCATCAGTGTCCTCCAGCTGAGGTCCCACACATGGAGGAGCAGAGACAAGGAACTCATGTTGTTCCTTATTTAAATTTCTGACCCACAGAAAGTGTGAGCCTAATAAAATGGCAGCTGCTTAGGGTGCTTTATTGGGCAGTACTAGAAAACTGGGCCAAAATTCAGGTCTTGCAGATTTAGGTTTTTACCTGGAACTCCCTTTCTGCCTTTACATCGCTTCAGTTGCCCACCACTGACTCCTCTCAGTCTCAGTGCCAGCAGCACATTCTCTGGGCATTTTCCCTGACCACAGGGGCCCAGCATGGGCTTCCATCACATGCTGACCTTCCCACGAAGCTTTGGATGACTTGTCTTGATTTTCCCTCACTGGATTGTGAACTCCACGAGGGCAGGTTCCACGCCTGGATCTCTAGCCCTGATAGGCCCCTGGTGTGCGGTTGGCCCACAGTAAATGTTGGAGAGTGAAAGGATAGATACTATTGTCATGATATTGTTTGCTGGGCATATTTGGGAGGCAGGAAAACTGCTACTACTTCTTCCTCTTCTTACTGTGACCAGGAAGCAGACAGGAAGGAGGATCTTGGGTTGTGTAGGTTTCAGGTGTGGTGGCATCCAGGTGGGAGGAATCTCAGGCCAGGACAGGGGGTGGCGGTTGTCAGGCAGGGTACATGCTCCACATACAGGCTCTGGACCCGACTCCCTAAAACTGGCCATGGTGAGTATAGGCAAAGACCACCACTGACTTGATGAGGACTTGGGATGGAGTTCACCCTCCCTCCCTGGACTCCACTTTTATCCAGATGTTGGACAAGAGCCCTAACATCTGGAAAGCCTGCTCTGGTTCTCTGGATCTATCTGGAGAGACAGCCTGGAGACATGTGACTCCACCATCCAGGCAAAGTCAGCAGGGAGGGTTGCAGTTTGTAATTTTTTTTTAAAAATTAACCAATTATATCCTCATTGCATTCAACTCCTAATCCCCTTGTAATGGATCTTTAGGCATCTAATTGACATATTTTAAGAGACATATTGGCTAGTTAGACATCAATTGACATCCTTATTAAATATCAATTAACACATTTCCTAACTTGATATTTAATTAGCTTGCTGTAGCTATTCTTTAAAAGTCAATTAAATGCTTGGAATATTCTTACAAGTTGACTCCACTGATAGCAATTATGTATGAATTCCTGTCATAAGTGGTTTTCAGTTAATTGCAGGGCGAGCTGATTCTGAATATACATATCAGGTCTTTCAATAAAAGTTTTAAAATCAATCATCAGATATCTAATCAACCTCTTCTCACTGCTGCTTAAGAAGAAAAGGCACGTCTGGCTTTTCTTCTTTTGTGTTTTCACATGATTGGAGATAGTCTAGGTAAATAGCCCATGTCCCGCCTCTAGGTAGAGTTACGCTTCGTTTTTAGAAGATTGTGGTAAAATACATAGAGCAGAAAATTTGCCTCCTTAACCATTTTTAAGCTTGCAGTTCAATGCATTAAGTACATTCGCACAGTTGTGCCGCCAGTCTCAGGACTCTCTTCATCTTGCAAAACTGAAATTCCGTATCCACGAAACACCTTTCCACCCTCCCCCTCCCTGTGTCAACCACCATTCTACTTCCTCTGTGTGGATTTGATGACTCAAGGCACCACATGCCAATGAAATCATACTGTGTTCATCTTTTTAGGAATAACTGATTTTACTTAGCATAAGGGCCTCACGGTTCATCCGTTGTAACGTGTCAGAATTTCCTTCTCTCTCTCTTTTTTTTTAAAAATTTATTATTTATTTATACAAGCACTGGGTAAGTCAGAAGCGCGGGAGGGTGAGAGAATTCACCAGAGACAGAGAGGGGAACAGAACAGGCAGACCGAGGAAGGACACTGCTGAGGGGAGCAGCGGGTGGCAGGAGAGGTCTGCTGTGCCATGTGGGACCCTCACCGGTGGCCAGGGATCGAACTGGCGCTGCAGAGGCTGCGGGCAGCTTCGCAACCCAGCACTCAACCGCTGCGCCACCGGGGAGGCCCAGAATTTCCTTCTCTTTTAAGCTGAATAATATTCCATAGTATGGATAGTCCACAGTTGACTTATCCATTCATCTTTCCGTGGACACTTGGTTTGCATCCACATTGTAGCTCTTATGGTCTGAGGCTATCAACATGGGCATACAGATAGCTCTGTGAGATTTGCTTTAAATTCTCTTGGCTGTAGACCCAGAAGTGGAATTGCTGAATCAAACAAAATTGATCTAAGTTTGATTTCTGGGGAAGATGCTTTATTTTTAAGTTTCTTTATTCAGTGCATTCATTCCTCACCTGAGCTGCATGGACATTCCTAAAATAAGGGAGCTCTGTTCACTGGAGTTACTGACCCAGGAGTAATTCTAACACAGTGGGGCTGCTGCTGTGGGACTGAGGCCAACCCATTGGGAGAAACTCAAGTGAGATGAGGTTGAACCAGTGGCCACCTGTGCTTCTGCTCACTCTGATCCAATCTCACCTGCTCCCAAGCTCCTCCCTGGGACCATCTGTTCTGATTTCTGCCCCAGTTTGGGTCTTTCTGCCCAGAAAACACCTGTACAAGCAAGATATGACTTAAGACTCACCCCATGCCAGGCCGGGTGACCTTGGACTTGTCACTCAACTCCTCTGACCCTTGGAAGGGTAGAAGAGTTTGTAACGGCTGATGAGTTAACCTTTGCAAAACACCCAGTGTTTAGGTGTTCAGGTAATGTTGATCTTCTCCCTCTTTCAATACTTGCCTTCCTGGTGCGGAGCTAGCTTCTTTCTGATGTAAGTCAACCCAGCAGAGGGGTTGGGGGGTGGGTTCTGCAGCTAGCCTGCCACACTTACTGGCTGTGTGAACTTGGGCAGGTCATTTCAGCTCTCTGAGCTTTAAGTTTCTCATCTGTAAAATGGGGGTTATATATATATATATATCTCCCGGAAGGAGGTTGTGATTAGGAGCAAAAGACTGTTCACTCAGCACAGCGCCTGTCATGTGGTCAACACTTGTCGCATGTAGGTCTTAGCTGTTGCTGGTGTTCTTGCCTTTGCCAGGTCTGCTGGGTATTTTTCTCCAAAGAAGCCGAGAACAGTATCTCCCACTCCACTTGCTCTTTGCACAATGTGACCTTGACACTGCTCCTATCAAAAGGTGGTGACTATGTTCCCCATCCTTGAAGGTGAATGAACCCCTTGAGACTGTCTTAGCCAACAGATTGTGCAGAGGGCCATGTTGGAGTTCAAGGTCAGGTCAGGGAAGGGAATTCGCTTCCGCTGGCTCTTCCCCTTGGGTGGCATCTTGCTCTTGCCCAGACACCATGCTGTAGGGAAACCCAGGCTACTTGGAGAAGCCATGGGCAGATGTTCTGACTGGTGACTGGCATCAATTGTCAGAAATGTGTGTGCAAAACCTTCAGCAATTCCAGCCAGCTGCTGTCTGACTTTAACTGCTGGAGAGATCCTGAGTGAGAACTACCCAGCTGAGTCAAACTGATTCCCTGAGCTATGAGAGAAAATAATACCAACAACAAATAATAAATACATTTCAAGGGAAAATCATCAGTGACCTCAGCATGGCATCAATAGAAAATAGAAAAACATGGTTGCATCAATAGAGGCATAACACCCAGAATAAAGGAGATGAGTACTAGTTGCTGCAGTTATAGTCAGACCTCATCAATTCTGTGTTCATTGGATAAGGTAAATGTGGGTTATTGAAACAGATGCCATGAAAGCAATGAGTGAGCTAAAGGGGTACATCAGGCAAAGAGGGGCACTGTTATTTTCACCTACACCAAATTGTCTTGTAAACCAACTTGGAGAAACTTAGGCAGCCTTGAAATCATAACCTGGACCCTTTGTGGACATTACAGGGATCATATGAGAACAAACATTGACGTATCAAGTCCCTGAACCATGAGATGGGCAGTTCTGGAGGCAGAGGGTCCCTGTTACCTGGACTGTGTGGGCAGAGGTAAGATGATCGCCTGGCCACTTGGGAGAGGAGCTGGACTAGGGAGTGTCTCACAGTCCTAAGCAATTCATGCCCACAGTCTTTGCTCTGAATGTTCTTTTTGTCTTAAAGACTTTTCATTTATGCCTTCTCATCCTTCAACTCTCAGCTTTACTGTCACATTTTCAGGGAAGTCTCCCTTGATTACTTCAAGGTAGGTTTCTTGCCATTCTCTATTTCAGAGACTGATTTGAGTCCATCATAATTTTCACAATTAGTAATTTTTAGTTTACTTGCTTAACAATTGTCTCTTAAAAGACTATAAATGCAAGAGGTAGAGATCACATTGTCTTATTTACTACATGTCTGGCACATAGTAGGTCCTCAATAAACATTTCCTTGATGGATGGATGGATGGATAGATGGATGGATGGATGGATGGATGGCAGGAAGGATGATAGCTCAGGGTTTCAGATTCCAGCTTCTCTGTGCTCAGGACACCCACAGATGTGAATTCTCCGTAGCCGTGTGTGTTTCATCTTCATGGAACAAGAATGATGACTTCTCCTTGGGGGGTCACTGTAGTGAGTTAACTAGAAATTAATTACAAGAGAACATTTTTTATGTTCTTGACCCCCAAAATTAGCCACATGGACTTTGATGAAGAGGAAAATCAAGAACTGGATACATTCATTTGAATATAGGTTAACATGCCTTTTCATCGGGTAGGCAGTCAATTAAAAGGTACATCTTTCATGTCAGGTCTCCCCCGAGGGACCCTCCTTGGCTGTCCTAGAGTCACAGCCAGCAATCTTTGGAGTGTGACCCAAAGGCCCCCTGGGGGCAGATTCACTCTGAGGTTTGTTAACATGAAGACTCTACCCATTTCCCCTGCTACCCCCCACTGAATGAGAACCTTAGAAGTGGGGGCACCCAGGGTGGGGTATTTCTGATATATTATACTCTGAG
This sequence comes from Talpa occidentalis, assembly GCF_014898055.3. Classification (NCBI taxonomy): domain Eukaryota; kingdom Metazoa; phylum Chordata; class Mammalia; order Eulipotyphla; family Talpidae; genus Talpa; species Talpa occidentalis. The sequence continues at coordinate 95,446,514 of NW_023600993.1, forward strand.
ATGATCCCAGTGGCACTTGTCTCTGATTCTAACGCTTAAGTGCCTGGAAGACCACCTAGTACAGATCCTACCAGATGGTAAAATGGTGGATAGAGAGGGACAGTGCCGTACCTGAGGTCACACAGCAAATCCAAAGTGTAACTCAGACTAGAACCTTGTCTTTCTTCTGCTAGACCTATTGCCTCTTATTAGTGGGAGAGATGCCACATGGCCAGCAGGGATGTGAGAGATGCCAGTGAGGGAATAGGGCTTAGGGTCAAAATAATTGTAGTGTTCCCAACCTCGAACTTACATCTAACAGTCCCAATTTTCTACGAATAATGTCCATTAAATAATTAATGTCCCTTAAAATAGTCTGGGCTCCCTCATGTCTTTTTATTCCTGGAACATCAAACCCTTTCAGATCATAATTAATTAAGACACTGATGGCCCCAAGAGGTAGCCAGACACCCACAGAAATGTGGTAATTGGTTCTGAATACTGAGTGACAAAGCAGTCTGCATTCCAGAATGTTCCCAATTTGAGGGCTGCAGGGGGAAGGTGATGGGGACCGGACTGGAGATACTAATATGGGTCCTCAGGGCCCATACCAGGTGACAGCAGGTTTGCTTCATGCATTGTCTCTTAGCCTGACAACCTCTTGTGTGGGGGAAGGGCGTGGGGGGTGAGGTGGGGGGTATCTCCATTTACAAATTGAGGCCATGGAGCCTCTGACCACAGGGTGATCTGTTCAGCCTGGTGGCATTTGAGGGGATGACAAATCTCCGTTACAGAACTAATCACATTCCCACAAACTGAGATCAGCATGGTAATTTGTCCTGTGCTGTTTTAAAAACACACTTTGCTTGTGGTCTGATCAGGCCTTAGCCAGCTTGGCTGAGGTGAGTGGAGTGTGTTCCCTCGGGGGAGATGAGGAAAGGTGTGCAGAGCTGGGGCCCTGGGCAGGACAGAGGCCAAGCTACAGAGAACCTTCCCAAGGTGAATAGTTATTGATACATACATCTGTTTTGTCTTATTCATGAATGAATGGTCTCCCCTCCATTCACTGAGTCCCTCTTGGGGTACCATGTACCATCAACCCTAGCTGTTCATTCACTCATTCCACAAATATTTATTGGGCACTTGTTGCACACCAGGCACTGTTTTGGGCATTGGGGAAGCGGCAGTGAGCAGGACAAAGCTGTGGGAGACACAGACAATAATCAACATCAAATCAGTGACTTACTCTTTGTGACCCTTGAGCTGAACCTAACATTTGTGGCCCTGGGGCCTTGTTGGGGGAGGGGCTACTGTAGACAGGGTGGCCAGGCCTTCCAACTGGAATGCGGAGGAGCTGCTCTTTGAAGTTGGGAGAAAAGTGCTCCAGTCAAGGCAAAGTGAGGCTCAGAGGAGAAGCAAAGGGGCCAAGTTCAGGGAATTAAGGGAGGACTCTGGCTTCTGCTGTGTGGAGGGAGACAGGGCGGGCACAAGGGAGAGCAAGGGGCCATTTCATGTCCACCAGGTCAGCAGCCATGGAGATAGGACGTTTTAGCCATGGCTAAGGACGTGGGGCTGTGGAGGGGCCAGAGCAGAAGAGATAAGAACAGGCTCCTGTGCCAGATCCCTCTCTTCTCGAGTAGATGGGCCAGGAAGCCCAGGTGAGTGGTCTTGGGGTGCTGGTGTGGGAGGGAGGGCTGAAGGCCCAGTCAGGCTCAGACCCAGTGTGGGAGGCACCTGCAGAGGCTGACCTCCTGGTATTGGAGACTCCCTCAGGGCCAGGATGAGGACTTTGCTCCCATTTGGCAGGTGAGCACTGAGGCCCCCCCACTCTCCCCAGGAATGATTAGGCGAGTTCTTTCCCGCACATCAGCTCTAAACAAGGTCTCTGTTCACCCTTGTGACCTGCTGGAACCAGGGACCTTGCCTCTTAGAAAGTGGATGACCCTGCTCGGGAGATGCCCCTTCTGCCAAGTTCAGGGCCGACCCAGCGCGCCCCTCCCCTGGGCTGGACAAGGAAGACTCAGAGAGGCCTGAGGCCCAAGCGGGCTCTGGAGGTCACAGTCCCATAGAGAGAGGTGAGAGGCCCAGGCATGACACAGTTAAGTAGCCACACACATCGGGAGCCATGGAGGGGGATGACTTTGACAGCAGGCAGCAGGAGGCCTGCCTGGAGGAGGCAGGGGGGCTCAGAGGACCACAGACATAGCCAGCAGGGATGTGAGTGATGTGGTGAGGGTAGAGGGTGGTGGTGACCTCTCTCCAGGTGACAGCTTGGGATGGGGAGATGTTTTTGGATTGAGGGTTGAGCCCTGTCCATGCTGGGGGGCACAAGACCTGGCTCCTGGCTCGTTACACCCTGAGGGATCACTGCGTGAAGTGGCCGGTCACACCCCTTCCCCCAGTTGACCCTAGAGGGAGTGTCATGAGTATTCCTATTCATGGCAAAAGATAATCTCTCCCAACCTGCTAGAAGATTTATAATCATTTCATTTCTTTCATATGGGATATGTTAAAAAGTAGTTAATTATTTAGTTGGGCATACTATCAAGTGTTGTTTTGCGAAGTTCATGTTGAATACAATTGTTACATAGCAAGAGACATTTTTTATCTTGCTGCTTTAAAAAGAGATACACAATTTATTTTGAATTAATTATGTAACAAACGGCACAGTTTGCTGACAAATACATCTTTAAATGACATATCATGTTTGATGAGGGGAACAAATTCATGTTAAAATGTAGATTGACATTTAATTATGTGTTCATCCTGGAAACAGCAAGACTGCTTTCTTGGCCTGATGTTAGAGATTTTTGTATTTTGTGGCTACAGTAAAAGCCATTGGCTTATTAGTTAATTTTGAGGTTTTGTTTCAAATTGACTAAGCAGGAAAGAGTTTCAGGCTGGTGTTGTAAGACCCAGCAAGGAACACTTTGTGGGTTCTGTCTCCACCTCCCTCAACATCCCCCATAAATGAAAAGTCAAAGGGGCCCTCCTGGCGGCTGAGATTCTTTCTAGTTGGTGTGGGGGCGCCAGGAGTCCAGGGCTGTGCTTTGTAAGGGCAGTAGTGACATGGCAGCAACAAGAGGCCCCGGGAGGCACTGGGGGTCCTGGCAACATCTCCCAGATGCTCATGAACTTCTATTGCAGCTCCCCTGTCCTGAAGCTTCCTGCCCCTCACAGCTTTCTGTTGTGGATGTAAACGAAACAGGGTATGAGTAAGAACGTGAGCAACATGAACTGTCAGGCAGCCAAAATCCTGCAAGCAGATGTGAAATGACAACAGCACTGATGCTCCTGAGATGTGTGTGACAGTGCCTGGAACGTTCGAGAAACACAGAAGAACCTCAGGATGGCAGAGAGATGAGTAGCACGTGCAGGGGAGGGCGTGGGCCTGCGTGTGATGGGATTTGGTTTTGGTTCTGAGTGGGAGTTCCATAGTCAAACTTTTGTGTGACCCTGGGCAAATTGCTTAACCTTTCTGTGCTTGGGTTTCTTTCTTTTTCTTTCTTTCTTTTTTTTTTTTTTAAGATTTATTTATTCATTTACACAAGAACAAGGCCAGAGGCGCGGGAGGGTGAGAGGATTCACCAGGGACAGAGTGGGGAACAGAACAGGCAGACTGATGAAATACACTGCTGAGGGGAGCAGCGGGCGCGACAGGAGAGGTCTGCCGCTCCATGTGGGACCCTCGATGGCTGGCTGGGATCCAACTGGCGCTGCAGAGGCTGCAGGCAGCTTCACAGTGCAGCGCTCAACCACCTGCACCACCAGGGGAGGCCCTGCTTGGGTTTCTTTATCTGTGACATGAAGGTGATTAAGAGGCCTGCCTCTGAGGTTTGTTATGAGGTTTAAATGAATCAACATATACAAACTGCTTCGTGTGTTCCGGGAACGAGGTATGAGCTTCAAATCTGACCTATTTTATTTTTTATCAGCATCATTTTATCATCCTCACCATGTTGTTATATTAGGCAAGGGAGGCTTCCCAGAGGAAAGGACTTTGAACTGTATTATCAGAGAGTAATCAATGGTAGCTAGGCAACAATGGGAGGGATAAGCATCTCAGGCTGAAGGAACAGAATGTACAAGAATGCTATGGTGGGAAGGATGGTGGTGCATTTGGGGAGATGAACAAAGCTGTCAGGGGCGAGGCAGAGTCACCAATGGGCAGTATGCGATGAGGCTGGAGATCTGGGCCGTGGCCAGCTGAGTGCCTTCATGAGGGCTTTCGGGCTTTATGCTGAGTTCCGTGAGTGCCAACAAAGGATTAAAAGCAGGGGGAATGTCCAAATCTGACTTGTGACTTGAAAAACTCCCTCTAGTGGCCTTGGGGAGAGTGAATGGGAAGACCAGATGGGTTGGAGGGGTGGTGGCAGGCATGGAGATGGGAGAAAAATCTGATAGGTGGCCCCACAGGAGCTGGTGAGGAGCTGGTGAGGGTAGGTGTGAATGGGCAGGAGAGGACAGAGGCAGGGTCACTCCTCCCCCCTTTATTTACTCATGTAGCTATTGGGTGGGCAGTAATGTCAGAATGCTGGTTGTAGGGTGAGATCACTGCACCTCTGGAACCTCAGTTTCCTCATTTGGACTCTCCAGCCTGTTGCGAGGATCATGAGAGGAAATACAAAAGAGCGGTCACCCCTCCCCCCACCCCATATACCCTCTTCTTCCAGACTCACCACTTGGGCCCCTGGTTGCTATTGTAGGTGTGGACGGGATGGAAGGTCCTTGTCACCCACACTTAGGTTTTTGGGTCTCACTTTCCTTGCCCTTAAAATGAGGACCAGAAATCATAACCCACAGGTTTCTATGAGGTCTCTGAAGGGTCACAAAAGAAGTGGGTCAGACAATCCCCCATGCAAAGTGCTGCTGCATCATGGATTCTGTGCACACAAGGCACATGTCCACACTGTCCCTCATCCCCCTGACATGTGAGCCCTCCACATGCATGTACACACATGCACACACTCACACAGTCATGGTGCCCACGTCCACACATCCTCAACAGGTGTAAACTTAGAAAGTCGCTGATGTGACCCGGGAAATACAACGCAGACCAAGCTTAGACTTCACATGCCCCGTAGCCACCGTACAAAGTAAAGAGGAGGTGGCAGAATGAATTTTAATACCACGTATTTCTTAATCAAGTTACTCAAAATATTATCATCTCAACATGTAATCAAAATAAAAATCTGTTAATGAAATATTTTATGTTCTTTTTTTTGTACTAAGACTTAGAAATCTAAAGTGTGTTACTTTATACTTATAAGACACATGTGCCTACAGGCCACTAAATAGGGCAGCACAACTCTCTGGATGATCTGCCCCAAACTCGCATTCAACAGATGGGAAACTGAGGCCCAGAGAGAGGCAGGGACTGACTCTGGGGATGCAGGCTGCTGGCTGGACAGACAAGGCAACTGCCCAGTGTCCCTGGCTGTCTGCTGAGCAGCCCATGACAGCTCCTCTCCTCGGTCCCCAGGGAAGGTGTTGCCTACGCATGGTCAGGCCTGAGGTGGCCTGGACAACCTCTTATTCAACTTATTGGCCTGAAGATTCATTCAAAGGCTTCTGAGAAAGCAATGGCTGAAAGTGTTGGGTTCACAGGCAGGGAGGGGCCGCTGGGGTCTGCCCTTCTCTTACGGCCTGACATTGGGTGGCTGGGACAGAGCCACATGGCAGGCTGAGGTAAGAGTAAACGTAGGGAGGCCACCTCCCTGGTGGACGCAGTCCTGGAGTCAGGACCTTCTGCCAGACCTGGTCTCTTCTCTAGTTGCTGAGGCCAGGGTTCACTGACAGCGGGTTGGCGGGCAGGCCGCTGACCCAGATCCCAGTCCCTCCCCCTATTTGTGAAGGCTTCTCTGCCAACCGACCCGTGTCTTTAAGGCTGAAAAAAGGTAATAATTCTGCTAGAAAAGTGGGTCAGATGCCCATTAGCTGAGGCTCAACTCTGCTGAAAGTCCCCCCACCCCCGGTCACCTGCTTTAGCTGCCACATGGTGCCAGGACAAGGCCCAGAGGGAGTGCTGCTTCTTTGAGGGGCTGGAAGGGCTGCATGGGGTCCTGAGGGGCACAGGGTTTGCCAATGTGCTGGGGTCCCTGGGGCGCCCTGGGACCCAGCTACCCGGACCTTGGCGAGGGGACAGAACAGCAGTGCCGAGTATCTTCTAATTTAGTCCACTCCTGGCCCCTAGGGTACAGTGCCCACCTCCACTTTATGGATGGTGCAACTGAGCCTCTGCTGGATGAGAGTCTGGGCAAAGCCTTACAGTCAGAACTGGGAGTTGAGGCCCTGAGTGGGGGTGTTTGAGTGTGTCATTCAGGCCAGCTGTCCTTGCTAAGCTAACTCTCTCTCCAAGTTCTTGCCTAGAAAGCCAGCTACTCCAGGAGAGCTCCCTGTGGGTCCTGGCTTACAGCAAACACAGCATACCCAGCCCTACCTTCCCCTGGCCTGCCCCTGCTCCGGCCACTTCTCAGAGAAAGAGGCTATCAGAGGTGGGAACTAGGTTTCCCGAGGTCACCATCAACTTCTGGCACCACCTCTTGCTCTGGTACTCGGGGATCCACTCTCCCATTCATTCTACACACTTTTACTGAATACCTACTAAGTGTCAGACACTGTTCTAGGCTCATGCGAGAAGCCCATGAACAAAATAGACAAAACTTTCTACATTCTATCCCAGGGAGACAGATGAAACAGTAAACATAAAAATGAGCAAACAGTATGTGTTTGAAAGTGAGAATACGCTGAAGAGATAGAGCAGGGCAAGAAGGGTTGGGGGTCTTGGCGGTGGGGGCAGGTTGCCATGTTCACTAGGGCTGTCAGAGTTTGCCTTATTAAGAAGTTGACCCTTAAGCAAGAAATTCAAAGGATCCAGGGAATTATGATGGGGATTTTGGAAGGAAGAGTATTTCCAGAAGGGGCAAAGTCCCTTGGGGACCATTTAGGTTCCTGGGGGCCATCTGGGTGCCAGTAACACTAGCCCAGATCTCCCTCTCCAGCCAAGCTCACAGCTTCGGCTCTCTCTGAGTGCCTCCACTTGAATGTCCAGGAGGTCTGCCAGCCCTCATGTGTCCAAAATTGGGCAGGTGGTCTTCCCCCCAAACCCACGGCACCCCAGCCTTGCTGGTCAGCTGTTGCAATGCCCCACTTCAGTTGCTCAGACTGAAACCTGGGAGTCACCCCGGACTCTGCTTTTCCTCTCACACTCCACATCCGTCCCACCAGGAGGCCTGGAGAGCGCCACCTCCCCAGTGACAGGCACAGCCTCCCCGCTGGTCTCCCTGGGTTCCTCGGGGGCCCCCCCTCATCCCCACCTCTCTTAGGGAGCCTCTCAGAAGGCAGTTTTCCTTGCTAAGCTAAATCTGGCCTTGCTCAACTGCCTGAATGACAGGATGAGTGGGGAGGGCCAAGGAGGGGTGAGAGAAGCTAGTGGATGAGGTCAGAGAGGAAATAGGACAGGGAGAACATACAGGGCCTTGCAAGATGTTGCAAGACCTGGCTTTTACGCTGATAGTGATAGATCTGAAGGTGATAGATCAGCTCTGGGCATCTTAATCAGTTTGGGTTGCCAATAGCAAAAAATCAACAATTGGCTGAGTAAATAGACATTTATTTTTCAAGGTTCTAGAGGCTCGGAGGTTCAAGATCAAAGTGACAACAGGCAAATTTGGTGTCTGGTGAGAGCTCTGTTCTCTCCAAAGCCTTGTAGGGAAACCATCCCATGGAATCATCCAAACCTAATTGCTTCCTAAAGACCCCATCTCCAAATACCACCATACTGGGGGGTTAGGATTCAATATATGAATTGGAGTAGAGGGGACACAAACATTCAATCCATAGGAGGAGGGTTTGGGGGTGATCTGTAAGGTCTCTTAGGATGCTTGGTCAGTTGCAACCCTCAAGGTCAAAGATTCCTAACCGTCCTGAGAGCTACGAACATCCTCTCTGAGTAGTAAATCTTTTAATGCAAATAAAATGCGTCAGATTACAAAAGCTTCCAATTACATTGAAATGCAGTTATCAAAATATTAAAAACCCCACATTTCTGATATAGTAATAAATGTGCTTCTTTATTAAGGCACTAAATAACAAGAGCTTGGGACAGGTCTAATTAGTATCATAATTTTGAATAGCTGATGAGCATAAACGATCTTTGAAGATAGTAGCAGTGACAGTAATGTGATAAGAAAATATCTGTGATTTCTCATGGTGACAAAGTCGCGGGCCCTGCAAATACTGTGGTTTGTTGTTGGCATCCAGAGGGGAAGGAAATGCTAAATTTCAGTTAGAGATGAGAGAAGAGAAAGATGTCATTTGTTTTCACCTCCAGGTTCACCAACCCCCTCCCTTAAACTCCCCTGTCATTGATGGAGTTAGAGGTGAGCCAGGAAGGCATGGGACCCCGAGATTTCAGCACAGAGGTTCTCCTGATGAACATACCCTCCTTTGGCTAAAATGGGGGGCAGTGGGGGGCAGGCCTTGGCAACAGGCAAACCTGAAAACTGCAGGCTTATTCTTTCTCCCTCCAGCCGGGTGAGTCACAAAACGTCCTTTCTCAGGGAGACCAAATATAAACAGTTCAGGATTATCTTGAGAACAAGATGTTTGTTTACTTTTTAAAATTGCAGACAAGGCAAAGCGTTCAGGCCTACAACTGCAATTAATAATAATTTAGGTCAATCTCTCCTGGGGCAAAACTGGATCTTGATTTTAGAGAGAAAGACCAATCTTGTCCTTGTTTTGTGTGCAGGTAACATTATGTTGTTTACTTCTTACTCACAGATATTTTTATTGCTTTCCTCCCTGCACATCCCAGATTGTACAAGCAATACAAGCTCTTTGGAAAAATTTCCAAACACTACAGAGAGTGAAATTTCCCCCATTTTAACTCATTCCCCAGAGAGAATCACTGATAAGGGAGTTGCCTTTTGCACCCATGCAAGTTACATACATACATTGAGTACTTATTTAATTCTCTTTTTTTCCAAGCAACATACCCTGTAAAGTGGTCTACCACTGCAGCCCCTCCTAAATCTCAAACGGATTCCTTTCTATGTTTGTCTCCCAACTAGAAGCTGAGGTGCGGAGGAGGAAATACTGTGCTTTATTAAGCTTTAGAAGTCTAATACCTGGTCCAATAATTTATACATAGTAGAATTCCACAAATATTTGCTGAACTAATAACCCAATTAACAAATAAATGAATCTGTCTCAAAATGATATCAACACCTTTCCATATTAGCCTATTTAACAACACTCCATCACTTCAGAGTAGCTGAGAATGAAGTTACGTGCATGTGATGAAGTTTTTCTATAACCACAGATGGGCATTTGGACATAAGTTGTTGCCAGTTTCTCCAGCTTATTTCTGCTCTGCTGGACTATTCTTATATGTACATCTCTGAATATTTCTTTATGCATTTTTTTCAGACTCAATGAGAATCTTATTCTGATAGTGCCAAATTGCCCTTCAATAGGTTGTCTCAAATTATTATCTATTACCTGGGAATCTGTTTTTCTGTTCTTTCTACTCATACTAACATTGAGTATTTAAAAAATAATATATTTTGAAATTTCAAGCTTAGCAAACATTGCTACAATAGCACACAGAACTGCCATTATCTCTCACCCAGATTCCCAAATTGCTAACATTTTATCACATTTGTGCTGGCTCCCTCCCTCCCCCTTCCTTGCCTCTCTCTTTCCCAATCTCTCTCTCCCTCAGCCAGCCACCCCTCTCCCTCCCTCTTCTCTCTCCGTTATCTTTTTACTGAATCTTTGGAGGACAAGTTGTAGACATAATATCCCACCATCTCTAAGCACTGCTGTGTGTATTTCCCCAAACCACTCCCATGCCACCTGCCAAAGCAAGAAACCAACTTTGACACGGACACCACAGTCCCATCTATGGACCCCTTTCAAATCAACCGTCCCAACAATATACCTTTTCCCTTCTGTTTCAGGATCTCTGAGAAAATGTATTGCAATTAATTCTTACGCTTTTTCAGTGTCTTCCAGTTTGAAACAGCCTGTTGTTTGCATCCTCAGCTGTTCAAAAGGGTATGGGCCTTCGATTCTCTAGAATGATCCTCAAATCAGACCTGCCTGATGTCTCCTCAATTCCAGACTCAGGTGCGCTTCCTGGGCAGGAAGCCCAGGAATGATGCCACGAGCTATCAGTGCAGTGTCAGGAAGCAGGAAGCAGGGGCAGTGCCCCATCCCACTGGGGATGTGCACCTCGGTCCCATGGCCATGTTGGTGCCAGCCAGATTTCTCTGCCTTAGAGTCACATCTCCCCTTTGGAATTGACTGTTATGTTGGGGGGCGGCTTTCTGAGATGATGTCAATACTCTGTTTCTTGTCAAACTGCCCGCGTGGGTGACTCCTGCTGATCAGCCACCTCTGTAATGAGTGCTGAATGAGGGTTGTCTCATCCCAACAATCCTTCTGCACTTACGAGTTGATTTTCTACTGTAATAAAAAAAAAATCCTCCCATTTGTTTGTATGGACTGAAGCTCATGAAGCCTTAGTTTAGAAACTATTTCTGTCACTTATTTTGATGTTCAAATTGTGCCAGATTTGGGCAGTGGCTCGTGGATGAGCCATAATTTGATATGACTTCATCATTCACACAGCATTTCCTTATTTTCTGGCATAATGGGATATTCTAGGTTTATCTTGTCATCTTGCATTTTCCCTGCCTCAGTTTTGGAATCTATTATTTCTTTGATTAGCCCTGGTTCATTTTAGTGGTGGATAGTGTTTAAAGCCCAGATAATTGCTTCTTGATCTTTTGGCTAAGATCAAGCGTAAAACCAAGGTAAGGAACCTCCATATGCTGGTTGCTACTGAGATGTTATTGCCTTTTTATCTGTCTATCTATCTGTCAGTCTGTCTATCTATCTATCATCTATCATCTCTCTGTGTGTGTATACACCTGTATGTGTGCATATACACATACACACATAGTTATTATTCATCATAAATTATTTCCATAATTATTTTTTAGAATTATGGAATTATTATAAAATTATTTCCATATTATTATAATAAGTTATTATAAAATTATTATAAAATTATCTCCATAATTATTTCCATTGGGTATCCAGCACCTCTAGGTGCTTTCTGATCTTCCCTTTTTGCATTTGAAAATATCTTCTCAGGCATTGAGAATCTTGGTTCTCAGTCTCAATTTTTAATTCAGTTGACATGCTTCTTTGCTTGCTGTAACCCATCTCCCCACGCTCCTGCATCTTTGGTTGCTCTGTTAAGTCCACACCCACATGCAGTCCCTCCAAGCCTTGCCTCACCAATCCTGTGACTACAGGTGCTGACTCTTTCCATCCTGCCTTGCATCCTTTGGCCACTGACTAGCACCTCCACACTCCTACTCTCGGTATTTTCAATTATTTAATTTTGCCAATTTTATAATTTAAAAGAAATATAAATATTGTCATTGGAATGCTTTGATCATTAGTGAGGTTGAGTATCTTTTCATGTTCTTTTTTGTTAAGATTTATTTATTTATGCATACAAGAACCGAGGTGCAGGCCAGAGGTGTGAGGGGTGAGAGGATTCACCAGAGAGAGTGGGGAGCAGAACAGGCAGATCGACTAAAATACACTGCTGAGGGGAGCAGCGGATGAGACAGGAGAGGTCTGCTGCGCCATATGGGTAGCTCTTTGGCTGGCCAGGGATTGAACTCGCGCTGCAGAGGTGCAGTACTTTCACAGTGCTGTGCTCAACCTCTTGGGCCACCAGGGAGGCCCTGAATTAAATTTTGATATCTTGGGAATAATTTATATTTTGATGATGTTCGAATCTATTTGGAAGACATTACCTATCACTTCATGCAGGTCTTTTATTTTGTGTTCCTCTGCATTATGGTTTATACATTTTCTGTTGTGCTCATTGCTAAGTATTTTCTTGTTTTTGTGGCTGTTCGGAAATGAGTCTTTTACTTCATTTTTTCTAATGGTTATTCATCAAGTGAAAGACTACTGGGAGGATGCATCTATCTCCTGGCTGTTAAACCTACGGGCTTTGGAATGGGACTCCCTGGGTTTCTGTCTCTGCTGCCACTGGCAGGCTGTGAGACTGGGCAGGTGACTTCATCTCTCGGAGTCTCAGTCTCCTCATTTTAAGCAAAATGTTAAAAATAGTGTCTATTTGACAGCAGTGTTCCTGGTACATAATGAGTCCTTAACAAATATTCACCATTGCTGTTATTTAGATTTTATGAATGAGTTGTTTTCATGAGCTGTTAAAATGTATATATTTTCCTGAATTATTGTATCATAATTATATTACATTATTGTATTTTATTAATTGTATATTTCTAATAGTGTCAGTGATTCTCATAAGGTTTTTTTGGAAGGCAATTATATACGATTATTTTGCTACCTCCTTTCTAAAACTACACCCTGTTTTTTTTTTCATTTACGTATAGATATCCTGATCATATTTCTGACTTCCGATAAGTCATCTAAACCCCTTTTTCTATATGTTCAACATCACTTGTAATCAGGGAAATGCAAATCAAAACTACCATGAGATACCATCTTACACCAGTGAGAATGGCACATATTAAAAAAACTAGCAACAACAAATGTTGGCGAGGATGTGGAGAAAAAGGAACTCTCCTGCACTGTTGGTGGGAGTGCAAACTGGTCAAACCACTATGGAGAGCTGTGTGGAGATTTCTGGACCTACTAAACATAGAGCTTCCATAGGATCCAGCAATTCCACTCCTAGGTATTTACCCAAAGGACACAGAAACATCAATTCCAAAGAACACCTGCACCCCTATGTTTATAGCAGCACTGTTTACAATAGCTAAGCTTTGGAAACAGCCCAAATGCCCAAAAACAGATGACTGGATCAAGAAGATGTGGTACATATATACCATGGAATATCACTCAGCATTCAAAAAAGATAAACACATGCAATTTGCAGCCACATGGATGGCACTGGAAGGGATCATGCTCAGCGAAATAAGCCAGAAAGAAAAAGAAAAATACCGGATGGTCTCACTCATAGCAGGAATCTAGAAAACTTAAATAAGGGACCAGGAAAATGAATAACTATAAGAAAGTGAAAATCAAAATCAACAAAAAACTATGAACCAGAGACACTTTTTGGGGGGCGGGATGGGAGGGATTGGGGTCAGAATGGGGGGGGGTTGCAATTGTATGGGGAATATAAAAATTAAAAAAATAAAGAATAAATTACAAAAATATATAAAATATATAAATATATAAAAGAAAAAAATAAAAAAAATAAACCCCTTTTTCTTTAATATCAGCTGAATATTTGAATAATATGTTGATTATTGGAGACACATGTATATCTTCATCCAAGAGGTATCTATAGGTATCTAAATATCTTGACATATACTTGATCATATTATAAAACCTTTCATTCTTTTTCACTAGAAGTGAGGATTTCATTTTATGAAATACCTTTTTTGGCATATAAGGGAAAATTTTCATTTTTCTAACTCAACTTTTTAATGCGGTGAAATCATATTTATAGACTGTCCTTATAGACTTGGGGCAAACCCCGCTTGGGCATGTTATGGTAGTTTAAAAACATACAGTTATAATTGATTGGTTGACATTTTATTTAATGTCTTGGGGTCAGTTTGCAGCTTTTAGTGTCACTTATGTACTTGTTTCCTTAACAATTTCAGAAAGTTTCTTCTTTCCAAATGCTCTGTATCACATTCCCCCCTTAATTGTATTTAAAAATTTATCATATGTAAATTTGACCTTTTTGGGGGAGATGTAAATTCTATAAATTTTAACATAAATATTGATTTGTGTAATTACCACCATAATAGAAAAATTCCATCACTACAACTGAGCCTTCTTGTGCTTGCTAATCAAGATGAAAGGGTTGGAAGGTGGGAGCAAGAGGGGAGAAGAATGATGTTAGGGTCAGGAGGAACTTGTAGAGGGGGTTCCCAGAAATACTTTTCATGGGGAACTTACCTTGTGGCCATAGAGTGTGTGGAAGTCTCAGGACTGTGAGTTAATGTATCATTTCAGTCTATGGATTTTCTTCTGAACATAGCCTTAGCTGTTAAACTTGATTTCTTCTTTGAACCAAGAGTTCTTGGGGGTAGAAAATGGCTCAATTTCTTTTTGTTTTTGCTTTTATTATTAATTTATGTTTTTACTGAATCAAGATCAGAATCTGTGAACTGTAATGTAACTACTCTTAGAATTTTTAGGTTTCCTTTATGCTTAGCAAATTTTTGTGCTTGGTAAATTTCTGCAAATATCACATTAGCATGTGAAGAAAAAGAATATTTACTGTTCCCTGTGTTCAGAGTTTCATATATCATATACACTCATGTTTGGTTAATTTTATTGCATTATTTAGATTCTTTATATCTTTAATTATTTAACTTAACTGTCAAAAACCTAGAGGGGGAGTTAAGGTTTCCTGCTTTTGTATGTCTATTGATTTCACATTGGTTTTTGCTTCATAAATTTGAAGCACCATTATCTGGAACATAAAGTGTCACAACAACTATTCTCGTATTTTATATCCCTTATTGTTAGGGGTGATATTTTTTCTCATTCAATACTTTTTAGTTTCAATTCAGCCTTTTCTTATATTCATGTCACGGATCCTGGTTTTTTTTTAGTTTGCATTTGCCTGCTGGCTCCTTGAAGATCATTTTATGTTCAACTCCTGCCCAGTTGTTCTCTTTGCTTCCCACTTTGTCTGCTCTCTACTCAATGGATTGGTTACTGATATAGTTTATCATAGGTTTTTAATTTTAAAAAATAGTACTCAAACTTTTCTTTCTTGATATGTCAAGATATAAAACAGCATAAAATAATAATACAAATCAACTCTTTACTACGAAAGATCATGAAACTAAGGATTCACATTTCTTCTTCATCCTCATTTTGTGATGATCTGCCATTTTTAGCACAGACCATTATACTCTTTCTGTTGTCTGTTTTTATAGAACATAGGTTTTCCTTTAGGCACAATATGATTTTCATTTTGATTTAAAATTGGTTTTCACAGTTATTGGAGGTTTGGTTTTATATTTAAAAGAATCCCAGACTCAGTTCTTGACCTTTCTTTCAATAGCTTGCCTATTTCTGACTTCTTATTTTGAACTATCTCTTGGTTGTCTGGGTTTTATTGTAAAATTTTTTTTTTCAAATGTTGATGGGTCCTTGTATAGGCCTTAAATAAATGTGAATAACGTATTTGTTGAGTATAAAATTCTCAACTGATGCTTTTGTTCCCTCAAAACTTTGCAGATGTTACTTTGATTTTATGATCAGGAATCTTGCCCTGGTTGATACCTGAGTTTTCAGGTTATCAGGTTGATACCTGAGTTTTCCTGGCTGGATGCTGACGTAAGTCCCCCTTAAGTCCTCTAAGTTGAACATCTGGATCATGATATAGCTGGATTTTCATCTTTCTCTAAGGGTATTGTTGCAATGCCATACACTCTTTCTATTCGTTTGCCCCACTTTGTTATTTGATGGCTTGTTTGTCTGATATATTTGCTCCGTTCTCTTCTTAAGGCTTCTCGTCTGGATGTTTGCCTCCACTATCTGACATCCATTGTGATCATCTCCTCTAAATCATTCCTACCTCTTTGACCTTTTCCTTTGCATTTCATGTGATTTTTCTATGGATTATTTTTAATACTCCACATTAATTTTTCTGCGGTGACAGTTCAGTCCTGTTTCTTACCTACTTAGCAGTAGCATCGTGGGATTGTTTTGGTTCATAATTTCTTTCCTTGGTTCTGCAATCCTTCTAACCTTATTCTGTTAAGTATTCACCTTATTGTTAGTTTCTCTGAGACTGTAATACATTTGTGGTCTATTTTTTTTTCTGTTTCCTACTCCTTGTCTTCTTCCAAAATGGGGTCTTTACCTGTTTTGTATTGTATTTCCCCTTGAAATTTTCCATAACTTAGATACTATTTTTTGGTTGCTGTTGCTATTTCAGCTTATTTATCTCTGAACCAGCTTAGTTTTATCAGATTGATTATATAGTCTCATATTTGGGATGAGACAGCTGGGATCATCCTCACCTCCTTACCTGTTACCCGGGTCTACTTTGTAACCCTCAGATCTTGAATTTAAAGGCTGTTCTACGGGTGCCTCTGGAGAGGGGCAGGGTCTCAGGGCAATGGTTGTAAGTGAAACTTGCATGACCTTCTCTAGAGAGCACACAAATTAAAGGCCTGCAGGGGAGTCACTTTGCCTGACTGGGGACAGGTCCTGTAGTGGGAGGAGGGACCCACTCAGATTCAGGTGGTTTCCAGCTTCAAAGCAATTAGTTTCAGGTTTCACTCCAGTCAAGTGCTTCTACCTTTTTTTTTTTTTTTTTAAGATTTATTTATTTATTTATTTATTCATACAAACACTGGGTACAGTCAGAAGCGCGGGAGGGTGAGAGAATTCACCAGAGCCAGAGCAGGGAGCAGAGCAGGCAGAAGGACCGAAGTACACTGCTGAGGGGAGCAGCGGGTGGCAGGAGAGGTCTGCGCGCCATGCGGGACCCTCCTCTGATGGCAGAGGAGCAGCCGGGGATCGAACCGGTGCCGTGGAGGCTGCGGGCAGCTTCGCAACCCAGCGCTCAACTGCTGCGCCACGGGGGAGGCCCTGCTTCTACCTTTTTGCCAGTTTGAGTCCCAGAGATTCTGGCTCCTCTGCCTACTCCCAGGGAGGGAGACCGAGTGGGTCATTCTTCATATTCTACAGCTTCTCCCAGGCTACCCTGCCCAGAGGAGATGCTGTTTCCTCTCTCCTTTCGGCCTCTCTCCATTTTGTTTGCTGTCAGAGTGGTTTGTTCTGGTGTTTATTCCATAACTTGGTTATTGTAATGAATTTGGGTGTGCATTTAGCCCTTAGAATATGCTTTTGCCTTCTCTGAGTCGATGCCCAGAGTGGAATGACTGGATCATACGGTCATTCTTCGTGTAATTTTTTGAGGCAGCTCTCTACTGGTTTTCAAAATGGTTGCACCAACTTACATTCCCACCAGTGGTGGTGGAGGATTCACTTTCCCCCTATATCCTTGCCAACATTATTATCTCTTGACTTGTTGATAATAGCTGATGTGAGGTAAAATCTCACTGTGGGAAATGCCGGTTTCAGACCATGTTCTCTGGCCCCCCTGGATGGTGCATTCTTGGCCCCCCACATTCTGGGTAGGAGGTTCTTCTGAGCTTCCTTCATGCAGTGCTTTAGCCACAGCAGTGAGGCTCAGCACATCAACTCTCAGGGTCGCTTTCCAATTAGGTGCTAATTTTTCCTTTTCAGGAAGCTTTTTTTTTTTAAATTTGACCAGGTGGTTGGGCCAGTTTCAGAACTCCTGATTTATTTTTGGTCATTTAAATTTATTTTTGTTCATTCTATTCAATTTGCAGAGAGGGGCATTTTGGAAGCCTATATTTACTGTCCCATATTTTCTCCGATGTTTTAGAGATAATTAAAAAAAAAACCCACAAAATAATTCAGTCTTTCAATTTTATATTTCAGAAGTGGTATAATTACTATTTGGGGTGCATTTTCAAATCACTCTTTTTTTGTGCATTATCTCATTGAATTCTCTAGCACCGGTTGAAATAGAAGCTATGCTATTTTATAGTGGCTTCCGCTCCTCAGCAGCTTGTGAGTTGATGTGGATTAGATCTGTTTGACTTCAAACTTGGTGTCTTTTCCACTACACTGCACTCCTTTTCAACAAATGGAATAATAACCTCCTAGTCTGCTGGCAAGTGTGTTTGTCAGGGAAACTGGATTCTGACAAGACACTGCTCGCGGTATCTATCAACCTAAGGGTATATTTAATTGAACTTAATTGGAACAACTACCCAGGGTTTTTAGTTTTTATTATTACTTTTTCTATCTTATTGTTAAGCAGCTGCAAAAACAAATTCACCATCCTTTAAAGCAGGTGTTATTATAAGAGCAATTATATGCAATGTGGTTTTCTTTTCTGCCAACAGGAAGTGGAGGAAATCTAACAAAAGTGTTGGCTCACCGTGGGGCAGAATTTTTGGCCTGGACCATTCCACAGTGGGATGGATCACTTCTGACTTACAGAGGAAAGAGCACTGTGGCATCTGTCTCTACTGCGTGACAAGTTATATAGCACTTCTGGGCCTCGCTTCTCTGGCGCGAATGAAAATTGTAGAATTTCTGCTTTTCCTGCCTTTCAGTTTTTAGATTCCATGGAACCCAAACCTGGGAATTGGCCTGCGGCCATGGCTTTAGCTTGGCCTTTCCTTTATTTCTGGGCAGCCCTGGATAAGTCCCTCCCTCTCTTTGGGCCTCAGTTTACCCATCTGTAAAAGAACCAGATATCCCACTGTCTCAGGCGTCCTCTGTGGGTTGTTCCTGAGATACCTCAATTCCAGCACCTCTCCCACTTCCTGTCAACAGCACCTTTTCCTAGAAGGCTCCTCATCTGGGTGCCTGAACCCAAGGCCCACACCTGCCACAGGTCCTGGATTCTTCTATAATCCTCGGCTTCACCATTCTGTGAGCTCCCCTGTCTTGCCTCTGTCCCACTACCCCCCTCCCCAGCTCAATAACTTTTCACACATCACCTAATCTTTCTGGACCACAGTTACCTCATGAAGGAAGACAAAGGAAGGAAGGATAAGAGGAAGGAAACATTCACCAGGGAAACATTCACCTTCTCTTTGCCATGGGCACATTATAAGGAATTTGATAGTGAACAGATTGGATCAAATCTACCTTTGCTACTTCTTGGCTTTGTGCCCTGGGCTGAATGACCTCCCTTCTGGGCTTGCTTCTTTGTCTCTGCCCTGGGGTTTCCTGCGTGTTTTGAGGGTGAGATGAGCAGTGGGCCTGGCACATAATAAATGTTGGAGGTATCCTAGCCAGCCTGCCTGTCCTACTTCCTTCCTCTTCCCCCTTGCCTCGCGGAGAGGCTGACTATTGAGCTGTATTTTTCCACCAGGCAGGGCTCTCCCCTACAAGTGTGTGCATTGTTTGTGAGTGTGGACCGCGAGATGAGGCTGAGGTTGCAAACACATCAGCTCCTCCAGCTTCCGTCGCTGGCCTACAAATGTCACGTTCATCCAAATAGCAATTTCAGGGCAGACTTCTTTTCTGATTTGTTGGTGCTTCTGAAAAATTAAAAGGAGAGAACATTGAGGTGCCCAGGAACACGATGAACTCATTGTGGAAGCTCCGTCAGCTCTTCTCCCACCCCCAAAGCTCTAAAATTAGACTCAGAAAACTGTGAGCCGCGCTCGGTCCACTCATATCCCTGAAACAAAAAGTGGCCCGTTTTACCTGAGGTCCTGGGCAATCTGAAGGCTCCAGCTCGGGGACACAACCTCAAGGCTGACCCAGTCTGTGGCATCCCTCCCCTGCCCCCCTCCTGGGACCCGGGTCCTGCAGGAGGGGCCGCAGGCAGCCACCATCCTTAATTGTTCTCGCTTTTGAAAATCAACTTGATTGAGGTCTCATTTACACGTGAGAAAATGCCCTCCCCAGCCCCCCCACTCTGCCCGGCTGTCCACATTCATGCACCAGCCACCAACAGCAACACATAGCACATTCCCACTGCCTCAGTAACTTTTCTTCTTAAATTCAGACATAGGCCAACCCTCCAGAAAAGTGCAGAGATTAATAGGACAAAACACCACAAACTTGCCACTGAGATCTAGCAAAGGTGACCGTTGGGCCTTCTTTGCGTCTGGTCTGTTCTCAGTTTTCTCTCCCCCTCCCCTCACCCACCCTGCCCTTTGAGAGAAACAGAATCAATTTCTCTTGAAAAAATGAAGTCTGACAGACACCGAGGCCTTTATCGTCCTACCCCCAGAGGTAGCACGGTCACGGCCTGTGTCAGGGAGGCCACCTGCCCCACTCATGTCTTAAAACTCAAATGGCATCGTGTTCAACCACAGATAATCCGAGGCACTGTTAGGGGGGCTTCTGAGGGTCACATAAAATAGCCCTGAGGCTGTGATCTGTGACGACTTAATTTTACTCAACACATGCTCCTAAGATCTATTCTCATTTTTTTTTAAACCAGTAGATGTAGTTCATTGGCCTTAATATCGTGCTGTAGGGTGAGCATGCTTTCAAGTTCACGTCCTCTATCAATAGGCTGTTTCCGTCTTATAATATCGATGCTGCACTCAAACCTCTTGAGCTCACATCTAAGAGTCAGGCCAGGGTACCTATCTAGAGCAGAACTGGGTCTTAGGATCTGTTTATCTCCAGCTTCACCCCACACTGCCAAGGGGTTCCCCCAGGGAAGGAAACAATACCCCACCTGGAATGTGCCAGAGCTTCTGCTGCTTCTACCTGCTCTGCGTCATTTGTTATTGTTTAAACCACTCAGCCTGGAATATTCTGTTCTGGCAGCTTGAGCTACCTGATACCCACGCCAGCCTCGTAGTGAGCACTGCGTGTGTTAATGATGTTGATAGTAGTGTTGGTGCAAGTGTGATTGTAAGTGAAAGAGCAGATACAGAGTCTCTGGTCTGCTGTTGGCAAAGGGAGAGAGGCACTGGACCTGGGGCCTGCTAGTCAGCCTCCTGCCTACCGAGGAAGGACCCTCCCTGTCACATGCAGCCGCTCAGAATACAGCCCCGCTGGGAGGGGGCCCAGGGCACCGGAGGGCTTTGCTGTGTCCTTCCCTGACCAATGGTTTCTCTCCTTCACCTGCCGAACTGTGATGCCCCTGGAAGACCCAGCCCCAGAGCCACCCACCTAGACACTAGGCAGTAATGGGACGAAGGTAAAGCACATGGGAAGGTGGGAGCTTCGGAATTCCTCTTCCCGCTGCACCATAGTCTGAGGGACTATGGTGATGGTGCACGGGTGAATTGGTGATAATTCACCAATTATCAAGTGTGGGGACTGCACTTGAAAGGAGAAAGCATGCATTGCACAAAAAGGAAGAACGATGTAAAATATATATAACAAAATTTTTTAAAAAGCAAGGTCAACAGCTGAGCACGGGAGGGGGTAAGGTAGGAGATTGGAGGGGAAGGGAGATGGGTAGAGGGTGGTATCTACCTCTGGGCTGCTTCAAAAGCAGAGCCAGAGACAAGCATCTCTGAGCCTGTATCTTATTTGGGAGGTGAGCTGAGACACAGGAGAAGGGTTGAGGAGGAAGGTCGGGGAATGAAGCCAGTCAGGGTCAAGCGCATTGTTGGGGGGTCCATTAGCATGGTGGGCAACTGAGGGTCAACCCCTCTGGGGGATTCTGGGAGCTACCCCAGAAGGGAGGATAGCTCTACACCAACTCAAGTGGGTTTTGCTGGAAGGTTGCTTCTGGCTGGTGATCCCTCGGGATCCTAGGTCTGAGGCCCCTAGGCTTATTCTTATCACTTCCATAGTTTTCTCCTAACCAATTTCAATCACATTACACATGCAGAATGCACTGTCCTTTAACATGATGTTTATCACAATACAGTGTATCAGCGCTGCCTACTATCACTGATATCCTTCTATGCATGATAAGTGCTCCCCATTATACTGTTAAATATTTAAATTGTCAGTGTGTTTTCCTTGTTATGAACACCGCTGCAATAGATTTCCTGGAAACTCATTCTGACCGTGATTATTTCCTAAGAAAATTGCCAACCCAAAGGGCAGGCACTTTTTAAGTCCCTTGCTACATATGGCCAATTTGATAAACTTTGCTAACTTTGGAAACAACACTATGATTCACCCGGTTGCTCAGGCCAACATTCTTGAGTCATTGTGCAAATAGTAATTTTGTACTTTGTGGTAGGATTTCTGAAGGGTCTCTGGAAATGAGATTTCTGAATACAAGGGCATGCTCATTTGCAATTTTGATAAATACTGCCAAATTTTCTTCTAAGAGTATTTTCTCCAATGGAATATTCTTATCCCAAAACATGTTATTCCTCTCTTTTTTTTTCTACTAAGTACATTGGTAGAGTTAATTAGCTAGTTTTTTTTTTTTAACATATAGATTATGTCCATTTTTAGGTATTTTTGCTTTTTATTGCTGGCATGAGTGCAATTAAAAAAAATCTGCTGTATTTTCTCATTGGTCATTGAAGACAGTCTAAGAAAAGTATTGATTTTAGATGATTTATTTTTAATCCATCTGCTTTACTAAAACTACTATTTCTAACAGGTTTTTAATTGATCTTCTTGGCTTTTTGGGTGGGTAGAAAATGATATAACATGCAAATATGGAATCGTTTTGCTTTTTCCCTAATATCTCTACTTCTTATTCCATTCTCTGACCTGGTGGCTTCGGTGGCACTTCAGAACTGTGCAAAGTGGGTGATGATGGCAGCCTCCTTTGTCTTTTTCTGTGACAGAAGGGGGTGTTCCCAGTTCCTATTCCCAAGCAGGTGCCTTTGGGTCCTGCTATGAAAATATCCTATTCTTATTTTATGAAACATTTCTAGCAGGGATAAATGTTACTTTTCAAAACTGACTTGTGGACATTTATTTAGAGTATTCTTTTTCTTTTTATATTGACAGCCTACAAATTTCAGACCCTCCTGGCGTCATCTTGTATTTCTTCTTTCATTGTACTGTTGAGCTCATTTGCTGACTTTTTATTTAGTGATCTGTGTGTGTATTCGTAAATGGGTTTATAGTGGTCTGTGTTATGCTTTGTCCATGTTTTTATACCAAGGCCTGTGCAATTTGTCAAAATAATTGAAAATTTTATTTCATTATGTGTTGGAACTATTTAAATGGCAACAGACTTCTGTGATCATGGAACATTTGGGAGAATTCCACTCAGATTTGCTTTCTTCTCATTAGCTTTCCTTGAACATTTTGCTTTTCCTCTTACTCGTAATTTTTCGAAGTAATTTTGCTTTGTTGAGTATTTGTAGGCATTCTGGAGCTGGATTTTGTGCTTTAATTCAAATTTAATTTCCTCCTACTATATTTATTTACCCCATTTTTATATATTGTCATGTAATTGTTTAAAAAGATGGTTAGGTTATTTTATTTTATAATTTTAAAGCAACTAAATAACCATATGGATTCCCTTTTTTAGGTCTATTAATACTTGCATAACAGTTAGTCCTAGATTTTCCAATTCATCAATTTTAGAAGAACTTATCTTTTGTCTCCCTATAAAAGAGGAGGAAAATTACACATTCTCACTTCTTTTCATTCTCTCCTCTGTCAACTTAACTTCAAATCTTGTATCTGATTTGTGCATCCTGAATTTTTGTCCCAGTGTGTTTTATTATGAAATTCTTAATATTTGTATCATGTACCTCTCACTGTCTAGGAATTTAATTCCACATTTAAAATTTGGATGGATTTAGCTCTCATTTCAGTCCTTCCACAACATAACTTTTATGTTCAAAAATATTCATGATTCAGCTAGTTCTTTGAGAAAGAGTATTTACATGATCCCCTCAAACTGCCCAATGTTTAATATCTTGTCTATCTCTGGAACAGGTGACTCCACCTTACTCCGGCTTAGAATTCTGGAGCTGTGTTCTTTGGATTCCTTCAAATTCTGTCTTGTTTTCTGGCAGTGAATTACATGGCAGAAAAACCAGAGTTCTGCTTTTTCTGCAGGTACATTTACATTCATTTTTATTTATGCATAGAATGAAATAATTTTTATCAGAATTTGCATGGTATTGTCTTTCTCTACCCCCTTTTGGGTGTGCAGCTTCAGGCTTCATTTCGAGACCTGCTTTCCTATTTGGAAAGATCTTTGATGTTTCAAACATTGTTTCTGTCTTGTTTGTTCCAGTCTTTTCCTTAGGAACACCGATTGTCTTATATTGAATCTTTGTTGTCTTTCCTTTGTGGGTTTCTCCTTCTATTGTCCTTTATCTCTATATTCTACATTATCTTTCTCAAATCTACTCTCAAACTTGCTGATTTGGGCTTTTTTCAATGATGATTCTGCTCTTCATTGCTTCTTACACAATTTTTAAAAAGTTGCAATAGTATTGTTCATTTCCATATTTTTCTTGCCCATTCTTTATTAACCTTATCCGTTGTTTTAGATCTCATTTGTCATCTTTTCCCCATTTGGAGGCCTTGATCTTTTTTTCCCATTTGATGGAGAGTAGAAAGTAGATTTGCCCCCAAATTTCATCTACTTTGTGGGTTCAGTTTTCAGAAACATATTCTTCCTAGCTCTATGCTGCTGTGTTTATTTCATTCTCCTTTGTGGCAAGATTTTTGCTTATGTCTCACTTTTTCACATATGAATAGGATTTTTGTTTGTCTTAGACTAGCATGGACAGATTTTCCTTGGTGATTTCCCACAGTTCACAAGCCCCCTGTGTATCTGAGTAGCTTTGTGGAATTGCTCACTAGAATCATATAAGTGCCTATATATTTGGGTGCATTTAAAGAAGGACCTAGGATAAAAATTCAACAGAAAATATTGGTTACTTCAAGGTAGGATGGGAGAGAGAGACTATTAACTTCTTCTTTTAAGACCTCCTTTTTTTTTTTAAATGGACAAACGTAATGACTATCAGATACAATTTATAAGTGACTAAATTACCATGTGAAAAGATATTTGACCTTGCTGATATTGAACGAAGTGCAAATTAAAAACAGCACTGAAACATCATCTCTTGCACATCAGATTGGAAAAACCATTTAAACAATTTTATAATATCTAATGTGGTAAAGATGTGTGGCCAGATGCACCATCATTTCAAGAAATTTTTTAAAAAGGGAACTTGAAGACTGAAAAAAATACCATTTCAGGCATTATAAACCCAGACTGACATAGAGTTATGGGCAAAGTGGGTTAGCCATTGTGTACTTTTTTTTTGTTGTTGCTAAAGAAATGTTTCCTGTACTTTTTAGAGCACTGTGAACAAGCTCATGATCAGACTTTATTTTGCATTAGGATTGCCTTCCATTTTTCTGGGCTGTTTTGTTTTGCCTAAAATGCTGATTTCGCCACTGCTTTATCAAGACTGAACTTGACCAAATACATCAACATTATAATATATGCTGAGATGAGGACTTCAAGTTCCTGTCAAGGTGACTGTGCAGCCCAGGTTGATGGTTCTTACCCTCAAACTTTGCCCTGGAGAAACTACGGAAATGGCAGCAAACATGGATTTAAGGAATTAACAAAGAGCTGTTTGAAATCCTGAGGGAGTTTGAAGGTTGCCTTGAATGGAGTGTGTGGTATGTGGTTGTATATATGTGCATTGTCTTTATGTGTTTCTGTGGTATGTGTGTGGTGTATATGTGTGGTCTGTGTGTGTGTATGAGCACCCACGTATGCTAAGGGGTAAAGGGTAAGGCCAGCAAAGGCAGTGGTGGGAAGATGGGTAGAGCAGTGGTTAGAGCAGAGATTCTTTCTTTTGGCTGCATAGCATATACCATCTGGGAAAGCTTTTAAGAATATCCACACCGATAACAATGATATGTAGAAAATACATTTGTTCTTGGGAGATTCATGTTGAAGTATTAGGTGTGAAATTTACGATGTATGCAGCTTGTTTTCAAATGGTTCAACAAAGCAAAACTAAGCACAATGTCTTCCACAACCCAGAGATAGAGGCAGAAAGTGTGTGTGTGTGTGTGTGTGTGTGTGTGTGTGTGAGAGAGAGAGAGAGAGAGAGAGAGAGAGAGAGAGAAAACAGGTAAAGTAACATTTGGTGAATTCAGGTGAAGAACATATTGGGGTTCATTGTTCTATTTTTTATAGCTGACTTTGTAAGTTGAACTTTTTCAGCATTGAGAAAATCTATAACACATCCAGTTCTCATCCCAGTTCTCATCTTAGTCTGTGCTGATCTGGCATTTTTAAAGAGCTGCTCATATGATTTGAATGCAGAACTAGGATTGAAAACCATTGGGTTGGAGGGAAGCTTTTTAATGTTCTGATCTTGCCACTGCTCCTGGAATTCCCTGTGCTATCTTTTTTTTTTCTTTAAAGATTTTATTTATTTATTTTTGCATAGAAGAACTGGAGTGTAGGGCAGAGGTGTGTGTGTGGAGGGGGGGGTAAGAGGATTCACCAGAGACAGAGTGGGGAGCAGAACAGGTGGATCTACTAAGGGGAGCCCAGGGGAGCTGCGGGCATGACAGGAGAGGTCTGCTGCGCTATGTGTGTTAGCTCCCTGGCTGAGGATCAAATTCATACTCAAGCTGTGTTGGTGACAGCGCTGAGATTTAACCCCTGAGCCACCAGATAGGCCCCCATTATCTTTGATGGCCATTGCTTCATAGAAGCTGGAAGCAGGAGCCCAGAGCCCAGTGTCAATGGAATAAACACAGGGTAGAAGGTGCTCTGAGGCCACCATGGAGCTGGGAACTCACAGGCAGTGGTCACCTGAGCAGCATGTCTATATGAAAGAAAGACAAGAAACAACGCATGCCACCTAAAGCAGAATTATTGAGATGATGGATTCAGAATGTGAAACAAGAATTATAAAAATAATTAAGGAAATAAGGGAAGATGTTAAGAGTGTGAGGAAAAAGTAAAAATTTGTTTAAAAGAATAAAGTGGAAATATTAAGCTTTAAAAAGTAGAACAGTTGAAGTAAAGAAAACAAGAAGAGGAACTGATAGCAGGATGGAAATAGCTAAAGGGCAAATTAATAAAATGGAAGATCAAGTTGAGGAATTCTTCCTGGAGGGAGCAGGAAAAGATGAATAGGGAAAAATATATGTTTCAAAAATACTTCAAAATATGGAGGATAGAAGGAGAACTGCCAATATTCAGAAAATAAGAGCTCTGGGAGTAGAGAAGAAAATGGAGATGAAATATTCAAAGAAAGTGAAGATTTAGCTTTCTAAAATTGAAGATGAGAGACCCTGGTTTAGGCTTATAGAACACCAAACAAGAGATAAAGGAAAACCTGTACCTGCATTAGAATGAAACATAATAACATCAAAGACAATCCTAAATGTTTTTGGAGATGAAGCAGATTGCCAGCAAACAAGAATCAGACCAACATCTAGAGGATACTGTAAATAAGATAGAAAATAAGGAGGCTTAGATAAAAAATTGTCAAGTTCAAGAAATAAATAAAGGGAAATAAACATGAGTATGGGACTAAAATTAAGGTCAACCACTACGAGATCAAAGCAAAATATGTAACTTTTGAACCAGAAGAAGAAAATTATCCATATTCAATGGAACACAGGAACAAAAGAAACAACAAAGAAATCCCTATAATAAGCATAAATTGTAGAATATGTTCTAATATAATAATTGCAATAAGTGGAAATGAATTAAACTCACTAAGTTAAAAGTCAGACACCTACGATTAGATTTTTACAAGAGTCAATATTATGGGTTTTTAAAGTAAAAAATACAATTCATATAAATGGGTCAAAAAAACGAGACAAAAATTGGATTTCAGACAGAGATCACAGGGGATCTAGCATAGATTTTTCAATACGTGACAAAATAACATTTAATATAAAAATATTACAATGAACAAAGCCCATAAAATGAACAGTATATTAAGAAAATACAATGAACACAAACCTCTTAAAAGTATACTTTCAAAAAACATCAAGCAATCATTGATAGAGCCTCAGGGAGGTGTGAAAATTCATTATTTGTCTTTGAACATTTAATCATCTTCCTCTCAGAAATGGACAGATTAGGTGGTCTGAAAAAAATCAGAAATATTTAAAAAAATCTCTTTGCACCAGTGTTTTAAAATGTCACAACGACATACTTTATCTTGTGTCCATTTTTGTCCATCTTGCTGGCTACTCCTGGACCTTTTCAATCTGGCGATTGATACCTTTCTCAGGGGGAAACTTGTGATTGTTGTGTTGTCCACATCCTCCCTGACGTTTCTCTGGAACTCCTCTTACTTGGATGTGGTGTCTTCTGGATAATCTCTTATCTTTTCTTGCTTATTTTTCTGTATCTCTGTCCTTTGATCTACTTTCTGGGAAATTTCCTTATCTGTTTCTTCCCACTTTGCTGTTAACTTGAAAAAATTTCCCCATCACATTTTTAACTTTAAGAGCACTTTATTGCTCTCAAAATGTTGTTTTTCTGAAAATAGAATTCTCATTTCATGCTTGCAATATTTCATTCCTTTGAGGAAATTAATATTTTTTTATAAAGAGATCGCCTTCTGCCTGAATTGTATCTATTTCTTTAAATCCTTTTGAAGTGTTTTTTACTGCCACTGTAGCAAATTAAAACAATACAAATTTATTGTCTTACCATTTGGTAAGGGCTAAGATCGTGGTGTCTGGAGGACGTGTTTCCTTCTGGAGGCCTTAGGGAAGAATTTAGGTTCATGCCTTTTCCAGCTTCAGGATACTGCCATATCCTTGTCTCACGGCACCCTTTCGCAGCTCCGTAGCTGGTAACTCACATCTTTCTTCTCTTCTCTAGTTGCCATATCTCTCCTTGACAGGACCAGGAAAAGTCCTCTACATTTAAGGACACACGGATGAGATTGAGCTAATTGAGGGTAATCTGTCATCAGAGGCAGTTGCTATCAACCTTCACTTGTAATTGCAGCTTTTAACACTTGCAAAAGTGCCATGTCATGGAACACATCCACAGGTTCTCGGGATTAAGACACAGGCATGATTCAAAAAAGATAAACACATGCAATTTGCAGCAACATGGATGGCGCTGGAAGGGATCATTCTCAGCGAAATAAGCCAGAAAGAAAAAGAAAAATACCGGATGGTCTCACTCACAGCAGGAATCTAGAAAACTTAAATAAGGGACCAGGAAAATGAATAACTATAAGAAAGTGAAAATCAAAATCAACAAAAAACTATGAACCAGAGACACTCTATGGGGTTAGGGGGCGGGAGGGGAGGGATTGGGGTCAAAATAAGGGGGTTGCAATTGTATGGGGAATATAAAAATAAAATTTATTATAAAAAATAAAAATAAAATGTATATGTTGAAGCCTAAAAAAAAAAAAAAAACAAAAAACAAAACCCCACAGGCATGGGGGGAGGGGTATTATTCTATCCTATCTCCTGCCTCCTGCCCTTTTTTTAAATTCTCAGATTTTCATTTTAGAACTTTTCCTCAAATGTCTGGGAATCTTCACCCAAACGGATTTAAGAATAGGGAACTAGGACATGTATTGGAAGATCTGAAAAGGAGAGGAGCTTGTTGGCTGTGAGTTTCACTCTGGGTGACTTGACCAGCCATTTCCTAGGTAACATCAGTGTCAGTATCTTAGGATCTTTGCCTTTGCACTGATCAGATTTTCCAGAAAAGACTTGCCCAATCTCCTGCCTGCAGGAAGAAGACTTAGACACCAGAGCTCTGCAAAATGAGCAGGAGAGGAATCTTGGGGATTTCAAAATCCAAGTGTGCATGTTTACTTGTTTCTGTTGTTGCCTTCAAAGATGTTTGGTGTCCCTTGCGTAGAAACCAGACATCAAATCTTCTGCCTGGCTGTGAAGAGTTGGGGAGGGAATAGAGTGGGGGTGTCCTACTGCCCCTTAAATAGACTTTTAATCAATCCTTCAACTTTTAGTTGAATTTTCATCTCTGCCTCCACAGATACCTGTTACAATTACTGATTATGGGGCCTCCCTGGTGACGCAAGGGGTTAAGCACTGCACTATGAAGCAATCTGCAGCCTCTGCAGCACGAGTTCGATCCCCGGCCGGCCAGGGAGCTACCCACATGGCGCAGCAGACCTCTCCTGTCTTGCCTGCTGCTCCCTTCAACAGTGTATTTCAGTCAGTCTGCCTGTTCTGTTCCCCACTCTGTCTCTGGTGGATTCTCTCACCCCCCGCATCTCTGACCTGTACCCCAGTTCTTGTATTCATAAATAAACAAATCTTTAAAAAAATTACTGATTATGGTGGGGAGGGGAGTTAGTGTAAATTAAGTTGGTTCTTGCATTTATTTATTCTCTGCTGTCTCAGAACTTAGCTTGCACAGTGTATCACCTGTCTTGTGTATCTGTGTATGAGTGGAGTGGCTCAGGATTTTTTTTTTGCTGCCTGCCACTAGCCTCTAGGACCAGGTCTTGCACACCTCCTAGGTTGCAGACAGTGGGGGCTGGAAGGCGTGGCGCGGGGCACAGACACCTGTGATAATGGAACCTGGGCCCAGAAGGCACAGGGTGTGCACATACATAAATGCAGATACCTGGGCCAAGAAGGGGGGAATAAAAGAGGCTCCTCAGCTCTGGCATTCACAACTGTGGCAGTGTCACCCTGAGGTTAGGGGGCTTAGTTGCTGTCTCCCTGCCTGCTGGCCTGTAAAATCTACCAAGGGATCCAAAATTCTCATTTTGTTTGCAAAAATTGACAATGAACCTACTGGCAACTTGGGGTGGTTGCATCTCTGCTTTCCAGTTTCCAAATCTTAGTTGTTGCTTTTTCTCCTTTTGGTTCTTATTAACACATGTGCCTTCTTTGTTGTTACTGAACCCCTTTATCGTTGCTTTTGTGGGATTTCTTAAGGAAATTTCTTAATTTCTTAAGCACTGCCCAAAATGTCGGTTCCTGGTCTTTAACTGGAAGTTGGTCATTTTTTCTGCTTGTTGAACCCTTAGGGCAACCTGGAGGGGGACACCATCCCACTGCGGGGCCCCTTGCCATTCACATTTTTTTTCCTTTTTGGGAGTAGATCAACCATATTGAAGAGATGTTAAGCTAAAAACTCGTAACTGTAGACTTCCATGCTGAAGGCCACCAGCATTCCCACCCCAACAGGTGTTTGTTAACGATGTTGTTCTACAGTTGTGAAAATAGCTCCAGGATGATTTTCTCTATTGCATGCACCACCTCCTTTGACGTGTGCCCTCAGCACAATCAAGACTCTGGATCAGAGAGGTTTGATAGAGAGGGGCTTTCTTCTTCTCACCCAATCTCACTCCCATGATCTCAGAATGCTTTCTGTGTAGCAAACTGGGTCTCTGATTTTCTTTTCTTTCTTTTTTTTTTTTTTTAAAGATCTATTTATTTATTTGTACATACAAGCACTGGGTACAGTCAGAAGCGCGGGAGGGTGAGAGAATTCACCAGAGCCAGAGCGGGGAGCAGCGCAGGCAGAAAGACCGAAGTACACTGCTGAGGGGAGCAGCGGGCGCGGCAGGAGGGGTCTGCGCGCCATGTGGGACCCTCCTCCGGTGGCCGTGGCCGGGGAGCAGCTGGGATCGAACTGGCGCTGCAGAGGCTGTGGGCAGCTTCGCAACCCAGCACTCAACCGCTGCGCCACCGGGGAGGCCCGGGTCCCTGATTTTCTTATAGTCCATGCATTTTTCTCTTCAAGTGGGAAGAGCGCCATACATCGCCTTTAGTTTTATAACCGTATTCATTTACATCCAGTACCACAGGTGCTAAAATACAGGGCATCCCAGGACACAAAGCTTCTCTATCTTCCAGTTGAGAATAGCCCTTAAATTCTTGTCCAAGTTGAATATCTTTTTTAAAAAAAGGCATTAAGACACAACAGAAATAGATATTTACCTATAAATTTTGTTGGAATAATTTCATCATAGATCACATTTTAAAATTATATATTACAAAAATCATTTAATGGACTGCTTTCCCCACTCATGTGAAGAAATATTTTCAAACTCCTCACTGGCATCTGGGAAGGCAGCATCTCCATCATCAGCAGGGCCATTTTTTGAGTCACCCGACAGTTTTCCACAACGCACTGCCTTCATTTCCATCGGAGGCATTTGAAATACATTAATGTTGGAATCTATATTTTTGCTATCACAGAAATCTGTCCGCCAAGCCACAATAACCCGTTATGTCTGCACAGGTTTTTGGTTGTTTAATTTGTCCCGGTGGTGTATATGCATGATTTCCACAGACAACCATTTCCTGTATTGATTTTTAAAGGGAGCTTTAAAAGCTTGTTTACAAAGACAACTGACACTTGGAATTGTGAGGTGATACCTCCAGCAATAATTACTAAATCTGTGTCAGATTTCTTTGCCTTCCTTATTTACCGATTCTGTCAGGTGTTACTGCTCATCATCCCAAACCAGCACTGATTGAGGTCATTTCATGTGGATGTTTCTTCCCCCGACTGGATTTTTGCCCAAGATAAGGAAATTGAGAATATGTTTCCATAATATGAGAGATTTTGAAAGGACTCAAATTTAGGGCAATTCTTTTCTGAGAGTAAATTTTTAGAAGTGTATGATAGTTGGAATAAATTCCATATTCAATTGGTTTTATTGCTGGTCGCTGGTCCTCTTTCATCATGTTTTTTTCATTTCTGGTCCTGCACTTTGATCCAACAATCAGTGGGTTTTAAGTGCAGTGGTTTTATGTACCTATACTCTGATGTCTCTCAGTTTTATATAAATTCCAGTTTCGACATCTCCCTTGATCTTCAGCTTATATATTCACCTAGTAACTCAACACCTCCAACTGATGTCTATTAGGCATCTGTAGGGTAAGTGAAGATTGCTCAGACTTTTGCACCGTTGGCCTCTGTGGCTATCACCTGTGTGGGTGATACTTGGGAGCGTGGACTTGGGATACACATGCCTGATGGTGGACACCTGCCATGTGGTGTGGGCATGTGTGAGTGGGCACGCCTGAGCTGAGACTGTGCATATAAGGGCTGTGTCAGAGAGTGGCGGAGGGACCATGAGACAATGCCAGAGAGCCCAGAGAGAGTAAAGATTCTCCAGGGCCCCCCACCACTTGCCCTGCTCCTGGTTGCCTCACTACAATGATGTAGAAAGATCATTAAGAGTCTGAAAAAGCCACTGCGGGCTCCAGGACTCTACCCGTCTGCCCGGATCCATAGAGAATATGCCCTGTGCCTTGCTGGCACTACGGCATCTTAAACTTAAAATGGCTAACACAGAATCCAGAAGCATTGACTGATCTTGTCCCCCCTCCACCGCCTACTCTCCCATTTTCCCTATCTCAGTAATTGCATCATTGATCTTGTTGCTTAGGTTCCAACACCTAAGAATCACTCTTGATTCTTCAACTTGATTTTTCCCTTCAACTCCCACATCCAGTTCATCCCCAAGTTCTACAAACTCTTCCTTCAGCATTCACCACTCATCTGATCGCTCCATACCTCCCCTGCCGTCCTCACCAGGGCCCTAGCTAGGGACCTCTTTCTCACCCAGACTGTTGCAAGAAGCATCAAAATGGGTTTCTCGTTCTCTCTTTGACTCCATACAGCCCAGTCTTCACTCACCAGCCAAGGGGATCCTTCTAAAAACATAAATCCGGAGTCTGGCAAGACGGTGGCAGAGTGAAGATGTCTCCTCCAGATAGCCACAACAAAACTGCTGTAAAACAAAGCAAAAAACCCAAGGGGAAAAGTGGTGACCATCCCACATGATAGGGGACATTGGTGTGGTGGAAAGAGGTAGGAAAAACTCTAAGTTAACTTTGCTGAGAGTGGTGACAGGGCAGTATAGCCCATAAGGGTGGGGCAGCTGCTGTGCAGAGGCCCCCACAGTTGTTGGCTACACGCCAGTGTCGGGGTCCTAAAATCTGGCACTGCACCAAATGAGGGGGTGCCCTGCTGGAGAGCTGCAGGGTGGGGGACACAGAGCAAACACTACTGGCTTGAGTCTGAGGCTCTTAACTCAGAAGACCTGTAGCCTGAAACGGGTCAGATCACCTGGACTTCCCTAAAGAAGAGGCTACCACCCCAAACCCGGGCTGACATTGCACTTGCTACCCCCCATTCCAGGCTGAGATCAAAATACCTGCCATGCCCTACGAAGAAACAAAGAAACGCAAACCAGAGCTCAAGCACCTGCCAACAGTAGGAGCGGATAGCACAGGATAAGACCCTGTGCTGGGGAGGAAAAGCCAACGACTCCCAGCCTGTGGCCCCATACAGCTGCATCTGGTGCCCAGCACTGAGTCTAGAGCTTAAAAACAGCCCAGAGAGGAAGTGGAAGTGAGGCTAAGACTCTGAGACCAAGGCGCTGGCCTGGAGGAAGGAGCACTGTGGACCCCTCCACATGACGCTGGTCTCCACCGCCCTAAAGGAAGTTCAAATTCCTGACTCTCCTGGAGGTGACCCTTCAGTGTCCACTGCCCTGGCCTCTTTCATGCCTGCTACCCCTTGTACTGACCAGCACCTGCCCAGCTCTTTCAGAGACCCACGTTAGCACCCAAAATCCAATAATACCACACTTTGCTCAAAGAAATTCATTGGTTTTCCAGCACATTCCCAACAAGAGCCTACTTTTTTTTAATGTATATTTTTTACATCATTCTTCATTTTTGCACAATGCATGCATTTTCATCTTGGTTATAGTCCCCATATAATTCCCCCCCCCCCCTTGTTTTGATCCTACTCCCTCCTCTCCCCACTGTAGTGTGTCTCTGGTTTATAGTTGCTTGTTGATTTTGATTTTAGCCCAACATTCACTCACCCCTGAGCAGACAGTCCGAGTGTTAGGACCAAAACAAGCCAGTGGGCTTAGTTTCTGATGCTAATAGCAACAGAGGCCTCATAATTACACCACTGCACAAGTGTCCTGTAATTAGCGTCTGCTGTTCTGTTCCTGGGGGTCAATTGCTCTGCAACAATGCAGGTGGGGGGGCCCTGGACAGCCCGCACCTCTCAGCTGCTCCCCTCCACATTCCATTCTTGTGAGAGAAGAGCCCTGAGTTCTCAGGACTTTAACCCTCTCCTGCCAAGACTCAGTGAGTTGCAATCCACGAGGGCACAACTTGGAATGGGTGTTTGGAGGAAGTTCTGCCATCTTCCCAAGGGACACTGTGTGTTCAACATCAATGATGCCCCATCTGGAAGGACTTTGCCTCTTCTGGATCCCTAAGGTGATTGAACACTGCACTTGATCCTGATTTAATCCTAAATGTGCCCTGCCAAGCTGGACTGCTCTCCTGAAACCCACAGCCATGTGTCCTACTATCCATGTCCCACTATCTCTCCATGCAAGTGAACAGACATCGCCAGAGGAGTCTGTCCCAACTGAACTGTCTTCTCCCTCAAACCTGCTCCACCCTGGATGTGAACAGCAGCTTACTTCAAGGGAACTCAATTGTTACCATTGCAGACTACACATTTTTTTTTTTTTGTTTGTTTTTTTTTTGTTTTTTTTTTTTAATAGAGGCATGTTTTATTTATTTATTTTATTTATTTGTTTGTTCGTTTTGCTTATACATGCACTGGGTACAGTCAGAAGCGCAGGAGGGTGAGAGAATTCACCAGAGCCAGAGCAGGGAGCAGAGCAGGCAGAAGGACCGAAGGACACTGCTGAGGGGAGCAGCGGGCGGCAGGAGAGGTCTGCGCACCATGTGGGACCCTCCTCCAGTGGCCGGGGAGCAGCCGGGGATCGAACAGGCGCTTCAGAGGCCGCAGGCAGCTTCGTAACCCAGTGCCCAACAACTGCGCCACCGGGGAGGCCCCAGA
This sequence comes from Talpa occidentalis, assembly GCF_014898055.3. NCBI lineage: Eukaryota > Metazoa > Chordata > Mammalia > Eulipotyphla > Talpidae > Talpa > Talpa occidentalis. Next base: position 95,481,819 of record NW_023600993.1, read on the forward strand.
CTACACATTTTTGAAGGTTTCCTTCTCACTGTCCTGGCTGCCACCTTAACTAAGCCTAAGTCACCTCTGTCCTGAATAATTGCCGTAGTTTTGAAAGGTCTCCCTGCTTTCTGCCACTCTTCATCTGCTCCAGTCAAATGTCACTTTAACCAGAATCCTTCCAGAATATTCCACCTCAGATGCAGCCCCTGATCCTGTCCCATGTGCCTGCTTTGTTTTTCTTTCTGTCACTTGTTATTAGCTCTTCTAATTTTATTTCATTATTGTTTTTGTCTTACATAGAATGTCAGTTCCACAAGTCATAGATTTTTGTCTAGTTTTATCAGTGCTGTGTTCCCAGTATCTGAAACAGTGAAAAGAACATGACAAGCTCTCGATATATAATTGTTGAATGAATAAATGAGTGAAGGCTTGCAATGTCTAGTTATTTTCATCATCTTACTGACTGGGAAATGGAGGTTCAAAAGGTGTTAAGTTTGTTTCCCCAAGGCCACTCTATGGGCAGAGTGGAAAGCTGTTTTGGAGCTGGGACTGACCTGCTCCAGAGATCATTTCTGCACAGATGGAGGAGGGGACATTTTTGCAATCAACCACAATTTCCTTTTTAATGCAGCGCCTGCATTTGCATTTCAGATGGAGATTACTATACTGAAAGATCAATATGGAAGCTTAACTTTAAGTCAAGGGGGTTGCCCCAAGCTCTGGGCACTGGGCCAGGCCGACCCCCAGGAATCTAGGCAACAAGAGTTGGTGTTGACCTGAGATAGGACTGTGCTGGGGTCTCTCTGGTGAGGAATCACAAGGAGAAAAATACTCGAACTACAGAAGACCCCTCTGCATGGCTGTATTCATCACTGAACTACTTACTTACTGGGTGAAATGCTTGAGAGTGATGAGTGAGCTCTGGGGCCCAATGCCACGAGGTCTGGGGGAAAAGAAGGTGCCAGTAAAAGACACCAAAAAGGAGGCATGTGGGAGCTAGAGAAAGAGCAAGAAAGTGCGGTGAGGGTTCAGAAAATTAGGTAAAAGAGGTCAATTGTTGGTGAAGGATAGGATTGGACTCTGAGTGGTGAATTTAATTTAATATACACAGAAGTTGATTTCTAATGACACACATCTGAAACTTAATGTTTTTATGCCTCATTACTCCAACAAATTAAAAAAAAAAATGCACTAAGGAGGATTCCAAGATCAGGAAATGGTCTATTTTTTAAGTATTTTTTTAATACCTTGTAATTGTCATATAACATTTTTAGTTTTAGGTGCACAAGGTAATGATTCACTGTTGGTAAACACTGCAAAACAATCACCACAATAAGTCTCGTTAATATCCATCATCACACAGAGTTACAATGCATTCTTTCTTGTGATAAGAACCTATAAGTGGAAATGGTCTTCTATAGAATCACCATTGCGGGCTATAAAATGGGACTTTAATGAACATAATAATAAGTAATAGGATTTCCTTTCCTGGGCAGGAAGATTTAGGAGAGTAGGGCTGTTCATGCTGCTCAGATTAGTCTTCATTATAACCCTAATAAAACACTCCCTCAAAATTATTATACATCAGGAGCAATAGATATGAAAGGACAGAATTGAATTTTGGAAAAGGAGGTGTAAGGACTGGGGCCCACCTTGCAATTAGCAGGACACATTGTAAGGCCCATAATGAACATCATGTGAAAGGGACACGGGTGATGGGTGGAAGGAGCAGAGCTGCAGATGGAGGTCTGTGGCCATAGGACGTCCAATCAAGTTGGTATTTCACATTTGGGTAGGAAATGATGAATCAATCATTAAATAGTATCTAAATTGGCTAGCTGTTTACACGAAAAGTTAAGTTAGAAACTATCTTTGGGTCTTACTCCAAAGTAGACTTCAGAAATAAAGATGAAACAAAACTCAGTAAATCCATACAGGACATAGAAAAGAATATTTTAGTAATCTTTAGAAAAACAAAAGAAAACAATTGATAACTTTCATTGCATGAAAATAGATTCCTATTGCACAAAAGAAGTCATAAAGTTTAAAAAATATATACTAATGTAGAAGAAAAACTTGAGTTTTCTTTATGTAAGTTACAGGGTAAATATCATTAATTTTAATTTCTGGGTAGGCGTAATGTTGGGGGTTAAATAAACACTTCCATAGGGGGAGAAGAACCTTATACGCTGTCCTGCCCCAACTTCCACCTCCCCAAGGAGGTGGGCAGGCTGGACCAAGGGGAGGTTCCTAAGTACCAGAACCTGAAAGGTTCCCTCCATCACCCTCACCTGGTGACCCACCTTCACCCTCCTGTTTTCTCCCCTGCAGGGGCTAGTGATGGGGGCTGGAAAGAGGCATCTGAGTCCTCTTCTCCTCAGAGTGATCCTGTGACCCCCGAGGCCATGCTGGGTATCTGGGGTACTGAGCAGAAGGGTGCGGGGCTAGGACTAGGGGAGGTGGGGGAATGGACTCAGGGCAGAGAGGAATCTGGAGGTTGTGAGTGCAATGAGGAAGGGAATCAAAGAGGGGAAGATTTGGGGGGTGGGATCCACAGGCAAGTGGTTTTGGGGGGCAGAGCCAGAAGTGGGGTAGCAGGGGGTGTCACCAGCCCTAGAGCTACAATTTGCAGCCCCAGTCCGCCAATTTGCAGTCAGCTCCTTTTGCTGCAGGGAAGGTATCCTCAGGTCATTGCTGTCAGGAAATAATGGGATGTGTGAAAGGCCTGGAGTCATTAATTATTTAATGGGTTCATTCATTCATCAAATGATTTATTGATTATTTACCCTGAGCCACACAGTGCTAGGCACTGGGAATACTCTCCAGGGCTGTGTGTTTATAACTTTTAAGGCAACTGGAGAATGCTTCGACTTATAACACAAACCCCAGATATAACTGGTTTCTCAGTTGACTCTAATTCACTGGCTTTCAGGGAGCTCAGAGAAACTCAGGGCTTCCATTCTTCACCTGCTGAGTACCAGTCACTGGACAAGTCTCTGGGGGCACATCACCCATGGTCCTGGGGTGCTCATGAATTTAATACAAGGCCTCAATTCAGGGTCACGGTGTCTAAAAAGAAACAACCTTTGCACTGACTCAGTCTGTTTCAAAGCAGCCTAGATCAGTTGCCTTTTGGGCATTTGATATTTAGTGGTGAGCTTAAAAAAGAAAAGAAAAGAAAAGAAAAAAAAAGGGGGTTTGGAGATGGTTTATAAAAAATGCAGCGATTTCATCCACTGTCACTATGTAAGGGTCCCACTGAATTTTTGATGGAAAAGTTTTTGTCTCAGTCTGGCTTCAGGACAAAGAGAAATGTAAGCAACGTCGGACAGGGTAGATAATGTTAAAAACATATTCAAAGATCCTCTACTTTGTAAGGGAGTTGCTGAGCAATAATGGAAGAATTCCTGACACAAGAATCCTGAGGGCAGGACCATCCTGGCTAAGCCCCGCCCACAGGTGGGCCCGGGGACGAAAGCCCCTCCCCCCAGGCTCCTGGGACCACGTCCTGATAGGTGACAGGTTGCTGGTGGCCTTTTGGAGGATTAATTTGGCTGTAGGAATGGGAAACAGATGCCCTGGGCTGGATGACTTTGCTCAAGGCGCTCACTCTGAACCTGTTTCATCTATTGAAAAAAAAAAGTGGCAGGGAGGGAGTCGGTGAACTGATGAGCTCCATTTACCAAGACTAAGGTTGAGGATCAAATGTAGCAATCAGTGGGCAATTGGACTAGGCACCCCTTCCCCCCAAACACACTGGATGAAGTTTGGGCTGAAGACACTGCTGCTCACCCCTGGGAACTGACCCTGGAGTTGCTGATGCCTTTGCAAGCTGTCCCTGCTGCCTCTTTAAGTGGAAGGATTCAGTGAGGGCCACAGGGCTTGACAAGCGGAGAGCAGGCTGGATTTCAGTGCTGCTCCCCTCTTTATGCAGTACACAACCTGCACAACTGTACATGGACCTCTTGGCCTTGAGCTCCTAAATGCGGCTCATGGGGCCCTCTCTGGCTTTGCCTCTCCAGCTGCTCTCTCTGCCATACCCTGAGTTCTCTACCATTAGCCAACTTCATATGCCCTGCACAAAACATGCAACTTCACACCATTCTGCCTTTGCTTTTGCTGTTTCTTCTCCCTGAGTCTTTCTCCTTTGAAGCATTACAGCCACTCCTGGTCATTCATGACACTTTGTTTGGGGGTGTCCTCATCTAGGAGATCTTTCTGTATACTTCTGGCACCTCTTCTTTTCCTCTGAAGTTTGACCTTCAGCTCCTGCAGCCTGTGGGTAATCCCCACTGGGGATTCAGTGTCCTCCACGGCAGTGTCTGCCATGCATCTATCTGAACACAGCTCCCCTTGGGCATAGACCATATCTGCCATCTTGGTTGCCTGCCTAACCCTGGACCTGGCAACAGAGGACATCAGAAAACCGAACTAAAAAAGGAAATGGCTTCAATCTCAAAGAGTGGTTTGTTGGAGGAGATAAGTTCATGCTGATAGATGCATTCACTCATGATTCACTTGTTCAGCAAATATTTTGAGGACATACTGTGCCATCACTGGATAGACACCACTTCTGGTTACATCGGAACACCCAGTCTTTTTTTTTTAAAGATTTTAGATTTTTAAAAATTTTATTTATACAAGAACCAGGGTACAGACCAGATGTGCGGGAGGGTGAGAGGATTCACCAGAGACAGAGCGGGGAGCAGAAGAGGCAGACTGACGAAACACACTGCTGAGGGGAGCAGCGGGCGAGCAGGAGAGGTCTGCCACGCCATGTGGGATTCTCGCCGTCTGGCTGGGATCGAACCCGCACTGCAGAGGCTGCGAACAGCTTCACAGTGTGGTGCTTAACCGCCTGCACCACCAGGGAGGCCCCGGAATGCCCAGTCTTAACTTCCATATTCATCCCTGGATCAGAAAGAGAAATGTGAAGTGATGCTCTTGGGGCGAACCGTGAGAGAAGAAAGGGAAAAGGACCACAAGAACCTAAATTGGGCCTAACCAGGAGGCGTGGGGTGAGCCTCTGGGTAGGGTTCTGGGAGCAGAAGGAGGACTCGGGCTGTAGCCTGGGGCCGGGACTGTTCTCCACTCTCCTGTGACCTTGAAGAGCCCAGGTCAGGAAGTCAGAACGTGAGCTGCTCAGCTGTGCTCTTTGGTGCCAGCTCAGCCAGTGTGGACAAGGCGCTGCCTCTCTAGGGGCATCCACTCTGAGTGGTGAGGTGAGGCGGGGGCAGCCACAGACTGAACTTGAGCCCGAGGTCTGATCTGAGTACATGGGGGCCTGCCCTTAGCACGGCCCCCTTGCTCTGGGGTACAGAGGTTGCTCCAGAGCCGGGGCAGCCAGGATCCCTTTCAGGGCCAGGGCCAGGCTGCTCGCTAAAATTTGAAGACCCCATCTGCTCACCCACTGCTGCTGGAATTGCCATTTTAATAACCAAGTTTAGGAGATTCAATTAAGATTGGGAGCCCCATCCCTCTTCTATGGAGGCCTCACAATTGGTGTTTTTCTCTGCGAGAGCATGAGTGGGGCCCTTCACAGGGGTTTTTGTACAGCAAGCAGCACAGAGAGGAAAAGAAAAAAACAACAACTTTGGCTCAAAGATGCCAATAAAGGGGGTTTCTTTTCCTGGTCTCCCCATGGAAGGTTGTCAACAGCGCAGGCATAATCGGGCCACGGCGCCCGGCTCAGAGAGGGGGACGTGTGCTCCTTTGTTACCATGGGTTGAATAGGATGTCCCTGCACCCAGACCTGGCCTCCCGGCTAACAAAGGGCCCCTTTGTCACCCCGGGCAAAGAGTGCTGCTGAGGTTGCCACAGCAACTCAGGGACACAGACTTAACGTGCAAGTGACATTTCAGATGGGAAGCGGGCATTCAAAAATTCAAATTTCTTTATGCACAGTGGTTTCCTTCTCTGGATATTTTAAAGGAATCATATAGCAAAAAAAAAAAAAAAAAAAAAAAAAGGGAAAGAAAGAAAGAAAAAACACATAGCCAAGCACAAAAATATTACAAGTCAACATACAGGTTCTTCTCTCTCAAAGAAACACTTGGGTGAAAAACCCCATGGAGGGCATTGCTGGGGCCCATGGGGTCTTCTCCCAAAGGCAATCGCATGCTATTAAAGAAAGTTTTGGGGGAAAATTGTCTGAAATTCCACCTGCAGGACACCAGCCACTTTTTCGTTGTCTCAGCCCCTGCATTCCCTGCAGGAGCCTGGATGGCAGGCTAGGCCAAGAGCTGGGGTGGAGGATGCAAAGATAAATCAGGTTTTTATTCTCCAAGGTTGATGGGACAGTGGGGTTCTCCTGCATCTGTGATGATCATACAACCCAACTTAGCTTTCAGTTGGGGTCACCTATCAGAGGGAGTAACCCAGCCTGCATGGGGAAAGCAGGTTTGCAGGGATTGATGCACGAGGGAGAAGGTGAGAAAGGATTTGTTGCTAGCCCAGCCTTGGCACTTTGTTGCTATTAGCTGGATAAAATGAAGTAGGCAGGGAGAAGGAAGAGAGAGAAGAGGACCATCGGCATTCTTTTAATAGGGGAAGCATCCTCACAGCAGGACACAGGCTGGAAGTGCCAGGCACAGATGTCTTTATCGCCACCACAACATACAAGATATTTTTCTTCAACGCTTTATTATGACAGTTTAATAAACAAGGCTGAAAGAATATTACAGCGAACGTCTGCATATCCACCACCTGGATTCAACCATTAACGCTTTATTCCCCTGGTTTTATCATCTAGCCAGTTCTCCAACCATCCATCAACCATCTTTTATTTTTTTGGATACATTTCAAAGACAGACATCCTTTAAATCTTCCTAAAACACATCAATATGCATATTATTAATTACAGGCTAGTATTTGTTTACATTTTTTCCTCCTTTGATTTGAAATTTACATGCAATGAAATATACAAATTTTAATAGATTTGCTGAGTTTTGACAACTGCATTTGCCTGTGTAATGTACACCTTTATCAAGATCTAGGACATTAGAATTATTCCAGAAAGTTCCTGCATGCTCTTTCCCAGTCAACCCCTGACACACAAATACACACAGCATTTTGTCACTTGCTTTTTTTTTTTTTAAAGACTATTTTTTTTAAAGATTTATTTTTATTTATTTACACAAGCACTGGGTACAGTCAGAAGTGCAGGAGGGTGAGAGAATTCACCAGAGCCAGAGTGGGGAATAGAACAGGCAGACTGACGAAATACACTGCTGAGGGGAGCACTGGGTGAGGCAGGAGAGGTCTGAGCGCCATGTGGGACTCTCCTCCGGAGGCCGGGGAGCAGCCGGGGATCGAACCAGCACTGCAGAGGCTGAGGGCAGCTTCGCAACCGCTCAGCGGTCAACCGCTGCGCCACTGGGGAGGCCCTTGTCACATGCTTTTTACTCAACATTATGGTAAAATAATTTTCCCACATTTCTTCCTAGTCTTCATGGTAATTGAAATGAAAACTCACTTTGTTTTTTAGTCACCCAGAGTCTACTCTGCCCTAGGCATTGGGGAGTGACCGCATATAAAAGGTATGTATAAGGGCTCTGGGTCCAAGTTGTCTGGGTTTGAATTGCACGTTCAGAGATTGATAGGGCAAGTCACCTCACCTCTGTGAGTTTCCCCAACCAGTAAGTTGGGGATAGTGATAGCAACAACATCCCAGGTGGTTGAGAAAACTAAGCAAATAACACATGTTTAACACATAATACATAGTAAGTGCTCAATAAAAATTTTCTTGAGAGAGTCCATAGTTGAGTGGTTGCTGAATGTCCAGAGCTCTGTAATTCCCCCTTTTTTTTCTTATGGCCATGAGCCAAAATGCTCTCTCTGTTGTTCAACTTCAGCCATTATAAGCTCTATTTTGAACATCTTTGGAGTAGGAAATTTAGGCTTCTGCCAAATGATTTCTTGAGGCCCCAAGGAGTATGCCTCTTACTTTAATGTAATTGTTCTCATGTTCCCCCTAAGACTAGGTGTGTTTACAAAGTCACTTTTGTTGGTGGAGGGTGGCTATCACTCTGAGGGGCTTTATCAAATATCATCTTTAAAACAGAAGTAGCAACCTACTTTAAATTTATCCTCCTTTGCCCAAGTCTGTACATCACTGAGACCACTGCAGGTGATAAAGAATACAGGTGAAAATGAATTGTCATTATTCTCAGAAGAGGAAACACTAGCAGACATTCTCTTGTGGAAATGAAGCATTCTTAAGATCACAGATTCTTGAGTCCAGGCAGTCTACCTCTTCTCAGAGCTGAGTCAATTAAAGATGGGCCCAGGAGCCAAAAACAGCCATCTCCTTTGCTGCCTAATTCCTACTCATTCTACAGTACCCAGCTCAGTATCACCTTCTTAAGAGAGCTTAAATTTGTGTTCCTATTGCTTTATTCCTATTGTGCTTATCACTTTGATTATTTGATTTTCTATCTCCCCAATTTAGTATGAGCCTTTGAGAACACAAGTAGATAATAGATATGGTAGTTTCTAAAACCATAAGATAATATTAAAAACATCTTTACTCCAATATACTTGTGTAACAACTTCTAGGAAATAACTAGGAAATATAACTTATTAAAATTTATGGAAGAAAAATATAAGACGTAATGATGCACAATGATACTACCACTATAATTTAAGTTGAATCAGTTATCAAAATTCCTTTTCTTAACTCCTTAGGCAAGTCAATATAAACTTGACATATATAGCTTGGCAATAACAATACAAAAAAATTGAAAACCAGTTTCAATTATTAATGTAGATACAAAAAGCCAAAGTGAAATAAATGCAAATGGAATTTAGCAGTCTATTAAAAAATAAATTCTAGACCAACTAGAACTTCCAACAATTATCACAAGAATCCAAGGATGGTTCAACATGAATAATAACTTATTAATATAATACAAAATACTAAAAGCTTAACAGATGAAATCCAGCTGATTATTTCAATAGATTACAAAAAGTATTTTAAACTATAAATATTTCCTGCCAGAAATAAATTGCATAGCAGACTAGGAATAAAATACTTTATTAATAGAGTATTATCAGAACTTTACAATAAGTATCTTACTATGGCTTAATGGTAAAATGTAAGCAATGCTTTTATTGAGGAAAGAAACAAGCCAAGAATGCTTGATGTCAACACTTCTGTTTAACTTTGGTTCTAGAGGTGCTCTTTATTAATACAATAAGAAAAGACATAGAAAAAGTATTAAGATGATTGGAAAGGACAAGTTGAACCTCTCACTCTTTTCTATGATTATCTAGCAGAAAATCCAAGAGACTCTACAGAAAAACTTGTTAGAATAAAAGACTTCAGAAATTTTTCTGGATACAAGATAAACACTCAAAACTTTAATACCATTTATATATGTATCTGTATATGTATATATCCTATATATATACATGCATACATGTCTTCTTTCTAGATTGAAAGACTTATAAAAAATTTTAATTCTCTTTAAATTAATTTAATAATTCAGTGCAATTTCAAAGCGCTAATAAAGATTTCCCTTTTTCACGTAAGTTGAAATATAAATGTAAGATCAGAGAGGTTTAGTGAGGGCTAGTGATTATGAGTGTGGATTTTGGACCCAAAAGAGCTAGTTGTTAATTCTGGCTACACATGTACGAACTGCTGGCAAGTTACATGAACTCTGTTCCTCAGTTGCCTCAAATCTCTAAAATAGAGAATGAACATGAGGTCTCATGTTGCTGTGGTCGAGGTTACTAGAAGTAATAGATATCCAGTACTCAGCATAGTGCCTGGCATACATCTAACACTCAGTAATTCTCATCTGTTATTAGTGATTTCTTTTATTTCCCCCTACACGTGGTGATGTCTTCTTTCTTCCTTTTTTTTTTTTTTTTTGAATGGGATTCATTTTCGTTTTACTTTCCTAACTTCTCTCTTTGTGTCACCAGCACACACTGACCTAGAGGTGTGCACAAGGCAGATAAAGGTAAGGACATCTCAAGAGTTCTCAGGGGTAGGTTCCAGCTGGCTCATCCATTACAAGCTCCCTGTATTGTAAGATAATCTGCAGGATGTAACTTAAACTCAAGTATAGTATGTTGTTGTAGAAGGAACATGAATTTCTGGTATGAATCCCAGCTCCATGAAGTCTTGGTTATGTGACTAAAGTTCTGAAACTTCACTTTTCTAAGCCTTAGTTTCCTTATTTTGAAAAAGTGCTTGAATAATAGCACTCACCTTACAGGCTACTAAAATGCTCACTTTCTCTTTCCTTCCCAACCCAACTTGATCTTCCCACAAAAATCTAAGGAGTGTGAAATCTCCCAGATGGACTCGGCACTGGCCATCTGGAAAGCTGGAGTGGGGTTCAGAGTGGTCTATTAGGAAAATATCTTTTAATAATAGTGACTGACAGTAGTGCTTCCAGCTTTAGAAGTGCTTTGCTCTCTATTCATCTGTGCTCTGACAACAAACCAGTGGGATAGGCAAGATTCACCCCAGTTTGCAGAAGTGAAAACTCAGAGAGCTGAGGCCAAACAGGGAGCTGAACCCCTTAAACTCAGAGCCTTTGCCATCTCTTCTGGTGCAGAGACCTGAGCAAATCATCTTGTACCAGAGGCTTTGCTCCACGTGCACTGGTCCACCTTTTGTTCAATAGACATTTGGAGTGGACGTTGTGTGCTGACCCGGTCAGTTGTCAGAAATAATGGACAGGTCAAGTGCTGTCTGGTGAAGGTACAATGGCCAGGGCTCTAGACTGCCCGACTACTACCCCACACAATAGTCACCCATGTCAACCAAGGTCCTGCGGGAAATGCATGCCCGGCCACTTGCACACGGGGCGAGAGTGCCACAGGCGAGGAGAGTTCTGCTGTTATTACATAGACTCGAGCTTGTGGCAGAAACCACCAGCACTCTGTCCACAAATCTCGTGCCAGCACACAGAGCCCCAACTTCTGACTGCTAAATTTCTTCATCAAAGGACTTTCTCTGATTGCCAGAGCCCCGTTCTATCAGTCAGGCTGAACTGCCTGGGAATTATCACCCTCCCAATGCAGCTGTCAACCAAGACCATTAGGAGGCAATGGGTAATGATCCTAACTTCCTGTCTCTCAAGTGGAATTCGTGTTCCACATTGTCTTCCAGGATCCCCAGTTGGAGTTAAGCTCCAGTCATCTGCAGTGGTGATTTGCTTGACAAAGTGCCCCTTATCTCTGATCTTCCTTTCCTTCTCTCACTTCCTCACCCCCTACCTGACCTGTGAGTTTCCAATAAGCTACTTGCACTAGGATCCTGCCTCCAGATTGGATTTTGGAGGACCCCACTAAGAAAGCTGAGCTTCCCATGGGACTCTGTACCATCTGCACCCCCATCCAGCTGAACATATCCCACCACATCTAAACCCAAGGCAGGGCTTGTGGACACTGGCTACAGGAAAGGAAGAGACAGGGGGGTAGACGTGGCTAGCCTCACCCATATGAGGTAAATCATGACTTCTCACTAGCAAATGTGGCTGTGTGTGTGTGTGTGTGTGTGTGTTTATAGAAAGGTCCTTAAAAGCTCTGACTCCTTAGAGTTGGCCATGAAGCACCCATGCTGTGTTAGCCTCTGTGCTAGTGGCTGGAGGCACCAAGATGAGTGAGTGATTTTTCTTGCCCTGGAGATACTTGTAGAGTAAATACATTATTGCCATTCAGTGAAATCAGCCCAATATTCCCTCTATCCACGAGAAAGATATTCCAAGACCCCCCTCCCATGGATGGCTGAAACCAATGATAGTATGGAACCTTCTATAGACTATGCTTTTTCCAATACATATGTACACACATACCTATAATAAATTTTAATGTATAAACTAGGCAAATGTAAAAGATTAAAAATAATTAACAATAAATAGAACAATTATAGCAATATACTGTAAAAAAGTTATGTGAATGTTGTCTCTCTCAAAAAATAATCTCATTATAGATAAAATTTTGGGATTGTAGTTATCACAGATAAGTGAAATCACAAAAAGTGAAATTTCAGATAAGAGGTATGACTGTTTTGTACGACAGCAATTTTTATAGCAGCAAATTGGATCACGGAGTTGGAGTCTTGGAGAAGTCTTACCCACAAAGGTTTTACTTGAGCAGGGTGTTATAGAATGAGCGGGAATTTGTTAGGGTTTTCATGGCTGAAGGAAAAGAAAATAGAGTTGAATATGACACACCCCACCTTTGCTCATCTTTAAGTTCAAGTGAGAGGCACCTCACTGAGGTGCCTCTGTATGTGGTCTCTGTATGTGGTTTCTCTACATGGGTTATCTAAACACAGGAGCCTAAAACTTCTTACATCATGGCTTAGGGTTCCAAAGATAAATGCCTCAAGAGAAGGACCAAGGTAAAGACGTATCAACTTTCATGAGCAGATTCATAAGTTGTGCATTAATTCTGCCATGTTTTATTTGTTAAAAATCACCCCCCTAGATCAATACCTCCTAAGGAGAAAGTTATCTGACTCTAACCCTTGGGAGGAGTGTCAGAGAAGTTGTTGATTTGTTTGAAATCATCACAATATACTGGCAACAAACAAAAAAAATAGGGTACTATATAAAGAAACCATTTATAAAACAAATAACAAAATAAAATAAACCATTTAACACAGCATCAAAAACAAAGTAGCCAGGACTAAATAGAATAAAAGGTGTGCAAGATCTCTACATAGAAAACTATAAAACATTGCTGAAAGAACTTAAAAACCAAAACCGAAAATTAAATAATGAAGGGACATACCATGTTTATGGATAGGAAGACTTAATAATGAGAATATCAGTTTTACCTAAATTGAGCTTAAGATTCAATGTGATAGCAATCAAAATCCCAATGAGACTGTATATAAACAGACAACTTGACATTAAATTTTCTATGTCAGGACAAAAGTCAAGAATGACCAAGGCAGTCTTGAAGAAAAAAGTGGGTGAACTTATTCTATAGGGCAGTAATACTTAGTACAAAACTCTAGTAATCCAGGTCATGTGTGAATGGCATGGGAGAGAAAAATAGGCCAACAGAACACATTAGAATATTCGGAAGCAGCCCCATGCAAAGGTGGATTATGTGATTTACGATAACGTTCACATTGCAGAAAAGTGTGTGGGATGTGTGTGTGTTTGTGACCTTTTCGATAATAGTGCCAGGTCAGTTGGATGACCAGATGGAAAAAAAGGAAAAGTGCCAGTAGGAAATTCCTTCTGATGAGGTGTGGCAATGTATTCCTAGAAACAATGACTGGTGAAATTTATTTAGACGTTCTTTCCTTTCTGAGCTGCAGTTTCCCTCTGTTGTTCCCAAACCTTTAGGGAAAGCCTTTTTTCCCACACCTATCTTGCATTAGTGGATCTTTATGGTCACAAACAGCAGTCCTGGAGGCCAGGATCAGCAAAGCCCAAGCAGCAGTTGGAAGCTGAGTTCTAAGGTGGCTCTGAGTGGGCGAGAGACTCACTCCCTTTCCTCCAAAGGTCATCCCCCTCCTAAGGCCACTCAAGAACCCCACTCTTATGCACTTCTGCTGCCTGACCCTAGCAAGCCAGGGGTGTGTGCTAGTCGGGGACCACAGGCGGTGATGGAGCAGTCAGTGGGACGTGAGGAGCAGAGGCTGCTAGTGTAGACAGTTCTGGATAGCGGGGCAGGAGCAACTGACCAGCGGCTAGCAGCTGATGTGAGGAGAGAGGGGGCTTCCTGGGGGCCAGAGGGAGTCTGTTTCAGTCATCTCTGTGCCCCCCTTGGGAGCTGTCCCATTTCTGTCCTCTCACCTCTCACTCCAGGAGACTGTGGGAGGTGCAGAATCTGTGCCCCTCCTCAGAATTTTAGCGTCTAAGCCATTCACTTCTCGCCTTCTTAACGGGGATGGATGCTTCTGCCATCTCCCTGCGGTTTCATCCTGGCTCCTCTGCGGGCTGTGGCCCCTACTCAGCTGAAGCTCCATTACTAAAGTCCCAAGTCCTTGCCTCAGTTTCCCTATATGTCAGGAGAGAGTTAAAGCTCAGCAAAGCCCCAGTGTCCCTCTCCGGGTGACCCGTGGGGCGGGAGGGAGGGCCAGGATTCTGAGATCAGCCTCAGGCCCGGCCGGTCCGCCGGCAGCGCGCATCTCGCAGGTGCTCCCGTCACGACCTCATCCCAACCCTCCTGCCCACGCCTGGGGCGGCTCAGCGACGCCCTAAATCTTCAGGACGGGAGGGCCCACGTCTGTGGAGGGGTGTCGCACGGGTTTCTCCTCCCCTCACCCTGGGTGGCGCCAGGCGGGACGCCAAGGGCCGTCTGGACCGGCGGGCCACCCACCCGGATCTCCAGGGACGCAGGGCCAGGCGGGGCACCCGGCGGCCGCCGGGCCCGGAACGGGGACCTGCCCCCCGGGCCCGGGCCCCCGGCCCTCCGCGGCGCCCGAGGCCGGAACAATAGCGCGCGCGGGCGGGGCGCGGGCGGGGCGGGGCGCTCCGCCGGGCGCCGCCCCCGGCCCGCCCCCCGCGCTCGCACACCCGCTCGCACACTGGCTCCCACCGCCGCCCGCCCAGGCACTGCCCGCGGGAGCCGCCGCCGCGCCCGCCATGGACGTCCGCCTGTACCCCTCGGCGCCCGCGGTGGGCGCGCGGCCCGGGGCCGAGCCGGCCGGCCTGGCGCCCCTGGACTATTACCACTGCGGCAAGGTAGGCGGGGGCGGGTGGGGGCCGAGGCGGGCGGGGCTGGCCCGCGCCTTCGGACCCCGCGCCGCGCCCGAGCGTCCCGGGCTGCCGCGCCCGGCTGGAGTCACCTGGCGGCTTGGGGCGCTCGCGCGCGCAGCACACGCGGGTGGGGGCGCCGGCGGGGCCCGCGCGCGGGGACAGCACCCCGCAGCCCAGCCGACGGGCGCTCGCGCTCGCCCCGACACCCTCCGGCCGCCGCTCGCCCGAGTTGCGCGGGTCGCAGGAAGAAGTCACCCGACAGTCTCTCCACGGCGACGCCGCGACACCCACCCCCGCGAGCACCCCATGCATAAGCACCGTGACGCACGGCCACACGCAGGCAGCCGTGCACCTCGCACCCCGTCTCACTGTCCCGCTCAAGTCACCCTGACATCATTTATACACAATGACACGCACTCGCCCACACGCACGGCCAGGCCGCCACTTGCAAGGCGCCCCGCGCGCACGGTGATGCGCCCACCCCGGCCCCGGCCCCCATCCGCTCCCACACCCGTCTCAACTGGGGACAGGCACACAAAGAAGTCGCCTCGACCGACAGCCACACGCGCGCGCGCCCAACGACCCGCAGGGCGCCCACGGGCGCCGCACAGCCGCGCGCGGACGGCGAGCCCCGGGCGCGCGGGTCGCCCTGACGGTCACGGCCGCTCTCGGGGCAGCCCCGGCCTCCGCGCGCCCCTCCCCTCCCCCCCCAGGCCGTCCACACTCGCGCGTCGGGTTTTAACTTCTCGGCGCCGCCGCGCACTCATCGGGCCGCTTACTAATTGGCCGCCACTGTCCCGCGGGGCTCCGGAGGCGGCGTGGGCACCGCCATCGAGGCCGCCCCTCCTGGGAACCCAGAGCGGGCGCCGCTCCCGGCCGGGGCTGCGCTGAAGACAACCTCTCCCGGCCCCTTTTTTTGGAGGTCGCCGCCCCCACCCCAAGGCGCGTGCCGGCGGCGCTGAGCCCCGCGCGTCCCCCGGGGTGGCAGCGCGCGCGCCCCGACCCCCGCGCAGCAGGCGCCGACCCGCTCCCCGCGCGAGCCCGGCCCGGGACGGCGCGGTGCGAAGGCGCGGCCCGCGTCTCTCCCTCCCCGGGGATGCAACTTTCCAACTTAGTTGGGAAGGCAGACGGCGGGGCGCCCGCGGGGCGCGCGGGTCCGGAGCCGGCGGGAGCCGAGCGCGGCTCTTCGTCACGCGGAGCCGGCATCGAGCGCGCGCGTGGGGGCCCCGCGGCTCTGGCGCAGACGCGCGGGCCGGCGGCGCGGAGGGGTGAGTGCGCGCCGGAGGGCTGGAAAGGGGACCTCGGGGGTCGCACCCGCACCCCGTAGGCTCTTCGCCGAGGCCCTGGCTGAGGCGGTGCTGCGGGAAGGGGGCGTCCCCCGCGGGGCTGCGGCCTCTGGGCCTGGGCCTCTCGGGGCGCGTCCTCAGGCGCCGGGGAGCGGCCTCTGCAGTCTGGGGGCCAGGCCCCCCGCGGTTCTCCCGGGGCGGGGGTGGGGCCTGGGGACCCCGGGGGCCCGGGGCAGCGGAGGGGCGGGGTGGGCGGCCGGCGAGGTTTTGCGGAGGGTGGGGGGCGGTTGTCTTTTATTAGGTGACCGGCAAAGTTAGAAGCCCAAGAGGGGGATGGTGTCCTGGAGACAGACGGGTTCTCCCGCTGCTGCCAGGCGGGTAGAGGGAAAACTGATTACAAGTAGCAAGTGGAGTCTTGAGGGAGAGAACACTTGGGCGTGGGGGCGCTCGTCTATGTCCTTGGCTTTCTGTGTGTGTTTTTTGTTGTTGTTTTAAATATGAAGTTGTCAAGGTTCCAGGCTCTGGTTTGGGGCATGGTTGGGGGTTGGGTATTTGCTCTAAAATCTGGGTGGGTGGGCACCCCATAGCGGAGACTGCTACTTTTCGGGTGGTGATTCTGAAAGCTGGCTCGAGGGGTGGGGGTGGCCAATATGGGGACCTTTGGGAAGCTGCACTCAGTGAAGCCCCTGCTTTTTTCTGATGCTCTATAAAGCTCTGACTCAGCACCTAGAGGCATGTGAAACTCGGGCCTGGTGGGGTGACATCCCTGCAGGGGTTGAGAAGCCAGTGGTTCCGCTTTCTGTCTGTGAT
The DNA here is from genome assembly GCF_014898055.3 of Talpa occidentalis. Taxonomy (NCBI): domain Eukaryota; kingdom Metazoa; phylum Chordata; class Mammalia; order Eulipotyphla; family Talpidae; genus Talpa; species Talpa occidentalis. The sequence continues at coordinate 95,498,578 of NW_023600993.1, forward strand.
GTAGCGCTGGGTCCAAAGCTAAGGGTGTGTCCAGGTGGCCTGCTGGGCCTCAAGGGCAGGGGACAGGAAGGTCTGACCTTGCATTTGAATGTGAGACCTGCTTCACGGTCCTTCAGGGTTATATAATGGGGAGGCAGGGGGCACGTCAGGGGCCTGTTGGTCGCAGACCTCAAGTGGACAGTCCCCTTCAGAGCTGGTAGTTGGTGGATGGGGATTGTTTTGACCAGGAGATGATAGTGAGGGGCTGGGAAGGAAAATGGCCAGGGTCCGTCCTTATAGCTGGTTGTTTTCAACACTGGAGGGGAAACTGAGGCCCAAGGTGCCCCACAGTTGGGATTTATAGACTGGGCTGCAGAACCAGCACATTGGGGGCTCAGTCCCTAGGGTCCAGACAGGAGGCTTTCCCCAAGGAGACCCAGGCCTGAGAACACAAGGGTGAGCATTTGCCCAAGTGATACCAGACAACCAAGGGGCAGTTGACCTGGAAGGGCCCTTAGCGACCGTTCCCTTGGTGACTGTCCCCTTAGCAATACTCCACATAGAGATTCCAGCCTCTTTCAACCCAAGTCATGAGCAGTGGCTGTTCTTTTGGTATCTTTTGTTTGAGAAAATATACAATGACAAAAGGCTGCTATGGTTTCATTTTTGCTTTGAAATAGATGGGTATTTTATTAGTCGCAATAATATTAGCATACATTTGAAAAATAGCTTACCAGATATGAGGCAGGTAGTTTAGTTATTTCATGTAATAACAGTGTCTCGTGAGCAGAGGGATGTGTAGCCTCGTGGCCCCCAAGATCTGTAGCCCTATGCTGGGGACCATTGAAGCCCTCCTTCCTGGCTTCACGGAACGGGAAATTGAGTCATGGAGTAGAGTTCTCATAGGTTACATAGCAAATGAAGAGCAGAGCTGACTCCTACTTTGACACTAATCTGGCCTCCCCACAAGTCTCTGTCATGGTTTGGGGTTGGGGGGACTGTGATGTTCTTCCTAGGGGAACTATGGACTCCTGTCACTAAGATTTTGGCGCAGGCAATCTGCCAGCCAGGGAGGATGGCCCGGGCTTCTTTGCCCAATGATGACACTCAGGGTGAACTGGCCACTGGAATGGGGCAAACCTGGGCTCAGCCTCCACTTGTGGCTTTGTGACCTAGTGCCAGTGATTTTCAACTCAGTTTTTACTGCTATATGATTCACATACAACAAAATGCAAATTTTTAGGGTGTGGTTCTCTGAGTTTTGATGGTAACCACCATCTCAATCCAGATATAGAATATTTCCATCTCCCCCCAGAAAGTTCCCCCATACTCCTTTCCAGCAACACGCCTTCTCCCCACCCTGAGAGGAAACTACTTATCTGATTTCTGTTTTCAGTGCTGTCTTAGTTTACTCTAAGTGAACTAAGTACTTTTAAGTTCTGGAACTTCATATGCAGCATGTACGTTTTTTGTGCTTGATTCCTTTTTTCTCATAGTAGTGTTGTTAAAATTCATTCTTCTTGTTTATCCACAGCATGTTCCATTTTATTACCAAGTAATGTTTCATGGTATGAATCTAACTCATTTGGTTTATCTGTTTACCTGCTGATGGACATTTGGGTTTGTTTCCAGTCTGGGGCTATCTTAAATAAAAGTGTGAACATTCTTTTCTTTTTTTTTTTTAAAGATTTATTTATTTATGCATAGAAGAACTGGGGTACAGGCCAGAGGTACCGGGGGTACAGTGGGGGAGGTGAGAGGATTCACCAGAGACAGAGTGGGGAACAGAACAGATAGACTGATGAAATACACTGCTGAGGGGAGCAGCAGGTGAGACAGGAGAGGTCTGCTGCACCATGTGGGTCAGCTCCCTGGCTGGGGCTTGAACTTGTGCTGCAGTAGTTGCGGATAGCTTCATAGTGCTGACACCTAACCTTTGCGCCACTGGGGAGGCCCCAAAACTGTGAACATTCTTACACAAGTCTTATGTGTCTGGAGCAAGTTGTTTAATACCTCCCAGCCTTGTTGTTGTGGTAGACTACTACCCTCCCTCTGAGGCTCAGGAGAGTTTAGTGAGTTGATGGAGGCTAGGATAGTTCTTGGCAAATACCAGCTAGTAATTAGATAGAGGTGGCATCAGCCACCTGGAACTTCTTCCAGGAAGAGGCTTAGTTCTGTGTTCCAAGCATCCTTCATCCCTGTTTTGAACATCCGTCAAGACCAACCTGGGTACCATTTTCCCCATGTAGTGTTTTAAGGCCATAGCGAAGTTCTTGGCACACACTCACCCACTCCTTGTTCGTCTTGGGGCTGACTTGCGGTTTTAAATAGGGAGGTTGGGGAAGGTCTTGTCTAGACCAGTGTTTCTCCAGCTGCTGATGTACACATTAAGAATCTGACAAAATTATAAAAGCAGATTCCTAGGCTCCAGCCCCAGAGATTCAGATTCAGTTGGTCTGGGCTGGAACCCTGAGAATTTGCATGTCTGGTTAGCTCCCAGCGGCAGCTGCTGCTGGCCCAGAGGCCAGGCCGTGTAGCTGCGGTGTGATTGTTTATGTGCAGGTTTTTGTGGCTCTTGCAGGCAGGAGCCATGCCCAGCTCCTGGCCCAGTGCCTGACCCATAATTAGTGAATGTGTGTTGGTGGGTGAATGATTCTACTCTCCTCCTCATAGCTCTGGGCACAGCAGCTTGTAGCTGGGTGAGATAGAGACAAACTGTTAGTGAGTGACTGCGTCTCCTCATGATGGAAATCTGTGGAGTGGGAGTTGCTGTTCGTGCCTCACTTGGCCTTGAGATGTGGGAGTCCTGCTCAGCATCCCCAGTGGGTGAGGTTTCCTCAGCTTCTCTCTGCAGGGACACAGGTGGCTGTGGTGGGTCCTGTGGAAGGGGCCCTGGGCCCAGTGGGCTCTCCACTGGGGATGGGAAAGATGCCCGTGTCTTTTTGCCCATCTAAGTGTGTTCCCACGGCCCCTCCCCCAGCCTGTTACCAAGGTTTCTTTAGGACCACACTGGTGACTCTTTCCAATGGCAGGAGCAGCAGCCCAGGCCAGGCCCTGCTGCTACCCGTGGGCTGGCTGATCTTGAGCATGCTGCCTTTCTCCGACCCTCTTCCGCCTGCTGTGAAAGCAAACCCGCCACCATTAGCCTAGTGGCAGAGGGCGCTGTGGTGTGGACATGTAATGAAGTAGAGACTGTCTGTGTCTTGTAGAGTCTGGTGCCCTGGGGAGGAAGAGGATGATACCGCTTTGTGAGGAGATGGGTCCTTAGAAGCTTCCTAGAGCAGGAACCACTGTGTCTGCCTTGGCCTTTGTATCCCCAGAGCTGCCTGCACATCACAGGTGCTCAACAAATAATGAATGAATGAACCAATGGCCACATGTCCTCTGTAGTTTGAGGAATAGAGTGTCTCTTTGGCTCTTATAATCTCAAGACTTTGTGGTGAACACATCGTGGCCAGGCCAGGGCAGGGGCCAGGAGTCTTTGGCTGACCTGCCTTTCCTAGACCGTCTTTGCTGAGTCCAGCTGGGCGAGCAGCCAGAAAGGCGGGAAGAGCAGCTCTGAGCCTTCACATGGGCCAAGCCCCACATCCCACCCTCGTCCCAAGGACCTCCCTGCAGCTGGCTGCCAGACCCCAGGGATTCTGTAGGACCATCTATTTTGTTTCTCCGACTTCTTGCAGTTGAAGGCAGCGGAGATACTGGAACCCAGCAGACCTGGCTTTGAAGGCATTCTTCACCATTGTCTGCACGGGCAAGTTATTTAACCTGCCTGTGCTTCAATCTCAACTGCAAAATGGACACATGAGCACCTCTAGTGGGGCTGCCAGTGAGGGCTAGGGATCATGTGTATATAACCCTGGGCCCCAGCAGGAAATACTTTCATTTCTATTCACAAAGAGCAGCACAATTCGAGTTAAAATGGGAGAGGAACCTAGTTTCAGCACTGAGGGGGTGGTCTGGTGGGGAAGTGCCTGCCTTTTCTAACCTGGGGCATTTCCAGGCCTGGGCCTACGAACCTAATTTTCCTGGGGCTTCCAGTTTTAAGACGTCTCTTGTTAGACTGTTCAGGGTTCTGCATTGACAGCTTGCTGTTCATTTCCTCTGTGTCTGTTCCCTTCTTAATTCTGTGTGGGAAGGAAGGTGAGATTAGAAACCTACCTTCAAATCCCAGTTACACCACGGGTATGGGCTGGCAACCTTACGATTGCTCTAGGCCTCAGGTTCCCCATCTGCAAAAGGGGACAGTAGCGCCTTCCTCACATTGTTGCTATGAAGCTCAGACCAAAGTCGCAGAGAGAGAAGTTCCCTGTCATCTAGAACAGTGTTTCCCAGCCCTGACACTACTGACATCTTGGACCTGATAGGAGAATTCCTGGTTGTGGATTGTCTTGTGCATTAAAGAAAATGCAATTGTATCCCTGGCCCCTACCAGCTGCTGCCAGTAGTATCCTCTCCCTGATGATGGTCACCAAAAATGTTTCCCCACTTTGCTAAATACCCCGGGGGGGGGGCAAAATCACACCTGTTTGAGAATCACTGATCTAGAATGTGTGGTGGGGGTTAACCAGAGTAGCAGAGCTTTAGGGCTTCTGCATTCTGCCCAGTATTTTCGTTCCCGTGTGACCCCACCAGTAAATCCTGTGTCCACGTGGTTGACGGTCACCTTATTTACAGGGACCAAAAATGCACAGAGTGATTTTTCAGTGTGGTTAGGAGCAGCAGTTAAACCATATGGTGAGTAGTTATTAAGTTAATGAGTCGTGATAAATTGTAATTTTGTATCTTAGTGAAAACATGTTGTATAACATGAGATAATACATTTTGATCAATTATCCTGATGCTTAAACTTGCTGCTGTACAATTGCCACTTCTGGTGCCTGCTAGAAGGAGCAACAAGACCATGGTTTCTCAATCTGTGATAACCTGTTTACTGCTGGTTTTCAGATGTTCCCTGGGTTTCTGTTGACTGACTACTGTGCGCTGGGGGGATTCAGCACTGTTCTGAAGGCTGAATGACTCAACCGGAAGCTTATATTTACTAGATGAAAGGACATGTGGATCTGTGATATATTGGCTCAAAGTGCAGAGTCATAATTAAATATATAATTGTCTGGGGAAGTCACAGTGCAAGAGGTGTGGGAAGGTTTCACACTGTGAGCTTTACAGGAAACACCAGAAAGGCTACATGGGGGGCACGTGCCGTGGAGGGAAGATCTTGGAGGGGATTTGGAGCGTGGTTGGGGTTACTATCAGGCTCAAGCAGGGATACCCACCTGCAGGGCATCTAGGACACCAGGAGAGATGTCAGAAAGAGGGCTGCAGCCAGAGAATTGGGATTGAAGCAGAAGAGTACATAGGAGCCAGAGGTGCATTGCAGAGTTGAGGATGTTTCTCCTTGCTGGATCAGACTGTTGCCAGCGACGGTCTCTTGGTCTTCTGCTGATGGGGGAGGTTTAATGACGTGTGTTTGATTGTCCCCAGTAGTCAGGGATGCTCTGCTTCCCAAACTTTAGTGCAACCACAGGACCACCTGGGGGGTGTTAATATAGATTGCTGGGGGCCACTCCTGGAAGTCTGCCTCAGTAGGTCTGGGGAGGGCTGAGAATCTGAATGGCTAAGAAGTTGATGCCGCTGGCGCCAGTGGTCAGGGGAGCAGACTTAAAAGATCACGGTTCTAGGTGAGAAAATGGGAGGATTTTCCCACGTTGGGCTAGCACTCCGGGCATGTATTGCTGGCTTGAGGCATGGAGCTCTGGCTGGGACTGTCAGGTGTCCCCAAAACTCCTGTCTTCTTCTGCCCCCTAGAGGTGATGGGGAGAGTGTCCTTCACCTTGGCGAGAGCCTGACGTTGGGTTCTCTGGATATAGCTCTGAGATGGAGTCTGTGGAAGGCTTATTTGGGAGGAAGCCCCAGAAGGCACACCTGTAAAGTGAAGGAAGCATGACTGGGAGGCGGGAGAAGACGGTTTGGAACATGCCATGCCATGGGGAGCTCTGCAGCTGAGCTGGCTCTCGAGAGTTGTCTCAGACGGAGGCCGGGAGGCTGCCCATGCCTTTGCTTCTCACATCGCCCTGTCAGTGGCTACAGGCAGCCCCTCGGACCGGTGGTTCCCTGTGGCAGACAGCAGTTCTCAGTGCGGGGTGAGCCCAGCGGACAGTCCCAGCAGTTGTCAGATGACTGTGTAGTGTCCATTTCAGAGAGATACACCTTGAGGGGAAAACTCATCTTCTTGGGTCTCAGGAAATCCAGGCCCAGCATGTTTATGATTTTTAGAGACTTGCAGTCACTTGCTGAAGATTCTTCTTCTCTGCTAATGATGTGAGTCAGAGATGCAGGATAGCTGCTTCTGTGGTCAGAGCGAAGACAATTAGTAGAATTTTCTGGGGACTCGAGTGGAGATTCTCCTACGTTTTCCAGGTAGGTCTCCAGCACTCTTATACTGAGATGTCACACGTTTTCCAGGGTGGTGGGGACAACTCCAGATTGATTTCTGGGCCATGCCTGAGGGAGCCACCTCTGGGAGGGTGCCGGGGCTTTCTCCTTGGACTAGAGGCCGGTCACATTTTCCGACAAGCGGCTCTTGGCCCCGAGTCTGCCTCCATATCGTTTCAGTGTCAGTGGCTTTGTCCTTCCCCATTCTCTTTACCAGGAAGCTCAGAGGCTGATGAATAGGCCATGGGAGACTTAACATAGGATATCATGTCGGCTTTTGTTCATGAACTCACTTCCAATTTCATTTCACTTAACAAAAATCATTTTCTTCCTTTTTTTTGAGTCTCATCATTCTTCTTTCTCAAAATGATCTTGCTCCTTATAAAACACACAGAAATGTATTCAAATATAATGGGAACAGGGACTCCCTCTCATTATACTCTCAGCCTTGCTCACCTCAGGCTAACCACAGAGGGGGTTTGGTGGGTGGACTCCAGTCCTGTCTTCACGTCACACTTCTATTACTTTTATTGTTTCTGTTTCTGTAATCACTTTTTCATTTCCTAGAATCTGTAATATTCCTTGATTGATCTTATATCACAGCAGCCCCCCCGCCTTTTAGAGGATATGTAATTGTCTTGACTTTTTTTTTTTAAAGATTTATTTATTTATTTATACAAGCATTGGGTACAGTCAGAAGCACGGGAGGGTGAGAGAATTCACCAGAGGCAGAGGGGAGAGCAAAGCAGGCAGGCTGATGAAGTACACTGCTGAGGGGAGCAGCGGGTGGCAGGAGAGGTCTGCGTGCCATGTGGGACCCTCGCCTGTGGCCAGGGATCGAACCAGTGCTGCACAGGCTGTGGGCTGCTTCGCAACCCAGCGCTCAACTGCTGCACCACCAGGGAGGCCCGTCTTGACTCTTTTTGAAGATAATTCAGTTTTTAAAAAGTTATCTTCTGTTTCCTGCATTAACTCTGCTTTCTTGGTGGTTCGTTCTTCTGTTCACTATTAGGCCTTTTATTTCCTACAAATGCCTGCTGATTCTTGGTTGACATTTATTTGTCTGCAGGGGTTTCCTTTGATCTTCCCTGTGGTCTCAAGTTTCCTCAACACCTGGGAAAGCCATGATCATGTGGGTAGGCAATGTAAATGTTGATTTTAGGTGCCCTGAGTGTGGTATATGGGTGGATGCTGGAAGCTGGGAACTTGTTCTAGAGAGTGGGATAGGTTCACCTGAGATTGGGGCACCTGTCTCTCTGTAGCCCAGCAGGTATCTGTGGGCAGTGATTCACTTGATTTTGTGCCTCATGCCCACCATAGCAGGAACCCCTCAGTAGATGTCTCACTTTACTTGGAAAATCTCCTTGGCTGTAGCCTGGAGACCCTAAGACCTAACTTAGAAGTCTGATCTCCTCCCTTGCCCAGTGCTTGCGTCCCTGCTGCCTCTCTCCGGGGATTTTCTGGAGTCCCAGTTAGGAAAGTAGCTCTCCCTGAGGCTTTGTGCTGATTCTTTTTTTTTTTTTTAAGATTTATTTATTTATATAAGAACTGGGATACAGGCCAGAGGTGCAGGAGGGTGAGAGGATTCACCAGAGACAGAGCGGGGAACAGAACAGGCAGATGGACTGAAAACACTGCCGAGGGGAGCAGTGGGTGAGACAGGAGAAGTCTGCCGCGCCATGTGGGCATCTCCCTGGCTGGCTGGGAATCGAACCTGCACTACAGAGGCTGTGGACAGCTTCACAGCACGGCGCTCACAGTACTGCGCTCAACCCACTGTGCTACCGGGGAGGCCCCTTTGTGCTGATTCTTTAGAGCTGACAGGTTTCCTTGTCAGTCTGTCTCTTGCTCTTACTTTCCAGCACACTCTCAGTGTTTCAAATCCAGTCTTTTCTAGTTCTCCTTTGAGCTCTTATGAAGTTGTTCCATTTTTATCTACCTGTCTGTCTCTCTGTCCATCCATCCGAATTATGATATATGTGTATATATGCAAATTATGCATATGTGTGTGTGTGTATATGAATGTGAATTATGACTAGTCATGCATCTCTTTTTTGTCATTCTAGTGGAGTTTAGAAGAGAGGAGAGATAAATAGTATGTACTTTGTCAGCCATCTTGTACCAAAATTCCCCTCTCACTGATTTGTTTACTTTTAAATTTTGTGGCAAAAAGTCAGGTAGAAGTAAGCACAAAGTAACCCCTGAGCATTTACCTTTTCCCAGGTACATTCACTCAGGTCTTCTTGTTAGGTTTTTCATAAGAGCAGTACTGGACACACATGTACCCATTTTATAGGTGAGAAAACTGAGACCCCCATTGATCAAGTTACAGAAGACGGCAGAGGTAATCCTGGCCTTTGGACTATACTCTTTCTGCCCATCTCTCTGCAGCTTCCTCGGTGCCAGGTGCAGGCCCCCTGGGGGGTTGGAAAGGTGGGCCATTGTACCTCTTGTTTTCATTGTGCATGGCTGGGCTCTTTTAGGGGCCAGGGCTTTCCCGCTGAGCCTTCTGCCTCGGTTTTCAACTTGAAACTTCATTTGTTAATAGAATGCCTTTATATTACAGCTAATTAAAACGTGCTTATCTCAAAGTTGGGCCTAATTTGCAGAAATGATTTAGAAACTTGTTGGAAATGAATCCAACTCAGTAGTATAACCCAGGGTCAATCTCATGCATAAATTTGATTGTTCCATTGTGCTGTGTTTTGACTTGAACTGAACTTGAAATGCTGGCAGACGGACCCTGGGCCTTTTCTTGCTCATGTATCTGCAGATATTTACTGAGTGCCTACTGAGTGCTACCTGCATGATTTAAGGAGGTCCCTCCACCCACCCCTCATGCTTTCTCTGTTCTCTATGTCCACTTGAACTGTAAGTTAATTTTTATGCAAAATCAGATGGTGGATTCAAATGGGATTTTGAGTTGGATGGAAGTGCCCAGGTTCATGTTCTGGCACTTGCAAGCTGTGTGACTTTGGACCTGTCACTTAACTTCTCTGAACATGTTTTCTCATATAACCACACTTGCATCTCAGGTTTATGGTGAGTCCTCTGGGAGACTGAGTAAGACATTCACTTCCTTATTGTGCTGCTAAACCCTGTTCAGGTCACCTGGTCCCTCTTTGGGCCAACAAACATGGGCTCCTTCTTAGGTTTTTATGTCTTTTATTAAGGAAATTTCCAGTTCAAAATAGGTGTAGTGGTGGTTTGGGTTGGGATGGCCTCTTTTCTCTCTAGTCCCCTTGTTTCTCATTGCAGCTTTCCATAGGGGCCATTTAAGGTTCAATTAAACTTTCAGACCCCACAGACTCACCCCAGGGACAACTGGTAGTGGTGTCCTTGAAAAAGCTGGGACAGGAATTGTAGTCTACCATCGGGGCATTCAATTTGTTCCTCTTTGTGGGAGCAGTTTCTACAGAAATCTCTGCAAAAACTCCACAGGTGGCCAGGAGTGCTCTGCTTTGCCGACTGCTCACCCCCATCCAGGTTTTAGTTCATTTCAGGTGCAAAGGAATGACACCCACATAGGTGATCTTGCACCCTGACTTGGAGGCCTCATCCCCAAAGGACCCATGTCTCTTGTAACAGCTTCATTGTCCTTCAGAGGTCCCTGCAAAGTACTTTCCAGGTGTAAGAGTCACTGAATTGCGTACAACCTAAAATATAGCTTTTTAATAGATATTTATATCTTAATTATAATTCCTTTCAATCCAGAAGCAACTTAAACTCCGGGGTCATTTTTACCATAAGCCAAGTTGCCTGGTCACAAAGTTAACATCCTAAATTTATCAGGTTTCCAGGGGGAGTTCTGCTCGACAGTTACCCATATTCACCATCTTATTTCGCCCTCCCCCCGGGGGTGGTGCTTTTCAGTATCTCTTTAGGAGGGACGCCCACAGTGTGTCCTCTAATATATTCATGCTTGTGTGTGCAATCTGATTGATCTATATAAGAAAACACACAAACTCTGGTCAATAGATATATTTTGGAGTCATGCTGGCTTGGGACCAAATCCTGGCTTTGCAACTTATTAAGAATTCATTCATTCCTTCATTCAGCCATCCAAAGAACGTTTGGTGTCTGTTATATGCAGGGATTTGCAGGAGATGCCAGACACAAACAGGTGATTAAACCTGGTCCTTGCCCTTGAGGAGCCACAGTATTATTTGAGAGAGACAGGCACAAATGAGCAATTCCAAATGGATGAGGGAGCTCCAGGCCAGGCCAGCGAAGGCTTCTCAGAGGAGGGGACATCTGACCTATGCTTGAAGGGGAATCTACCAGGCAAAGAAGGTGGGAAAAAGCATTCCAGATGGAAGGAATAGCATGTGAGCCAGCCTAGGAAGGAACGAGAATGTCAGGTGAGGCTGGAGAGGAGATCACAGACATTGGAGAGCTACTCAGTATCTCTGGACCTTGGTTTTTTCATCTACAAAATGGGACTAACAGCGCTTTCCTATTCATGAGATAATGCATGTTCACACCCCTGGGACAGTTAATTTTCATTCCTTTTCCAAATCTGTCTATGGGTGTTTAAGAGCCAGGCTTTGATTTTAAGTGAGACAGAGAAAAAAGTGACACCCAAGGGGACTGCACCCCGCCCCCCGAGTTTGATGCCTACGTTCCTGCGATGCTCTCCTGCTCGCCGTCCTGTCTCTCCTTTGGATGGAGCAGTAAATGTTTGCATGCCGTCCTGGATTATGCTGTACAGTATCAGTGAAGCACATAATTGTGTTTTCCTAATGGCTCGACATTAACAATAAGCCACGACCCTGTCGAGGCGTTCTCTGGGACAATTTTCCATCTGGCGACAGCCTGCCTGATGCTCCGTTAACATGGCCCGTCATTTGCTGCTTTGTCTTGCTTCTCTGAAAGGTGGCCACCTCCCACCTCCCAGCTGGGAATGCTTAGCTTTCAGTGCACTTTGAAGACATTTACTATCCGGTGACCATAAGTCACACATCAGGATGAGCCCAGGGGACATCCTGGCCACTGTCAAGCTCTTTCTGATGTGTAAATTGGACCCTGTCATTTCTCTGGGCAAAACCATTCGTTGGTTCTCTCTTAGAGCTGCTGAACTCTTAACAACCTATCAGACCTCTGCTTAAGCCTTCCATGGCTTTCCCTGGAGCGCAGATAGCATCAAATGTCTTTTGTAGCTCACAGGTCCTTGTGTGGTCTAGCCCCTGCCTGCTTTTCCAGACTTGCTCCCAGCTGTTCTGTCTGTGGTACCAGGCTCCACACGATGCTGGCATGTGGTGGCGAGCAAAGCCAGTTGAATCCATCCTACCCAGAGGTCTTCTTGCTGTTTTCCAGCACCTCCCCTCCCCCGCTCCCATGCTTTTTTTTTTTTTTTTACTTGAGGGATTTTGCATGCGCTGTTCCCTGTTTGCTTTGCCTGGTGAGTTCTTGCCTTCACACGGCTGGCTCTCGCTCAGCCTTCAGGGCTCAGCTTTATCCGCATTGTCTCAAAGACTCTTACCCCCTAGTTTATGGAGTTACCCTGTTTCTCTCTTGCATTGCTTCTAGTATATATTTTTCCCCATTGCTTGATATATCTGGGACATGACTGGAGTGTTTCTTGCCCCTGGAGAAAGGTCAACTTTCCAATCTCTAGGGTTAGATTGGTTTTCTTCACCACGGAGTCTCCAGCCCCTTTGTATGCTGTCTCCTTTGTAGTAGGTGCTCAATAAAAGTAGCAGGGAGGATGACTGGGTCCACGTGGCACTTCTGTCTTCCAGAGATGACTGTGGTAACATATTCCAGGCTGTGTTTCCAAGAATAATTCAGTCTCCCTCTCTGGACTTGACTTATTTGGGCACAGTAACCAGGAGGATTAAAGACGTAAATGTGTCTGGGGCCAGAAATGCTAATAACTGAGAATTCTCATGATAACAATGCGCCACTCTCTCCTCCAGCTGAGCCTAAGGAAGACAGTTGAAACGGGAGTCGAAAAGCTGACTTCGACATCCTTGTCCTTATGCTTTTTCATCAATGCTTGACTCTGCAGGACAAAGGCTGGCAGCCTCCACCCCCCTGTTTTGTCCACTTCCCCTGTGCCTGCAGGTGGTGACCTTGCCATCTTCGGAGGGAGGCACCACTTGCAGTTGCTTGGTGGCTGGGGCACAGTCAGCCTGGCCTTCAGAGATAAGGAAGTCTCTAGCCCGTGGGAACGCTTCTGTAGAGCAAGCCAGACTTTTCATGACTTCTCTCCTCAAGTGATCACCCCTTTCGTTTTATTAAACCATAGTTTATGAAGAGTGTGAAACCTGCTCAAAAGTTTAGGAGGTGGCAGACGTCACCCAAGACTACCCCCTATGTAGACTCAAGAACAGCATTTCTTTGAAACTTTCCTTCTTAATATTCAGTGTTGCAGTGTTCCACCCACCTGGCCAGGACCCCCGAGCCGGTCTTTCTGCTCTAACAGTCGTGTTGCTGCTTCTGGCCCACCTGCAGCCTGCGCATCAGCTTCCCAGGGTGTCTTCTGCCCTTGGCTCACGTGTGTATCTGCCGGAGCGGTGCTTGCTGCGGCTCCTCTGGCACCTACTGGCAAACTCTACAGGCATGTCTTTCAGCTTCTGCTTAAATGCCACCCCCTCTGGGGGGCCTTGGCTGCTGTCCTGTGTGTTCCTGTCCTCCCCATTGGTGCCCTAGGAGCTGGGATGCTTGCTGTCCCTTGGAGATAGGGCCTTGAAGGCCATGTCCAGGAGCGTGGACTTGGCCTCAAGGGTGGGGAATAGTTGAGAAGAGTCTGTGTGAGATTCTGGGACAATGTCAGATGGGACCAAGAGTGCATGTGGGAGTTCAGTGGGGATGTGGTCACTGTGGTCCAGAAGAGGATTGATGCTGACGCAGGGCTGTGCTGTCCAGTGTGGTGGCCACTAGCCACACGGGGCTATTTCAAATCAAATCAGATTTAGTCCTCAGTTTCACTAGCCACATATCAAGTGCTCTGCAACCTCTGTGGGTGAGCCCTTTTGGGACATACAGTTATAGAATATTCCCCTGACTGCGGAATGTTCTGCTGAACGCTGTGGGCTTGGACTGGGGTGGTGGAGTGGGGTGGGAGAGAAGGCGGATGGGAGATAAGTGGAGGCAGAATGTATGAGATTTGGGGATAGGTGGGATGTGGGTGTGACAGAGAGGGGGTGTCAAGGATGAGTCCCAGGCTGTTGGCTACGGGTCAAAGGTGGAGCAGGTGGGTCCTCCTTACGAGGCATGGTTTGGGTCGCCATGCATTGCCCAGCAGGGTCTTCTGTGTTTACTGACAGCATGATCAGGCCCTCCCGCACAGCTTACTGTCCTTGGAAAATCTTCAGTTGGGCATATTCCGCTCATCAAACCTGCCTTCACTTAGGGTCTAGCATGTGGACCACGAGGTCTTTGTGAGCAGGGAATTATATGTATATTAATGCCGATTTCAATAAAAGGAGTTATGTTTGCCATTGTGGTGTGGCCTGATGCTGTTTAAATGCCTTTGGTAATATCTTCAATCAGTCGGCAAATAGAAAACAGGAAAGTTAGTAATAAAAAATGAATTAGGGCGATTAGCAAAAGGTGAACCGCTTCCCTCCTCAGGCGACAGGCAGAGCTGACCGAGCTTTGCAGGGTGTCTCCTGTCCAAACACGCGTCTGGATTATTGCAGCCTCCGGGGCTGGCCCTAGGGTCCGCTTGGCACATAGGACTTGGTTATTGCATTCAGTTTTGCAAAGGTCATGGACATCCCCTTGGAGGGCCTCTGAGGGGCTCACTCCAGGATGAGGGGTTCACACCCCGGGTGGGGCCTCTGAAGAGGGGCTGCTGCCCTTCCCACTGTTTCTGACTCAGCACCAGCCAGGAGCTTCCTTTCCCAAAGCAGAGAGATCATAGGGGCCCTGCTCTCCCACCCCGCCTCCTCCAGGGCCCTGGAGAACCCCACCCACTCCTCATACTGGCATCTTCCCCAGAGGTGCCCTTGGGAACCTTCCCAGCAGTCTGATGGTGGGGTGGGTCTCCGCAGGCTTTTGGGCATACCCCCTGTGGACTGCCCAACCCTCGCACTCGAGAAGACTTGGTACAGGGTGCATTATTCCCACCGTGGAGAGCGCAGACCTTGTTCAGCCTCACACTAAAGTCACAGGCCAGCAGGGCCCAAGCCCTGGCCTGATCGTGACCCTCTGTGGGTTCCCACCTCCCCGGAGGCTTTCACTGCTCTCAGTCTGGTGCTGTGTAGCCCAGACCCATGTTCTTCAGGTGTGAGCACATCCCAGCCAGTGTTCGTCTATGAGCTCGGTGTCTGTTATCTGCTGCTGCACAGAAGCCACACAAAACACGCGTCTCAGGAGAACTACCTTTTATCTCGCAATCTGAGCTTGACCCGAAGCTCTCTGGGCTGCACCTATGGTCTCTGTAGCGTGCTCTCCTGCATCTGTGGTCAGGTAGCTGGTCACCTGGCAGCCGGCTCACCTAGGATGGCCTCACTCACCTGTCTGGCAGTTGGCAGCCGCTGGAGGTGGTGGGGGTGGTGGCTGATTGCTGGGTCAGCTGTCCCTGTCGTCTCTCGCTCTCCAGCAGGACGGCTCGGGCTGCTTGCGCTGCTCCGGGAATCCCAGCACAAGAGAGAGCGTGCCCCACTGAGCAAGCGCTTTCCAAGTCTCTGCTGGTGGCACGTTTGCTGCTTTCTCATTGGCCAAATGAAGTCACAGGGCCAAACCTGGCTTCCAGGTGTGAAGAAACAGAGCCACCTCTTGATGAGAGGCGCTGCAGCACCACAGCGCAGAGGGCACGTGTGCAAGGGCACCCGGGCTCACCACAACCTGCCACGGTCATCCTCGCTCTTTCAGACAACACACACTTAGCAAGCCCCGCTGGGGGCCAGGTGCTGTGGCAGGACTCCAGGGGGAACAAGAGGGAACAAGATGAACGTAGAGCTGTGCCTTTGTGGCTTCTGGTCACGTAATGAAACACATGAGCATGCAGGTGAAGCTAGAACTGCAGAGTGTGTGAGGACTTCCCTGGCCCTTCAGCTGTGACTGGAGGGAGAGGAGGAGGAGTTAGGTGGAGGGACAGAGGGAGCACTCCAGGCAGAGAATAGCATGTGCAAAGGCCCTGGGGTAGAAGGGACCTGGCACATTTGAGCACCCAGTAAAGAGCCACTTCCTCCTAAGCCTCAGCAGGCTTGGGCAGAGAAAGTCACTGGTTTACAGATGCCCTTAACAGCCTCTGTGATGCAATCTCAGCAGGGAATGGAACTGACTTTCCCGTGGGCATCCAGGGCAGCTGGGCTTGGTGGGCATTGGCAGGAGGGAGAGATTGGCATTCACATGGGCACTCAGGGAATTCTTACGCTGGAGGAGGGATTTGAATGTTGGAAAAGACTAGGGGATGGTGGGCAGGGTCAGATATGTAGGACCAAGGTGGGGGGTGTGTCTGGCATATATCCAAAGCAGGTACTGGTGTGCTGGGTCAAGGGTTTTGGGTTGAGTTCTCTGAGAATGATGTGATAAATCTGCAGGGTGGGTGCACAAACTGGGGGGGGACTCTTCTCCCCAGTCAAACATCAACCCCCTAACTCCGAGCCCTGCTAGGCTATTGTGTCCATGTGCCAGGCCAGGAGGTGTGTCCCAGGTGGGGATCTGAGCATCAGGCCCCCCTGGGGAGCTTCCTGCTTGCTCCCAAGAGCAGCCTTTGATGCCCTGAGCCCTCAGCAGGTTTCCTTAAGGGGCATGGTTTAGGAAGGGCCTGGGGTCACTGGGAAGCAGAGTAAGGATCATAAATGAGCCAGCACAGAGTTGGAAAGTGGGACAAGTCAGACAAATCGGAGTTTGAACCCCTGCTCCTCACTCAATCACTGAAACACTGGTGGAACCGCAAGCCTTGGTTTTCTCATGTGAAATGGCCTGGTCCTGCCCTCCCTGGGCCAGGTGGGGAGGGCTCCTGGGGCTGAGTTAACGTTGGGGCCTTTGCCTCTGTGCAGCAGGGATGTGTGACCGAGAAGGAGAGACCATGTGACCGTACAGTGGGAATGAGGCAAACATGCCTCTTTACTAGGCCCCGGATGTCAGGGAAGTTGTCTTCCTCAGAATAAACAGAAACCATGGCAACAGGGACGTGTCACGTGGGCTGGCAGCCCAACCTGCCAACACCAAGGAGGTGGGCCTATGGCAGAAGCCCACCAGCGTTGGGATGACCCCTGGGGGCCCCCTTCAGCCCTCCCTCCCTGCCTGAGGTAGGACTGAGAAGTTCTAGAAAAATTGATCCTGACTTTGGGTTTCTATGCAACCTCATATTTTATTAATAAACTTTATTTTTCAGTCTTGTCCCAGAAAGCATGTCTTGAATGAGTTAAATTGGAGCAAAGCTCCCTGCTTTCCCTGCTGTTATCTTCTGACTGTTGCCCTGGACCGAGATGCCCAGATGCTGCAGGTGGACACTGAAAAGGCAGCAAGTCTACTCAGAGGGGAGGGCATGGGCCAGTGGGCTCTGCCAGCCTTCCCAGACATCCAGCAGAGTGGTGGCACTAACACCTCACTTACGGAGAGGCTCCCCCTTACCCAGGTTCACAGCTGGTAGTGGCAGAGCTGGGGTTTGAACCCACATCTTCATGCTTCAGAACTCATTTCCACACTGTCTTTGGCTGAAGTGGGGGTCAGCTGCCAGTGTGGCAGGGGAGAAGGCATTTGTCTACTTCCTGGGTGGGACTGCTGGCCTGCCTGCTGCACAGCGGGGTCCAGGATGGTAGTGGAGTTGCCACTGAGGTGGCCTCGGAGGCTAGGAAGCTTTTTCAGCCTCTTGTTTCTACCCACCCTCTTCCTTTGCACCTTCGCAGCAGTGGACATGTGCCCTTGCCTTGGCTAGGAGTTGGTATGGGGTCCCTGCCTTTGCCTGTTGCATCTGCACCCACCCACACTGGGCACAGCCCATGCTGGGGCAAACCCCTTGTTTTGCCCTCAGAACTTCAGGGCCTTAGTGGTAAAATGCATGAATCTATTCAGTTCTTGGCATTGCAGTGGGCATGGGTGGTAGAACCCAGAACCTTAGCTCAGTCGGGTCTGTGACGCTAGCTGTGCACATCTGGGAAGTTATGTAGCTTCTCTGCACCTGATTCCTCTGTAAAATGAGGATAATAATTTCACCTGCCTAACCAGGGCTGTCATGAGAAGCAGTATATATAAACGCAGGACACAGTACTTGGGACAGAGGATTGCGACTATTAGTGTCAGCTTCTGAGTTGTTGGGAAATTAGTGTGAATGTAGCAGATCTTTCCTTGTGTTCGTGGGAAGCAGATGCCCAAAAAGGAACATAGGAGACTGAGTCGCTGTGAAGAGCACCGTCCTCGGGCACTCTCCTGGCTTCTCTGAGCTTCCCTTTGGGCTTGTTTTTGGTCGTCTGTTCACTTGCACATTCAAAGCTATGAAAGTATGTACAAGATATTACAAAATCAGAGCCAAAGAGAATATAAAATAGAACAAATTCTATTGGAAACAAGATGTTGGCCCTGGGCTCTACAGTTACTGAAATCTGTTTATAAATTTGAGCTTCCTGGCAGACAAGTGAAAAGGGAAATAGATTTGCTCCATGATTTCTCCATCTTGGGGGAAGAAGCTTGGCAGGTCCTCAGGGGAAGCACAAATTTATTTGGCAGTTGGAGCTAAAAAGGAATTCCTCTCATCAGGGCCATGGAAATTCTGTTTCCCCAAATGTAAAAACAGGGCATAAGCTCCTGCTCCCTTGCCTTTCTGGCCGATTTAGGGGATTATGTGTATATGAAATACTTGGTGCATGCCTGGCATGTTGTGGATGCTTGGAGACATAGTTCCCATCTCTTTGTGCCATCAAGGCTAGCTGTTGTCAGAGGCTGAAGTCAGCCCAAGCACCCCAAGCCGTGCCTGGGGTACAGTTCTGCTGTTGGACTTAGCTAGGGGAGGGCTCGTGAGATGTGTGTGTGTGTGGGGGGGGCGGTGTTGGAAAGTGATGGATACTAGGATACACCAAGACCAATGGGCACTGTCCAGGGTGAGGCTAGAACATGGTGTGCTGCGTGAGCCTACAGATGAGTGGAGAGCAAGTGAGTGCCATCAGGAGATCCTGTGATACTCTCGTGCTGTCAGACCTGAGTCCAAATTTTGGGAGGGCAGATGGGAGTGGAGTGAATGGGAGGCCTTAGAGCCTAGGGCGGCCTTGGCGTGCTGCCTGACCTGTGGTGGTCAGTGGTGTTGGTGGCGAGGCACGTGCATTAAGCAGCCACGAGGTCCCAGCGGGCGGGAGGATCCAGCAGAGCCTGGAGGCACACGTTGGCTTCAGTCACTTCCCTGGGGCGAGATTTGTTTCATAGAAGCGTGTAGCTTCCCAGCACTTACAGGTGCTGACGGGGGCATCACAATATTGTGAAATTAAGCAGCAAAGCCGACTTCATTACCAGCTTACCTGGCGAGAAAGCAGCCGCCTTAGTTAGCACCGATGGTTGGATATGACAGAGCTAAAATTGAACTTGGCAATTACTGCTTGTGAGAGGTTCTCGGTGCTGTGAAAGGAAGGTTCCATGGAAATCAACCCTGGTAATCACAGGGTTTAAAATTAGTCAGTTACTATTAAGGTTGCTCTGTCAGCAGATGCTTCAGGGTGATGTAAGGGAAAAGGGTAGAAAGTTGGGGTTTGGCTGTCTTGGTTACCAGGGGTTCACCTGCGCAGATTGCTGTTTCACATCAGACAGTAGTGTGAAGACCCGGTGTCTGTGTCACGCTACAGGGGGCCTTTTGAGTGATGGGTCACTTTAAAATCCTCTTCTTATTTGCACGCGCTCTCCTCTTTCTCAGCTTTCATGCTTTTTGGGGGGCTTGTAAGCGGTTGTCTCCATCAGCTTGGTATCTCCCCTTGGAATGTTGCCCTTGAAAAGCTCAGATCTTTACTGACTCCTCTGGGACCCAGAGGAAGGAATTATGTGAGCCCTTAATTAAACCTTGACTAGACTTTCCGAACAACCTTAGAATATTGTCCCCATTCAGCAGAGAAAGTGGGACTGGTGTGTGGTTGGCCGCTGGCTCAGAGAGAGGCAGAAAGAAAAGGGTGTACGGTTTCAATGTGGGCTTGGCCTGGGGGTGTGCACAGACCCTCTTGAACCGGGAGGTGGGAGCTCAAGTGAACTTTTTGCTTTGAGCCTCAGTTTCCGCATCTGGAAAAAGGGCACTTGTGCTCGGCAGGTGTGAGCATTCAAAGAGATGATCCAGGCACAGTATAACCTCAGCTTGGGTGGCCGTGGTTATTACAGTGGTATTTACTGCCCACCTGCTTTGTGCCAGGCACGGGCTCAGACCCTTTCCATAGGTGACAGCCGCTTCACACTCTGACCCTGCAAGGGAGGCTTCTGATGAGTAAAGGGAGGCTCAGAGAGGCCAATTAGTCCAGGATCTCTTGGGGAGTAAGAGGAATGCCAAGATTCAGACTAAGGCAGTCTGGCCCCTGACCTGGCCACCGTCTCTGCCTCTTGTGCTGGGGACACTTGAACAGGAAAACAAGGCTGCCTGGACGAGTCTCTGTGGCTGAGAAGAGAAACGCATTACAACAGAAATATCTTTTCCAAAAGTCTGTGGCTCCTCCACAGGAAGCTGAGTCATCTCTCTTTGTTTTGAACCATAACCATCGAACTGCCTCAGAATCCAAAAAATAAAAATAAAAAGTGCTGAGTTCCTTTAAGGTGCGGTAGCTTCTCCTGGCTCTACCCCAGAAGGAGCTGAGCAGAGGGTCCGTAGAGCCGGAACCCCTTCTGCTCCGCACTGGGTCCCTTGGTCCACATATTTAGTGCAAAGCAAAGAGCACTGCTTCTGAAATCCCACATCCTGGGGGTCGCCTTGCTGGGCCCCAGCTACCCACGCTGCCACACCTGCCCCGGTCTGTCTGCCAGTGGGAGTGGCACTTGCAGGGCGAGTGAGTCGAAGCCGGGAAACTGCCCTCTGACTGCGGCACGGTCCTGGAGTAGTCATGTCCCCAGAGCTCCTCCTTCCAGCATCTGTGGCAGAATCAAATCCAGTATCTTCTGTCTCCACACTCACCCCCAGGTCTTCTGTCCTGTACATGGTGGGGTTCAGTTAGTGTTTGAAGGAGAATTCAGAATTTCTTACACTTGGCTTGGTCATGCCACCTCTACCCTAAAGGGGTCAACTGTATGGTGATGGATGGAAACTGGAATTATGATGGCAAACATACTCTAGTAGAAACAGATATTGCTGCATAATGTGATAAACCAGTGTCACTTCAGTTTAAAAAAATGCTTCCTTCTATCTCTGTATACCCAACCTCTGTGGCTCCTTCCAATCCCAGCTTGAATGACACCATTTCTGCAGAACCCTCGATCAGCTGATGACCCTGGGCTCTTAGGTGTGAGCACCATCTCCTTTATGTCATCATTCCTCACCTATGTATGAACTTGGATGTCTTTGAGGACAGGCATAGGGAGTGGAAAATGTTTTTGAGTGAATGAATACATAACCAAAGATTTTTACCTTTGCTCATTTTCTATGACAGTCAGTTATACCCTTTACTTATAAGAGTCTCTAGTTTCCAGTTAGCAAGCTTAACATTAAAAAAGCAATATAGGCTTGTTTCCATATCAACACGTGCTTATCTATGTCAGGGCTGCATAGTATTCCATTATAAAAAGGACCAATGCCCCATCAATGGATTTTATATCATTTCCATTTTCATAATGTTGCAGTGAAGAAATAACTGTCTTTGCCCATATGGATTTGGGCATAGAGTTCATTCCCATCTAAGCTTATATAAATATGCATGGGAATTTATGGAGCATATGCTTGTACCCCTACAGCTCTTTGACTATATTTCCGAGTGCTCAGGATGTCAGATATTTTCATCCATCTTTCTATCACAGTGCAAAAGCTCGGTGTGCTTGGCTCTTGGCCTTAGCTCTAAGGATGTATACACTTTCTATTTGTTGAACACCTGCTGTGTGTAGGGTCCGGTACTAGGAGGTGGGACCCAAAGATGAACAGCACAGATGGCCCCAGCCATCAGAGAGCTCAGAACCTGTTGAGAAAGGGGGGCAATAAATGGAGCAATAAAACTCATCGAAACAAACAAGCAGACACCACGGGAGGAGTGTGCAATGAAGACAGTAATTGAGGTGAGCATTTTCTGGGGAGGGAGAGCTTTGACCAGGACTCAAAGGATGAGCAGTCAATTGTGTGACGGTCCCAGCAAGTGCATTCCAGGCAGAGGGACCAGCATGTGGAAGACGCAGAAGCAAGACTTCTTCTTTTCTGGAAGCTTTTCTAATCCCCTGGTTCCCTCTTCCTGCAGACATGCTGGGCGTCAGCCCCCTTTGCCACGTGGCATTTACTGTTTCCCAGGCCCGTCTCTCCTCTAGGTAGTTTGTGGTTACGAGTGGTGAGTAGGGGGATGCTTCGCCAGAATTCCTCCCCTTCTGTCCTGGGTGCTCTGAGCGCTGCCATGCTTCCTCAGTAACCTCTGGTGTTTCTCGAAAGTGCAAAAACATTCAAGTTGGTTTAATAGCACCCAGCACATGGGGACTCATAGCTTATATTATCACCATTTTACAGATGAAGAAACAGACTCTGGAAAGTTAATGATTCTAGCAGGCAGAGCTAGGATTTGAACCCAGTTCTATCTTATTCCAAAACCCATGTTCTTCATGAGCCCTGATTTATTTGCACTCCTGTGAAAGTCTGTTGAGGAATCCATGTCCCGCAGGCCAGCACGGGCCCAGCCCGGGTGAACCTGGTGGGTGACCTTGGCCCTTGGCCTGCTGGCTTCAGAAGAGTGAGAAGGAAGGAGAGGAGGTACTTCCAGTTTTTTCAAAATTACAAATGTAATCCATGCTTGTGGAAAAGGAAAAGAAAATGAAACAAGACACAAGAAAGAAAAATGCAGTCACTGAAAATACCTCCTTGTACCCCTTAGGGTAGTCACTGCCAAGCAGCTTGGCATCTTTTGCAGTGTCTGTACACACACACACACACACACACACACACACACGAGTTATTGTTTCTCTAAATGGAACTGTGTCCTTGACTTTTCCTCCTAACCAGTTCAAGTCAGCACCACCAGACCAGCCTCATTCCATCATGTTCCATAGAAAGGAGGCATTTCAGTCTGTTCAACCAGACCCTGGTTCTAGACATTCGACTTGCCTCTCTCAAGTCCTCAAATGACACCCGTGGGCATGCATCACACGTAGGAGGGCAGGTATTTCTGCAGGACGGATGCTCAGAAGTCTAATTGCCGAGTGAAAAGGCAAGCAAGTTGCACACGTTGACAGGAGCTGCCAGGTTGCCTCTGAGAGCCGGTCCAGCCGGACACCTGCTCCCAGGGCAACGTGTATGCATCCTGAAGCTCTTAACGCCACAAAGATGCAAGGCTGGGCTGCCTCCCGCTTGGCTCCCTGAGACCTGGTGTGGAGACTGCCGCCAGGAGCTCCGAACACACAGGCCCATATTGGGATAGAAGATGGATTTTGATAAAAGTGGTTAAATAACAGGTTTTTCCATTTCACCTTATAGGAATGGGATGGGGGGCGGGGGTGCTGGGCCTCCAGCCAATAGAGGACCAAGAGTTGTCAGGAGGGCTTATAAAGCTTGCTATTTCTGGCATTTTTTTCTTTTTCTCTGCTGATTATGCAGCAGAATTGCACAGAGGCTGTCGCGGGCGCGTTCTCTCGCTGCCTGGGCTTCTGTGGAATGAGACGCGGGCTCCTACTTGTAAGACGCTGGTGCATTGCAGGCGTGTTTCAGCGGAAGGTAAGCGGTGGGTGCCCACCGCCTCCTGGGGTGGAGATGGTCAGGTCATCGCTGCCATTGCTGGAGACCGATGACGGCTAGGTGGGGGCAGGCAGAGACCTGGTCACGTTGTGGCATGGAGATGCTTTGGAGGGTTCAGGAGGCCTGTGGTTGCAGCTCCCTCTAGAAAGAAGAGAAGGAATTCTGGAAGTAGGACTAAGAAGCGCAGAATCTTGGTGCTCAGAATATCATAGGTGCCCAGGGTGTTCGGAAAGCATTTGTTCATTCATTCATTCATTTATCCATTCATTCATCTGTCCATTCATCTGTCCACCCTGCAGTGGGCTTGGCCAGGTGCGGGGGGCTGGGGGGGGGGACCTGCCTGACTCAGACCAGAAACGTTGATAGGAAAAGCCCATGGCATGGTAGGAGCATGGAAATTACCTGGGATGAGGAGTGGAAGAGCCTTTCAATAAAGGAGGGTGAGGAGTAGCGGGGGAGGTCATCAGGAACAAAGTTTGAACTACTTCTTCATTTAGGGTTTGGGAATCAATAAAAATTCCTCTCCAAACTGGGTGAAAGCCACCTTTTTTTTTTGTCAAATAAGAATATTGAAAAAACAGCCAACTGGGATCTCCAGTGGCCATCCTTCGGTAGAAAAAAGGACAGCAAAGCACGAGGAGGGACATAGTCAGGGACTTCAGGGCAAACGCAGACATACATAATAGGCAACAGAGACTTGCGTGCAGAAACCTAGTATTAATGGCATTTCCCAGCCATCCCTGGGGAGATTGCCTCTGCACTGGGAGTTGGCTGTGGTGGGGGTGGGGCTGGTTGCAGTGGACAGGGCTGCACCCAACCAGCTGGGAGATGCTCTGATTAACACTGGCTCCCTGTACCTGTGTCACAGAAATGGAAGCCACCCTTGCCTGCTTTCCTGCTTGGGCTATCCCAAGTGAATGAAGAAAGACCAAGAAACAGGTACTTGTGCTCCTGTGTGATCTCCACTTTCTCTGAAGTAAGCAGGAGGCCACAGGCCCCGGGTCTGCAGGGAAGGCGCGGAGCCAGTCAGCCAGCCATTCAGGAGTAGCTGTGGAGCGCCTGCTGTGTGCCAGGCTCTGGGTCAGGTACTGGCTTTAAATCTCAGTTTGCCATCTGAGACACAGCCTTCTAAGTCTCAGGCTCCTCGTCCGTGAAATGGGGACACTGATACTTCTCTTTGTTGTGATGATTGTGGGTGTAGATGCACACACACACACACACACACACACACTTTGCTTAGTATGTGGTAGCACTTCTGTGTATGTTGCATGAACCTAGAACATGCAGCTCAGACTGGAAAGAGAACTCTGTGTGTGTGTGTGTGTGCACGCACACATGCACGAGCACGAGGAGGTGTATATACAAGATGTGGGGAGCTCCCCCCTGGTCTTATGGGTAGAGGCTCTTTTCCCATTCTCTTCTCCGGGAGCTGAAATGCGGGACCACAGTCTGCTTCACAGCACTGGCTGCTACAATTTTCTCTGTTTCTGGTCACTTCCATGGTCTCTTGGCTGGGAGAGGAGTTGATTACAGGGACTCAGTGGCATCTTGAAGCAATTGTCTCTTTTATTTTTAAACCTCCTGAACAGTTTATTGACTACCAATCACCAGCATTGTGTGAGTGGGGCCTGGGGAGACCGGCTTGCCAGTGTTTGCTGAGTGCCCCAGGCTGGGGGGGAAGGAGGAGGGAGTGGTCTTGGAAGAGAGGGTAAGGCTAGAGGAATGCCACCCCCCTGCCTGGAGAACAGAAGTTGAACCCAGGATTTAGAGTTGACTGACCCCTGCCTCTGTTCTTGCTTGCTGTGTGACCTCAGGCGGATCACCTTACCCCTCTGAGCCAGCTGCCTTGCCTGCAAAATAGCAGATTGCAAGGAGGATTAAATGGGGCAAGATTCATGAAGCATGTTGTTGGTACAATTGGAGATAAAAAATGCTCTTCTTCCTGGGGATGAGGGTCCTGGGGGGCCTTTGATTGGGGCCCAGGGTACTGCTGGCACCCACCAGGCACCCAGAGAGTATTTATGGAAAGAACAGAGAAGCCCAGGAAGTGGGAAACTGGAGTTACACGTATGTAGCCTGCTATGTAATTGCTTTGTGATTTGGGCCAAGCTCTTGGGGTCTCTGGTTACCTCAGGACGGTAATTCGGGTTGGACCCCCCAGCCTCTGTTCTACTCCATGTTGGAAGTCAGGGCTGTGTGTGGAACCTCCAGAGAGGATGAGGTTCATGTTTGAAATTAATTGCCTTTCCGTGATCAGTGCTGCCCCTAACGGCTCTCTCCCCCCTGCTGCCTGGTGTGTTCACAAACCAGTAATCAATAAAATGGGGAGCAGAGGCAGGGATGTGGCGTTTCCTGAGGAGGCATCTGGGGGTGCCTCTGTGACTCCCTGCTGGGAGCACCTTGGGGACTGAGGAGTCCCCCTCTCTGTGCAACCAGAAGGCCTGGCAAATATTCACATGTGTCAACAATTGTAAATGAAGCCCTGAAATAGCACAGATGTGGAGCAGCTTCTCCAGTTTCTTCCGGACCCTGGGGACCAAGGGGGGCACCATTTCTCAAGGGGGGCACCAGAGCTCTGTTGGGTGTTGGTCGTTGGAATGAGAATCGGGGTGGGGGTGCCTGGGTTTGCAGGCTTTGTCCTTCTGATTTCTACCTGTGAGACTTTAAGCCACATGACTTACCTTTTCCAGGTCCTACTTGCTGTGCAGAGCCATTGAGCCCATGGCCAGACAGCCCCTTAGGATGGGGGCGGTCCATGGAAAGACAGCTTTGCTTTGCTCCCAGAGCATTCATCTGGATGGAGACAGTGACTCTAAAAGGTGCTTTTTTTGATTCATATGCATCCACCCCCGATTGTCGCACCCCATCATGTCCATCCAGGTGAATACCATGATGATTACTCTCTGGTGCAAGTCATCCTGACCCCTCTCTGCATCACTCCTTGCAGCTGGCCCACCCGCAAGTGCTGCTGGCTGCACTTTTGGGGGTACAACTACATCTGCCCATTTCAGTATTATCTGTCACCCTGGTGACCACAGCCTCTGCCCAGGCCTCCTGCCTCCACCTTTCCTCTTAGAGTTTGTTCTCCTCACTGCAGCCAGCGGGATCTCTGTGAACCCATTTACATGTCCTCACCCTGCTGAAAACCTTTGGTTGGAGGGTCCCTCTAGCCCCCAGCTCTGTTCCAAGCCCCCAGCTCTGTTCCAGTATCCTTCAGATGCCCACTGGGGTCTGGGGCTCTTTTTTATTTGTCTCATTTTTTTTGCAACCAGCAAGCTAGCTTTTGTCTCCTTCTCAGATGAAATCGCTGCTTTTTGGCTTCCTAAAATCTCTCCTCCACTGTGCCTAGGTGATCAAAATTTTGATTTTGTTTTGATTCCCTTTTATCCAGAATATTCCTTCCCCCCTGGACCCCCCACCACGCCCTGCAACTAGTGTTTATTCTTGCAGATAGAATTGGGGCACCACTGCTTTCCAGAAGCCTTCTCTGATTGCTCCCTTACTTCACCCCCAATAGTCTGGACCAAGGGCCCCTTGCCTGTACCTACCCCATCATAGTCCTTCCGTCACTGCTGTGATGCCCTGGGGGACTGAGCCATGTATGGTGCACTTTTATCCTCATGCCTCTGGAAGGCTGGAGAGCACCGAATATCTGCTTGGGAGGCATTGATTTAAGCATCAATGCAAAGAACTCCTTGCAAATTAAGGACCTTCAGATCTGCTACATAAACAGTGCAGAGGCAGAAGATGGAGAGAAACAGACTTGAAAAAAATCCCCCTAGAGGTGACACTTAGGCTGGGGGAGCCCTGAAGATGGAACCAGCCATGCAATAAGTAGGGGTGGGTGCACTGCAGGCGGAGGGCAGCATGCCACTGCTCTATAAACAGACTGGATTAGAATCCTCAGCCTAGGCTTGGATTTGGCTTAGACAACCCCCCTAGCCTCTGTGAGCCTGGAGAATCGTAAAGATTGATATGATGACACCTGTAACAAATTTCCTCTTCTTTTCTGCCTGCTGAACATTTAAATATCTCTTCCTTTTGCTCTGAGCCAAGCAAATCCAAAGAGGGACCAGGTTCAGTGGCCCCCGGTACTGTGTACAAAGGAGCCTCGCATAAACCCCAAACAGGAGCAAAAATAGCAGCCGTCGGGGGCAACCTGAGATGCAGAAGCCGCAGGAAGAAGCCACAGGCCCAGCGGATGTCAGCTGCTCTGAGGCCTCACTGAGGTTCCTCGGATGTGTGCAGCTCTGCAGCCCTCAGGCCTGCCCTCGCTGGTTCCTCTGACCACAGCATCAGATAAGGCTGCACAAAAAGTGCTGGCTTCCTCTTTCTGGGAGGGGTAATCTCAGTGCCATCTGCGGGGTCTGCTCCACCCCCCATGCCTTGACCTTGCCTCCCCCTCGCCCTCGCTTGCTCTGCCCACCAGGCTGGTCCCTACCCCCTCCTTAGGGCCTTTGCACCGGCTGTTGTCCCCCACATGCCCCATGCCCGCCTGGCCCACTCCCTCAACTCCTGCCAGTCTTTGCCCAACTGTCATTTTCTCCACGAGGCTGACCTTGACCGTGCTGTGTAAACTTGCATACCCTCTGTCCTGCCTTCTGATTCATCTCACCAGCTAGACTTTCTTCCTGTAGTTCTTAGAACCTTTTAATATACCATGTAAATGACTTGTTAACTATATTTGATGTTTGTTTACTGCCTCCACTGCAAGAGGGAGACTTCAGAGAACTTTGGTCACTGCTATCTCTCAAGGGACAGGAATAGTGCCTGGCACCCGGCAGGTGCTCAGTAAATATTCCTGTAGAAAATGGACACGTGAGAGAGGGGATAAGAACCAACCCGGCCATCACAAGAGGGTCAGGCTGGATTCATCTGGACTCTTGTCTCATGTACACATTTCCATGCCCGCCAACGCACACAATTGCCCTCAGACACTTCTTGAGCCTCTCATTGTTGGGACAGGGCTGACCCGGGTAGGTACCTGTTCATCAAATGGTTACAGGCAGGAGAGGAGATGGATAGTAATGCCTGTGTTAAGGAGACGTGAACTGGACAAAGGACTTTGGAATGTTCTGGGAGGAACATGCTCAGCTAGCAGGAGAGTAGAGATCCAGGTGATGGGGAGGGCTGGTGCTGGGGAACCAGCAGGCACCACATCTCGCAGGACCTGGGGACCAAAGAGGTGGGTCTTCATCCTGAGGACAGTGGGGAGCCTTGGAAAGATTTTGAATAGGTAAGAGACTTATGGAGGATTAAGAGCTGGCTTCTCCTGGCTTGTGATCAAGTGAGGAAACTAAGTCTTTGTTTTTCCATCATTCAAGAATAACTATTTGCCAAACACCCTTGACTGAGCTTCTCACAAGGGTGAACCCATTGGGGAGAGGAGAACCCGTTATATAGATGACAACACTGAGGTTCAGAATGGATTCTCGCGGAATCCATCCTCCAAATAGCAGGTGAGTCATCTTCTGAAATATAAATCAGAGCATGCTACTCCAGCAAAAGCTCTCCAAGACTTCCCACTTGGGATGAAATCCAAGCCACGTTCTCTGACCTCACCCCCTTACCTCTGTGTGTTTTGTGCTCCCCCAACTGAGGACGCTCTGCTTGCTGACCCCACGGACCTTGCATTTGCTACTCTCTGCCTGAAGCCCTCCCACCCCTGTTTATTGCATGGCTGGTTCCTTCTTCAGGGCTCCCCCAGTTTAAGTGTCACCTTTAGGGAGATCTTTTCAAGTCTGTTTCTCTCCATCTTCTACAGTTTGCATCACAGCATTTTTCACAATTGTAGCACTTTTGTGTGTTTGCTTGATGTCACCTACCCTCCCCAATGAACCCTGAGGTCTATGGAGGGTGCAGGGAGCTCCAGGCCGCAAGGCTGGCCCCATCCTTTTGAACCTGCCTGAGGAGGCAAAGACCTTGCAGCATTCACCTGAGGAGGAGCAGCTAATTGCTGTTGCACAGGTCTTGACCTACTCCCAGATCCATTCCCTGCAATGCTGAATGCTCTGCCTGGCACTGAGCAGCCTGGTGAATCCACAAGTGCGTGTGGAAAGCCATCAGCTCTGGGTTCGAATCCCAGCTCAGTCACTTTATAGCTTTGATACCTGGGCAGTTTATCTTTCTGAGCCTCACTTTTCTCTGTTCAAGGGCACACAGAGAGACAGCTTCCCAACACCACAGGTGACTGGTGCTTGATTCAGTTCTAACACCTCTGCAATCAAAAAGGTGTTTTGTAAAAATGCTGCAGACTCCTTTGGCCCCCAAACCCAACCCAACTGACCTGACACTGCTCTTACGATTTTCACTGTTTGTGTAACAAGCTTTAGCACTCGTTGGAGAAGCAGGAATATGTTTGCCCCAACCCCCACTGAGCTACTACATAATCTTATTTTGCTGAAATCTAAGCAAATTCAGAAGCCCTGTGGATTCTGGTTAAGGGGTGGCCCCATGTGTGTGAACTGCCCCTGAAGGGCCTCCTTGGCTAGCAGGGTCTTCGCCCCCTCCACACCAACAACTGTCCCAGACATGAAAACCTTTTGCTTCCTCTCAGTTTGTCGGTAACCAGGTCTTTGCAGTCACCTGGGGTTTTGTTGGGTTTTGTTAGTTCAGGGGCAGAGGTTAAAACTTGGGTAGGGTGAGCCCAGGTGCTCAAGCATTTCTGTTTTGAATTTAAAAAGGGAAATTTTTTTCTCATGAATCATCAGAAAAAAGCAATCAGAAGGAAGCTTGTGACCAAGCAGAGGAAGCTATGGTTTGCATATGGCGTGAGTCACCCCCTTTCTGACTCTCCTGCTCTTGGCAACTTTCATTCATCTCAGAGACTCTCAGTTCCGTATTTTGGAAAACACACTGGGGACTGCGTGGTTTTTATTCTGACTCCCACCCCACTCCCTTTTCTAGCATTCAATATAAATTTCTACTTTGAATCACCTTTTCACTGCCATACTGTTTTACTTCTTATTGCTTTATTGAATGTTCCTTCCCTGCCCAAGCTCTGCTCAGAGTCCTGTTTCTTGATCTTGACTCCACATCATCACCCCAACTTCTGCCTGGCTTCCTAGACACCTTCCCCAATCCCTTCTCCACCCTGAAACCAGGGGTCCGATTCTAAAATGCAGTGCATATTCCAGGGTTCCATCTCAACTCTGCAGTGTAGCCCTGGAATAACAATATGGGTGATAAGTGTACTGGGAGCCAGAATTCATGGGATCCTAGAGAAGAACCACATGGAAAGGCTTCCCAGGGGAGATGGCTTCCAAGCAGGATGAGCAGAATTAGCCAGGTGAGGGGAGAAGGCATAAAAATGGTCCTGTCCCCTCTCTAAACATCAGGAAGGCAAAGTCGACATCCCTCCCCACTGCTATCATCCAGCTGGGTGTACTTGTGACAAATGGCCCCTGTGGGAAGGCAGTGACCCCAGAGGTAGCAGGTAACAGTCTGGGGTTCTTCCCAACCTGCTTCTGCCAGCTCTCTCCCTGGGGGTGGCTGCCATGCTTCCTGCCAGTGGGCTGGAAACACTGGCATGCAATACCCAGTGTCGTTACAGTAGATGTGTTTCTTGCACATTTCTCTCCTGATCTTGAATCAAGTGTGCATTTTTCCCTGTGGATTTGTTTCTCGGTATATTGTCTCTTGTGTGACTTTCCTGCTTGTATCCCGTCTTTATGTCTAGCGGTGTCTTACTTTCTCTTTAATTTGACTGAACCATTTCTACATCGTATATATTAGCTGCCTCCTAGTTGGTGCTGATATTTTCTTAGTCTGATGTCCTTTTCATTTTGCTTCTATTACGCTTCCCTCTACAGAAGATATTAATGCGTATATATTTGAATCTGTCAATCTCCCTCCCTCCGTGATTGCTTCAAGGACTGAGGAAGTTATCCCACTGCTGCAAATCTGATAAACATTCTGTTCTGTTTTCTGATATTTCCCTCTACCACGACTTTTTATACTTAACTCTTTAATCTGTTTAGAGTACATTTTGGTGGGTGGCTTATGCTGGGTCTCTAGTTCAGTGTTCCTAAGTAGGAACTGGGTAACCCCGTAATCCCCATTTTATGACATAATTGATCATGGTGTCTTTGTTTCCAGAAGGAGAGACAAAATAGAAAGTTGTTCTGAGTGTGAGCTTTGCAGGGTTAAGATTCTGGCTTTGCTGCTTTCTAACTGTGTGACCCTTGGGCATGTTGCTTAAGTGGAGCTTTTCTGTAAAATGGGCTCATAAAGTCTCGTTGCAAAGACACAGTGAAATACTGTACACCAGGCATGTCACACATGGTAAGTGCTCTCCTTGACTGGAATGCTTCCTGCGGTGCTGGGTCTACTTCTTTCTCTTCTGTTTCACTGCCTTGTTGCCTTTGACACCACCATCACTCCACTATAATGACTAGTTGCTGCTTTGCAGGATGTTTTACTCTCTGGTCAAACTGGGCACCCTCGGTTCCTCTTCATTCAGGATTGTTGCTTCAGACTCTCAACCTGTTGCTTGAATGATAGCTGATTCCTCTACACAATAGCCCACCCCAGTGACTGGTAGGTACCTCTGTACATACGCACCCAGCTTTCTCACCCTCCCCTGCCCAGCCTTTGGTCACTCTGGTCTCTCTAGCTGACAGGTGTGCACCGGCTGCTGTCACATGGCCTACCTCCACGAGTGCCTGTCACCCCCACTGTCATTGGTGTTGGTGCCTCTGCTCTCTGTGGATCCTGAACTTGCTGGGATTGGTTCTATGACCCCAGTACCTGCAGATTCTGGCACTGGCTGAGCACATTAGGTGCTCAGTTCAGAGCATAGGGAAAACAGGGCTGCTCCCCATGTTCTTGGGCTTGGACAGGAATTGGGCTGACTCTGATCCCTTCTGGAGGCACAGGCTCAGGAGACTCAGTAATGCAGTGGAGCTAGCCTCAGCCTGCCGTTGCCAATAACTAAGGACCATCTACCAGCCCTGGCCTCAGTTACCCCAATGGGATAATGAGAGTCTCTGAAGTCCTATCAACCCTGAGGCCCCATGATTTATCTAAAACCTAGTGGCCCCATAGTGAAGATGAATTAGAACTCATTGGTATGCACCGTGCCTGGGAGGGCAATTTGCTGCCTTCTGGGCAGTGAAGTCCTGGCAAGGAACGAGCCCCTCCCCTCGCCCATTCCTTCCTGGCTCCTGTGCTGCAGGGTCCCCAGGGAGAACTCAGACCTGGGATTTAGGGGCTCCATAGTCAAGGATAGGCTGCTGGGTGGATGGCACTTCGGGGTGCCTGCACGCTGCCAGGGGGCACACAGAATCCCCCAGGTCCATTCCATCCTGCAGCAGAGGAGTCTGAGAATCAAGTGAGCTCCCTGCCTGGCCATGCAGAGCCTGGGCTGTGAACGTAGGTCTGTGGGCCTCCACAGCCCCAGCTCCAGGCTTCTCTCAACAACCGAGTCCCAGGGCTGATTTCAGTACAGCACTTAAAGCATAGCAGCGGGGTTTACAAATACCATTTCCTGTGTTACCTGGTACTGACAGAAGGAAGTGAACATGGTACTTCGTTTGTGTTAGGGTTGGGGTTAGATGCCTAAGTGGCAAGTTCAGGTGACCTAGAAAATCTTTCTAGGTCAAATTACAATTTCAAAAGATTTTTTTCTCTTCTCCTTTTTTCTTAACCGCCCCACGATTGAACGCTGTCGTTGACATATTTCCCTTCCAACAATACAAGCCTTTTGTGGCATGATTGAGGGCTTGTTTTGTAGTGCCGGGGAGAAAATATCTTCCGAATTCATCTGCTGCTCATTGTCTCAGTCACACCCGCTCCCCCCACGCCACAGACCCACCCAACGTCCACTCGCACACTCGTGTGGCTTTTCGTTAGTTGTCTTTGGCAAGAATCAATTTTGGGATTTATTCCCAGCCGCCCGGATGATAGATAATTGTCAAGCGCAAATACTGGCAGTGCCGGGCACTGGAGGCTCTGGGCAGAGGCTCAGCCTCGGGGAGGAGGGTCTGTGTGCCAGCTGTGACCTGCAGGAGCCGCGTGCCTGCTGGCCGGAACCCGGGCTCTGGATCGAACTTCCCGGCTTTGAGCTCTGGCCCAGCACCTACCTACTGGCTGCATGGCCTTGGGCCAGCTGCCTCACCTCGCTCGACCTCAGTTTCCTCATCTGTGAAATGGGGGCCTTGCTAGAAGTAACTTACCTCCTAAAATTGTTGTGAGGATGACATGAGTTAAAATGTGTACGTGGATGGGAAGGGGGCCTGACTTCACGTAAGCGCGAGCTCAGTGCCCCCCAAAATTAATTAAAGCGAACGAAGGAGTCATTGAAAGTCACCTAGACCCCTCCTGGATTGAGATGCTCGTTCTATCAGCCTCGAGTGTTGGCTGCTGCCATCTCCCAGCTGGGTCTGTCTCTGGGTATTGCCTGTGTTGGGAGGAGGGGGCCTTGGCCACGGGCATCCATCCCCTTCCCCTGGGGCAGCCTGGACCCTGGCTGGCCACTTTGGAGGACTGCGGCCCCCACTCGGATGGGGGCCATCTTTGCCCCTCCCCCTTTCTGAACTTGCCTGGGGACGGGCAGAGCCTCTGGTGTGACTGCATCACAGTTCGGTTAGCCCCCTGCCCAGCACAGCCCTGCCTCCCTCGCTCCCCTCTGGGGCTTCAGACATCCCACTTGTCTCTCAAGACTGTCCCAGGGGCCCTGTCCTGAAGCCACGGACACCGCTAGGTGCTGAGTGCATCTTGATGACCACTTTAATATACATTTATTTCGCTTGTTTTTCCAAAAGATCTTTGAGGAGTGACTTTGGGGCCTGCTGATCTCCGGGTGTGCCCCACTTTGTGTGGCATAGAGATGCCATGGTGCGTTCCCTTTTGGGAGGATCAGAGGGTCCTGGCTGAACCCTTGAAGTCCAGTTGGTGGCCTCAGGGCCTCTCTTGGGGTGGGAAGAGGAAGGTCTAGCCCCTGGACAAACCATGAACTTAAAATGGACTAAGCTGCCAGGGGCCCAGAGTTTCCCATCACTCAGCCCCTCCGTGGAACAAAGAGGCTGAGGCCCAGAGAGACGAAGGCCTCAGTCAGGACCACACCACAGTGCAAGGTCCTCTCCGCTCCGCCCCTGGGGGAGGCGACGCTGTGCAGAGGAACTGGCAGGTTGCGGTAGGAAGCCTGTAGCTGGCGGTGGTTTACAGCATTTGTGGTCAAATAAATGCTTCTGCTGATGCCCCCGCAGAGGGGGCTGGGCTGGGAGAGGGAACCAGGGCTGTCTTCCTGGAGGGGGCAGCAGGGGAGAGGAGAGAGAAGTGAGGCTCGGGAGGAGACCCAGAGCTGCAGAGGCCTGGGGGGATGGGGGTGGTAGGCACACCCCTCCATGTAGGAAAGTACAGGGATGCAGCAGAGGGATGTGAGTGGGGCCTCAGGCCAGCCTGCGGCCAGCGGGGCAGAGGCACATTCTCAAGCTTTCTGATGCTACAGCCAAGGACTTAGACTTTTCCTGGGGTGAGGGAGGGGATGGGCTTGAAGGGGAGTGACCTGGGGAGAACCAGACAGACACTGGCCCTTCACTGCCTGATGAGATATGTGCTCAGTTAGTAATTGTGGAATAAATGAGTGAACAAGTGAGGGAGTGGATGATTGTGCTGGACCAAGCTGCTCCAGCTGTGGAGGGTGGCCGGGGGCAGGGACAAAGTCCAGAGGCTTTGAAGAAACCAGCTCCTGGCAAGGGAAGGTCCCTATAGTCCCTCCCCACCGCACAGAGGCCCATCAATGCCAGCTTAGACCGGGTTCTGGGCACACCAGGTGCTGGTGGGACCAGCTGAGAACACACACTTGCTGTCGCCTGCACCTGAAGCCTGGTGGTCGAGCATCAAAGTCATGTGGCACATCTGATGGCGCCCTGGCCCGGCACTTGGTCACCCCCTCTGACCACACCCTGACCCACTTCTCCCAGCTCCTTCCAGCCACAGGCAGCATCTGCAGCCCCCTTGGAACCATTCTCTCTCACAGCGGCCAAATGAAAATGTTTGTTGAAAACAACATGTGCATAATTAAAGCTTAATGAGCGCTTGTCTGTTTGGAATGTGCAATTAGATTTATAATCGGGGACTGGAGCGAGCTCCAAATGACTTTAAATGGAGCTGAGAGAGAGGATAATTTTTGCCATAAATCTGTGGTAATGCAGACGATGTGTAAGTTACCACACGTGGTGGGGACTCAGACCTGCCGTGTGGCCATGGGTCAGCTGCACAAGAGGCCAAGCCTCTTGGCCACTGCAGCTGACTGATGCCCGGTGGCCTCACATGTCCTGTGGACTGGAGCTCCTGTCTGTGCTCCCTGAACTCTGGTGAGAACCAACTCTGCAGAGGTGAAGGGTTGTGTTTTCAGCTGCCCTGATTGCCAACAGGTTTTGTGGCTTGGTTGAGCCAGCAATCCTGCATCCTCACATGCCATCCCTGGATGGCATCCCAGAACAGCAGCCAACCTCAAACAGTCTTGTGGACTGTGCAGTTCCCTCTGCACAGCCTCTTGCCTCAGACAAGTCACTCTCCCTCTGTGGGCCTCAGTTTCCTCAGGTCCTCTATGGAGAATTGGATTCAGTTTTTGCGGAAGTGGTCTTTTCTATCTCTGGAGTTCTGGAGCAACGGGTGACTGGGACAGCATCTTGACCAG